>NW_028253217.1:0-636444 GCF_964263255.1 Lissotriton vulgaris
GGTATTGTTAGACATGCACACTAGAGTAAAGAGAATAGTTTTTTCACTTTACACCGGATAGTCAATTAATAGTACTAGTGTGAATCTGGTTCAAATGTGCACGTGCGCAGAATTTTAAATGTCCACCTATTTGTTAATTGAAAGCACTTTATTAGACTAAGATTTTTACTTAAGCTCTGGGATACCTGTTTTACACGGAGGCACAGAGAAGCAGACGGCTTGTGGCATTGAAATCAGACCCGGCAAAACAACTCGCCGCTTTGGCCAGGTTTTGAATTGCGGGCACAGAGAAGGCTTCCTAAGGCGGCAGGGCGTGAGGCTAGGCGGGGCTGCGAGCGTGCAGGGACTCCAGCAACCAGGAGTCCCTGCGAGACCAGGTAACAGCTGACGGTCCGCTCTCCCTGCTGGCCCGCCCCCCGCCCATTACCGGAGGTTAAAGGCCCGCCCTACCATCAATCAGTGGGATACCTGTTTTACACGGAGGCACAGAGAAGCAGACGGCTTGTGGCATTGAAATCGGACCCGGCAAAACCGGCTTAACAACTCGCAGCACCCGCTCCGCGGGTGCCGCTTCGGCCAGGTTTTGAATTGCGGGCACAGAGAAGGCTTCCTAAGGCGGCAGGGCGTGAGGCTAGGTGGGGCTGCGAGCGTGCAGGGACTCCAGCAACCAGGAGTCCCTGCGAGACCAGGTAACAGCTGACGGTCCGCTCTCCCTGCTGGCCCGCCCCCCGCCCATTACCGGAGGTTAAAGGCCCGCCCTACCATCAATCAGTGGGATACCTGTTTTACACGGAGGCACAGAGAAGCAGACGGCTTGTGGCATTGAAATCGGACCCGGCAAAACCGGCTTAACAACTCGCCGCACCCGCTCCGCGGGTGCCGCTTCGGCCAGGTTTTGAATTGCGGGCACAGAGAAGGCTTCCTAAGGCGGCAGGGCGTGAGGCTAGGCGGGGCTGCGAGCGTGCAGGGACTCCAGCAACCAGGAGTCCCTGCGAGACCAGGTAACAGCTGACGGTCCGCTCTCCCTGCTGGCCCGCCCCCCGCCCATTACCGGAGGTTAAAGCCCCGCCCTACCATCAATCAGTGGGATACCTGTTTTACACGGAGGCACAGAGAAGCAGACGGCTTGTGGCATTGAAATCGGACCCGGCAAAACCGGCTTAACAACTCGCCGCACCCGCTCCGCGGGTGCCGCTTCGGCCAGGTTTTGAATTGCGGGCACAGAGAAGGCTTCCTAAGGCGGCAGGGCGTGAGGCTAGGCGGGGCTGCGAGCGTGCAGGGACTCCAGCAACCAAGAGTCCCTGCGAGACCAGGTAACAGCTGACGGTCCGCTCTCCCTGCTGGCCCGCCCCCCGCCCATTACCGGAGGTTAAAGGCCCGCCCTACCATCAATCAGTGGGATACCTGTTTTACACGGAGGCACAGAGAAGCAGACGGCTTGTGGCATTGAAATCGGACCCGGCAAAACCGGCTTAACAACTCGCCGCACCCGCTCCGCGGGTGCCGCTTCGGCCAGGTTTTGAATTGCGGGCACAGAGAAGGCTTCCTAAGGCGGCAGGGCGTGAGGCTAGGCGGGGCTGCGAGCGTGCAGGGACTCCAGCAACCAGGAGTCC
This sequence comes from Lissotriton vulgaris, assembly GCF_964263255.1. Lineage (NCBI taxonomy): Eukaryota > Metazoa > Chordata > Amphibia > Caudata > Salamandridae > Lissotriton > Lissotriton vulgaris. The sequence continues at coordinate 1,614 of NW_028253217.1, forward strand.
CTGCGAGACCAGGTAACAGCTGACGGTCCGCTCTCCCTGCTGGCCCGCCCCCCGCCCAAACATCCTCCCTATATAATAACCGCCCACTCCCGCAGCGCGGGACGCAGCACGGGGCGAAGACCGGGCTAAGAGCGGGCCGTTTGAGGCCGTTCGAGGACTGAGCGGACTGGACTGGCCCACCCTCTTTGGCCCTTGCCACTACATCAAGCCTCCACTTAGGTCTGCGTTTTATCTCCACTTGTATACCACCTTCTATTTTTCTCCTACTGTTTTTTTCCCTTTTTTTCACGATAAGTGTTCTAGGCTAACCAGGAGTAAAACTTCTAAAGGTGGTCATCCAATTAGTGGTCCCATGGATGATTTTATTACCCGCACCAACTTTGCTATAGATCAGGAAATATCCAAGCTTCAGGCTCGTGTATCCTTAGAGTTGGTTGCCGCTAGAAGACTGTCGGAGGTTATTGCTACCTCCAAAAAATCCTCCCTAGGCGCCATAGCTGCCGCGGTCACTCCAGAGCGAACAACCATACCTCGTTGTGTAATTACCCAGGCCGAGGTCCATCCAACCCCGCTCCCACACACTCTTACCGCGCCCCCTGCCAAAATACCTATACCACACGATGTGAGTGTACTTGCCACTTCCGGCTCTGAACATCCTATTTCTAACCTTCCACCCCCAGTGATATTTAAAGCCCCCAGTGTACCTCAACCTAAACCGAAACATCGTTCCCGTTCCGCTTACTCTCGGAAGAAGGCGAAGATTGTTGCTTCACACGACCTGGTATTGCCGGAAGGCCGGACTACTTTAATCCAAGGTGGTCAGGCTCCTGCAGTACAGCCCACAATGGTGGAAGGGGGGGTTGGGTCTACTTCTGTGTCGGCCAATGTGATCTTAGAGACTGAGGGTATGAAGGCGGATGGGTTGGGTAAGAATGACAGAGAATTCATAGAGCTGGTGTGGGAAACCTTAAAAAATCTTCTCTCTCCCCTAGATCTCAGACTTTCGCGGATCGAAAACAACCTACTCGAGATGGAAAAGAGCATCATTGCTCTTGCCACTCTCAGTCTGAGAAGTCTTGAGAATAAGGGTGTCCCTGTCGCAGATCTAACACCTCCAGCTCCCATATCACAGGCCCTCCAACCTCCCCCTGCAATTCCGTGTACTGCACGCCCGGTCCCCAAACCAAGGACTGTGGCAGTGGATAAAATTCCATCTACCTCAAATCCCAAGGCCCCTAAACGTGCCCCCACAAACCCCCCAGTTGATCCTAAACCTGGAGTTACTTCCAAACCACATCCCAGTAAACCACCCTATCAGCCCACCCAGGACTTTCCAGCTAAGAACAACTTTAGAGGGGGTTACATTGACCTTCCACCGGAGGCCAATGATTTTGTGGTTGTCCTGACGGGTGTTCCCCAGATCGGCCACGACCAATATGAGAACCACTGGTCCCTGAAAAATAAAATAATGCATTGGCTTAACGTCAATAGACCTATCCCCAATGGCCATAGAAGTAGAGTCCTTATGGTGCGCAGAACGACATGGGTGGGCTCAACGAGGAAAACCATTCCTGGGGACTGCATAGTCGTAACATTCGATGACCCCCACACGGCGCAGCATATATGTCTGTGGCCCTGTAGCGAGGGTTCCTCTGTTATCCCCAGGCCATTGTCCTTTTTTTATCCTCCACGCCCCACTTATAACCAAACCAACAATTGGTCAATAGTTCACCACCAACCAAGGAAACGCCATCCTAAGAACGTGGATCCCTATTCACACTGGGATGGCTTCCCTATTTCAAACAGATTCGGAGGCCTAGAGGAAGTAGATTGACTCCTTGGGCACCCCGATTGCCACACAGTGGGGAATGTATTACCACTACAAACCGGAAGGCCCTGTGAATCCCCCTATGTTTCCAAGGAATCATTAGCTATTGATCGCCCTCTTGACTTGACAGGAACACCTAATAATACACTGCTAGAGGGAAGGTTGATCGATACGAGCAAGGCTCAATTAGCTGATTTGAGCGCTTTGGGTGAACCTTGTCATTATGGTAGGGAGACCCAGTTGGTTCCTTCCCATATCCCACCGTTTTTATCGCCCAAGCTCACCTCGGTACCGGCTTACCCACTGGAGGACACTATGGCCCCTAATAATCCTAAAAACGAGCCCCCAGAAAGGTCATCGTCAGTGGCCGTGTCCTCTCCACCTATACTCACCCACGCCACCTTTTGTTCCGCCCCAGAGGCATCACTGTTAAAGATTGTAAGCTGGAACGTGGCAGGGCTTGCGCGCAACCTCGATAACCCGGAATGGAATGCGTTCTTAGAGCCTTATAACATCTGCATTCTGCAAGAAACTTGGTCCCTGGAATCAAAACATAGGGTAGGGTTCACAACCTACTTTGTCCCTGCTCACCAGCAAAGTGGATCTAAGGGTCACCCATCTGGCGGCCTCTTGATATGGGTCAGCATTGCTTTGGGCCTTAAAGTGAGTCATAGGCCAACCCAATCTCCTGACCTACAGAGGATCTCAATTTATTGTGATGGGGGAAGGATGTTAGAGGTTTTTAATCTGTACTTGAGAGGTGCTAAAAACGGGTCATCAAGTTTGTCATCGACAGGCCTAAGCAAAGACCTATCTGCTTGTAATATTAATTCATATGTCCTCCTTGCAGGCGATTTTAACTGTTGTTTCAAAACACTGGCAAGGGAGGACATTTTGGAGTCTTTCGATGAGGACACTAAAAGAGGAATCCCGATTCTGACTCTAGATCCTATTCCAAAATGGACGCAAAGTGCGATAGACATCAATGCACTTTGCATGGAACACAACCTGCGCTCAACGAATGGTCGATCCAAATCGGATCCTATGGGTGCCCACACATATATCAGGACGGGCCATTCCTCCAGAATAGATTTTATCATGTTGAACTATAACCTCTGGCCTCTTCACCATGATATGGAGGTTATCGTGTCTTCCGACAGCGACCACAACCCCCTCTCCCTAATCTTGTCTTCCCCGTGGCAGACGAAGAATCAGGGCAAGCCTTCCCACAGTTGGAAATCATCCCATAACATTGCACCAACGAACTGTGGCAGACGATTGAAGTGGGCCAAAGTAAAAGAAGACGAGGCTAGACTGATGCAAGCTGGGGCCATCCTGTCTGTGGTGGCGTCCCGGCTTGATACCTTATGCCCATCGAGTATGAAGGTGTTACCATTATTTACAGAGACCATAGAATCCTTGGGTGATTTGTTTGTTATTCCTCAACCCAAGGCCAGGTCTGTAGCTAATGGTGCCAACAAGTCTAGAGCAACCTGGTATTCTCCAAAATGTAGAGCTGCTAGGGGAGATCTTATCACTGCAGTAAAGAACAGGGATCCAGTCACAATCAAATCCGCAAGGAAATTTTATAAAAAAACGGTGACTGAGGCCAAGGAGAACTATGAATATCACTTTTGGTGCGAGTTAACGGAAGCAAGCAAAAGGAAGGACTCGAAGGGGTTTTGGGATCTTTTAAGAGCCAGGGACAAGCCCATTGACCAGCAGATAACCTGTAACATTGCTGGTGATGTCTGGTTTGCTCACTTCTTCAAACTATATTCTGTGACTGAGGGAATTTCCCTTCCATGCCCGGGCACCTTGATTAGTCCAACGGTTATCCCCCCTGTCATCGTTGACCCCTTCACTAGCCAGGAAGTTGAAAGGGCAATTGGTGGCATAGTTCCTAACAAGGCTCCGGGCCCTGATGGAATCCCAGGCGACCTTCTGAAGTCCCATCCAGCAGTGTGGAGCAGATTAATCGCTACACTACTAAACGAGGTTTTGAGGGGAGGCTCCTTTCCTGACTCTTGGAGGGTCGCTGAAGTTGTGCCAATATTTAAGAAAGATAGTAGGGACGATCCAGCTAACTACCGTCCCATCAGCTTGCTGGACTCAACCCAAAAGGTGGCAGGCAAGGTGGTTCTGGGTAGGATTCTACAGTGGGTTGACGAGGAAAAAATTCTGTCTGATTTCCAGGCAGGTTTTAGATCAGGGACAGGCACCATCGAGCAGACATTCCGCCTCCTAATGTTATATTGGAAGGTGGTGGTACTGGGAGGGGGCAGTCTGTACCTAGTCTTTATAGACTTGCGTACTGCCTTCGACCTGGTCCCACGGGCACTACTCTGGAATGTCCTTGATGGACTAGGCCTACCACCCTACTTGCTGTTGTTGCTTAGAAAATTCCATGATGACAATTTCGCCCAGATCAGATGGGGTGTCCAGGGAGAAAAAACATCTCGTATCCCAGTAGACAGGGGCGTCCGCCAGGGGTGTGTGCTTGCCCCCACTCTGTTTTCTCTTTATGTTAACGGAGTGGTGGAGCATCTCTTGCAACATCCTGCAGATGCTCCTACCCTGGCGGGCAGAAAAGTCCCAACCCTCCTGTTTGCGGATGACACCCTTCTGATATCTAAAACACCTGCGGGCATTCAGAAATTGCTCTCAAGCTTTAAATCATTCTGTGACTCCAAGGGATTGGCAATAAATATAGGCAAGACCAAATTCCTTGTCCTTAACCCTCCTAAGAAATCCATTACCCCTCCTGCCTTAGACTCTATCCCTCTTGAAAGAGTCAAAGAATTTGATTATTTAGGAATACGGCTCTGCGACACCATGAGCTGGAAAGCTCATCACCAAAAGGTATTCCTGATTCACAAAAGGGCCACAGGAGCCTTGCTTAAAGAACAGCGAGCCTCATCCCTAAAACCAATCGGGGCATTGTTAGATATCTACAGAGCGAGGGTTGTGAGCGCAGCTCTGTATGGGGCGGAACTGTGGGGCTTACAGAGAGTTGATACCCTGGCCCATCTTGAAAATAATTTCCACAAAGATCTGATGAGGTTGCCCCATAGTACTCCTACAATCCCACTCCTGTTAGATACAGGTACTCGCCCAATCTGTGAGCAAGCTAACTTACGACCCTTGCTTCTATGGTCCCGGATTTGGAATGTCCCCGAACTGCGCAGCTATGCTGATGCCTTAAATGACCTCCTGTCGTTTCCAGGTTGTAGCAAGATATCCTGGTTTATGGAAGTCAAACGCCTGCTCTACGAACTGGATCTGGGTGATGCATGGGTTAACAAAACCGCACCCCCCAAGCAGTTCCTAAAAAGGTGTATTGGCTATGGGTAAACAACAAGAGAACGCAAAATTCCAACCATTGCAAATCTGTCGTCCAGTTTTTGCTAGTTAAGGAGTTCCCTTACAGGGAACCCTATCTGGATTTGATTCATAACTCTGGAGACAGATCGCTGTATTTTAAATTTAGGGTGGGAGTGCTCCCCTTAGGTTTGTTTACCTCCGCCTGGAACCCTCCACTGCAAACGCTTCCCCACTGCCCGTTCTGTGTCTCAAGGGTTGAGTCTATCGCCCACCTACTGTTTGAGTGTAAGGCCTATGCAGCACCCAGATCGAAATGGCTAAAGCCTCTGTGTAGAAGCTTAGGAACAAGATCACACTCAGAAGCCCTACGCATATTATGCTCAGATGCCCGCCCGTTTTTTGCATGTTGTATGGCAAAATTTTTAGGCTGGGCTTGGCGCATAAGAACCTCAAGAAAGCTGCTGCTCCAGTAAAGTTCCCCCTGATGAACTGTATCCTGTATGGGTGTACAAATGTTAATGAGATTCTTATTTGCACATTCTCTTTACTGTTTTTATTGCTTATTTCGAAGGTATTTTATACTATGTAATTTGTACTGTTTTTACTTGATGCTTTGTATTGCTTTTATGATATGTACTGTATCGAAATAAAGCTTACTTACTTACTTACTTAAGCTCTGTCCCATTTTAAAAAAATTGTTCGCAAATGTTTTTTTGAAAACAGATGTGTTGAAACAGAAATATGTCAGCATTTATTGGAAACTGAAAGTGGTACTACTGTACAACTGATACTAAAGTGTCAAAAAAGGACAAAATATTTAGAGTGCTTTCTAATATATTTTGCTAAACCTTTGGTTACCTGAGATATATGTGTGTAGGTAACTTTCCCTATTGAAAGGGAAATATCACTAATGAACAGCGTCTTAATATTTTTTGGGATATGACACAATTAGAAGTTGACAAGAGATAGGATGTAGAAAACCAAATCTGCTCAGACCCAAATATGCAGTCAAGGTTCGTGAATATAGTAGCCATATGGCTATTTTCAATTATATCTGATGAACACCCCAAGTTTCCTAAAGTACCATTGTATGTTTTCTGTAAGAAAGTATTGAAAATAATGGCCAGATTACAAAAGTAGTAGCCAGCAGCAAATTTACACATTCAGATTTAGACTCAAGCAAGCCGGGCTGAAGACGGCTGAAATGCCAGAAACCAGTCCTCGGAAGCTTGTTTCCGGTCCAGGGAAGTAATGGCTTGGCAGTTCGGGCTGGACTGTTCCCATGAGGCACAGGGTCAGACTGATTTGCATATAGCGATGTCTGAACTGGGGTGGCAGAGTGAGCTAAAGAACTGTGATGGATTAAACCCAGATCTTTTGACTGGGTGTGAGTGTTTGATTGATTCAGATGCTCCGTCCATCACCACTCCCTTTGTACCGCTTTTGGCCGCCATAAGTGTGGCAGGGTATGCTCAGACGTGAGTCCCTTGCTCACTTTGCCACTGGATTCAAGCAAGCCGGGCTGAAGACGGCTGGAATGCCAGAAACCGGTCCTCGGAAGCTTGTTTTCGGTCCAGGGAAGACATGGCTTGGCAGTTCGGGCTGGACTGTTCCCATGAAGCACTGGGTCAGACTGATTTGCATATAGCCATGTCTGAACTGGGGTGGCAGAGTGGGCTAAAGAACGGTGATGGATTAAACCCAGATCTTTTGACTGGGTGTGAGTGTTTGATTGATTCGGATGCTCCGTCCATCACCACCCCCTTTTGTACCACTTTTGGCCGCCATAAGTGTGGCAGGGTATGCTCAGACGTGAGTCCCTTGCTCACTTTGCCACTGAATTCAAGCAAGCCGGGCTGAAGACGGCTGGAATGCCAGAAACCAGTCCTCGGAAGCTTGTTTACGGTCCAGGGAAGACATGGCTTGGCAGTTCGGGCTGGACTGTTCCCATGAGGCACAGAGTCAGACTGATTTGCATATACCCATGTCTGAACTGGGGTGGCAGAGTGGGCTAAAGAACGGTGATGGATTAAACCCAGATCTTTTGACTGGGTGTGAGTGTTTGATTGATTCAGATGCTCCGTCCATCACCACCCCCTTTTGTACCACTTTTAGCCGCCATAAGTGTGGCAGAGTATGCTCAGAAGTGAGTCCCTTGCTCACTATGCCACTGGGTTCAAGCAAGCCGGGCTGAAGACGGCTGGAATGCCAGAAACCGGTCCTCGGAAGCTTGTTTCTGGTCCAGGGAAGACATGGCTTGGCAGTTCGGGCTGGACTGTTCCCATGAGGCACAGGGTCAGACTGATTTGCATATAGCCATGTCTGAACTGGGATGGCAGAGTGGGCTAAAGAACAGTGATGGATTAAACCCAGATCTTTTGACTGGGTGTGAGTGTTTGATTGATTCGGATGCTCCGTCCATCACCACCCCCTTTTGTACCGCTTTTGGCCGCCATAAGTGTGGCAGGGTATGCTCAGATATGAGTCCCTTGCTCACTTTGCCACTGGATTCAAGCAAGCCGGGCTGAAGATGGCTGGAATGCAAGAAACCGGTCCTCTGAAGCTTGTTTCCGGTCCAAGGAAGACATGGCTTGGCAGTTCGGGCTGGACTGTTCCCATGAGGCACAGGGTCAGACTGATTTGCATATAGCCATGTCTGAACTGGGATGGCAGAGTGGGCTAAAGAACGGTGATGGATTAAACCCAGATCTTTTGACTGGGTGTGAGTGTTTGATTGATTCAGATGCTCCGTCCATCACCACCCCCTTTTGTACTGCTTTTGGCTGCCATAAGTGTGGCAGGGTATGCTCAGACGTGAGTCCCTTGCTCACCTTGCCACTGGATTCAAGCAAGCTGGCTGAAGACGGCTGGAATGCCAGAAACCGGTCCTCAGAAGCTTGTTTCCAGTCCAGGGAAGACATGGCTTGGCAGTTCGGGCTGGACTGTTCCCATGAGGCACAGGGTCAGACTGATTTGCATATAGCCATGTCTGAACTGGGGTGGCAGAGTGGGCTAAAGAACGGTGATGGATTAAACCCAGATCTTTTGACTGGGTGTGAGTGTTTGATTGATTCAGATGCTCCGTCCATCACCACCCCCTTTTGTACCGCTTTTGGCCGCCATAAGTGTGGCAGGGTATGCTCAGATATGAGTCCCTTGCTCACTTTGCCACTGGATTCAAGCAAGCCGGGCTGAAGATGGCTGGAATGCAAGAAACCGGTCCTCTGAAGCTTGTTTCCGGTCCAGGGAAGACATGGCTTGGCAGTTCGGGCTGGACTGTTCCCATGAGGCACCGGGTCAGACTGATTTGCATATAGCCGTGTCTGAACTGGGGTGGCAGAGTGGGCTAAAGAACGGTGATGGATTAAACCCAGATCTTTTGACTGGGTGTGAGTGTTTGATTGATTCAGATGCTCCGTCCATCACCACCCCCTTTTACCGCTGGTAAATATGGGTGCAAAAAATATAGGTTCAATGTGCATTAATGTTTAGTGCTCCCATGGTTTTTGCACCTGATTTAAGAATAGTGTAAACCTAAGAAATAACTAAGTCAAGTGATATTCATGCTATTTGGTTGTTATAATTAGTGGTGGTATTTCCTACTGATTCTGGGAGGCAGAGACACAAGAAAGGGCGCCATTCACGCCCAAGTCTTAAAGTGGCCATCCGATGAATGATCTCTCAATAGACATCGAAACCCTAGCTGACGTCATCAAACAAGACACCATTCTCCAATTCCCTCCCATTGTTGGGTATTGTTAGACATGCACACTAGAGTAAAGAGAATAGTTTTTTCACTTTACACCGGATAGTCAATTAATAGTACTAGTGTGAATCTGGTTCAAATGTGCACATGCGCAGAATTTTAAATGTCCACCTATTTGTTAATTGAAAGCACTTTATTAGACTAAGATTTTTACTTAAGCTCTGTCCTATTTAAAAAAATGTTTGCAAATGTCAGCATTTATTGGAAACTGAAAGTGGTACAACTGTACAACTAATACTAAAATGTCAAAAAAGGACAAAATATTTAGAGTGCTTTCTGATATATTTAGCTAAACCTTTGGTTACCTGAGATATATGTGTGTAGGTAACTTTCCCTATTGAAAGGGAAATATCACTAATTAACAGCGTCTTAATATTTTTTGGGATATGACACAATTAGAAGTTGACAAGTGATAGGATGTAGAAAACCAAATCTGCTCAGACCCAAATATGCAGTCAAGGTTCATGAATATAGTAGCCATATGGCTATTTTCAATTATATCTGATGAACACCCCAAGTTTCCTAAAGTACCGTTGTATGTTTCTGTAAGAAAGTATTGAAAATAATGGCCAGATTACAAAAGTAGTAGCCAGCAGCAAATTTACACATTCAGATTTAGACTCAAGCAAGCCGGGCTGAAGACGGCTGGAATGCCAGAAACCGGTCCTCGGAAGCTTGTTTCCAGTCCAGGGAAGTAATGGCTTGGCAGTTCGGGCTGGACTGTTCCCATGAGGCACAGGGTCAGACTGATTTGCATATAGCCATGTCTGAACTGGGATGGCAGAGTGGGCTAAAGAACGGTGATGGATTAAACCCAGATCTTTTGACTGGGTGTGAGTGTTTGATTGATTCAGATGCTCCGTCCATCACCACCCCCTTTTGTACCGCTTTTGGCCGCCATAAGTGTGGCAGGGTATGCTCAGACATGAGTCCCTTGCTCACCTTGCCACTGGATTCAAGCAAGCCGGGCTGAAGACGGCTGGAATGCCAGAAACCGGTCCTCGGAAGCTTGTTTCCGGTCCAGGGAAGACATGGCTTGGCAGTTCGGGCTGGACTGTTCCCATGAGGCACAGGGTCAGACTGATTTGCATATAGCCATGTCTGAACTGGGGTGGCAGAGTGGGCTAAAGAACGGTGATGGATTAAACCCAGATCTTTTGACTGGGTGTGAGTGTTTGATTGATTCAGATGCTCCGTCCATCACCACCCCCTTTTGTACCGCTTTTGGCCGCCATAAGTGTGGCAGGGTATGCTCAGACGTGAGTCCCTTGCTCACTTTGCCACTGGATTCAAGCAAGCCGGGCTGAAGACGGCTGGAATGCCAGAAACCGGTCCTCAGAAGCTTGTTTCCGGTCCAGGGAAGACATGGCTTGGCAGTTCGGGCTGGACTGTTCCCATGAGGCACAGGGTCAGACTGATTTGCATATAGCCGTGTCTGAACTGGGGTGGCAGAGTGGGCTAAAGAACGGTGATGGATTAAACCCAGATCTTTTGACTGGGTGTGAGTGTTTGATTGATTCAGATGCTCCGTCCATCACCACCCCCTTTTACCGCTGGTAAATATGGGTGCAAAAAATATAGGTTCAATGTGCATTAATGTTTAGTGCTCCCATGGTTTTTGCACCTGATTTAAGAATAGTGTAAACCTAAGAAATAACTAAGTCAAGTGATATTCATGCTATTTGGTTGTTATAATTAGTGGTGGTATTTCCTACTGATTCTGGGAGGCAGAGACACAAGAAAGAGCGCCATTCACGCCCAAGTCTTAAAGTGGCCATCCGATGAATGATCTCTCAATAGACATCGAAACCCTAGCTGACGTCATCAAACAAGACACCATTCTCTAATTCCCTCCCATTGTTGGGTATTGTTAGACATGCACACTAGAGTAAAGAGAATAGTTTTTTACTTTACACCGGATAGTCAATTAATAGTACTAGTGTGAATCTGGTTCAAATGTGCACATGCGCAGAATTTTAAATGTCCACCTATTTGTTAATTGAAAGCACTTTATTAGACTAAGATTTTTACTTAAGCTCTGTCCTATTTAAAAAATAATGTTTGCAAATGTTTTTTTGAAAACAGATGTGTTGAAACAGCAATATGTCAGCATTTATTGGAAACTGAAAGTGGTACTACTGTACAACTAATACTAAAATGTCAAAAAAGGACAAAGTATTTAGAGTGCTTTCTAATATATTTAGCTAAACCTTTGGTTACCTGAGATATATGTGTGTAGGTAACTTTCCCTATTGAAAGGGAAATATCACTAATTAACAGCGTCTTAATATTTTTTGGGATATGACACAATTAGAAGTTGACAAGAGATAGGATGTAGAAAACCAAATCTGCTCAGACCCAAATATGCAATCAAGGTTCGTGAATATAGTAGCCATATGGCTATTTTCAATTATATCTGATGAACACCCCAAGTTTCCTAAGGTACCGTTGTATGTTTTCTGTAAGAAAGTATTGAAAATAATGGCCAGATTACAAAAGTAGTAGCCAGCAGCAAATTTACACATTCAGATTTAGACTCAAGAAAGCCGGGCTGAAGACGGCTGGAATGCCAGAAACCGGTCCTCGGAAGCTTGTTTCCGGTCCAGGGAAGTAATGGCTTGGCAGTTCGGGCTGGACTGTTCCCATGAGGCACAGGGTCAGACTGATTTGCATATAGCCATGTCTGAACTGGGGTGACAGAGTGAGCTAAAGAACGGTGATGGATTAAACCCAGATCTTTTGACTGGGTGTGAGTGTTTGATTGATTCAGATGCTCCGTCCATCACCACTCCCTTTGTACCGCTTTTGGCCGCCATAAGTGTGGCAGGGTATGCTCAGACGTGAGTCCCTTGCTCACTTTGCCACTGGATTCAAGCAAGCCGGGCTGAAGACGGCTGGAATGCCAGAACCCGGTCCTCGGAAGCTTGTTTTCGGTCCAGGGAAGACATGGCTTGGCAGTTCGGGCTGGACTGTTCCCATGAAGCACAGGGTCAGACTGATTTGCATATAGCCATGTCTGAACTGGGGTGGCAGAGTGGGCTAATGAACGGTGATGGATTAAACCCAGATCTTTTGACTGGGTGTGAGTGTTTGATTGATTCGGATGCTCCGTCCATCACCACCCCCTTTTGTACCACTTTTGGCCGCCATAAGTGTGGCAGGGTATGCTCAGACGTGAGTCCCTTGCTCACTTTGCCACTAAATTCAAGCAAGCCGGGCTGAAGACGGCTGGAATGCCAGAAACCGGTCCTTGGAAGCTTGTTTACGGTCCAGGGAAGACATGGCTTGGCAGTTCGGGCTGGACTGTTCCCATGAGGCACAGAGTCAGACAGATTTGCATATAGCCATGTCTGAACTGGGGTGGCAGAGTGGGCTAAAGAACGGTGATGGATTAAACCCAGATCTTTTGACTGGGTGTGAGTGTTTGATTGATTCAGATGCTCCGTCCATCACCACCCCCTTTTGTACCGCTTTTGGCCGCCATAAGTGTGGCAGAGTATGCTCAGAAGTGAGTCCCTTGCTCACTATGCCACTGGATTCAAGCAAGCCGGGCTGAAGACGGCTGGAATGCCAGAAACCGGTCCTCGGAAGCTTCTTTCTGGTCCAGGGAAGACATGGCTTGGCAGTTCGGTCTGGACTGTTCCCATGAGGCACAGGGTCAGACTGATTTGCATATAGCCATGTCTGAACTGGGATGGCAGAGTGGGCTAAAGAACAGTGATGGATTAAACCCAGATCTTTTGACTGGGTGTGAGTGTTTGATTGATTCAGATGCTCCGTCCATCACCACCCCCTTTTGTACCGCTTTTGGCCGCCAAAAGTGTGGCAGGGTATGCTCAGACGTGAGTCCCTTGCTCACTTTGCCACTGGATTCAAGCAAGCCGGGCTGAAGATGGCTGGAATGCCAGAAATCAGCCCTTGGAAGCTTGTTTCCGGCCCATGGAAGACATGGCTTGGCAGTTCGGGCTGGACTGTTCCCATGAGGCACAGGGTCAGACTGATTTGCATATAGCCATGTCTGAACTGGGGTGGCAGAGTGCGCTAAAGAAACTGTGATGGATTAAACCCAGATCTTTTGACTGGGTGTGAGTGTTTGATTGATTCAGATGCTCCGTCCATCACCACCCCCTTTTGTACCGCTTTTGGCCGCCATAAGTGTGGCAGGGTATGCTCAGACGTGAGTCCCTTGCTCACTTTGCCACTGGATTCAAGCAAGCCGGGCTGAAAACGGCTGGAATGCCAGAAACCGGTCCTCGGAAGCTTGTTTCCGGTCCAGGGAAGACATGGCTTGGCAGTTCGGGCTGGACTGTTCCCATGAGGCACAGGGTCAGACTGATTTGCATATAGCCATGTCTGAACTGGGGTGGCAGAGTGGGCTAAAGGAACTGTGATGGATTAAACCCAGATCTTTTGACTGGGTGTGAGTGTTTGATTGATTCAGATGCTCTGTCCATCACCACCCCTTTTGTACCGCTTTTGGCCGCCATAAGTGTGGCAGGGTATGCTCATGTATGAGTCCCTTGCTCACTTTGCCACTGGATTCAAGCAAGCCGTGCTGAAGATGGCTGGAATGCAAGAAACCGGTCCTCTGAAGCTTGTTTCCGGTCCAGGGAAGACATGGCTTGGCAGTTCGGGCTGGACTGTTCCCATGAGACACAGGGTCAGACTGATTTGCATATAGCCATGTCTGAACTGGGATGGCAGAGTGGGCTAAAGAACGGTGATGGATTAAACCCAGATCTTTTGACTGGGTGTGAGTGTTTGATTGATTCAGATGCTCCGTCCATCACCACCCCCTTTTGTACCGCTTTTGGCCGCCATAAGTGTGGCAGGGTATGCTCAGACGTGAGTCCCTTGCTCACCTTGCCACTGGATTCAAGCAAGCCGGGCTGAAGACGGCTGGAATGCCAGAAACCGGTCCTCGGAAGCTTGTTTCCGGTCCAGGGAAGACATGGCTTGGCAGTTCGGGCTGGACTGTTCCCATGAGGCACAGGGTCAGACTGATTTGCATATAGCCATGTCTGAACTGGGGTGGCAGAGTGGGCTAAAGAACGGTGATGGCTTAAACCCAGATCTTTTGACTGGGTGTGAGTGTTTGATTGATTCAGATGCTCCGTCCATCACCACCCCCTTTTACCGCTGGTAAATATGGGTGCAAAAAATATAGGTTCAATGTGCATTAATGTTTAGTGCTCCCATGGTTTTTGCACCTGATTTAAGAATAGTGTAAACCTAAGAAATAACTAAGTCAAGTGATATTCATGCTATTTGGTTGTTATAATTAGTGGTGGTATTTCCTACTGATTCTGGGAGGCAGAGACACAAGAAAGGGCGCCATTCACGCCCAAGTCTTAAAGTGGCCATCCGATGAATGATCTCTCAATAGACATCGAAACCCTAGCTGACGTCATCAAACAAGACACCATTCTCCAATTCCCTCCCATTGTTGGGTATTGTTAGACATGCACACTAGAGTAAAGAGAATAGTTTTTTCACTTTACACCGGATAGTCAATTAATAGTACTAGTGTGAATCTGGTTCAAATGTGCACATGCGCAGAATTTTAAATGTCCACCTATTTGTTAATTGAAAGCACTTTATTAGACTAAGATTTTTACTTAAGCTCTGTCCTATTTAAAAAAAATGTTTGCAAATGTTTTTTTGAAAACAGATGTGTTGAAACAGCAAATAGTCAGCATTTATTGGAAACTGAAAGTGGTACTACTGTACAACTAATACTAAAATGTCAAAAAAGGACAAAATATTTAGAGTGCTTTCTAATATATTTAGCTAAACCTTTGGTTACCTGAGATATATGTGTGTAGGTAACTTTCCCTAGTGAAAGGGAAATATCACTAATTAACAGCGTCTTCATATTTTTTGGGATATGACACAATTAGAAGTTGACAAGTGATCGGATGTAGAAAACCAAATCTGCTCAGACCCAAATATGCAGTCAAGGTTCATGAGTATAGTAGCCATATGGCTCTTTTCAATTATATCTGATGAACACCCCAAGTTTCCTAAAGTACTGTTGTATGTTTCTGTAAGAAAGTATTGAAAATAATGGCCAGATTACAAAAGTAGTAGCCAGCAGCAAATTTACACATTCAGATTTAGACTCAAGCAAGCCGGGCTGAAGACGGCTGGAATGCCAGAAACCAGTCCTCAGAAGCTTCTTTCCGGTCCAGGGAAGTAATGGCTTGGCAGTTCGGGCTGGACTGTTCCCATGAGGCACAGGGTCAGACTGATTTGCATATAGCCATGTCTGAACTGGGGTGGCAGAGTGAGCTAAAGAACGGTGATGGATTAAACCCAGATCTTTTGACTGGGTGTGAGTGTTTGATAGATTCAAATGCTCCGTCCATCACCACCCCCTTTTGTACCGCTTTTGGCCGCCATAAGTGTGGCAGAGTATGCTCAGACGTGAGTCCCTTGCTCACTATGCCACTGGATTCAAGCAAGCCGGGCTGAAGACATCTGGAATGCCAGAAACCGGTCCTCAGAAGCTTGTTTCCGGTCCAGGAAAGACATGGCTTGGCAGTTCGGGCTGGACTGTTCCCATGAGGCACAGGGTCAGACTGATTTGCATATAGCCATGTCTGAACTCGGGTGGCAGAGTGGGCTAAAGAACGGTGATGGATTAAACCCAGATCTTTTGACTGGGTGTGAGTGTTTGATTGATTCGGATGCTCCGTCCATCACCACCCCCTTTTGTACCACTTTTGGCCGCCATAAGTGTGGCAGGGTATGCTCAGACGTGAGTCCCTTGCTCACTTTGCCACTGAATTCAAGCAAGCCGGGCTGAAGACGGCTGGAATGCCAGAAACCAGTCCTCGGAAGCTTGTTTACGGTCCAGGGAAGACATGGCTTTGCAGTTCGGGCTGGACTGTTCCCATGAGGCACAGAGTCAGACTGATTTGCATATACCCATGTCTGAACTGGGGTGGCAGAGTGGGCTAAAGAACGGTGATGGATTAAACCCAGATCTTTTGACTGGGTGTGAGTGTTTGATTGATTCAGATGCTCCGTCCATCACCACCCCCTTTTGTACCGCTTTTGGCCGCCATAAGTGTGGCAGGGTATGCTCAGATATGAGTCCCTTGCTCACTTTGCCACTGGATTCAAGCAAGCCGGACTGAAGATGGCTGGAATGCAAGAAACCGGTCCTCTGAAGCTTGTTTCCGGTCCAGGGAAGACATGGCTTGGCAGTTCGGGCTGGACTGTTCCCATGAGGCACCGGGTCAGACTGATTTGCATATAGCCGTGTCTGAACTGGGGTGGCAGAGTGGGCTAAAGAACGGTGATGGATTAAACCCAGATCTTTTGACTGGGTGTGAGTGTTTGATTGATTCAGATGCTCCGTCCATCACCACCCCCTTTTACCGCTGGTAAATATGGGTGCAAAAAATATAGGTTCAATGTGCATTAATGTTTAGTGCTCCCATGGTTTTTGCACCTGATTTAAGAATAGTGTAAACCTAAGAAATAACTAAGTCAAGTGATATTCATGCTATTTGGTTGTTATAATTAGTTGTGGTATTTCCTACTGATTCTGGGAGGCAGAGACACAAGAAAGGGCGCCATTCACGCCCAAGTCTTAAAGTGGCCATCCGATGAATGATCTCTCAATAGACATCGAAACCCTAGCTGACGTCATCAAACAAGACACCATTCTCCAATTCCCTCCCATTGTTGGGTATTGTTAGACATGCACACTAGAGTAAAGAGAATAGTTTTTTCACTTTACACCGGATAGTTCAAATGTGCACATGCGCAGAATTTTAAATGTCCACCTATTTGTTAATTGAAAGCACTTTATTAGACTAAGATTTTTACTTAAGCTCTGTCCTATTTAAAAAAATGTTTGCAAATGTCAGCATTTATTGGAAACTGAAAGTGGTACTACTGTACAACTAATACTAAAATGTCAAAAAAGGACAAAATATTTAGAGTGCTTTCTGATATATTTAGCTAAACCTTTGGTTACCTGAGATATATGTGTGTAGGTAACTTTCCCTATTGAAAGGGAAATATCACTAATTAACAGCGTCTTAATATTTTTTGGGATATGACACAATTAGAAGTTGACAAGTGATAGGATGTAGAAAACCAAATCTGCTCAGACCCAAATATGCAGTCAAGGTTCATGAATATAGTAGCCATATGGCTATTTTCAATTATATCTGATGAACACCCCAAGTTTCCTAAAGTACCGTTGTATGTTTCTGTAAGAAAGTATTGAAAATAATGGCCAGATTACAAAAGTAGTAGCCAGCAGCAAATTTACACATTCAGATTTAGACTCAAGCAAGCCGGGCTGAAGACGGCTGGAATGCCAGAAACCGGTCCTCGGAAGCTTGTTTCCGGTCCAGGGAAGTAATGGCTTGGCAGTTCGGGCTGGACTGTTCCCATGAGGCACAGGGTCAGACTGATTTGCATATAGCCATGTCTGAACTGGGATGGCAGAGTGGGCTAAAGAACGGTGATGGATTAAACCCAGATCTTTTGACTGGGTGTGAGTGTTTGATTGATTCAGATGCTCCGTCCATCACCACCTCCTTTTGTACCGCTTTTGGCCGCCATAAGTGTGGCAGGGTATGCTCAGACATGAGTCCCTTGCTCACCTTGCCACTGGATTCAAGCAAGCCGGGCTGAAGACGGCTGGAATGCCAGAAACCGGTCCTCGGAAGCTTGTTTCCGGTCTAGGGAAGACATGGCTTGGCAGTTCGGGCTGGACTGTTCCCATGAGGCACAGGGTCAGACTGATTTGCATATAGCCATGTGTGAACTGGGGTGGCAGAGTGGGCTAAAGAACGGTGATGGATTAAACCCAGATCTTTTGACTGGGTGTGAGTGTTTGATTGATTCAGATGCTCCGTCCATCACCACCCCCTTTTGTACCACTTTTGGCCGCCATAAGTGTGGCAGGGTATGCTCAGACGTGAGTCCCTTGCTCACTTTGCCACTGGATTCAAGCAAGCCGGGCTGAAGACGGCGGAATGCCAGAAACCGGTCCTCAGAAGCTTGTTTCCAGTCCAGGGAAGACATGGCTTGGCAGTTCGGGCTGGACTGTTCCCATGAGGCACAGGGTCAGACTGATTTGCATATAGCCGTGTCTGAACTGGGGTGGCAGAGTGGGCTAAAGAACGGTGATGGATTAAACCCAGATCTTTTG
Organism: Lissotriton vulgaris; assembly: GCF_964263255.1. NCBI lineage: Eukaryota > Metazoa > Chordata > Amphibia > Caudata > Salamandridae > Lissotriton > Lissotriton vulgaris. The sequence goes on from NW_028253217.1 coordinate 19,710, forward strand.
ACTGGGTGTGAGTGTTTGATTGATTCAGATGCTCCGTCCATCACCACCCCCTTTTGTACCGCTTTTGGCCGCCATAAGTGTGGCAGGGTATGCTCAGACATGAGTCCCTTGCTCACCTTGCCACTGGATTCAAGCAAGCCGGGCTGAAGACGGCTGGAATGCCAGAAACCGGTCCTCGGAAGCTTGTTTCCGGTCCAGGGAAGACATGGCTTGGCAGTTCGGGCTGGACTGTTCCCATGAGGCACAGGGTCAGACTGATTTGCATATAGCCATGTCTGAACTGGGGTGGCAGAGTGGGCTAAAGAACGGTGATGGATTAAACCCAGATCTTTTGACTGGGTGTGAGTGCTTGATTGATTCAGATGCTCCGTCCATCACCACCCCCTTTTGTACCGCTTTTGTCCGCCATAAGTGTGGCAGGGTATGCTCAGACGTGAGTCCCTTGTTCACTTTGCCACTGGATTCAAGCAAGCCGGGCTGAAGACGGCGGAATGCCAGAAACCGGTCATCAGAAGCTTGTTTCCGGTCCAGGGAAGACATGGCTTGGCAGTTCGGGCTGGACTGTTCCCATGAGGCACAGGGTCAGACTGATTTGCATATAGCCGTGTCTGAACTGGGGTGGCAGAGTGGGCTAAAGAACGGTGATGGATTAAACCCAGACCTTTTGACTGGGTGTGAGTGTTTGATTGATTCAGATGCTCCGTCCATCACCACCCCCTTTTACCGCTGGTAAATATGGGTGCAAAAAATATAGGTTCAATGTGCATTAATGTTTAGTGCTCCCATGGTTTTTGCACCTGATTTAAGAATAGTGTAAACCTAAGAAATAACTAAGTCAAGTGATATTCATGCTATTTGGTTGTTATAATTAGTGGTGGTATTTCCTACTGATTCTGGGAGGCAGAGACACAAGAAAGAGCGCCATTCACGCCCAAGTCTTAAAGTGGCAATCCGATGAATGATCTCTCAATAGACATCGAAACCCTAGCTGACGTCATCAAACAAGACACCATTCTCCAATTCCCTCCCATTGTTGGGTATTGTTAGACATGCACACTAGAGTAAAGAGAATAGTTTTTTCACTTTACACCGGATAGTCAATTAATAGTACTAGTGTGAATCTGGTTCAAATGTGCACATGCGCAGAATTTTAAATGTCCACCTATTTGTTAATTGAAAGCACTTTATTAGACTAAGATTTTTACTTAAGCTCTGTCCTATTTAAAAAATAATGTTTGCAAATGTTTTTTTGAAAACAGATGTGTTGAAACAGCAATATGTCAGCATTTATTGGAAACTGAAAGTGGTACTACTGTACAACTAATACTAAAATGTCAAAAAAGGACAAAGTATTTAGAGTGCTTTCTAATATATTTAGCTAAACCTTTGGTTACCTGAGATATATGTGTGTAGGTAACTTTCCCTATTGAAAGGGAAATATCACTAATTAACAGCGTCTTAATATTTTTTGGGATATGACACAATTAGAAGTTGACAAGAGATAGGATGTAGAAAACCAAATCTGCTCAGACCCAAATATGCAATCAAGGTTCGTGAATATAGTAGCCATATGGCTATTTTCAATTATATCTGATGAACACCCCAAGTTTCCTAAAGTACCGTTGTATGTTTTCTGTAAGAAAGTATTGAAAATAATGGCCAGATTACAAAAGTAGTAGCCAGCAGCAAATTTACACATTCAGATTTAGACTCAAGCAAGCCGGGCTGAAGACGGCTGGAATGCCAGAAACCGGTCCTCGGAAGCTTGTTTCCGGTCCAGGGAAGTAATGGCTTGGCAGTTCGGGCTGGACTGTTCCCATGAGGCACAGGGTCAGACTGATTTGCATATAGCCATGTCTGAACTGGGGTGGCAGAGTGGGCTAATGAACGGTGATGGATTAAACCCAGATCTTTTGACTGGGTGTGAGTGTTTGATTGATTCAGATGCTCCGTCCATCACCACTCCCTTTGTACCGCTTTTGGCCGCCATAAGTGTGGCAGGGTATGCTCAGACGTGAGTCCCTTGCTCACTTTGCCACTGGATTCAAGCAAGCAATGCTGAAGACGGCTGGAATGCCAGAACCCGGTCCTCGGAAGCTTGTTTTCGGCCCAGGGAACACATGGCTTGGCAGTTCGGGCTGGACTGTTCCCATGAAGCACAGGGCCAGACTGATTTGCATATTGCCATGTCTGAACTGGGGTGGCAGAGTGGGCTAATGAACGGTGATGGATTAAACCCAGATCTTTTGACTGGGTGTGAGTATTTGATTGATTCGGATGCTCCGTCCATCACCACCCCCCTTTGTACCACTTTTGGCCGCCATAAGTGTGGCAGGGTATGCTCAGACGTGAGTCCCTTGCTCACTTTGCCACTAAATTCAAGCAAGCCGGGCTGAAGACGGCTGGAATGCCAGAAACCGGTCCTCGGAAGCTTGTTTACGGTCCAGGGAAGACATGGCTTGGCAGTTCGGGCTGGACTGTTCCCATGAGGCACAGAGTCAGACAGATTTGCATATAGCCATGTCTGAACTGGGGTGGCAGAGTGGGCTAAAGAACGGTGATGGATTAAACCCAGATCTTTTGACTGGGTGTGAGTGTTTGATTGATTCAGATGCTCCGTCCATCACCACCCCCTTTTGTACCGCTTTTGGATACCATAAGTGTGGCAGAGTATGCTCAGAAGTGAGTCCCTTGCTCACTATGCCACTGGATTCAAGCAAGCCGGGCTGAAGACGGCTGGAATGCCAGAAACCGGTCCTCGGAAGCTTCTTTCTGGTCCAGGGAAGACATGGCTTGGCAGTTCGGGCTGGACTGTTCCCATGAGGCACAGGGTCAGACTGATTTGCATATAGCCATGTCTGAACTGGGATGGCAGAGTGGGCTAAAGAACAGTGATGGATTAAACCCAGATCTTTTGACTGGGTGTGAGTGTTTGATTGATTCAGATGCTCCGTCCATCACCACCCCCTTTTGTACCGCTTTTGGCCGCCAAAAGTGTGGCAGGGTATGCTCAGACGTGAGTCCCTTGCTCACTTTGCCACTGGATTCAAGCAAGCCGGGCTGAAGATGGCTGGAATGCCAGAAATCAGCCCTTGGAAGCTTGTTTCCGGCCCATGGAAGACATGGCTTGGCAGTTCGGGCTGGACTGTTCCCATGAGGCACAGGGTCAGACTGATTTGCATATAGCCATGTCTGAACTGGGGTGGCAGAGTGCGCTAAAGAAACTGTGATGGATTAAACCCAGATCTTTTGACTGGGTGTGAGTGTTTGATTGACTCAGATGCTCCATCCATCACCACCCCCTTTTGTACCGCTTTTGGCCGCCATAAGTGTGGCAGGGTATGCTCAGACGTGAGTCCCTTGCTCACTTTGCCACTGGATTCAAGCAAGCCGGGCTGAAAACGGCTGGAATGCCAGAAACCGGTCCTCAGAAGCTTGTTTCCGGTCCAGGGAAGACATGGCTTGGCAGTTCGGGCTGGACTGTTCCCATGAGGCACAGGGTCAGACTGATTTGCATATAGCCATGTCTGAACTGGGGTGGCAGAGTGGGCTAAAGGAACTGTGATGGATTAAACCCAGATCTTTTGACTGGGTGTGAGTGTTTGATTGATTCAGATGCTCTGTCCATCACCACCCCCTTTTGTACCGCTTTTGGCCGCCATAAGTGTGGCAGGGTATGCTCATGTATGAGTCCCTTGCTCACTTTGCCACTGGATTCAAGCAGGCCGTGCTGAAGATGGCTGGAATGCAAGAAACCGGTCCTCTGAAGCTTGTTTCCGGTCCAGGGAAGACATGGCTTGGCAGTTCGGGCTGGACTGTTCCCATGAGGCACAGGGTCAGACTGATTTGCATATAGCCATGTCTGAACTGGGATGGCAGAGTGGGCTAAAGAACGGTGATGGATTAAACCCAGATCTTTTGACTGGGTGTGAGTGTTTGATTGATTCAGATGCTCCGTCCATCACCACCCCCTTTTGTACCGCTTTTGGCCGCCATAAGTGTGGCAGGGTATGCTCAGACGTGAGTCCCTTGCTCACCTTGCCACTGGATTCAAGCAAGCCGGGCTGAAGACGGCTGGAATGCCAGAAACCGGTCCTCGGAAGCTTGTTTCCGGTCCAGGGAAGACATGGCTTGGCAGTTCGGGCTGGACTGTTCCCATGAGGCACAGGGTCAGACTGATTTGCATATAGCCATGTCTGAACTGGGGTGGCAGAGTGGGCTAAAGAACGGTGATGGCTTAAACCCAGATCTTTTGACTGGGTGTGAGTGTTTGATTCAGACGCTCCGTCCATCACCACCCCCTTTTGTACCGCTTTTGGCCGCCATAAGTGTGGCAGGGTATGCTCAGACGTGAGTCCCTTGCTCACTTTGCCACTGGATTCAAGCAAGCCGGGCTGAAGACGGCTGGAATGCCAGAAACCGGTCCTCAGAAGCTTGTTTCCGGTCCAGGGAAGACATGGCTTGACAGTTCGGGCTGGACTGTTCCCATGAGGCACAGGGTCAGACTGATTTGCATATAGCTGTGTCTGAACTGGGGTGGCAGAGTGGGCTAAAGAACGGTGATGGATTAAACCCAGATCTTTTGACTGGGTGTGAGTGTTTGATTGATTCAGATGCTCCGTCCATCACCACCCCCTTTTACCGCTGGTAAATATGGGTGCAAAAAATATAGGTTCAATGTGCATTAATGTTTAGTGCTCCCATGGTTTTTGCACCTGATTTAAGAATAGTGTAAACCTAAGAAATAACTAAGTCAAGTGATATTCATGCTATTTGGTTGTTATAATTAGTGGTGGTATTTCCTACTGATTCTGGGAGGCAGAGACACAAGAAAGGGCGCCATTCACGCCCAAGTCTTAAAGTGGCCATCCGATGAATGATCTCTCAATAGACATCGAAACCCTAGCTGACGTCATCAAACAAGACACCATTCTCCAATTCCCTCCCATTGTTGGGTATTGTTAGACATGCACACTAGAGTAAAGAGAATAGTTTTTTCACTTTACACCGGATAGTCAATTAATAGTACTAGTGTGAATCTGGTTCAAATGTGCACATGCGCAGAATTTTAAATGTCCACCTATTTGTTAATTGAAAGCACTTTATTAGTCTAAGATTTTTACTTAAGCTCTGTCCTATTTAAAAAAATATGTTTGCAAATGTTTTTTTGAAAACAGATGTGTTGAAACAGCAAAATGTCAGCATTTATTGGAAACTGAAAGTGGTACTACTGTACAACTAATACTAAAATGTCAAAAAAGGACAAAATATTTAGAGTGCTTTCTAATATATTTAGCTAAACCTTTGGTTACCTGAGATATATGTGTGTAGGTAACTTTCCCTAGTGAAAGGGAAATATCACTAATTAACAGCGTCTTAATATTTTTTGGGATATGACACAATTAGAAGTTGACAAGTGATAGGATGTAGAAAACCAAATCTGCTCAGACCCAAATATGCAGTCAAGGTTCATGAATATAGTAGCCATATGGCTATTTTCAATTATATCTGATGAACACCCCAAGTTTCCTAAAGTACTGTTGTATGTTTCTGTAAGAAAGTATTGAAAATAATGGCCAGATTACAAAAGTAGTAGCCAGCAGCAAATTTACACATTCAGATTTAGACTCAAGCAAGCCGGGCTGAAGACGGCTGGAATGCCAGAAACCAGTCCTCAGAAGCTTCTTTCCGGTCCAGGGAAGTAATGGCTTGGCAGTTCGGGCTGGACTGTTCCCATGAGGCACAGGGTCAGACTGATTTGCATATAGCCATGTCTGAACTGGGGTGGCAGAGTGAGCTAAAGAACGGTGATGGATTAAACCCAGATCTTTTGACTGGGTGTGAGTGTTTGATAGATTCAAATGCTCCGTCCATCACCACCCCCTTTTGTACCGCTTTTGGCCGCCATAAGTGTGGCAGAGTATGCTCAGACGTGAGTCCCTTGCTCACTATGCCACTGGATTCAAGCAAGCCGGGCTGAAGACGGCTGGAATGCCAGAAACCGGTCCTCAGAAGCTTGTTTCCGGTCCAGGAAAGACATGGCTTGGCAGTTCGGGCTGGACTGTTCCCATGAGGCACAGGGTCAGACTGATTTGCATATAGCCATGTCTGAACTGGGGTGGCAGAGTGGGCTAAAGGAACTGTGATGGATTAAACCCAGATCTTTTGACTGGGTGTGAGTGTTTGATTGATTCAGATGCTCTGTCCATCACCACCCCCTTTTGTACCGCTTTTGGCCGCCATAAGTGTGGCAGAGTATGCTCAGACGTGAGTCCCTTGCTCACTATGCCACTGGATTCAAGCAAGCCGGGCTGAAGACGGCTGGAATGCCAGAAACCGGTCCTCAGAAGCTTGTTTCCGGTCCAGGAAAGACATGGCTTGGCAGTTCGGGCTGGACTGTTCCCATGAGGCATAGGGTCAGACTGAGTTGCATATAGCCATGTCTGAACTGGGGTGGCAGAGTGGGCTAAAGAACGGTGATGGATTAAACCCAGATCTTTGACTGGGTGTGAGTGTTTGATTGATTCAGATGCTCCGTCCATCACCACCCCCTTTTGTACCGCTTTTGGCCGCCATAAGTGTGGCAGGGTATGCTCAGACGTGAGTCCCATGCTCACTTTGCCACTGGATTCAAGCAAGCCGGGCTGAAGACGGCTGGAATGCCAGAAACCGGTCCTCAGAAGCTTGTTTCCGGTCCAGGGAAGACATGGCTTGGCAGTTCAGGCTGGACTGTTCCCATGAGGCACAGGGTCAGACTGATTTGCATATAGCCGTGTCTGAACTGGGGTGGCAGAGTGGGCTAACGAACGGTGATGGATTAAACCCAGATCTTTTGACTGGGTGTGAGTGTTTGATTGATTCAGATGCCCCGTCCATCACCACCCCCTTTTACCGCTGGTAAATATGGGTGCAAAAAATATAGGTTCAATGTGCATTAATGTTTAGTGCTCCCATGGTTTTTGCACCTGATTTAAGAATAGTGTAAACCTAAGAAATAACTAAGTCAAGTGATATTCATTCAATTTGGTTGTTATAATTAGTGGTGGTGTTTCCTACTGATTCTGGGAGGCAGAGACACAAGAAAAGGCGCCATTCACGCCCAATTCTTAAAGTGGCCATCCGATGAATGATCTCTCAATAGACATCGAAACCCTAGCTGACGTCATCAAACAAGACACCATTCTCCAATTCCCTCCCATTGTTGGGTATTGTTAGACATGCACACTAGAGTAAAGAGAATAGTTTTTTCACTTTACACCCGATAGTCATTTAATAGTACTAGTGTGAATCTGGTTCAAATGTGCACATGCGCAGAATTTTAAATGTCCACCTATTTGTTAATTCAAAGCACTTTATTAGACTAAGATTTTTACTTAAGCTCTGTCCTATTTAAAAAAATGTTTGCAAATGTGTTTTTTGAAAACAGGTGTGTTGAAACAGCAATATGTCAGCATTTATTGGAAACTGAAAGTGGTACTACTGTACAACTAATACTAAAATGTCAACAAAGGACAAAATATTTAGAGTGCTTTCTAATATATTTAGCCAAACCTTTGGTTACCTGAGATATATGTCTGTAGGTAACTTTCCCTATTGAAAGGGAAATATCACTAATTAACAGCGTCTTAATATTTTTTGGGATATGACACAATTAGAAGTTGACAAGTGATAGGATGTAGAAAACCAAATCTGCTCAGACCCAAATATGCACTCAAGGTTCATGAATATAGTAGCCATATGGATATTTTCAATTATATCTGATGAAAACCCCAAGTTTCCTAAAGTACCGTTGTATGTTTCTGAAAGAAAGTATTGAAAATAATGGCCAGATTACAAAAGTAGTAGCCAGCAGCAAATTTACACATTCAGATTTAGACTCAAGCAAGCCGGGCTGAAGGCGGCTGGAATGCCAGAAACCGGTCCTCGGACCCTTGTTTCCGGTCCAGGGAAGTAATGGCTTGGCAGTTCGGGCTGGACTGTTCCCATGAGGCACAGGGTCAGACTGATTTGCATATAGCATGTCTGAACTGGGGTGGCAGAGTGAGCTAAAGAACGGTGATGGATTAAACCCAGATCTTTTGACTGGGTGTGAGTGTTTGATTGATTCAGATGCTTCGTCCATCACCACTCCCTTTGTACCGCTTTTGGCCGCCATAAGTGTGGCAGGGTATGCTCAGACGTGAGTCCCTTGCTCACTTTGCCACTGGATTCAAGCAAGCCGGCCTGAAGACGGCTGGAATGCCAGAACCCGGTCCTTGGAAGCTTGTTTCCGGTCCAGGTAAGACATGGCTTGGCAGTTCGGGCTGGACTGTTCCCATGAGGCACAGGGTCAGACTGATTTGCATATATCTATGTCTGAACTGGGGTGGCAGAGTGGGCTAAAGAAACTGTGATGGATTAAACCCAGATCTTTTGACTGGGTGTGAGTGTTTGATTGATTCAGATGCTCCGTCCATCACCACCCCCTTTTGTACCGCTTTTGGCCGCCATAAGTGTGGCAGGGTATGCTCAGAAGTGAGTCCCTTGCTCACTTTGCCACTGGATTCGAGCAAGCCGGGCTGAAGACGGCTGGAATGCCAGAAACCGGTCCTCTGAAGCTTGTTTCCGGTCCAGGGAAGACATGGCTTGGCAGTTCGGGCTGGACTGTTCCCATGAGGCACAGGGTCAGACTGATTTGCATATAGCCATGTCTGAACTGGGATGGCAGAGTGGGCTAAAGAACGGTGATGGATTAAACCCAGATCTTTTGACTGGGTGTGAGTGTTTGATTGATTCAGATGCTCCGTCCATCACCACCCCCTTTTGTACCGCTTTTGGCCGCCATAAGTGTGGCAGGATATGCTCAGACGTGAGTCCCTTGCTCACCTTGCCACTGGATTCAAGCAAGCCGGGCTGAAGACGGCTGGAATGCCAGAAACCGGTCCTCGGAAGCTTGTTTCCGGTCCAGGGAAGACATGGCTTGGCAGTTCGGGCTAGACTGTTCCCATGAGGCACAGGGTCAGACTGATTTGCATATAGCCATGTCTGAACTGGGGTGGCAGAGTGGGCTAAAGAACGGTGATGGATTAAACCCAGATCTTTTGACTGGGTGTGAGTGTTTGATTGATTCAGATGCTCCGTCCATCACCACCCCCTTTTGTACCGCTTTTGGCCGCCATAAGTGTGGCAGGGTATGCTCAGACGTGAGTCCCTTGCTCAATTTGCTACTGGATTCAAGCAAGCCGGGCTGAAGACGGCTGGAATGCCAGAAACCGGTCCTCGGAAGCTTGTTTCCGGTCCAGGGAAGACATGGCTTGGCAGTTCGGGCTGGACTGTTCCCATGAGGCACAGGGTCAGACTGATTTGCATATAGCCATGTCTGAACTGGGGTGGCAGAGTGGGCTAAAGAACGGTGATGGATTAAACCCAGATCTTTTGACTGGGTGTGAGTGTTTGATTGATTCAGATGCTCCATCCATCACCACCCCCTTTTGTACAGCTTTTGGCCGCCATAAGTGTGGCAGGGTATGCTCAGACGTGAGTCCCTTGCTCACTTTGCCACTGAATTCAAGCAAGCCGGGCTGAAGACGGTTGGAATGCCAGAAACCGGTCCTCGGAAGCTTGTTTACGGTCCAGGGAAGACATGGCTTGGCAGTTCGGGCTGGACTGTCGCCATGAGGCACAGGGTCAGATTAATTTGCATATAGCCATGTCTGAACTGGGGTGGCAGAGTGGGCTAAAGAACGGTGATGGATTAAACCCAGATCTTTTCACTGGGTGTGAGTGTTTGATTGATTCAGATGCTCCGTCCATCACCACCCCCTTTTTTACCGCTTTCGGCCGCCATAAGTGTGGCAGGGTATGCTCAGACGTGAGTCCCTTGCTCACTTTGGCACTGGATTCAAGCAAGCCGGGCTGAAGACGGCTGGAATGCCAGAAACCGGTCCTTGGAAGCTTGTTTCCGGTCCAGGGAAGACATGGCTTGGCAGTTTGGGCTGGACTGTTCCCATGAGGCACAGGGTCAGACTGATTTGCATATAGCCATGTCTGAACTGGGGTGGCAGAGTGGGCTAAAGAACGGTGATGGATTAAACCCAGATCTTTTGACTGGGTGTGAGTGTTTGATAGATTCAAATGCTCCGTCCATCACCACCCCCTTTTGTACCGCTTTTGGCCGCCATAAGTGTGGCAGAGTATGCTCAGACATGAGTCCCTTGCTCACCTTGCCACTGGATTCAAGCAAGCCGGGCTGAAGACGGCTGGAATGCCAGAAACCGGTCCTCGGAAGCTTGTTTCCGGTCCAGGGAAGACATGGCTTGGCAGTTCGGGCTGGACTGTTCCCATGAGGCACAGGGTCAGACTGATTTGCATATAACCATGTCTGAACTGGGGTGGCAGAGTGGGCTAAAGAACGGTGATGGCTTAAACCCAGATCTTTTGACTGGGTGTGAGTGTTTGATTGATTCAGATGCTCCGTCCATCACCACCCCCTTTTGTACCGCTTTTGGCCGCCATAAGTGTGGCAGGGTATGCTCAGACGTGAGTCCCTTGCTCACTTTGCCACTGGATTCAAGCAAGCCGGGCTGAAGACGGCTGGAATGCCAGAAACCGGTCCTCAGAAGCTTGTTTCCGGTCCAGGGAAGACATGGCTTGGCAGTTCGGGCTGGACTGTTCCCATGAGGCACAGGGTCAGACTGATTTGCATATAGCCGTGTCTGAACTGGGGTGGCAGAGTGGGCTAAAGAACGGTGATGGATTAAACCCAGATCTTTTGACTGGGTGTGAGTGTTTGATTGATTCAGATGCTCCGTCCATCACCACCCCCTTTTACCGCTGGTAAATATGGGTGCAAAAAATATAGGTTCAATGTGCATTAATGTTTAGTGCTCCCATGGTTTTTGCACCTGATTTAAGAATAGTGTAAACCTAAGAAATAACTAAGTCAAGTGATATTCATGCTATTTGGTTGTTATAATTAGTGGTGGTATTTCCTACTGATTCTGGGAGGCAGAGACACAAGAAAGGGCGCCATTCACGCCCAAGTCTTAAAGTGGCCATCCGATGAATGATCTCTCAATAGACATCGAAACCCTAGCTGACGTCATCAAACAAGACACCATTCTCCAATTCCCTCCCATTGTTGGGTATTGTTAGACATGCACACTAGAGTAAAGAGAATAGTTTTTTCACTTTACACCGGATAGTCAATTAATAGTACTAGTGTGAATCTGGTTCAAATGTGCACATGCGCAGAATTTTAAATGTCCACCTATTTGTTAATTGAAAGCACTTTATTAGACTAAGATTTTTACTTAAGCTCTGTCCTATTTAAAAAAAATGTTTGCAAATGTTTTTTTGAAAACAGATGTGTTGAAACAGCAAAATGTCAGCATTTATTGGAAACTGAAAGTGGTACTACTGTACAACTAATACTAAAATGTCAAAAAAGGACAAAATATTTAGAGTGCTTTCTAATATATTTAGCTAAACCTTTGGTTACCTGAGATATATGTGTGTAGGTAACTTTCCCTAGTGAAAGGGAAATATCACTAATTAACAGCGTCTTAATATTTTTTGGGATATGACACAATTAGAAGTTGACAAGTGATAGGATGTAGAAAACCAAATCTGCTCAGACCCAAATATGCAGTCAAGGTTCATGAATATAGTAGCCATATGGCTATTTTCAATTATATCTGATGAACACCCCAAGTTTCCTAAAGTACCGTTGTATGTTTCTGTAAGAAAGTATTGAAAATAATGGCCAGATTGCAAAAGTAGTAGCCAGCAGCAAATTTACACATTCAGATTTAGACTCAAGCAAGCCGGGCTGAAGACGGCTGGAATGCCAGAAACCAGTCCTCAGAAGCTTCTTTCCGGTCCAGGGAAGTAATGGCTTGGCAGTTCGGGCTGGACTGTTCCCATGAGGCACAGGGTCAGACTGATTTGCATATAGCCATGTCTGAACTGGGGTGGCAGAGTGAGCTAAAGAACGGTGATGGATTAAACCCAGATCTTTTGACTGGGTGTGAGTGTTTGATAGATTCAAATGCTCCGTCCATCACCACCCCCTTTTGTACCGCTTTTGGACGCCATAAGTGTGGCAGAGTATGCTCAGACGTGAGTCCCTTGCTCACTATGCCACTGGATTCAAGCAAGCCGGGCTGAAGACGGCTGGAATGCCAGAAACCGGTCCTCAGAAGCTTGTTTCCGGTCCAGGAAAGAAATGGCTTGGCAGTTCGGGCTGGACTGTTCCCATGAGGCATAGGGTCAGACTGAGTTGCATATAGCCATGTCTGAACTGGGGTGGCAGAGTGGGCTAAAGAACGGTGATGGATTAAACCCAGATCTTTGACTGGGTGTGAGTGTTTGATTGATTCAGATGCTCCGTCCATCACCACCCCCTTTTGTACCGCTTTTGGCCGCCATAAGTGTGGCAGGGTATGCTCAGACGTGAGTCCCATGCTCACTTTGCCACTGGATTCAAGCAAGCCGGTCTGAAGACGGCTGGAATGCCAGAAACCGGTCCTCAGAAGCTTGTTTCCGGTCCAGGGAAGACATGGCTTGGCAGTTCGGGCTGGACTGTTCCCATGAGGCACAGGGTCAGACTGATTTGCATATAGCCGTGTCTGAACTGGGGTGGCAGAGTGGGCTAAAGAACGGTGATGGATTAAACCCAGATCTTTTGACTGGGTGTGAGTGTTTGATTGATTCAGATGCCCCGTCCATCACCACCCCCTTTTACCGCTGGTAAATATGGGTGCAAAAAATATAGGTTCAATGTGCATTAATGTTTAGTGCTCCCATGGTTTTTGCACCTGATTTAAGAATAGTGTAAACCTAAGAAATAACTAAGTCAAGTGATATTCATGCTATTTGGTTGTTATAATTAGTGGTGGTATTTCCTACTGATTCTGGGAGGCAGAGACACAAGAAAAGGCGCCATTCACGCCCAATTCTTAAAGTGGCCATCCGATGAATGATCTCTCAATAGACATCGAAACCCTAGCTGACGTCATCAAACAAGACACCATTCTCCAATTCCCTCCCATTGTTGGGTATTGTTAGACATGCACACTAGAGTAAAGAGAATAGTTTTTTCACTTTACACCGGATAGTCAATTAATAGTACTAGTGTGAATCTGGTTCAAATGTGCACATGCGCAGAATTTTAAATGTCCACCTATTTGTTAATTCAAAGCACTTTATTAGACTAAGATTTTTACTTAAGCTCTGTCCTATTTAAAAAAATGTTTGCAAATGTTTTTTTGAAAACAGATGTGTTGAAACAGCAATATGTCAGCATTTATTGGAAACTGAAAGTGGTACTACTGTACAACTAATACTAAAATGTCAACAAAGGACAAAATATTTAGAGTGCTTTCTAATATATTTAGCCAAACCTTTGGTTACCTGAGATATATGTCTGTAGGTAACTTTCCCTATTGAAAGGGAAATATCACTAATTAACAGCGTCTTAATATTTTTTGGGATATGACACAATTAGAAGTTGACAAGTGATAGGATGTAGAAAACCAAATCTGCTCAGACCCAAATATGCACTCAAGGTTCATGAATATAGTAGCCATATGGATATTTTCAATTATATCTGATGAAAACCCCAAGTTTCCTAAAGTACCGTTGTATGTTTCTGTAAGAAAGTATTGAAAATAATGGCCAGATTACAAAAGTAGTAGCCAGCAGCAAATTTACACATTCAGATTTAGACTCAAGCAAGCCGGGCTGAAGACGGCTGGAATGCCAGAAACCGGTCCTCGGACCCTTGTTTCCGGTCCAGGGAAGTAATGGCTTGGCAGTTCGGGCTGGACTGTTCCCATGAGGCACAGGGTTAGACTGATTTGCATATAGCATGTCTGAACAGGGGTGGCAGAGTGAGCTAAAGAACGGTGATGGATTAAACCCAGATCTTTTGACTGGGTGTGAGTGTTTGATTGATTCAGATGCTTCGTCCATCACCACTCCCTTTGTACCGCTTTTGGCCGCCATAAGTGTGGCAGGGTATGCTCAGACGTGAGTCCCTTGCTCACTTTGCCACTGGATTCAAGCAAGCCGGGCTGAAGACGGCTGGAATGCCAGAAACCGGTCCTTGGAAGCTTGTTTCCGGTCCAGGTAAGACATGGCTTGGCAGTTCGGGCTGGACTGTTCCCATGAGGCACAGGGTCAGACTGATTTGCATATATCCATGTCTGAACTGGGGTGGCAGAGTGGGCTAAAGAAACTGTGATGGATTAAACCCAGATCTTTTGACTGGGTGTGAGTGTTTGATTGATTCAGATGCTCCGTCCATCACCACCCCCTTTTGTACCGCTTTTGGCCGCCATAAGTGTGGCAGGGTATGTTCAGAAGTGAGTCCCTTGCTCACTTTGCCACTGGATTCGAGCAAGCCGGGCTGAAGACGGCTGGAATGCCAGAAACCGGTCCTCTGAAGCTTGTTTCCGGTCCAGGGAAGACATGGCTTGGCAGTTCGGGCTGGACTGTTCCCATGAGGCACAGGGTCAGACTGATTTGCATATAGCCATGTCTGAACTGGGATGGCAGAGTGGGCTAAAGAACGGTGATGGATTAAACCCAGATCTTTTGACTGGGTGTGAGTGTTTGATTGATTCAGATGCTCCGTCCATCACCACCCCCTTTTGTACCGCTTTTGGCCGCCATAAGTGTGGCAGGATATGCTCAGACGTGAGTCCCTTGCTCACCTTGCCACTGGATTCAAGCAAGCCGGGCTGAAGACGGCTGGAATGCCAGAAACCGGTCCTCGGAAGCTTGTTTCCGGTCCAGGGAAGACATGGCTTGGCAGTTCGGGCTAGACTGTTCCCATGAGGCACAGGGTCAGACTGATTTGCATATAGCCATGTCTGAACTGGGGTGGCAGAGTGGGCTAAAGAACGGTGATGGATTAAACCCAGATCTTTTGACTGGGTGTGAGTGTTTGATTGATTCAGATGCTCCGTCCATCACCACCCCCTTTTGTACCGCTTTTGGCCGCCATAAGTGTGGCAGGGTATGCTCAGACGTGAGTCCCTTGCTCACTTTGCTACTGGATTCAAGCAAGCCGGGCTGAAGACGGCTGGAATGCCAGAAACCGGTCCTTGGGAGCTTGTTTGCGGTCCAGGGAAGGCATGGCTTGGCAGTTCGGGCTGGACTGTTCCCATGAGGCACAGGGTCAGACTGATTTGCATATAGCCATGTCTGAACTGGGGTGGCAGAGTGGGCTAAAGAACGGTGATGGATTAAACCCAGATCTTTTGACTGGGTGTGAGTGTTTGATTGATTCAGATGCTTCGTCCATCACCACTCCCTTTGTACCGCTTTTGGCCGCCATAAGTGTGGCAGGGTATGCTCAGACGTGAGTCCCTTGCTCACTTTGCCACTGGATTCAAGCAAGCCGGGCTGAAGACGGCTGGAATGCCAGAAACCGGTCCTTGGAAGCTTGTTTCCGGTCCAGGTAAGACATGGCTTGGCAGTTCGGGCTGGACTGTTCCCATGAGGCACAGGGTCAGACTGATTTGCATATATCCATGTCTGAACTGGGGTGGCAGAGTGGGCTAAAGAAACTGTGATGGATTAAACCCAGATCTTTTGACTGGGTGTGAGTGTTTGATTGATTCAGATGCTCCGTCCATCACCACCCCCTTTTGTACCGCTTTTGGCCGCCATAAGTGTGGCAGGGTATGCTCAGACGTGAGTCCCTTGCTCACTTTGCCACTGAATTCAAGCAAGCCGGGCTGAAGACGGTTGGAATGCCAGAAACCGGTCCTCGGAAGCTTGTTTACGGTCCAGGGAAGACATGGCTTGGCAGTTCGGGCTGGACTGTCGCCATGAGGCACAGGGTCAGATTAATTTGCATATAGCCATGTCTGAACTGGGGTGGCAGAGTGGGCTAAAGAACGGTGATGGATTAAACCCAGATCTTTTCACTGGGTGTGAGTGTTTGATTGATTCAGATGCTCCGTCCATCACCACCCCCTTTTTTACCGCTTTTGGCCGCCATAAGTGTGGCAGGGTATGCTCAGACGTGAGTCCCTTGCTCACTTTGGCACTGGATTCAAGCAAGCCGGGCTGAAGACGGCTGGAATGCCAGAAACCGGTCCTTGGAAGCTTGTTTCCGGTCCAGGGAAGACATGGCTTGGCAGTTCGGGCTGGACTGTTCCCATGAGGCACAGGGTCAGACTGATTTGCATATAGCCATGTCTGAACTGGGATGGCAGAGTGGGCTAAAGAACGGTGATGGATTAAACCCAGATCTTTTGACTGGGTGTGAGTGTTTGATTGATTCAGATGCTCCGTCCATCACCACCCCCTTTTGTAACGCTTTTGGCCGCCATAAGTGTGGCAGGGTATGCTCAGACTTGAGTCCCTTGCTCACCTTGCCACTGGATTCAAGCAAAACGGGCTGAAGACGGCTGGAATGCCAGAGACCGGTCCTCTGAAGCTTGTTTCCGGTCCAGGGAAGACATGGCTTGGCAGTTCGGGCTGGACTGTTCCCATGAGGCACAGGGTCAGACTGATTTGCATATAACCATGTCTGAACTGGGGTGGCAGAGTGGGCTAAAGAACGGTGATGGCTTAAACCCAGATCTTTTGACTGGGTGTGAGTGTTTGATTGATTCAGATGCTCCGTCCATCACCACCCCCTTTTGTACCGCTTTTGGCCGCCATAAGTGTGGCAGGGTATGCTCAGACGTGAGTCCCTTGCTCACTTTGCCACTGGATTCAAGCAAGCCGGGCTGAAGACGGCTGGAATGCCAGAAACCGGTCCTTGGAAGCTTGTTTCCGGTCCAGGTAAGACATGGCTTGGCAGTTCGGGCTGGACTGTTCCCATGAGGCACAGGGTCAGACTGATTTGCATATATCCATGTCTGAACTGGGGTGGCAGAGTGGGCTAAAGAAACTGTGATGGATTAAACCCAGATCTTTTGACTGGGTGTGAGTGTTTGATTGATTCAGATGCTCCGTCCATCACCACCCCCTTTTGTACCGCTTTTGGCCGCCATAAGTGTGGCAGGGTATGCTCAGACGTGAGTCCCTTGCTCACTTTGCCACTGAATTCAAGCAAGCCGGGCTGAAGACGGTTGGAATGCCAGAAACCGGTCCTCGGAAGCTTGTTTACGGTCCAGGGAAGACATGGCTTGGCAGTTCGGGCTGGACTGTCGCCATGAGGCACAGGGTCAGATTAATTTGCATATAGCCATGTCTGAACTGGGGTGGCAGAGTGGGCTAAAGAACGGTGATGGATTAAACCCAGATCTTTTCACTGGGTGTGAGTGTTTGATTGATTCAGATGCTCCGTCCATCACCACCCCCTTTTTTACCGCTTTTGGCCGCCATAAGTGTGGCAGGGTATGCTCAGACGTGAGTCCCTTGCTCACTTTGGCACTGGATTCAAGCAAGCCGGGCTGAAGACGGCTGGAATGCCAGAAACCGGTCCTTGGAAGCTTGTTTCCGGTCCAGGGAAGACATGGCTTGGCAGTTCGGGCTGGACTGTTCCCATGAGGCACAGGGTCAGACTGATTTGCATATAGCCATGTCTGAACTGGGATGGCAGAGTGGGCTAAAGAACGGTGATGGATTAAACCCAGATCTTTTGACTGGGTGTGAGTGTTTGATTGATTCAGATGCTCCGTCCATCACCACCCCCTTTTGTAACGCTTTTGGCCGCCATAAGTGTGGCAGGGTATGCTCAGACTTGAGTCCCTTGCTCACCTTGCCACTGGATTCAAGCAAAACGGGCTGAAGACGGCTGGAATGCCAGAGACCGGTCCTCTGAAGCTTGTTTCCGGTCCAGGGAAGACATGGCTTGGCAGTTCGGGCTGGACTGTTCCCATGAGGCACAGGGTCAGACTGATTTGCATATAGCCATGTCTGAACTGGGGTGGCAGAGTGGGCTAAAGAACGGTGATGGATTAAACCCAGATTTTTTGACTGGGTGTGAGTGTTTGATTGATTCAGATGCTCCGTCCATCACCACCCCCTTTTGTACAGCTTTTGGCCGCCATAAGTGTGGCAGGGTATGCTCAGACGTGAGTCCCTTGCTCACTTTGCCACTGAATTCAAGCAAGCCGGGCTGAAGACGGCTGGAATGCCAGAAACCGGTCCTCGGAAGCTTGTTTACGGTCCAGGGAAGACATGGCTTGGCAGTTCGGGCTGGACTGTCGCCATGAGGCACAGGGTCAGATTAATTTGCATATAGCCATGTCTGAACTGGGGTGGCAGAGTGGGCTAAAGAACGGTGATGGATTAAACCCAGATCTTTTCACTGGGTGTGAGTGTTTGATTGATTCAGATGCTCCGTCTATCACCACCCCCTTTTTTACCGCTTTTGGCCGCCATAAGTGTGGCAGGGTATGCTCAGACGTGAGTCCCTTGCTCACTTTGGCACTGGATTCAAGCAAGCCGGGCTGAAGACGGCTGGAATGCCAGAAACCGGTCCTTGGAAGCTTGTTTCCGGTACAGGGAAGACATGGCTTGGCAGTTCGGGCTGGACTGTTCCCATGAGGCACAGGGTCAGACTGATTTGCATATAGCCATGTCTGAACTGGGGTGGCAGAGTGGGCTAAAGAACGGTGATGGATTAAGCCCAGATCTTTTGACTGGGTGTGAGTGTTTGATAGATTCAAATGCTCCGTCCATCACCACCCCCTTTTGTACCGCTTTTGGCCGCCATAAGTGTGGCAGAGTATGCTCAGACGTGA
Source organism: Lissotriton vulgaris (assembly GCF_964263255.1). Lineage (NCBI taxonomy): Eukaryota > Metazoa > Chordata > Amphibia > Caudata > Salamandridae > Lissotriton > Lissotriton vulgaris. The sequence goes on from NW_028253217.1 coordinate 38,402, forward strand.
GTCCCTTGCTCACTATGCCACTGGATTCAAGCAAGCCGGGCTGAAGACGGCTGGCATGCCAGAAACCGGTCCTCGGAAGCTTGTTTCCGGTCCAGGGAAGACATGGCTTGGCAGTTCGGGCTGGACTGTTCCCATGAGGCACAGGGTCAGACTGATTTGCATATAGCCATGTCTGAACTGGGATGGCAGAGTGGGCTAAAGAACGGTGATGGATTAAACCCAGATCTTTTGACTGGGTGTGAGTGTTTGATTGATTCAGATGCTCCGTCCATCACCACCCCCTTTTGTACCGCTTTTGGCCGCCAAAAGTGTGGCAGGGTATGCTCAGACGTGAGTCCCTTGCTCACTTTGCCACTGGATTCAAGCAAGCCGGGCTGAAGACGGCTGGAATGCCAGAATCCGGTCCTTGGAAGCCTGTTTCCGGTCCAGGGAAGACATGGCTTGGCAGTTCGGGCTGGACTGTTCCCATGAGGCACAGGGTCAGACTGATTTTCATATGACCATGTCTGAACTGGGGTGGCAGAGTGGGCTAAAGAAACTGTGATGGATTAAACCCAGATCTTTTGACTGGGTGTGAGTGTTTGATTGATTCAGATGCTCCGTCCATCACCACCCCCTTTTGTACCGCTTTTGGCCGCCATCAGTGTGGCAGGGGAATGCTCAGACGTGAGTCCCTTGCTCACTTTGCCACTGGATTCGAGCAAGCCGGGCTGAAGACGGCTGGAATGCCAGAAACCGGTCCATGGAAGCTTGTTTCCGGTCCAGGGAAGACATGGCTTGGCAGTTCGGGCTGGACTGTTCCCATGAGGCACAGGGTCAGACTGATTTGCATATAGCCATGTCTGAACTGGGGTGGCAGAGTGGGCTAAAGGAACTGTGATGGATTAAACCCAGATCTTTTGACTGGGTGTGAGTGTTTGATTGATTCAGATGCTCCGTCCATCACCACCCCCTTTTGTACCGCTTTTGGCCGCCATAAGTGTGGCAGGGTATGCTCAGACGTGAGTCCCTTGCTCACTTTGCCACTGGATTCAAGCAAGCCGGGCTGAAGACGGCTGGAATGAAAGAAACCGGTCCTCTGAAGCTTGTTTCCGGTCCAGGGAAGACATAGCTTGGCAGTTCGGGCTGGACTGTTCCCATGAGGCACAGGGTCAGACTGATTTGCATATAGCCATGTCTGAACTGGGATGGCAGAGTGGGCTAAAGAACGGTGATGGAATAAACCCAGATCTTTTGACTGGGTGTGAGTGTTTGATTGATTCAGATGCTCCGTCCATCACCACCCCCTTTTGTACCGCTTTTGGCCGCCATAAGTGTGGCAGGGTATGCTCAGACTTGAGTCCCTTGCTCACCTTGCCACTGGATTCAAGCAAAACGGGCTGAAGACGGCTGGAATGCCAGAAACCGGTCCTCGGAAGCTTGTTTCCGGTCTAGGGAAGACATGGCTTGGCAGTTCGGGCTGGACTGTTCCCATGAGGCACAGGGTCAGACTGATTTGCATATAGCCATGTCTGAACTGGGGTGGCAGAGTGGGCTAAAGAACGGTGATGGATTAAACCAAGATCTTTTGACTGGGTGTGAGTGTTTGATTGATTCAGATGGCTCCGTCCATCACCACCCCCTTTTGTACCGCTTTTGGCCGCCATAAGTGTGGCAGGGTATGCTCAGACGTGAGTCCCTTGCTCACTTTGCCACTGGATTCAAGCAAGCCGGGCTGAAGACGGCTGGAATGCCAGAAACCGGTCCTCTGAAGCTTGTTTCCGGTCCAGGGAAGACATGGCTTGGCAGTTCGGGCTGGACTGTTCCCATGAGGCACAGGGTCAGACTGATTTGCATATAGCCATGTCTGAACTGGGGTGGCAGAGTGGGCTAAAGGAACTGTGATGGATTAAACCCAGATCTTTTGACTGGGTGTGAGTGTTTGATTGATTCAGATGCTCCGTCCATCACCACCCCCTTTTGTACCGCTTTTGGCCGCCATAAGTGTGGCAGGGTATGCTCAGACGTGAGTCCCTTGCTCACTTTGCCACTGGATTCAAGCAAGCCGGGCTGAAGACGGCTGGAATGAAAGAAACCGGTCCTCTGAAGCTTGTTTCCGGTCCAGGGAAGACATAGCTTGGCAGTTCGGGCTGGACTGTTCCCATGAGGCACAGGGTCAGACTGATTTGCATATAGCCATGTCTGAACTGGGATGGCAGAGTGGGCTAAAGAACGGTGATGGATTAAACCCAGATCTTTTGACTGGGTGTGAGTGTTTGATTGATTCAGATGCTCCGTCAATCACCACCCCCTTTTGTACCGCTTTTGGCCGCCATAAGTGTGGCAGGGTATGCTCAGACTTGAGTCCCTTGCTCACCTTGCCACTGGATTCAAGCAAAACGGGCTGAAGACGGCTGGAATGCCAGAAACCGGTCCTCTGAAGCTTGTTTCCGGTCCAGGGAAGACATGGCTTGGCAGTTTGGGCTGGACTGTTCCCATGAGGCACAGGGTCAGACTGATTTGCATATAGCCATGTCTGAACTGGGGTGGCAGAGTGGGCTAAAGAACGGTGATGGATTAAACCCAGATTTTTTGACTGGGTGTGAGTGTTTGATTGATTCAGATGCTCCGTCCATCACCACCCCCTTTTGTACAGCTTTTGGCCGCCATAAGTGTGGCAGGGTATCCTCAGACGTGAGTCCCTTGCTCACTTTGCCACTGAATTCAAGCAAGCCGGGCTGAAGACGGCTGGAATGCCAGAAACCGGTACTCGGAAGCTTGTTTACGGTCCAGGGAAGACATGGCTTGGCAGTTCGGGCTGGACTGTCGCCATGAGGCACAGGGTCAGATTAATTTGCATATAGCCATGTCTGAACTGGGGTGGCAGAGTGAGCTAAAGAACGGTGATGGATTAAACCCAGATCTTTTGACTGGGTGTGAGTGTTTGATAGATTCAAATGCTCCGTCCATCACCACCCCCTTTTGTACCGCTTTTGGACGCCATAAGTGTGGCAGAGTATGCTCAGACGTGAGTCCCTTGCTCACTATGCCACTGGATTCAAGCAAGCCGGGCTGAAGACGGCTGGAATGCCAGAAACCGGTCCTCAGAAGCTTGTTTCCGGTCCAGGAAAGAAATGGCTTGGCAGTTCGGGCTGGACTGTTCCCATGAGGCATAGGGTCAGACTGAGTTGCATATAGCCATTTCTGAACTGGGGTGGCAGAGTGGGCTAAAGGAACTGTGATGGATTAAACCCAGATCTTTTGACTGGGTGGTAGTGTTTGATTGATTCAGATGCTCCGTCCATCACCACCCCCTTTTGTACCACTTTTGGCCGCCATAAGTGTGGCAGAGTATGCTCAGACATGAGTCCCTTGCTCACCTTGCCACTGGATTCAAGCAAGCCGGGCTGAAGACGGCTGGAATGCCAGAAACCGGTCCTCGGAAGCTTGTTTCCGGTCCAGGGAAGACATGGCTTGGCAGTTCGGGCTGGACTGTTCCCATGAGGCACAGGGTCAGACTGATTTGCATATAGCCATGTCTGAACTGGGGTGGCAGAGTGGGCTAAAGAACGGTGATGGCTTAAACCCAGATCTTTTGACTGGGTGTGAGTGTTTGATTGATTCAGATGCTCCGTCCATCACCACCCCCTTTTGTACCGCTTTTGGCCGCCATAAGTGTGGCAGGGTATGCTCAGACGTGAGTCCCTTGCTCACTTTGCCACTGGATTCAAGCAAGCCGGGCTGAAGACGGCTGGAATGCCAGAAACCGGTCCTCAGAATCTTGTTTCCGGTCCAGGGAAGACATGGCTTGGCAGTTCGGGCTGGACTGTTCCCATGAGGCACAGGGTCAGACTGATTTGCATATAGCCGTGTCTGAACTGGGGTGGCAGAGTGGGCTAAAGAACGGTGATGGCTTAAACCCAGATCTTTTGACTGGGTGTGAGTGTTTGATAGATTCAAATGCTCCGTCCATCACCACCCCCTTTTGTACCGCTTTTGGACGCCATAAGTGTGGCAGAGTATGCTCAGACGTGAGTCCCTTGCTCACTATGCCACTGGATTCAAGCAAGCCGGGCTGAAGACGGCTGGAATGCCAGAAACCGGTCCTCAGAAGCTTGTTTCCGGTCCAGGAAAGAAATGGCTTGGCAGTTCGGGCTGGACTGTTCCCATGAGGCATAGGGTCAGACTGAGTTGCATATAGCCATGTCTGAACTGGGGTGGCAGAGTGGGCTAAAGAACGGTGATGGATTAAACCCAGATCTTTGACTGGGTGTGAGTGTTTGATTGATTCAGATGCTCCGTCCATCACCACCCCCTTTTGTACCGCTTTTGGCCGCCATAAGTGTGGCAGGGTATGCTCAGACGTGAGTCCCATGCTCACTTTGCCACTGGATTCAAGCAAGCCGGTCTGAAGACGGCTGGAATGCCAGAAACCGGTCCTCAGAAGCTTGTTTCCGGTCCAGGGAAGACATGGCTTGGCAGTTCGGGCTGGACTGTTCCCATGAGGCACAGGGTCAGACTGATTTGCATATAGCCGTGTCTGAACTGGGGTGGCAGAGTGGGCTAAAGAACGGTGATGGATTAAACCCAGATCTTTTGACTGGGTGTGAGTGTTTGATTGATTCAGATGCCCCGTCCATCACCACCCCCTTTTACCGCTGGTAAATATGGGTGCAAAAAATATAGGTTCAATGTGCATTAATGTTTAGTGCTCCCATGGTTTTTGCACCTGATTTAAGAATAGTGTAAACCTAAGAAATAACTAAGTCAAGTGATATTCATGCTATTTGGTTGTTATAATTAGTGGTGGTATTTCCTACTGATTCTGGGAGGCAGAGACACAAGAAAAGGCGCCATTCACGCCCAATTCTTAAAGTGGCCATCCGATGAATGATCTCTCAATAGACATCGAAACCCTAGCTGACGTCATCAAACAAGACACCATTCTCCAATTCCCTCCCATTGTTGGGTATTGTTAGACATGCACACTAGAGTAAAGAGAATAGTTTTTTCACTTTACACCGGATAGTCAATTAATAGTACTAGTGTGAATCTGGTTCAAATGTGCACATGCGCAGAATTTTAAATGTCCACCTATTTGTTAATTGAAAGCACTTTATTAGACTAAGATTTTTACTTAAGCTCTGTCCTATTTAAAAAAATGTTTGCAAATGTTTTTTTGAAAACAGATGTGTTGAAACAGCAATATGTCAGCATTTATTGGAAACTGAAAGTGGTACTACTGTACAACTAATACTAAAATGTCAACAAAGGACAAAATATTTAGAGTGCTTTCTAATATATTTAGCCAAACCTTTGGTTACCTGAGATATATGTCTGTAGGTAACTTTCCCTATTGAAAGGGAAATATCACTAATTAACAGCGTCTTAATATTTTTTGGGATATGACACAATTAGAAGTTGACAAGTGATAGGATGTAGAAAACCAAATCTGCTCAGACCCAAATATGCACTCAAGGTTCATGAATATAGTAGCCATATGGATATTTTCAATTATATCTGATGAAAACCCCAAGTTTCCTAAAGTACCGTTGTATGTTTCTGTAAGAAAGTATTGAAAATAATGGCCAGATTACAAAAGTAGTAGCCAGCAGCAAATTTACACATTCAGATTTAGACTCAAGCAAGCCGGGCTGAAGACGGCTGGAATGCCAGAAACCGGTCCTCGGACCCTTGTTTCCGGTCCAGGGAAGTAATGGCTTGGCAGTTCGGGCTGGACTGTTCCCATGAGGCACAGGGTTAGACTGATTTGCATATAGCATGTCTGAACAGGGGTGGCAGAGTGAGCTAAAGAACGGTGATGGATTAAACCCAGATCTTTTGACTGGGTGTGAGTGTTTGATTGATTCAGATGCTTCGTCCATCACCACTCCCTTTGTACCGCTTTTGGCCGCCATAAGTGTGGCAGGGTATGCTCAGACGTGAGTCCCTTGCTCACTTTGCCACTGGATTCAAGCAAGCCGGGCTGAAGACGGCTGGAATGCCAGAAACCGGTCCTTGGAAGCTTGTTTCCGGTCCAGGTAAGACATGGCTTGGCAGTTCGGGCTGGACTGTTCCCATGAGGCACAGGGTCAGACTGATTTGCATATATCCATGTCTGAACTGGGGTGGCAGAGTGGGCTAAAGAAACTGTGATGGATTAAACCCAGATCTTTTGACTGGGTGTGAGTGTTTGATTGATTCAGATGCTCCGTCCATCACCACCCCCTTTTGTACCGCTTTTGGCCGCCATAAGTGTGGCAGGGTATGTTCAGAAGTGAGTCCCTTGCTCACTTTGCCACTGGATTCGAGCAAGCCGGGCTGAAGACGGCTGGAATGCCAGAAACCGGTCCTCTGAAGCTTGTTTCCGGTCCAGGGAAGACATGGCTTGGCAGTTCGGGCTGGACTGTTCCCATGAGGCACAGGGTCAGACTGATTTGCATATAGCCATGTCTGAACTGGGATGGCAGAGTGGGCTAAAGAACGGTGATGGATTAAACCCAGATCTTTTGACTGGGTGTGAGTGTTTGATTGATTCAGATGCTCCGTCCATCACCACCCCCTTTTGTACCGCTTTTGGCCGCCATAAGTGTGGCAGGATATGCTCAGACGTGAGTCCCTTGCTCACCTTGCCACTGGATTCAAGCAAGCCGGGCTGAAGACGGCTGGAATGCCAGAAACCGGTCCTCGGAAGCTTGTTTCCGGTCCAGGGAAGACATGGCTTGGCAGTTCGGGCTAGACTGTTCCCATGAGGCACAGGGTCAGACTGATTTGCATATAGCCATGTCTGAACTGGGGTGGCAGAGTGGGCTAAAGAACGGTGATGGATTAAACCCAGATCTTTTGACTGGGTGTGAGTGTTTGATTGATTCAGATGCTCCGTCCATCACCACCCCCTTTTGTACCGCTTTTGGCCGCCATAAGTGTGGCAGGGTATGCTCAGACGTGAGTCCCTTGCTCACTTTGCTACTGGATTCAAGCAAGCCGGGCTGAAGACGGCTGGAATGCCAGAAACCGGTCCTTGGGAGCTTGTTTGCGGTCCAGGGAAGGCATGGCTTGGCAGTTCGGGCTGGACTGTTCCCATGAGGCACAGGGTCAGACTGATTTGCATATAGCCATGTCTGAACTGGGGTGGCAGAGTGGGCTAAAGAACGGTGATGGATTAAACCCAGATCTTTTGACTGGGTGTGAGTGTTTGATTGATTCAGATGCTTCGTCCATCACCACTCCCTTTGTACCGCTTTTGGCCGCCATAAGTGTGGCAGGGTATGCTCAGACGTGAGTCCCTTGCTCACTTTGCCACTGGATTCAAGCAAGCCGGGCTGAAGACGGCTGGAATGCCAGAAACCGGTCCTTGGAAGCTTGTTTCCGGTCCAGGTAAGACATGGCTTGGCAGTTCGGGCTGGACTGTTCCCATGAGGCACAGGGTCAGACTGATTTGCATATATCCATGTCTGAACTGGGGTGGCAGAGTGGGCTAAAGAAACTGTGATGGATTAAACCCAGATCTTTTGACTGGGTGTGAGTGTTTGATTGATTCAGATGCTCCGTCCATCACCACCCCCTTTTGTACCGCTTTTGGCCGCCATAAGTGTGGCAGGGTATGCTCAGACGTGAGTCCCTTGCTCACTTTGCCACTGAATTCAAGCAAGCCGGGCTGAAGACGGTTGGAATGCCAGAAACCGGTCCTCGGAAGCTTGTTTACGGTCCAGGGAAGACATGGCTTGGCAGTTCGGGCTGGACTGTCGCCATGAGGCACAGGGTCAGATTAATTTGCATATAGCCATGTCTGAACTGGGGTGGCAGAGTGGGCTAAAGAACGGTGATGGATTAAACCCAGATCTTTTCACTGGGTGTGAGTGTTTGATTGATTCAGATGCTCCGTCCATCACCACCCCCTTTTTTACCGCTTTTGGCCGCCATAAGTGTGGCAGGGTATGCTCAGACGTGAGTCCCTTGCTCACTTTGGCACTGGATTCAAGCAAGCCGGGCTGAAGACGGCTGGAATGCCAGAAACCGGTCCTTGGAAGCTTGTTTCCGGTCCAGGGAAGACATGGCTTGGCAGTTCGGGCTGGACTGTTCCCATGAGGCACAGGGTCAGACTGATTTGCATATAGCCATGTCTGAACTGGGATGGCAGAGTGGGCTAAAGAACGGTGATGGATTAAACCCAGATCTTTTGACTGGGTGTGAGTGTTTGATTGATTCAGATGCTCCGTCCATCACCACCCCCTTTTGTAACGCTTTTGGCCGCCATAAGTGTGGCAGGGTATGCTCAGACTTGAGTCCCTTGCTCACCTTGCCACTGGATTCAAGCAAAACGGGCTGAAGACGGCTGGAATGCCAGAGACCGGTCCTCTGAAGCTTGTTTCCGGTCCAGGGAAGACATGGCTTGGCAGTTCGGGCTGGACTGTTCCCATGAGGCACAGGGTCAGACTGATTTGCATATAGCCATGTCTGAACTGGGGTGGCAGAGTGGGCTAAAGAACGGTGATGGATTAAACCCAGATTTTTTGACTGGGTGTGAGTGTTTGATTGATTCAGATGCTCCGTCCATCACCACCCCCTTTTGTACAGCTTTTGGCCGCCATAAGTGTGGCAGGGTATGCTCAGACGTGAGTCCCTTGCTCACTTTGCCACTGAATTCAAGCAAGCCGGGCTGAAGACGGCTGGAATGCCAGAAACCGGTCCTCGGAAGCTTGTTTACGGTCCAGGGAAGACATGGCTTGGCAGTTCGGGCTGGACTGTCGCCATGAGGCACAGGGTCAGATTAATTTGCATATAGCCATGTCTGAACTGGGGTGGCAGAGTGGGCTAAAGAACGGTGATGGATTAAACCCAGATCTTTTCACTGGGTGTGAGTGTTTGATTGATTCAGATGCTCCGTCTATCACCACCCCCTTTTTTACCGCTTTTGGCCGCCATAAGTGTGGCAGGGTATGCTCAGACGTGAGTCCCTTGCTCACTTTGGCACTGGATTCAAGCAAGCCGGGCTGAAGACGGCTGGAATGCCAGAAACCGGTCCTTGGAAGCTTGTTTCCGGTCCAGGGAAGACATGGCTTGGCAGTTCGGGCTGGACTGTTCCCATGAGGCACAGGGTCAGACTGATTTGCATATAGCCATGTCTGAACTGGGGTGGCAGAGTGGGCTAAAGAACGGTGATGGATTAAGCCCAGATCTTTTGACTGGGTGTGAGTGTTTGATAGATTCAAATGCTCCGTCCATCACCACCCCCTTTTGTACCGCTTTTGGCCGCCATAAGTGTGGCAGAGTATGCTCAGACGTGAGTCCCTTGCTCACTATGCCACTGGATTCAAGCAAGCCGGGCTGAAGACGGCTGGCATGCCAGAAACCGGTCCTCGGAAGCTTGTTTCCGGTCCAGGGAAGACATGGCTTGGCAGTTCGGGCTGGACTGTTCCCATGAGGCACAGGGTCAGACTGATTTGCATATAGCCATGTCTGAACTGGGATGGCAGAGTGGGCTAAAGAACGGTGATGGATTAAACCCAGATCTTTTGACTGGGTGTGAGTGTTTGATTGATTCAGATGCTCCGTCCATCACCACCCCCTTTTGTACCGCTTTTGGCCGCCAAAAGTGTGGCAGGGTATGCTCAGACGTGAGTCCCTTGCTCACTTTGCCACTGGATTCAAGCAAGCCGGGCTGAAGACGGCTGGAATGCCAGAATCCGGTCCTTGGAAGCCTGTTTCCGGTCCAGGGAAGACATGGCTTGGCAGTTCGGGCTGGACTGTTCCCATGAGGCACAGGGTCAGACTGATTTTCATATGACCATGTCTGAACTGGGGTGGCAGAGTGGGCTAAAGAAACTGTGATGGATTAAACCCAGATCTTTTGACTGGGTGTGAGTGTTTGATTGATTCAGATGCTCCGTCCATCACCACCCCCTTTTGTACCGCTTTTGGCCGCCATCAGTGTGGCAGGGGAATGCTCAGACGTGAGTCCCTTGCTCACTTTGCCACTGGATTCGAGCAAGCCGGGCTGAAGACGGCTGGAATGCCAGAAACCGGTCCATGGAAGCTTGTTTCCGGTCCAGGGAAGACATGGCTTGGCAGTTCGGGCTGGACTGTTCCCATGAGGCACAGGGTCAGACTGATTTGCATATAGCCATGTCTGAACTGGGGTGGCAGAGTGGGCTAAAGGAACTGTGATGGATTAAACCCAGATCTTTTGACTGGGTGTGAGTGTTTGATTGATTCAGATGCTCCGTCCATCACCACCCCCTTTTGTACCGCTTTTGGCCGCCATAAGTGTGGCAGGGTATGCTCAGACGTGAGTCCCTTGCTCACTTTGCCACTGGATTCAAGCAAGCCGGGCTGAAGACGGCTGGAATGAAAGAAACCGGTCCTCTGAAGCTTGTTTCCGGTCCAGGGAAGACATAGCTTGGCAGTTCGGGCTGGACTGTTCCCATGAGGCACAGGGTCAGACTGATTTGCATATAGCCATGTCTGAACTGGGATGGCAGAGTGGGCTAAAGAACGGTGATGGAATAAACCCAGATCTTTTGACTGGGTGTGAGTGTTTGATTGATTCAGATGCTCCGTCCATCACCACCCCCTTTTGTACCGCTTTTGGCCGCCATAAGTGTGGCAGGGTATGCTCAGACTTGAGTCCCTTGCTCACCTTGCCACTGGATTCAAGCAAAACGGGCTGAAGACGGCTGGAATGCCAGAAACCGGTCCTCGGAAGCTTGTTTCCGGTCCAGGGAAGACATGGCTTGGCAGTTCGGGCTGGACTGTTCCCATGAGGCACAGGGTCAGACTGATTTGCATATAGCCATGTCTGAACTGGGGTGGCAGAGTGGGCTAAAGAACGGTGATGGATTAAACCAAGATCTTTTGACTGGGTGTGAGTGTTTGATTGATTCAGATGGCTCCGTCCATCACCACCCCCTTTTGTACCGCTTTTGGCCGCCATAAGTGTGGCAGGGTATGCTCAGACGTGAGTCCCTTGCTCACTTTGCCACTGGATTCAAGCAAGCCGGGCTGAAGACGGCTGGAATGCCAGAAACCGGTCCTCTGAAGCTTGTTTCCGGTCCAGGGAAGACATGGCTTGGCAGTTCGGGCTGGACTGTTCCCATGAGGCACAGGGTCAGACTGATTTGCATATAGCCATGTCTGAACTGGGGTGGCAGAGTGGGCTAAAGGAACTGTGATGGATTAAACCCAGATCTTTTGACTGGGTGTGAGTGTTTGATTGATTCAGATGCTCCGTCCATCACCACCCCCTTTTGTACCGCTTTTGGCCGCCATAAGTGTGGCAGGGTATGCTCAGACGTGAGTCCCTTGCTCACTTTGCCACTGGATTCAAGCAAGCCGGGCTGAAGACGGCTGGAATGAAAGAAACCGGTCCTCTGAAGCTTGTTTCCGGTCCAGGGAAGACATAGCTTGGCAGTTCGGGCTGGACTGTTCCCATGAGGCACAGGGTCAGACTGATTTGCATATAGCCATGTCTGAACTGGGATGGCAGAGTGGGCTAAAGAACGGTGATGGATTAAACCCAGATCTTTTGACTGGGTGTGAGTGTTTGATTGATTCAGATGCTCCGTCCATCACCACCCCCTTTTGTACCGCTTTTGGCCGCCATAAGTGTGGCAGGGTATGCTCAGACTTGAGTCCCTTGCTCACCTTGCCACTGGATTCAAGCAAAACGGGCTGAAGACGGCTGGAATGCCAGAAACCGGTCCTCTGAAGCTTGTTTCCGGTCCAGGGAAGACATGGCTTGGCAGTTTGGGCTGGACTGTTCCCATGAGGCACAGGGTCAGACTGATTTGCATATAGCCATGTCTGAACTGGGGTGGCAGAGTGGGCTAAAGAACGGTGATGGATTAAACCCAGATTTTTTGACTGGGTGTGAGTGTTTGATTGATTCAGATGCTCCGTCCATCACCACCCCCTTTTGTACAGCTTTTGGCCGCCATAAGTGTGGCAGGGTATCCTCAGACGTGAGTCCCTTGCTCACTTTGCCACTGAATTCAAGCAAGCCGGGCTGAAGACGGCTGGAATGCCAGAAACCGGTACTCGGAAGCTTGTTTACGGTCCAGGGAAGACATGGCTTGGCAGTTCGGGCTGGACTGTCGCCATGAGGCACAGGGTCAGATTAATTTGCATATAGCCATGTCTGAACTGGGGTGGCAGAGTGAGCTAAAGAACGGTGATGGATTAAACCCAGATCTTTTGACTGGGTGTGAGTGTTTGATAGATTCAAATGCTCCGTCCATCACCACCCCCTTTTGTACCGCTTTTGGACGCCATAAGTGTGGCAGAGTATGCTCAGACGTGAGTCCCTTGCTCACTATGCCACTGGATTCAAGCAAGCCGGGCTGAAGACGGCTGGAATGCCAGAAACCGGTCCTCAGAAGCTTGTTTCCGGTCCAGGAAAGAAATGGCTTGGCAGTTCGGGCTGGACTGTTCCCATGAGGCATAGGGTCAGACTGAGTTGCATATAGCCATTTCTGAACTGGGGTGGCAGAGTGGGCTAAAGGAACTGTGATGGATTAAACCCAGATCTTTTGACTGGGTGTGAGTGTTTGATTGATTCAGATGCTCCGTCCATCACCACCCCCTTTTGTACCACTTTTGGCCGCCATAAGTGTGGCAGAGTATGCTCAGACATGAGTCCCTTGCTCACCTTGCCACTGGATTCAAGCAAGCCGGGCTGAAGACGGCTGGAATGCCAGAAACCGGTCCTCGGAAGCTTGTTTCCGGTCCAGGGAAGACATGGCTTGGCAGTTCGGGCTGGACTGTTCCCATGAGGCACAGGGTCAGACTGATTTGCATATAGCCATGTCTGAACTGGGGTGGCAGAGTGGGCTAAAGAACGGTGATGGCTTAAACCCAGATCTTTTGACTGGGTGTGAGTGTTTGATTGATTCAGATGCTCCGTCCATCACCACCCCCTTTTGTACCGCTTTTGGCCGCCATAAGTGTGGCAGGGTATGCTCAGACGTGAGTCCCTTGCTCACTTTGCCACTGGATTCAAGCAAGCCGGGCTGAAGACGGCTGGAATGCCAGAAACCGGTCCTCAGAATCTTGTTTCCGGTCCAGGGAAGACATGGCTTGGCAGTTCGGGCTGGACTGTTCCCATGAGGCACAGGGTCAGACTGATTTGCATATAGCCGTGTCTGAACTGGGGTGGCAGAGTGGGCTAAAGAACGGTGATGGATTAAACCCAGATCTTTTGACTGGGTGTGAGTGTTTGATTGATTCAGATGCTCCGTCCATCACCACCCCCTTTTACCGCTGGTAAATATGGGTGCAAAAAATATAGGTTCAATGTGCATTAATGTTTAGTGCTCCCATGGTTTTTGCACCTGATTTAAGAATAGTGTAAACCTAAGAAATAACTAAGTCAAGTGATATTCATGCTATTTGGTTGTTATAATTAGTGGTGGTATTTCCTACTGATTCTGGGAGGCAGAGACACAAGAAAGGGCGCCATTCACGCCCAAGTCTTAAAGTGGCCATCCGATGAATGATCTCTCAATAGACATCGAAACCCTAGCTGACGTCATCAAACAAGACACCATTCTCCAATTCCCTCCCATTGTTGGGTATTGTTAGACATGCACACTAGAGTAAAGAGAATAGTTTTTTCACTTTACACCGGATAGTCAATTAATAGTACTAGTGTGAATCTGGTTCAAATGTGCACATGCGCAGAATTTTAAATGTCCACCTATTTGTTAATTGAAAGCACTTTATTAGACTAAGATTTTTACTTAAGCTCTGTCCTATTTAAAAAAAATGTTTGCAAATGTTTTTTTGAAAACAGATGTGTTGAAACAGCAAAATGTCAGCATTTATTGGAAACTGAAAGTGGTACTACTGTACAACTAATACTAAAATGTCAAAAAAGGACAAAATATTTAGAGTGCTTTCTAATATATTTAGCTAAACCTTTGGTTACCTGAGATATATGTGTGTAGGTAACTTTCCCTAGTGAAAGGGAAATATCACTAATTAACAGCGTCTTAATATTTTTTGGGATATGACACAATTAGAAGTTGACAAGTGATAGGATGTAGAAAACCAAATCTGCTCAGACCCAAATATGCAGTCAAGGTTCATGAATATAGTAGCCATATGGCTATTTTCAATTATATCTGATGAACACCCCAAGTTTCCTAAAGTACCGTTGTATGTTTCTGTAAGAAAGTATTGAAAATAATGGCCAGATTACAAAAGTAGTAGCCAGCAGCAAATTTACACATTCAGATTTAGACTCAAGCAAGCCGGGCTGAAGACGGCTGGAATGCCAGAAACCAGTCCTCAGAAGCTTCTTTCCGGTCCAGGGAAGTAATGGCTTGGCAGTTCGGGCTGGACTGTTCCCATGAGGCACAGGGTCAGACTGATTTGCATATAGCCATGTCTGAACTGGGATGGCAGAGTGAGCTAAAGAACGGTGATGGATTAAACCCAGATCTTTTGACTGGGTGTGAGTGTTTGATAGATTCAAATGCTCCGTCCATCACCACCCCCTTTTGTACCGCTTTTGGACGCCATAAGTGTGGCAGAGTATGCTCAGACGTGAGTCCCTTGCTCACTATGCCACTGGATTCAAGCAAGCCGGGCTGAAGACGGCTGGAATGCCAGAAACCGGTCCTCAGAAGCTTGTTTCCGGTCCAGGAAAGAAATGGCTTGGCAGTTCGGGCTGGACTGTTCCCATGAGGCATAGGGTCAGACTGAGTTGCATATAGCCATGTCTGAACTGGGGTGGCAGAGTGGGCTAAAGAACGGTGATGGATTAAACCCAGATCTTTGACTGGGTGTGAGTGTTTGATTGATTCAGATGCTCCGTCCATCACCACCCCCTTTTGTACAGCTTTTGGCCGCCATAAGTGTGGCAGGGTATGCTCAGACGTGAGTCCCTTGCTCACTTTGCCACTGAATTCAAGCAAGCCGGGCTGAAGACGGCTGGAATGCCAGAAACCGGTCCTCGGAAGCTTGTTTACGGTCCAGGGAAGACATGGCTTGGCAGTTCGGGCTGGACTGTCGCCATGAGGCACAGGGTCAGATTAATTTGCATATAGCCATGTCTGAACTGGGGTGGCAGAGTGGGCTAAAGAACGGTGATGGATTAAACCCAGATCTTTTCACTGGGTGTGAGTGTTTGATTGATTCAGATGCTCCGTCCATCACCACCCCCTTTTTTACCGCTTTTGGCCGCCATAAGTGTGGCAGGGTATGCTCAGACGTGAGTCCCTTGCTCACTTTGGCACTGGATTCAAGCAAGCCGGGCTGAAGACGGCTGGAATGCCAGAAACCGGTCCTTGGAAGCTTGTTTCCGGTCCAGGGAAGACATGGCTTGGCAGTTCGGGCTGGACTGTTCCCATGAGGCACAGGGTCAGACTGATTTGCATATAGCCATGTCTGAACTGGGGTGGCAGAGTGGGCTAAAGAACGGTGATGGATTAAGCCCAGATCTTTTGACTGGGTGTGAGTGTTTGATAGATTCAAATGCTCCGTCCATCACCACCCCCTTTTGTACCGCTTTTGGCCGCCATAAGTGTGGCAGAGTATGCTCAGACGTGAGTCCCTTGCTCACTATGCCACTGGATTCAAGCAAGCCGGGCTGAAGACGGCTGGCATGCCAGAAACCGGTCCTCGGAAGCTTGTTTCCGGTCCAGGGAAGACATGGCTTGGCAGTTCGGGCTGGACTGTTCCCATGAGGCACAGGGTCAGACTGATTTGCATATAGCCATGTCTGAACTGGGATGGCAGAGTGGGCTAAAGAACGGTGATGGATTAAACCCAGATCTTTTGACTGGGTGTGAGTGTTTGATTGATTCAGATGCTCCGTCCATCACCACCCCCTTTTGTACCGCTTTTGGCGCCATAAGTGTGGCAGGGTATGCTCAGACGTGAGTCCCTTGCTCACTTTGCCACTGGATTCAAGCAAGCCGGGCTGAAGACGGCTGGAATGAAAGAAACCGGTCCTCTGAAGCTTGTTTCCGGTCCAGGGAAGACATAGCTTGGCAGTTCGGGCTGGACTGTTCCCATGAGGCACAGGGTCAGACTGATTTGCATATAGCCATGTCTGAACTGGGATGGCAGAGTGGGCTAAAGAACGGTGATGGATTAAACCCAGATCTTTTGACTGGGCGTGAGTGTTTGATTGATTCAGATGCTCCGTCCATCACCACCCCCTTTTGTACCGCTTTTGGCCGCCATAAGTGTGGCAGGGTATGCTCAGACTTGAGTCCCTTGCTCACCTTGCCACTGGATTCAAGCAAAACGGGCTGAAGACGGCTGGAATGCCAGAAACCGGTCCTCTGAAGCTTGTTTCCGGTCCAGGAAAGACATGGCTTGGCAGTTCGGGCTGGACTGTTCCCATGAGGCACAGGGTCAGACTGATTTGCATATAGCCATGTCTGAACTGGAGTGGCAGAGTGGGCTAAAGAACGGTGATGGATTAAACCCAGATTTTTTGACTGGGTGTGAGTGTTTGATTGATTCAGATGCTCCGTCCATCACCACCCCCTTTTGTACAGCTTTTGGCCGCCATAAGTGTGGCAGGGTATGCTCAGACGTGAGTCCCTTGCTCACTTTGCCACTGAATTCAAGCAAGCCGGGCTGAAGACGGCTGGAATGCCAGAAACCGGTCCTCGGAAGCTTGTTTACGGTCCAGGGAAGACATGGCTTGGCAGTTCGGGCTGGACTGTCGCCATGAGGCACAGGGTCAGATTAATTTGCATATAGCCATGTCTGAACTGGGGTGGCAGAGTGGGCTAAAGAACGGTGATGGATTAAACCCAGATCTTTTCACTGGGTGTGAGTGTTTGATTGATTCAGATGCTCCGTCCATCACCACCCCCTTTTTTACCGCTTTTGGCCGCCATAAGTGTGGCAGGGTATGCTCAGACGTGAGTCCCTTGCTCACTTTGGCACTGGATTCAAGCAAGCCGGGCTGAAGACGGCTGGAATGCCAGAAACCGGTCCTTGGAAGCTTGTTTCCGGTCCAGGGAAGACATGGCTTGGCAGTTCGGGCTGGACTGTTCCCATGAGGCACAGGGTCAGACTGATTTGCATATAGCCATGTCTGAACTGGGGTGGCAGAGTGGGCTAAAGAACGGTGATGGATTAAGCCCAGATCTTTTGACTGGGTGTGAGTGTTTGATAGATTCAAATGCTCCGTCCATCACCACCCCCTTTTGTACCGCTTTTGGCCGCCATAAGTGTGGCAGAGTATGCTCAGACGTGAGTCCCTTGCTCACTATGCCACTGGATTCAAGCAAGCCGGGCTGAAGACGGCTGGCATGCCAGAAACCGGTCCTCGGAAGCTTGTTTCCGGTCCAGGGAAGACCTGGCTTGGCAGTTCGGGCTGGACTGTTCCCATGAGGCACAGGGTCAGACTGATTTGCATATAGCCATGTCTGAACTGGGATGGCAGAGTGGGCTAAAGAACGGTGATGGATTAAACCCAGATCTTTTGACTGGGTGTGAGTGTTTGATTGATTCAGATGCTCCGTCCATCACCACCCCCTTTTGTACCGCTTTTGGCCGCCAAAAGTGTGGCAGGGTATGCTCAGACGTGAGTCCCTTGCTCACTTTGCCACTGGATTCAAGCAAGCCGGGCTGAAGACGGCTGGAATGCCAGAATCCGGTCCTTGGAAGCCTGTTTCCGGTCCAGGGAAGACATGGCTTGGCAGTTCGGGCTGGACTGTTCCCATGAGGCACAGGGTCAGACTGATTTTCATATGACCATGTCTGAACTGGGGTGGCAGAGTGGGCTAAAGAAACTGTGATGGATTAAACCCAGATCTTTTGACTGGGTGTGAGTGTTTGATTGATTCAGATGCTCCGTCCATCACCACCCCCTTTTGTACCGCTTTTGGCCGCCATCAGTGTGGCAGGGGAATGCTCAGACGTGAGTCCCTTGCTCACTTTGCCACTGGATTCGAGCAAGCCGGGCTGAAGACGGCTGGAATGCCAGAAACCGGTCCATGGAAGCTTGTTTCCGGTCCAGGGAAGACATGGCTTGGCAGTTCGGGCTGGACTGTTCCCATGAGGCACAGGGTCAGACTGATTTGCATATGGCCATGTCTGAACTGGGGTGGCAGAGTGGGCTAAAGGAACTGTGATGGATTAAACCCAGATCTTTTGACTGGGTGTGAGTGTTTGATTGATTCAGATGCTCCGTCCATCACCACCCCCTTTTGTACCGCTTTTGGCCGCCATAAGTGTGGCAGGGTATGCTCAGACGTGAGTCCCTTGCTCACTTTGCCACTGGATTCAAGCAAGCCGGGCTGAAGAGGGCTGGAATGAAAGAAACCGGTCCTCTGAAGCTTGTTTCCGGTCCAGGGCAGACATAGCTTGGCAGTTCGGGCTGGACTGTTCCCATGAGGCACAGGGTCAGACTGATTTGCATATAGCCATGTCTGAACTGGGATGGCAGAGTGGGCTAAAGAACGGTGATGGAATAAACCCAGATCTTTTGACTGGGTGTGAGTGTTTGATTGATTCAGATGCTCCGTCCATCACCACCCCCTTTTGTACCGCTTTTGGCCGCCATAAGTGTGGCAGGGTATGCTCAGACTTGAGTCCCTTGCTCACCTTGCCACTGGATTCAAGCAAAACGGGCTGAAGACGGCTGGAATGCCAGAAACCGGTCCTCGGAAGCTTGTTTCCGGTCCAGGGAAGACATGGCTTGGCAGTTCGGGCTGGACTGTTCCCATGAGGCACAGGGTCAGACTGATTTGCATATAGCCATGTCTGAACTGGGGTGGCAGAGTGGGCTAAAGAACGGTGATGGATTAAACCAAGATCTTTTGACTGGGTGTGAGTGTTTGATTGATTCAGATGCTCCGTCCATCACCACCCCCTTTTGTACCGCTTTTGGCCGCCATAAGTGTGGCAGGGTATGCTCAGACGTGAGTCCCTTGCTCACTTTGCCTCTGGATTCAAGCAAGCCGGGCTGAAGACGGCTGGAATGCCAGAAACCGGTCCTCTGAAGCTTGTTTCCGGTCCAGGGAAGACATGGCTTGGCAGTTCGGGCTGGACTGTTCCCATGAGGCACAGGGTCAGACTGATTTGCATATAGCCGTGTCTGAACTGGGGTGGCAGAGTGGGCTAAAGAACGGTGATGGATTAAACCCAGATTTTTTGACTGGGTGTGAGTGTTTGATTGATTCAGATGCTCCGTCCATCACCACCCCCTTTTGTACAGCTTTTGGCCGCCATAAGTGTGGCAGGGTATGCTCAGACGTGAGTCCCTTGCTCACTTTGCCACTGGATTCAAGCAAGCCGGGCTGAAGACGGCTGGAATGCCAGAAACAGGTCCTCGGATGCTTGTTTCCGGTCCAGGGAAGACATGGCTTGGCAGTTCGGGCTGGACTGTTCCCATGAGGCACAGGGTCAGATTGATTTGCATATAGCCATGTCTGAACTGGGGTGGCAGAGTCGGCTAAAGAACGGTGATGGATTAAACCCAGATCTTTTGACTGGGTGCAAGTGTTTGAATGACTCAGATGCTCCGTCCATCACCACCCCCTTTTGTACCGCTTTTGGCCACCATAAGTGTGGCAGGGTATGCTAAGACGTGAGTCCCTTCCTCACTTTGCCACTGGATTCAAGCAAGCCGGGCTGAAGACGTCTGGAATGCCAGAACCCGGTCCTCGGAAGCTTGTTTCCGGTCCAGGGAAGACATGGCTTGACAGTTCGGGCTGGACTGTTCCCATGAGGCACAGGGTCAGACTGATTTGCATATAGCCATGTCCGAACTGGGGTGGCAGAGTGGGCAAAAGAACGGTGATGGATTAAACCCCGATCTTTTTACTGGGTGTGAGTGTTTGATTGATTCAGATGCTCCGTCCATCACCACCCCCTTTTGTACCGCTTTTGGCCGCCATAAGTGTGGCAGGGTATGCTCAGACGTGAGTCCCTTGCTCACTTTGAAACTGGATTCAAGCAAGCCGGGCTGAAGACGGCTGGAATGCCAGAAACCGGTCCTCTGAAGCTTGTTTCCGGTTCAGGGAAGACATGGCTTGGCAGTTCGGGTTGGACTGTTCCCATGAGGAACTGGGTCAGACTGATTTGCATATAGCCATGTCTGAACTCGGGTGGCAGAGTGGGCTAAAGAACGGTGATGGATTAAACCCAGATCTTTGGACTGGGTGTGAGTGTTTGATTGATTCAGATGCTCCGTCCATCACCACTCCCTTTTGCACCTGTATTGGCCGCCATAAGTGTGGCAGGGTATGCTCAGGCGTGAGTCCCTTGCTCACTTTGCCACTGGATTCAAGCAAGCCGGGCTTAAGACGGCTGGAATGCCAGAAACCGGTCCTCGGAAGCTTGTTTCCGGTCCAGGGAAGACATGGCTTGGCAGTTCGGGCCGGACTGTTCCCATGAGGCACAGGGTCAGACTGATTTGCATATAGCCATGTCTGAACTGGGGTGGAAGAGTGGGTTAAAGAACGGTGATGGATTAAACCAAGATCTTTTGACTTGGTGTGAGTGTTTGATTGATTCAGATGCTCCGTCCATCACCACCCCCTTTTGTACCGCTTTTGGCCGCCATAAGTGTGGCAGGGTATGCTGAGACATGAGTCCCTTGCTCACTTTGCCACTGGATTCAAGCAAGCCGGGCTGAAGACGGCTGGAATGCCAGAAACCGGTCCTTGGAAGCTTGTTTCCGGTCCAGGGAAGACATGGCTTGGCAGTTCGGGCTGGACTGTTCCCATGAGGCACAGGGTCTGACTGATTTGCATATAGCCATGTCTGAACTGAGGTGGAAGAGTGGGCTAAAGAACGGTGATGGATTAAACCCAGATCTTTTGACTGGGTGTGAGTGTTTGATTGATTCAGATGCTCCGTCCATCACCACCCCCTTTTGTACCGCTCTTGGCTGCCATAAGTGTGGCAGGGTATGCTCAGACGTGAGCCCCTTGCTCACTTTGCCACTGGATTCAAGCAAGCCGGGCTAAAGGCGGCTGGATTGCCAGAAACCAGTACTCGGAAGCTTGTTTCCGGTCCAGGGAAGACATGGCTTGGCAATTTGGGCTGGACTGTTCCCATGAGGCACAGGGTCAGACTGATTTGCATATAGCCATGTCTGAACTGGGGTGGCAGAGTGGGCTAAAGAACGGTGATGGATTAAATCCAGATCTTTTGACTGGGTGTGAGTGTTTGATTGATTCAGATGCTCCGTCCATCACCACCCCCTTTTGTACCGCTTTTGGCCGCCATAAGTGTGGCAGGGTATGCTCAGATATGAGTCCCTTGCTCACTTTGCCACTGGATTCAAGCAAGCCGGGCTGAAGACGGCTGGAATGCCAGAAACCGGTCCTCAAAAGCTTGTTTCCGGTCCAGGGAAGACATGGCTTGGCAGTTTGGGCTGGACTGTTCCCATAAGGCACGGGGTCAGACTGATTTGCATATAGCCATGTCGGAACTGGGGTGGCAGAGTGGGCTAAAGAACGGTGATGGATTAAACCCAGATCTTTTGACTGGGTGTGAGTGTTTGATTGATTCAGATGCTCCGCCCATCACCACCCCCTTTTGTACCGCTCTTGGCCGCCATAAGTGTGGCAGGGTATGCTCAGACGTGAGTCCCTTGCTCACTTTGCCACTGGATTCAAGCAAGCCGAGCTAAAGACGGCTGGATTGCCAGAAACCGGTCCTCGGAAGCTTGTTTCCGGTCCAGGGAAGACATGGTTTGACAGTTCGGGCTGGACTGTTTCCATGAGGCACAGGGTCAGACTGATTTGCATATAGCCATGTCTGAACTCGGGTGGCAGAGTGGGCTAAAGAACGGTGATGGATTAAACCCAGATCTTTTGACTGGGTGTTAGTGTTTGATTGATTCAGATGCTCCGTCCATCACCACCCCCTTTTTTACCACTTTTGGCCACCATAAGTGTGGCAGGGTATGCTCAGACGTGAGTTCCTTGCTCACTTTGCCACTGGATTCAAGCAAGCCGGGGTGAAGACGGCTGGAATTCCAGAAACCGGTCCTCGGAAGCTTGTTCCCGGTCCAGGAAAGACATGGCTTGGCAGTTCGGGCTGGACTGTTCCCATGAGGCACAGGGTCAGACTGATTTGCATATAGCCATGTCTGAACTGGGGTGGCAGAGTGGGCTAAAGAACGGTGATGGATTAAACCCAGATCTTTTGACTGGGTGTCGGTGTTTGATTGATTCAGATGCTCCGTCCATCACCAACCCCTTTTGTACCAAGTCTTAAAGTGGCCATCCGATGAATGATCTCCCAATAGACATCGAAACACTAGCTGACGTCATCAAACAAGACACCATTCTCTAATTCCCTCCCATTGTTGGTATTGTTAGACGTGCACACTAGAGTAAAGAGAATAGTTTTTTCGCTCTACACCGGACAGTCAATTAATAGTACTAGTGTGAATCTGGTTCAAATGTGCACATGCGCAGAATTTTAAATGAGCCAGCTATTTGTTAATTGAAAGCACTTTATTAGACTACGATTTTTACTTAAGCTCTGTCCTATTTAAAAAAAATGGTTGCAAATGTTTTATTGAAAACAGATGTGTTGAAACAGCAATATGTCAGCATTTATTGAAAACTGAAAGTGGTACTACTGTACAACTGATACTAAAATGGCAAAAAAGGACAAAATATTTATAGTGCTTTCTAATATATTTAGCTAAACCTTTGGTTACCTGAGATATATGTGTGTAGGTAACTTTCCCTATTGAAAGGGAAATATCACTAATTAACAGCGTCTTAATATTTTTTGGGATATGACACAATTAGAAGTTGACAAGTGATAGGATGTAGAAAACCAAATCTGCTCAGACCCAAATATGCAGTCAAGGTTCATGACTATAGTAGCCATATGGCTATTTTCAATTATATCTGATGAACACCCCAAGTTTCCTAAAGTACCATTGTATGTTTTCTGTAAGAAAGTATTGAAAATAATAGCCAGATTACAAAAGTAGTTGCCAGCAGCAATTTTACACATTCAGATTTAGACTCCAGGATTGATGGAGTACTAGAGCTTACTTCTGCCCAATGAGGTCACAGGCCACATGTAAAATACCAACCAAAATGTAATGTGTCCAATAATTCTAGACATTACATTGTATTGTATCGAAGAGGAATTTACATTTCTAAGGAGGTCGAAGTAAATGTTTCCTGTGAGCACCTCCATATTATAGGAGAATGCTTTGATGGAAGAGTGGACAAGAATGGGCCTTTGGAGTGGCTTGTATATTAAATGGTTCCTTGCTGTTCACGATCACCTGACTTATGCTCTTATGGAGATTTTGCCGCTGCACCGTGGCATGTATGGCAGTGAAAGCATGGAATGGATGGAGACAGTGATAGGTGTATAAATGTGCGTGACCTGGACTGGGAGTCTTTAAGAGTCATGCTTTTAGGCTGAGGCTTCAGATATCATGCTTGAAAGTGTGCTTATGTGTGTAGGGTCATGGAGAGGTATAGCTGTGTTTTTGGTTGTGACTATCATCTAGGGAATTATTTGTTCCCATTTCTGGTGGGCATGGTTATGTCTTCTGTTTTCTCTATTAGATCCTGGTCTCATAAGTTCTGGCTTCTGTGGCCAGTCTTAGTTTGAGAAGAGTCTTCACTAACTTTATGAATTCCATTTGGTCTTGGGTATTCCTTGCCTTTGCTAGGTCAGAGTGGCAAGATGTTGCTGTCTAAGCGAGTAAGGAGGTTCCACTGATGTGTTTCTCTATTTGTGGTGCATACTCAGCTTAGGTGCCAGTGAACAAGGGATAGGCAGGCAGGATAGTTCTGTCAATATTACATATAGACTACAACGTTCTGGGGGCCAGATGGATATTGGTTCACTTGGGGGACAAGGGATAGGATGAAGTTTGCATTACTTTATAGGGATTTACACTTCTGTCTGTGGTAATCATTGTGAGAAGTTGGCCTGGTATAAAATGCTCACTAATTCTTAGTGATCACTTTGTACCATGCCAAGCAACCCTTATCATGATTGGTTGTAATTCAACCTTGTAGACCAGTTATCCTTGTGGTAACGTGGACAAAGCAGTCTTAGGCTAAACTCTGAAAGGCATGTGAAGCCAGCTGTATTACCATACACAACCCCCTTGAATACCAAATGAAAGGACACCACACAGATATATATTGAAAATATATATTGATTTATTAACTATAAAATCCCCTGGACTCTTTATGAGCACAGAAGCACAAGCGTTAAATCACAAGACAGTTTAAAATACACAAAAGTTGCACAATATGGATGAGCCCTAGGGGCCACCTAAACCATATACTAAGAAAGTGGTGTAAGAGATACCAATAGGAAAGGGAACAGGCCTAGGGCCTTGGGAATCACTGGAGCTATTCGAGACTAGCAGTGACTAAGTCGGGAAAGGCCCACGGGACTCGGGTGCAGTGTTCAAAGTGCACGCACTTTCCAATGCAAAGTCTATGGTGCGTAAAAAGTACAAAGTTAGAAAGTTAGGAACCTTCCGAGTGACCTAGGGAGCTGAAACTTAAGACACAGGCCCTTGAGATGTGTACCAGTGCAGGAGCACCGGCGGAGCTGAGTTACCTCACCCACAGGACGCGGGTGCACAGGGTCGAAGTAGTGTCGGGTTTCGTCATGCTGGTCGATGGTGCTTGGAGCTGAAGATGCTGCAGGCGGCTCGATGTGAAGAGTTCCGGTGGATCCAAGGGTGGATCTGTAGTTGTGAAGACCTGAAAGCAGAGGGGACAGTGTTCAAAGTCACTAGCCAGTGACTACCGTGGAACCAGATTGGAACCAGGCGATGTCGGGTGCCAACAGGCGTTGTCGGGTAGCTTCTCTCTACAGCCACGTGGATACCCGGGGTCGAGGATGTCCAGGAGTCGGTCACGAGCTGTCCCACGCAGGCTTCTCGCTGTTGGCAGTGTCGGCAACCTGATCGGAGCAAACAGTCCTTGACAAATGCAAGCCACGCAGAAGTTGAAAGATGCTTAACACTCGGACCAGCAAGGTCAGAGCGAGTGCTCCTTTTGGCAGGAGCTTGGGTAGGTCTGGAGCAACCAGACCTGCTGTGTAAATCGTCGGTTTCGTCGCCAAGATGGCCGCTGACCACGTGGCTAGTGGCCGGGATGGCGCGTCGAGTGGCACAATGCAAAAGGGCCCCACGCAGATTGTGGAGATGCTGGAGGGCTGATCTTCGGGCAAAGGGCTGCTCGGTGGTGGGGGTTCTCAGTCCCCAAAGCACAACGTCGAGGATGCCTCAGAAGCTGCGCAGTCAGCTTTTCGAGTGTCTTCCAAGAGGTCCGGTCCCACGTCACTCGGTGCCTCCACGGGTTCCTTCTTTGCAGGGACTGTGGATCGGGCTCTGAGAGGTCTGGGAGTCTGGTTCTTGTCGGGCTCTGGGCTCGGGCTCCGGCGGGAGGCGGTGGCAAAGCAGACGTCGAGTTGCTGGTTGGTACCTGTGTTCACAGGGTGGCCACTCCTAGGCCACAAGGGAGATTCTCTTCAGTCTTCTGAGCAGCAGAATGTCGAAGTCCAGTCGTCTTCTTAGTTTCAAGTTGATTCAGGATGATCTGCTGTGCAATGGCACTGCTCCCACTCATATTCCCAATCTGAGGGGTGGATCACCTACTAGGTCCCTCCTCTGGGAGGAACCAGGAAGGGGGGCGGTTACACCCCCTTTCCTTTGTCCAGTTCCGCGCCAAGCCTGGGTCTGGAAAGTCCCAGGACCGGTTTGGACTGGGCTATGCACGGGGACACCTTGTGTGCCCCGGGCATGTCTGATTCTATTCAGCCCTGTCCTACCCAATACACAAAACCCTGTCTGGGGTGGTGCTCGCACCTCCCAAGGCAGGAAACCCTTTGTCCAGGCCACCATCTGCCGAGTTTCGGTCAGCAGCAGGAGGCCAGACTCGTGTCTGTGGTGGCAGCATCCATTTTGTGATGCTGAGGCTCTGGTTAACTTTAACCGGGGTTTAAGGCTACACACATGTCGTGTCCCTCTAGAAGGGTGGAATGCTATTCCCGTCGCCAGAACTGGCGAGGGGATAGTATTCCAATTCGTATGACACCTTACTCGACATGTTTTAATAAAGCCAAACCAAAGATAGCATTTAACCGCGAGGATTATAATGCACTTAAGAGTATATGGTATGGCAATATCCCGGAACAGCTTAGGGAGTGGTTCCCGACAGCTGCAGACAGGCTCAGCTCACGCTAGAGCACCATCTCACATATTTCCAAGAACTCTGCCTCCAGGATTGATGAGGCCTTCCATAGGAGTGGCTGATAGGAACATATGTGTCCAGTTTAGGGTTAGATATAGGGATACTATATCTAAGCAAGAGGTGATTACACCAACTTACCCCAGCTGAGTGATCAGCCAGTTGTGTCAAATATGGAGGCCAGGCCAGGGGTGGCACAATACATGCTGCAGCCCCTGGTAGGCCTTGGCTACACCTATGCCCTGGTTACCTATGGTACACTGTTACAGGGGCCTATAAGGTGAACCAATTCCAATTGTGTTATGCACCTAAGGTACATGGAGTCCATTTTAAGGAGAGAGCAATCAGCCTGGGGCCCTGAATAGCAGGATCCCAGGCCAACTAAGTCAAAAACCAGCTAAACACCAGGCAAAAAGTTTGGGGGTAACCATAGCCAGATATCCACCTTCCTACAATCATTATAAATGAAGATCCTAGAACCAGATGATTATAGGTTGGTAGTTCTTCTTTCCTTCTATTTTGTTTATAATCATACATTTAGACAAGTTGAGTTTAAGTTAGCACCTCTGTATCTATCGGTCCACATCTTGGAGGCAGTGGTCAAGCCCAGTCCCTTTGGGTTTCCAGTTTTTAGATGATCTCGTTATTGTTGACGCAGTTGTAGCATATTAGTGTGAAGGACTCGATGGGGTCAGGCAGGGGACTGAGGTGGGTGTTAAAGAAGAGCAGACCAATTGTTGAGCTTTGAGATATACAAGTGCAAGTGCTAAAATAATGGGCTGCAACATGGGCAACATGATTATATTGGACCTATTGGAGAGACAGGACGACTTCCGGTCCAGAGTTTTCATTTTATGCAAAGATCCTTTACTCCAAGAAGGAGAGAAGGTGCTTAACTGTGGCAAATACAAAAAACAGTTCAAGAAGTAGAACTGCAGGGACCCCATGTCTTTTGGAAGTGGTTCCCACGCCATATCAGATAGGAAAGAGAATGGTTTCTATGTCTTTCCCAATGCAGATCCAGTTAGATGGTTTGCAGATAGGTGTTATTCATTCATGCAAGTGTATTTCTCAGTGACACATTACTTTTTCAATGAGTTTTCCTTATAGCATGTCATTCCAATGTGGTCTGGTAGCTGTCTGAGTCTGAGGGATATAGAGCGCTCTTAACCCCTTCCATGCTCATGACGAGCTCAGCTCGTCATGAGGCACAGTGGAGCTGTGCTTATGACGAGCTGAGCTCGTCATGAACAATGATAAATCTTACTTTGTAGCACAGGAGGGGAAAAGTCACAGCAGCCAAGGTGTTAATCATGAGTTTGGAGTTCTTAGGCCAAAGATGTAGGAGCCTGACCTTAGCAAGTTGTTGAGGGTGGTTCTTGCAGAGGTGACTGCAGTAATTGGTAAAGGCTTGTTCCTATAGGATTTAGCATGACAAATGTCATTCTAGGAGCCAGTGAGGCTATTATAATCTTGTTGGTGGATGAAGGGAACCTTCTTCTTTAGGAGTTGATCCAGATTCTTTACTTTGGCAACAATATGGTCTGGTTTGGTGTTACAGAAAGATAAGAGAATACACATTTTTACTTTGGTGTACACCAGGTTTTGGAATTACATGGAAACTCTGCAATGTTCCTTGGAAGGGTTTTGACTCTTGTTGGACCTGGCCTGCTCTGCAAAGGTTTTGCTTTTACCCTTCACTTTTTTAGTGAATTAATTTTTATTGGCCCTAGGACTCAGTGTACCACTGCTTACCACTACTAAAGTGCTTGCCCCTTTAAACATGGTTTAATAAGCATATACATCAACAATAAAAATCCATTTTATGAGACACATCCACATTAATCCATCATTAAACATATCTTCTAGTGGTAAAACACTCATCCATCTATCATCTGCGCCATTATCTATACACTGAGTTCTGAATGATTTAAGAATGTCTCCTTTCATTACCAATAATAAATACTCAATTCGTAAAAGTATGCTTGGTACAATGACACCAGAAGAATACACAGTATGATGAAAATAAATATTTGAAAATATTATTCATGATCATTATATAATGTTTTGTGATGATATATTGATCATGAATAATGTTTTAAAGAAATGTTTCTATGATACTGTGGATGCTTTTGGCATCACTGTACCAAGCATGAAGTTACAAACTGAGGATTTATTACTGGTAATAAAAGAAGACATTCCTACATCAATCAGGACTGTGTAGATAATGGTGCGGATGATAGATGGGAGAGTGTTTTCCCACAAAAAGATACATTTAATGATGGATTAATGTGGATGTGTCTCACAAAAGGGATTTCTTTTTATTGTTGATGAATATTGAACCCTGTCCCTTTTTGTTAGAGAGGTATCCTGTATCTCTCTCATAATTGTTGAGTTTAATAATCATATACCCAATTGACATTTTTCCTTTACTTGTAAGTCCTTGTAGAGTGATATACCATGTATCCAGGGCCTGTACGTTGAATGCTACCAGTGGTCCTGCAGCACTTATTGCGCCACCCACTTAAGTAGCACCTTAAAACATGTCCCACGCCTGTCACTGCAGCCTAAACCTGGCATTAAAACCATCTTGCTTAGCCTTAAACTGCCCTTTTATTACATATAGGTCACAACTAAGGTAGGCCAAAGGCAACCCATAGGGCAGGGTGCTCTGTAGTTAAAAGGTTGTACATGTACTTTAAAGTTTTACATGTCGTGGTAGTGAAAAAATCCAAAATTCAAGTTTTACTACTGTGAGGCCAACTCCTCCCATGGGATAACATTGAGGCTTCCTTAATACATTTAATAGGCTGTAATTCCTAATCGGGAACAGGTAGTTATGTCATGTTTGGTACCTATGAAAATGTAATGATAATTAAACCCTCCTTAATGGTGAAGTCAGATGTTTCATTATAACTTTGAAAATGACACTTTTAGAAAGTTGGTATTTTCCTGTCCTTGGCCATTTTGTTCCTGTAGCATTGGCTGGGTCACATCACAGGGTGTAGCTGACAAGCTTTGTGAATTATTCCCAGTCACACAATGGATGGATTAGATGTGCCTCAATGGGCCATCTGCGGTCATGATGAGGGGACAAAGCTGACACATAGCCCCACTTTCACCTGAATAGCCTGTGCTCTGCCTTCACATAAAGTGCCTATCTACCCTGTATTGTCACTGCAACCAGGTTAGAGCCAGGGCAGAGGAGTAAGAAAATTCCATGGATGTCAAAGAAACTTTCAAAAAGCTTCTCCCATCTTTCAGACAAAGAGAACTTGTGTAAAAAAAATAGGTCCTTCAGACAGTGGGTTAGTTCACCACTGGACCTTTAGAAGGACTCTCAAAGAGCTGCCTTCTGTTGTGACCTGCTGTGCGCTCTGCCAGTTTTTGTTTTCGCCAATCTGGGAACCTTTAGCACCACAAGCAAGGTTCAGGACTGGTGGGACACCTCTTAGGGGCTCAGGGCTCACTCAGGCTGGGTCCATGTACAGGTTCAAGATGGTGGGAGCCTTTTATGTCCTTGTGACTCTGTACAGGAGGCCAGCAAACTAGTTCTTGGGGTAACTTCTGGTAGTCCTGGGTGCAGGTGAAGATCCAGGGCTCAACAGCCAGGCTGGTCTTTGAGGGTTCAAGGCAGGATCAACACAGCAAGATAGTACTTCTAGGTACAGCAGTGTGAGGAGTCATTATTTTTTGTTATTCAATAGCAAACACATCCATTCTTCGACAAATGGATTAATGTGAAGCTACCATAACCTAGGTGCTTGCCTAGTAAAGGAGCAAGGAAACATCATCTACCAACCAGATTGCAGTAAGGAAGAGTAGGTCTGGTTAAGAGTCTTATATTAGATTGTAGATGTTTAATACATTTGTATTCATCACACAAGATAAGAAGGCAGCTCAGCTCTTGAAGTGTTTCTGGAGGAAGGGAAGGCAAAAGAAAATAGTGGTTCATGGGGAGTAAAGCGATTTGAGGAGATAAAGTAAATGAAGAGGTAGAGGAAGCACTACAGTTGAGGAGGGTGGAAAGTTAGCGGGAATAAAGAATGGTAGTAGAAGTCATATCTGGAGAAGTGTGGCTCAGGGGTTAGAGGCGGCAGACCTGGAGCTTGAGTTCAGCCCTGGACCAGGGTTCAATTCCCTGCCTCGGCGGGTCTTGTGCTCAAAATTCCACGGACTCGTTAATTCTCGCTCCGGTGCCTTCTTGACTCACGGGTTCACACTCTGCGACTCTGGGCAATAGCTTGCTTAATCTCCACAACAGCCCCTCGCGGTGGGATGCCTGGCTTTCACCTTGTGGATACCCTGCCAGGGTTATCTCACAGGGGAATACCAGGACGGGTTCCCTAAGCAAGCGCGGAGATGCCCCAGGGTAAGTCGTGCGCTATATAAGTTTCATTCATTTCATTTCATCTCGGGTAAGGTTTGGTAGCCTGCCTTCCTGTTTGAAGAGTATACAATGGGATTTAAGGGGAGATAGAAGGGCGAGGAGGGTTAGGATGGAAAATTTAGTTTGAGTGTGTGGGAGAAGACACAATAGGGATAAGTAAGTGCCAACACCAGCAAAGAGCCTACCCCAAAGCACAGATCCATCAGCTGTGCACATTTTGAGGAGGCTGCAGCCATGCCACCAGCCCAAATCTCATTAGCACCAAGCCCGGCCTGATCATGGCCTTTGTTCCTGTGCTGCAGAGTTGGCTTCTGACATAGCCTTGGTCAGGGGAAGCACACAACCCTTTATAGTTGATCAACCCCCACTGTGCACAGCCTTTGCCCATGCACAACAAGGGTTGGTCGCAAGGTGGTTTTCTTTGTACTTTGAAATTATATTTTTAGAGTTTGTAAAGTAATGTCAACTGCAGTATCAATGATGTAATCAGGGATATAATCAATAAAGTCATGTTGATGATGTCAGTATGGATATTAGCAGGTATGTTATCAAGATGGTGTATACCTTGACATATGTGCTGTCATATGTGAGACCATCATCAGTGTATGATGGTGCGGGTCATGTCAACAGTTGTATCACTAACATAATCAGAGTTGTAATCAGTGATGTCATTAATGTTGCCTTTTGAAATGACCTACATGAGGTAATCAATGATATTAGTTAACATGACATGAGTGATGGCATATCTGAGGTCTACGCAGTGCATGATGAGAGTTCATTGGTTTTGACACAACAACTTAACATTCAGTATGTTTTACAGTAAATTTCAGAGCCTGTTAAACATATGTTCATTTTTATAATCAAGTTAACAATAACTCTGTTAACTTTTGGGTTTTTTCATTGAATTATTGTGTTTTTATAATAGTGCACTTATCCCACTTAAAGGCTTGGGGCCTCATTTCTGAGAAATGACGCATCCCTGCGTAAAAGCAGTGATGCGTCACTTCTCAGTGCGCACTCCTTGCGACATACCTGATGCGTCATATTTAATATATGACGCATCATGTCGCAAGGATTTACAGATACGTCAGTATTTCTGACGTATCTGTAAGCGCAAAAGTGACGCATTGCTGGAGTGTGTCACAAAAGTGACACAACTCCAGCAATGCGTCCTTTCACATGGGGCAAGCCCCATGTGCAAGGGCCTGCGTCAGTCTTATGCCTGCTGTGAGGCAGGCGCAAGATTTTGACGCAACGGCGTCCTAGAAGTGACGCAGTGAAATCTCATAGATTTCACTGCATCACCTCTACGAGGCTTTTTGCGGGGGAACGCCCCCCACCCCCTCATACATTATACCTGATGCAGGTATAATGTAGCGCAGGGGTTTACAAAGTGACGCATCTGCTTAGAGGCGTCTCTTTGTAAATAATGCGCAACAGGAGGCATGTTTTATGCCGCCGAAGCGTCACAAAAAGTGACGCATCGGAAGCGCAAAACTGACACAAGGCCTCATAAATGAGGTCCTTGGATTTCAGTCAGGCCCTGTACCCAATTCACAACAGGAGGACAACTCCTTTCAGGTGTGCGCATTGGGGTTTTGCAGTAGGGCCTGGCTTATGGTCAATGCCTCGATCCAACCCACTGCAAGGCCAAAGACCGGATGCAGTAGCGTTTGTGTTCTACCCACAGGAGGAAGTAAACCTGCACCCAATTTTGCCAGATGTTATAATCCTATTGTTGGCAATGACCAATTTGCTACTTTTGAAAGGGAATCTATCTACCTTAATCTGTATCAGCGATCCGTCAAGATAAAGATGCTCCTTATGCCAAGTATGATTAGGCCTGGGCTAGTTTGACATCATGTAGGATGATCTTAATGTGGTCTCAGAGATCCGTGGGATCTGGGTAACATATTGCCTCAGCACCTCACCACTGTAACTGGCATAATAACACTGCTGCAGGTCATAAACCAATGTATTACTTTGTTTTTAGTGATGCCATGTTTTGAAGCTCGCTTGTTCGTATTGTAGGGACCTTTTCCATAAAGATTATCTACTTTTTGGGAAAATACCAGCTAACTGCAAGGTTTAAATTTGTCTGAGAGAAACCTTTATGAGTATCCAAATTATAGGTATTTCTAAATGTAGAATTCACATTTTTACCAGATGCTGTTCTTTTGCTTGCTGCAACCTATGATTTGCCACTGTTATGCGCTATTCTCTGTCCTTCCACCCCGCTTTTTCTATTCAATGTTCTTATTCAGGGTCAATTAAGTCCAAGTATGAGTCCCTTGGCTCTTTCTTGCAGTTTGGGTTGCTTGGCATCGATGGGCCTCTCTGGCAGAAACCCGTCGTATAAGGCAATCCCCCTTGGTTGGCCATAGTATGAACTGAACAATTACAGCCCAAGCAACTGTTAGGGATGACCAAGGCTTGGACTGTATCGGGGTGTTGGGAACAGAAGTAAGATGACAAATTAAATTGATTAACCATACCAACTTATATTTTAGGTCTTGAATCTCACAGTTGTCAATGCGGTAACAAGGGTACCAACCCCTATGATATTGAAAGACCAGAGAGGCTGACCACTTGCTCTGACCTTAATTCTGTTCCCACCTGCATGTCAGTATCCACATTCTCATCTTCCCCTGCCTGTTCCCCAGTGCAGTTCTCACCCGCATGCTTAGTTTATTTCTTCCTGTTTTGTTCCCAAAAATGAAGCTTAAAAGCTCTCAATTCCCAATGATTGGCCAAACACACACAAGGGTAAAAAATATGCTAAATCGATGTCCAAGTGGTGATTAGCTAATCCACAAAGAATAGAAAATCCAAAATATCTTAATCAAGTGCAGGGAAGAGCATCACAATGATATTCCGATGCAATGGACAACCCAAGGGGGGTCTTCTCTGAGGGAGGATGGGCCTGCCCTTGGCCCATGCATGTCCATCGCAAATTGGAGTACTTTTGCCACTATATAGCGCTGCGCTGGGATGTCATTCGGAAATTGGATTGCGGAGTTTGCAGTCCTCTTGAAGCTTGATATAGCATCCAGTGCAGTGGGCGATCTTTTGGCACTATATAAAGCTAGGACGAGATCCACCTCCTCCTCCGCCTCCTCTGACAATTGGATTGTGGGGCTTACACTCCCCTTGAAAATCGATATAGCATCCCAGGCATCAGGAAATCTTTAGGTGCTATGCACCGGTATAAGATGTAACGTCAAGAGAGCGACCCATCTCCTCCACCCCTTCTCCTCCGGCAGTTGATTATGGGTCTTGGAGTGAGTTTGAAGCACAAAATAGCTTTTTAGTGATATAGGATCCCCGCAGATCCACAAGACCATGGCTGAAGGAAGATCCTTCTCCCACCTAGCTGCAAAGACCTGGAACTTCCTGCCTCTGCTCCTCAAGCAATCACCATCGCTGCCGCAATTCATACATTCATAAATACCTCAAGGCCTGGCTCTTCGACTGAACTGCAGACCCCCTCCCCACTAAACACCTTGAGACCCTCACGGGTGAGTAGTCGTGCTTTATAAGATTAGTGATTGTTGATTATCTGAGGCGATTCCTTGGATAGTTTTCCATTGCATATTTGTAGCACACGGGAACCATATATCTTTTGGGCTGTGGTCTGCGTTTTTTGAAAACCAAAACGTTTTCCACCTTTGCACTGCCTTCTGTACAGGAAAAATAGTAGAGGAGAAAGTCAAAGCAAGAAGGAGGAGAAAAAAACGAAGAATGGAAAGGGGCGACCAATCGGTCCCCCCGAACGTATGGCAGAGTACCACGATCCCCCCGGGAAGCCATCTTGGGCGGGAGGCGAGTCTCGGCTGGTATGCCCGAAGCGGCGTAGCCGGGGCGCGCCTTTTCCCGCCCTAGAGTGGGTTGGCCTAGACACTGACGCGGCTGGCCACGCCCTTGGGGCAGGCAGGGGCGGGTTTACGCCCGCCCTGAAGACGGATAAAAGGAGGAACAAGACCAGAAAGCATCCTCTTGTTCCTGTGCTCTGAAGCTGCACCTCCTCGCTGCACGTGAGCTCGAGACGGAACGAAGAGCCAATTTTGAGCGTTGTAATCGTTCTTGTTTGTTTTCCAGATACTCTGTTGGAGAATGCCGAAGAAGGCGGGAAAGCGAATGACTACCGACCAGATGCTGCGTGTTCTCATGAAAGAGGTGACCGACCCAAAGAGGCGAATGGATAAAGACGAGGAAGGGGGCCGAAACGTCCTTTGGTGGGAGCAGCCCCGGGAGGAAAAGGCAAGAGGCCCAGGAGGGGAGCAGCTGGGGGAGATATCCCGGGTCCCAGTGTCCCGCTCGAAGCACCCACTCCCGTGCCGGAGGATGGGAATCCGATTCCCGTTGTGGTCACCCCCGTGTCCGGGGAAGATATGCCGCCCGAGCTGGCAGCACAATTAGCAGCGTGGTTGGGTAAAGGTAGCGAGGGCGCCACGGCTGTCGACGCGCAGGTGTTGATGAAGCAACTGCGTGAAACACGGGAAGCAGCGAGGGTATCCACGCCGGCTGCGGCCGTAGAGAAGCCACAGGGGACGGTTTCAGTCACAGACACAGCGTCCGGTTCAGGTAAGCGGCCATTGCCGATTGCGAGGGAGGAGTCGGCACCCTCTCGAAGGGAGAAGTTGGGTCAGCATGTCCCTTTAGCTATTAAAGAAAAGATATGGGCAGGGGAGTATGTAAACATCTTCTCGTTGCTTACTGATCATTATGAGATGGAGCATGTTAAAGGCCAGAAGGACCTCATGCATCCGAGTGTTTGGCGCGCAAAGATGGCCGCCTTTAAGGTAAATGAAAACATTGGCAATTGGGGAAAGGCGTGGGGGGTTTTCACATCGATCTTGGGAGAACGAAGGCCCGAATTGCTACCCGAATTGCCGATTTATCAGTCACGGATCATGGGGTACTCTGTATCACACGAGGGTAATCATTGGTTCTGCTATGATAATATTTTCAGAAAAGCAAAAGAACATGATAAAAACTTAACTTGGGATTGTTATGATTCTGTGTCCTGGTCCAAAATGAAGGATACTGGTATGTTGAAATTGCCATTGGTAGGGAGTAACGTGGGCGAATCCTCCCGTCAGTATGCGGGGACACCCTTTCGATCAGGTACGGGTACCGACAATCACTCGAGGCCTACCGGTAATGCAGGTAAAAAGGGGGTTTGTTGGAACTTTAACAGGGGTAAATGTACTAGGCCCCAGGGGTCGTGCAAATTTAGACACGAATGTAGTGGGTGTGGGCAATCATCCCATCCTGAGTCCACGTGCAGAGCCAAAACGGGTGATAACGGGGGTAGAGGAGGTGCCAAACAGGTCTAACATAGTCCGAGGGGCGCCTTTACCTACCCCGATTGATACCTTGGCAATGATTCCCTGGCTCAGTGAATACCCGGCTCGTGCTTCCGCTGGGGTGGTGCGGAACGGGTTTTCATATGGTTTCCGCATCCCAGTGGGGGACTTTCAGGGTGTGGAAAAATGCAAAAATCAGATATCGGTCTTGCAGCATACGACCGTGGTACAGGAAAAGATCCGGAAGGAGGTTACTCGAGGTCGAGTCGCCGGTCCGTTTAGTGTACCCCCGGTTGCTAACTTTGTTTGTTCGCCTTTAGGAGTGGTCCCCAAGAAGGACCCGGGTGAGTTTCGGCTGATACATAATTTGTCAGCCCCACGTGGTCTTTCTGTAAACGAAGCGATAGACCCGGAAATGTGTTCGGTGCGGTACGCATCCTTCGATGAGGCCGTAGCCATTTTGAATCGCCTGGGGCCCGGTGCGCTGATGGCAAAATCTGATATCGAGTCAGCGTTCCGGTTGCTCCCGGTACATCCAGACGATCAGCGTCTCCTGGGATTCATGTTTCAGGGTCAGTATTACATGGATAGGTGTATGCCGATGGGATGCTCTATATCTTGTGCCTATTTCGAGAAATTCAGTAGTTTCCTACAATGGGTCTTCACTAAGAAGACGGGTTTCCAACATGTGATGCATTATCTCGATGATTTTTTGTTCCTGGGGGCAGCCGGGGATCCGGAATGTGGGCAAGCTTTGGCTGCATTTTGTGTTTTAATGAATCAGTTTGGCGTGCCATTAGCACCAGGTAAGACGGCGGGTCCTTCGACTTGCCTCGAGTTTCTGGGGATCGAGTTAGACTCCGGAGAAGGTTGTTTCCGTTTGCCAGGTGATAAAGTGTTAAAGTTCAGGGCATCCCTGCAAATGTGTATGAGTGAATCTAAGGTTAAGCTGCATCAATTACAGCAGTTAGTGGGACAGTTGAATTTTGCCCTAAGAGTTATACCAATGGCCCGCCCTTTTTCCTGTTCGATCGCTCAAGCCATGGTCGGACTGAAGGAGGGCCATCATCGCACAAGGCTCTCGGCAGAGGTCCGCCAGGACATGCGCATTTGGTTGGCATTTCTGGCGGATTTCAATGGTCGAGTCGTCTGGAACAAACCGGCCGTGTCCTCTGAGGAGCTGGGGCTGTGGACAGATTCGGCAGGGAGCATGGGTTTTGGTGCCATTTTCGGCACTCGATGGTCTGCACAAAAATGGCCGGCATGGTGGCATAACAGTGGACTGACAAGTAACATTGCTTTCCTGGAACTTTTCCCCATTTTGGTGGCCCTGAGAACGTGGCCCGAAGGGTTCAGAGATCACTCTGTGGTATTTTGGTCTGACAATATGACCGTGGTTGAGTGTATCAATAGCCAGGCAGCACGATGCAAATGGATTTTGAGACTGCTCAAGGAAATCGTATTACTGTGTATGCAATTGAATGTGCTATTCAAAGCAAGACATGTCCCGGGGGTAATGAACCAGGCGGCTGATGCCCTTTCTCGTTTTCGTATGCAGGCCTTCTGGGGTTTTCTTCCCACAGCGGACCCGGAGCCAGCACCCTTTCCCGAAGCTCTCTGGTCTCTCGGTGCCCCGAACTTCGTAACCTCGTGGGAGAGAGTTTAGCACCCAGGACGAGGAAGGCATATGAAGGGGCGTTCCGGTCCTATTTAGCCTTTTTGGGGACTGCTAGGGAGGAGCTTTGGGGCCAGGAGGAATGGGTAGTGAACTTTCTGATGTCGTTACATCTGGCAGGGAAATCGGTGGCCACGGCCCAGAGGCATCGGGCTGCCATTTTCCTTTGTTGCTAGGGCTCATGGGATCCAGGACCCGACAGCGTCTTTCGTTGTGCAAAAAGCGCTACGTGGGTGGCAACGCCTTGAGGGTCGCAGAGTAGATGAGAGGCGCCCGATAGGTTTGGATAGGTTGGCCCAGTTATTATCCAGACTCCCTACAACATGTTCATCTCAGTTTGAGACAGTGTTATTCCGAGCCGCTTTTACGCTGGCATTTCATGGGGCTATGCGGGTAAGCGAATTAGTGGCGAGGAACAAGCAGGATGTGACGGGAGGGCTGTGCGCAGAGCACGTTCAGTTCAGAGGGGAGACAATGACTGTCTCGTTTGTGAGGTCCAAGACCGATCAGAGTGGGATGGGTGACTGCATAATTATACGCAGGATTCCCGGGTCGTCCATGTGCCCAGTGAAGTGTTTAGAGGATTATTTAACACGAAGGGTGGCATCATGGGGGGGGACCTTGTTGAGACACGCGGACGCCACCCCACTGACAAGGTTTCAGTTTCAGCGGGTGCTTGCGATGTCGATTACAGCTGCGGGCTTGAACCCGGGCGAGTTTGGGACCCATTCCTTTCGGATAGGGGCTGCTACAGAGGCTACAGCCAGGGGTCTGAATGTGGAACAAGTTAAACGTGTGGGGCGTTGGTCCTCCAATTGTTATAAAAGGTATGTGCGTTTGCACATGTTGTGAAGCTGTAATGATGTACTCATGCTTCTTGAGGATTCCCGGGTCGTCCATGTGCCCAGTGAAGTGTTTAGAGGATTATTTAACACGAAGGGTGGCATCATGGGGGGGGGACCTTGTTGAGACACGCGGACGCCACCCCACTGACAAGGTTTCAGTTTCAGCGGGTGCTTGCGATGTCGATTACAGCTGCGGGCTTGAACCCGGGCGAGTTTGGGACCCATTCCTTTCGGATAGGGGCTGCTACAGAGGCTACAGCCAGGGGTCTGAATGTGGAACAAGTTAAACGTGTGGGGCGTTGGTCCTCCAATTGTTATAAAAGGTATGTGCGTTTGCACATGTTGTGAAGCTGTAATGATGTACTCACGCTTCTTGTTTTGTTTGGTTTTCAGTTACGCAAGCCTACGAGGCGGGGCGGACTATGCAGTCGACCCAACACCGGGCCAGCGGTCAGACATCACCGGCTGTGAAAAAGGAGGTGTGGGTCGTGGGCCACTCATACGTGAGGCGTGCCGCGGACGTATTCAAGGCAGGTGACATGGTGCACGTGGCTGGGGAATACGGGTACAGTGTGTCCTTCTACGGAAAGGGCGGTCTCTGTATTGACCAGTTTCAATCATTTTTCGAGGGTTTGCTAGGGCGGACGAGGTCACCGCCGTCTGTAGTCATAGTACATCTTGGGGGCAATGATTTGGTCACCACTGGTAGACGACTTCTCCTGGAGGCGATGCTTTCCACTGTAAGTTGGTTAGCGAGGAGAGTTCCAGGGTGCACAATTGCGTGGTCCCATATGATCCCACGAAAAGTGTGGCGGGGGGCTTTTTCTGTTTCTGCTTTAAATCATTCTGTGAGAAAAATTAATAACAAAGTGAGTAGGTTGTTCCGTTCCAATGCACTGCATTCTATCTCGCATGGGTGTATTAATGATGACAGTATGTACTTGGGGGATGGTGTTCATTTGTCTCGGATGGGGAATGAGTTACTCATAGGAGACTTCATAGCTTGGCTGAAGACGTTAAAACATGACCTTTAGGTAGGAGTGTGGTGGGGGGTCCGGATAGCCGGTCAACTATCCGGACCTGTGGCGGTAAGGTCATGATCGGTGAGCACTAATTGGAAGATCCCTATGAGTGGGCGTCACCCATTACGGATGGGGGCGCTCGGGGGAGGTGGCCATTGGCCCCTCAACGGGGAGGCGGTCCCTTCTAAGGATGGGTCGCCGAAAGGAAAGGGAAGGCGGTCAAGGCCCCTTCATGGGTAGGAGGGGTTACAGCCCCCTCCTGGGGAATTTCCCGGGGCCAGGACGTCTGCGACGGCAGATGTGGTAAGTTGTGTGGGGTTTGGGGGGGGGTCTACGCTACCTTCTAGATACCTCACACGAGTCCTCGTACGACCTTTAAGTGGCGTCGAGTTTTATTGGGGCCCCCGTCAAGTCAAGGGAAATTGGTAGTTGCACTTGAGGTATGCCTCCGTGCCGCCCCTCACAAGTGAGGGGGATATGTCTGGGTTAGGGATCTTGACACCGGTTACGACCTTGCCGTTGGCCCTTAAACGTTAGGATGTACAATTTCAAAAGTTAAGTAAATGTTTGGTAGGATGTTAGTTCGGCTAGGAGAACCTTTGTATTAGAGGATATGTTAAGGTTAGCCAAACATCGCAATGTGGTAATGAAATTGTACATAATATGAAACTGTTGATTTAATGTTTTAATTTTGTTTCATATTTTAATAAATACGGCCGGGAGGGTCACTCCCTCCCGTCTTCCAAAAACTTCAGAACTGTTTCCGGTTTCCCATCCTTGGGGATTGTGTTGAGAGGGGGTGGCGGGTATCTCAGCCATATGGAAAGGGGCGACCAATCGGTCCCCCCGAACGTATGGCAGAGTACCACGATCCCCCCGGGAAGCCATCTTGGGCGGGAGGCGAGTCTCGGCTGGTATGCCCGAAGCGGCGTAGCCGGGGCGCGCCTTTTCCCGCCCTAGAGTGGGTTGGCCTAGACACTGACGCGGCTGGCCACGCCCTTGGGGCAGGCAGGGGCGGGTTTACGCCCGCCCTGAAGACGGATAAAAGGAGGAACAAGACCAGAAAGCATCCTCTTGTTCCTGTGCTCTGAAGCTGCACCTCCTCGCTGCACGTGAGCTCGAGACGGAACGAAGAGCCAATTTTGACCCACCCACCAGCCCCTGAAGACAGCGAGTGGTTTTAAATAAAGTTTGATGGATAATTCTGATTTTCGTTTACAGGTTGTGGTATTATCGTGAAGATTTTGAGTGTGCAATAAAGAATGATCGATTTGTGTTATGTTTTGCAAATAAAGTAATTCTGCTTTAGTGTTCATCAGTAAGCATGCTTTGAATAAAGTTGTTGTTGCTACTGTCTGTTATATTTAGTCTTTAGTTATTTAGTTATCATTGTCGTATTTATTTTGGTCGGGCGGTAAGGTCATGATCGGTGAGCACTAATTGGAAGATCCCTATGAGTGGGCGTCACCCATTACGGATGGGGGCGCTCGGGGGAGGTGGCCATTGGCCCCTCAATGGGGAGGCGGTCCCTTCTAAGGATGGGTCGCCGAAAGGAAAGGGAAGGCGGTCAAGGCCCCTTCATGGGTAGGAGGGGTTACAGCCCCCTCCTGGGGAATTTCCCGGGGCCAGGACGTCTGCGACGGCAGATGTGGTAAGTTGTGTGGGGTTTGGGGGGGGGTCTACGCTACCTTCTAGATACCTCACACGAGTCCTCGTACGACCTTTAAGTGGCGTCGAGTTTTATTGGGGCCCCCGTCAAGTCAAGGGAAATTGGTAGTTGCACTTGAGGTATGCCTCCGTGCCGCCCCTCACAAGTGAGGGGGATATGTCTGGGTTAGGGATCTTGACACCGGTTACGACCTTGCCGTTGGCCCTTAAACGTTAGGATGTACAATTTCAAAAGTTAAGTAAATGTTTGGTAGGATGTTAGTTCGGCTAGGAGAACCTTTGTATTAGAGGATATGTTAAGGTTAGCCAAACATCGCAATGTGGTAATGAAATTGTACATAATATGAAACTGTTGATTTAATGTTTTAATTTTGTTTCATATTTTAATAAATACGGCCGGGAGGGTCACTCCCTCCCGTCTTCCAAAAACTTCAGGACTGTTTCCGGTTTCCCATCCTTGGGGATTGTGTTGAGAGGGGGTGGCGGGTATCTCAGCCATACTAGACATTCACACTGAGGGTTCCAACAGACCACCAGGACCAATCATAACGAAAGTTTTATTATTTCACCTCTTTAAGAAGAAATTGTCCTTGAAGTGCGTGTGTTTCACTTGGGACAAAGAAAACTGAGCAAGGGCAGCTGAGGAAATACAGCTTCGAATGTAAACAATACACAAGCATCTTAATACTTGGCAAGAACAGCACTTCATTTATGACAAGAGCATGGGGGATGGCGAAGAGCCGAGTACATCTTTTTCAGTGTTGGTATTTGTCATCCCTGTGGAGAGAGTTGGCTGGTGGCATCGTGCATGAGGAAAAAATAGAAATTGAGGCTTCTTGCAAGTATGAGATTGCATTCTTTTGCATTTGTGGCAAGGTCATCTCTTCGGTATGCGAAGTGGAAGTGAATGCAAAAATATCCATCAAAAGATGAACCCAAACTATTTTTTAACCCAGCTCTTTCCCAAATTTTTTTTTGTATTTTGTTTTTTATTTTATACATAAATGTAAAAGCACAAAAAACAGAAATAGTTTCAGTAACAATTTTAATGGCTAATAAAAGAGAAAAATAGATGTTTGTTTTGCGAGTGAGTGAAAGTAATGGATAGTGGAGGAATAAAAAAAGTGCATATGTGTGTGAGAGTGCGGCCGTGTGCAGTGAAAGGCTGGCCATAGAGCCTGGCTTTTGGCCAAGCCCTGGGCCGAATCACCCGTTAGGAGCAAATCTCCACTGCAAATGACCTTTGGTCATGCCCTACGCTGAACCCTCCATGGGCAGACAACCCTCGCTGTGCACAATCGTTGGCCATATACAGCAGGAGTAAGACACATGGCTTTAATATCAGGCAATGATATGCACCCAATTACCTGTGGGTGGCAAACCTCTACTGCACATAGTGCAGGCCCTGCTGATAACACGCTGCATGCAGCCAACTCCCACTTTGCACGGCTCTCAGTCTTGTTCAGCAGAGGTTGGCGGCCCAACTGGCCTCAAGTCCATCATTGTTGCCCAAACCCCCTGCTACCAACAAAACCCTTAAAGGAAGGGCCTCGCTTTTTGCCATACTCTGTTTCCAACCCACCACAAATGACCAACACTCCAGCGCATGATCAAAGGTTATGTGACGGGGATTGAATTATTTACCTGACTACTCTGAATCCACAGTTGGTAGCCAACCCCCTCTGCATACAGGCACACCTTGCACCCAACCCACCAGGGGCAGCCAACCCCATTGCACTTGTCTTTGGTCATGCGCAATGGGGACTGGCCCCAGGACCTGGTCTACAGCCAGGTATTTTTGGGGGGTTTGCATACCCCAGAACCAGGTTTGTGACCCTCGAGTACCAGAATTCCTAGTTGATGCTGCCAATTCACAGCAAGCTTCACTGGGCAAGCTTGACGGACCCACGCGGGATCCACCATTCTGTAACTAGGTCAGTGAGTCAAACACAAGGGTTTTTTGGGTCCATGAAGCTTGCCCTGAGTTCAATGTATCTGAACTTGTTCGTACTGGACTTGCTGTTCACAACTAGGATTCTGGAACTAGGCATGCCTCTCTGGGAACCATGATATCAGAGCGTGGTTCCAAGAAGCATGCAGCAAATTCAACCTTTATTTAACTTCTCACATAGAGGGGGGTTCTTTCGGCCTCCCACATGATCCTGATCAGCAGGGTGTACTCGCTCTTTCCTTTATGTGCCCTTTCACAATTGTTTCCCGGGACATGGCAAACAAGTGACTATATCACGCCATGGTAGCAGCCAGCCCATTATATTGTTTCAGTTTCGTAAGTCCAGCCGAAAAGTTGCAGTCTCAAAATAACTACAGGAGAAAATGCTCCCTTGGGCAATAATAATTGAGTATATTTTGAATGTTCAGGTTTGCAGAGTGCTGCGAAACCAGGGGGCATATTTACAAGGGGATTGCGCAACGGGAACACCCCTTTTACATACGTTCTGGTGGCGCAATGCCCTTCAAATGTTTTCAATTGGTTGCTTTCAACAGTAATTGCTTCACATGTTGTAATTGGATATACACATGTGATTTTCCCTGTAAATACATAACCAGTTCACTTTTTATATCTTGCTTCTTATGTGTATATTTTGATTTATGTTTATCACACTTGAGCAATGCATCGCCTGCACTTACTTTATTCATTATATTATCTGCATATAGAACGGTTTTGAAAATAATATAAAAATTATCACAGAAACCATTGTCAGTATATCTATATTTCTTGATCTTTGTTTGCATTTATGTTTGTATGAACAATTACCAAAGTGTGTAGGCACCACTTGGTGTTTAGAAATATTGCATTGAATGGAAGCTGCCCCAAACGGATGTAAGAGGGTTGACAATAGTAATCTGAAAAGAGTCCCGAGTGGACACTGTTTTCCATATTTACAGAGTGGCTTTAAGCCACTTTGAGTGGCTTAACGCCACTTTGTAACTATGGTACACCTTCAAGCAGATAGCTGTGTGA
Organism: Lissotriton vulgaris; assembly: GCF_964263255.1. Lineage (NCBI taxonomy): Eukaryota > Metazoa > Chordata > Amphibia > Caudata > Salamandridae > Lissotriton > Lissotriton vulgaris. The sequence goes on from NW_028253217.1 coordinate 82,447, forward strand.
AAGGGGTTGCAATGGGTGTTGCTGTGGGCAGTCCACTGCGACACCCATTGCTTTGTGACGCTGCCCCAGAATTACAAGGATGTGTAAATCTGAGGCAGCACCGAAAACTAACGCCATTCAAAATCAGGCATTAGATTGGCGCAATCATGAGAAATACTTGTAGTTCTCTTAATTTTTGCTCTTTCTATGTGTTCCTTCTCTTGACCACCATCAGTAACCATCAGCATGGTAATGTCAGCCCTGTCCTGGTGTGGCTTTAGGTGACTAACATGGAGAACCCTGTGAGGGCTCCAATGGGTGCCTAAATTGGGTCAACAGAGAAAAATCTAAAATATTGCCACTAAGTGGACTAGGATGATAGGGGGCACTTCTTCTGGAAGGGCTGGGATCACTCTGGAAGCGAGGCACCTTTAGGTAGTTGTGGATATGGGTAACTCGAAACCAATGGCAACAATATGATCTGAGAGTAAGAAGGGTAATCGATCAGCTGGCATGGTATATTGAATTCTGGACAGAACTCACACTCTCTAAGATTGGGAGCTTTGCCCTGACCAGATTAGTGTTTTTGCCACAGCACCCCTATGTCCCGCAAAATGTGATGTGCCCACTCCTAGTGTCAACATTTGTCCAAATGGATAATCTGCTGATAGATCTGGTGTGGGTTGGTAAGAGAAGTCAGGTACTCTGTGCCTGTACTTGCTTTCTTGCCCAGACTTGTTTTTATTCCTCTGTGCCTGTACTTGTTTTCTTGACCAGACTTGTTTTTATTCCTCTGTGCCTGTACTTGCTTTCTTGCCCAGACTTGTTTTCATTCCTCTGTGCCTGTACTTGCTTTCTTGCCCAGACTTGTTTTTATTCCTCTGTGCCTGTACTTGTTTTCTTGCCCAGACTTGTTTTTATTCCTCTGTGCCTGTACTTGCTTTCTTGCCTAAACTTGTTTTTCCTTCCTGTGCCCAGTTTCCCCGTGGCCCCCGCCTGTTTTTCTCGCCACTGCGTCCTTGTGGCCCCGCCCCCCTGCAATCCCATTCGCCGCCCGCTCCCGCCTCCCAGCTGCTCCTCCCTCCCACATCCCCTCATATGGAGGTCGCGCAGCGGGCAGGCGGCAGCAGGCGCGCTGCCGGCACGCCGAATGCGCGCCAAATGTAAGCCCGTCTGCGCCAACACCAGACGAGCACACACCTGCTTCCTGGCTGCCCCGAAGCGCACCCACAGAACTTTCACCTGCCGGAACTGCAGCTTGACAAGCATCCACCCCACCATGCTGCCGACCAGGAAAGAACCCAACCACCTCAGATGCATCCTTCTCAACACCCACTCCGCCTGCATACACGACGTTGAACTCTGGGACCTACTTGACTCAACCTGCCCAGACGTCGCCTTCCTGACGGAGACCTGGCTGAACCCCGCCTCTGCACCTGACATAGCCATAGCCAAACCGGAAGGCTACAAGATCACCCTCAGGGACCGCACCAACGGAGCAGGAGGAGGAATCGCCATCATCCACAGAAACACTCTCAGAGTCTCGACCAACACCCACGACACCCTCAGCACTGCCGAATACCTGCACTTCCAGATCCACACCGACTCCAACACCACCCTCAGAGGAACCCTCATCTACGACCCCCTGGGCCCGACCACAGATCAGCGACTGCATCGCCGACTTCGTCAGCACACACGCCCTCGCCTCCACAGACTACATCCTCCTCGGTGACCTGAACTTCCACCTCGAGAACAACTACGACACCAGCTCCACCACCCTGATCGACAACCTAGCCAACCTCGGACTCAGACAACTCATCACAACACCCACACACTCCGCTGGTCACACACTTGACCCCATCTTCTCTGCAAGCCCCTACGTCTCTTTCAACCACACCACCGAACTCCACTGGACCGACCATCGCTGAATTCACTTCACCTTCAAGAAACACACCACGCACCACCACACCAAAAAGATGCCTCGTCGCTGCTGGAGCAAAGTCACTGTAGACCAGCCAACCACCACCCTTGCCCAGAGCCCACCCGCCGACCCCACCGACCCCACCGACCCCGACACTGCCGCCCGCAAACCTCAGACAGTGGATTAACGACTGCGCCAACACCCTCGCCCCGATCAAGAAACTCTCCAACAATCACACCAACAAGAAAGCCAGCTGGTTCACTGCAGACCTCCGGCCCTCCAAGCAAACCTGCCGAAAGCTGAAGAAGTTCTGGCTACGTGAACGAACACCGGACAGCCATGCAGCCTACAAGAACGCCACCTGCAGACACTATCACCTTATCAGATCCGCCAAAAGGGCCTCCTTCGAAGAACACCTAGACAACAACACGCACAACAGCAAAGAGCTCTTCAACATCGTGAAGGAACTCTCCAACCCCAGCTCCAACACCAACGGCACCCCGCCCTCGCAAGATCTGTGCGACTCGCTGGCCACCTTCTTCCATCGCAAGTTTGCAGACATCCATGACAGCTTCAACGCCACGATCGCCCTACAACCACTGAGCCCTCTGCCCCCACAACTACCAACCGCATCAACCGCCTGCTCTCCTGGACCAACATCACATCTTCAACAAAGCCAGCACAGCCATCGCACCCCATCTCCGGAAAGTCATCAACACCTCCTTCAAGACAGCAACCTTCCTGGAGAGCTGGAAGCACGCCAAGTTCAACGCCATACTCAAGAAACCCAAGTCGGACCCCAAGGACCTCAAGAACTTCCGGCCCATCTTCCTGCTCTCGTTCCCGGCAAAGGTCATTGAGAAGACCGTCAATGAACAACGGACCTGCTACCTCGAGGAGAACATCATCCTTGACCCCTCCCAGTCCGTGTTCCGCAGCAACCACAGCACAGAGACTGCCCTCATTGCCGCCACCGATGACATCAAGTCCCTGCTGGACAACGGAGAAACAGCAGCCCTCATCCTCCTGGACCTGTCAGCCGCCTTCGACTCGGTCTGCCACCACACACTACGAACACGCCTCCACAACTCCGGGATCCAAGAGAAGGCCCTGGACTGGACCACCTCCTTCCTCTCCGGCAGAACACAGAGCGTCCACCTTCCCCCCTTCCGCTCCGAAGCCACCGAGATCATCTGTGGTGTACCCCAGGGCTCATCCCTCAGCACAACTCTGTTTAACATCAACATGGCACCGCTTACCCACATCGCCCGTCGGAACGACCTCAACATCATCTCCTACGGCAATGACACCTGGCTGATCCTCTCCCTCACCAAGGACCCCCACAACGCCAAAACCAACCTTCATTAAGGAATGAAGGCCACTGCTGAATGGATGAGGAACAGCCGACTGAATCTGAACTCGGACAAGACGAAGGTCCTCATCCTCGGATCCACCCCTTCGGCCTGGGATGACTCCTGGTGGCTGACCGCACTGGGAACCGCCCCAAAACCCATCGACCACGCACGCAATCTAGGGGTCATCCTCGACTCCACCCTCCCCATGACTAAACAGGTCAAACTTGTCTCCTCCTCCTGCTTCAACACCCTACGCATGCTCTGCAGGATCTCCAAGTGGATCCCCACTGAAACAAGAAGAACGGTCACCCAGGCCCTCGTCAGCAGCAGGTTGGACTACGGAAACGCCCTCTACGCAGGAGCCTCAGCCAAACTACTGAGATGGCTCCAACGCATCCAGAACACCTGATCCTTGACATCCCACACTGCAGCCACATCCCACCCCACCTGAGAGACCTGCACTGGCTACCAGTCATCAAGAGGATAACCTTCAAGCTCCTCACCCACGCACACAAGGCAATCCACAACACCGGACCAAAGTACCTCAACAGACGACTCAGCTTCTACACCCCCACCCGCCAGCTCTGCTCCGCCGACCTCGCCCTCGCCACAGTCCCCCCCTTCCGAAGAGTGACCTCCAGAGGCAGATCGTTCTCCCACCTCGCTGCTAAGACCTGGAACACCCTCCCCATTCACCTATGGCAGAGCCAAGACCTACTGACCTTCAATAAACTCCTCAAGACCTGGCTTTTCGAGCAGTAGCAGCATTCCCCACCCCAGTGCCATGAGACAATCACGGGTGAGTAGTGCACTTTACAAATGATATGATTGATTGATTGAGGTATGCTTATCCACGCTGAAACTCCCAATGTCAGATAGTGGGTTAGGTTGCCATATATGAATCTTTACTGCACGGTGTCAAAGTCGCAACTTGGAGTGCATTGGCTAGATGAGGTTCCCAACTGGGTCTCTGAGGCCCTGTTACTGGGAGAGGGTGTACTGTGAGAATTTCCATATCTGATCCGGCAAGTGGTGGCTGTGTGGTGCAAGTTAGTTTACAAGGTCTTCTGTAGGGCCTCTTTTGCAGAGAATCTCCCCCTGTAGGCACTACCACAATTCTTTAATACAAATAAAGACACATTGTGCACAGTATGGTGTGAGGTAGCCTGTACGAAAATCATAAACCTGTACATTCATGACCGTTTCATGCCTTTTGCCCAGGCCAAAGAGCAATATTGTGTTGGTTCAGGACAACCCCTGCTGTTTGCTAGGATTGCACACATAAATGTGCAGAGTGATTTGGCCATCTTTTTTTTACCACCAAGCCACATTTAGTATGTCATGGTGTACTAATGTTGGAACTGGTGGGGTGTAGCAATTGATAATCCACCTGCATGTCGCCGTTGTGGTAAACAGGGGAGGGACTCAGAACGGGCCCGGGAGCTGTGGGAAGTGGTTTGTGTGGATGAACTGACATTGACAGATTGGAAAAAGACCTGTGCACAAACAAGTGTCACCTAATGGATGATTCAAACTCATACACTTCATTTGTTTACACAGGACCTTCATGACCGCACAGTAGTGGACTTCCTACACATTACTTGGGGGTGTTCCTCTATAGTAAAATTCTGATGCTGTGCCTGGTATGTGTTATGGGGCTGGCACTGGGGGGCTCTGTTGAACTGTGTCTATTGAGCATCGTCTCAAATCAGCCAGAATGTTTGCATTGGGAGTGGTGCCAAAGGTGATGGATAGCTTTAAATTGGGGGGCTACATGGCCCCTGGCAGTGGGGCAGTGGAAGAAAGATTTGAATGAATGGGCAATAGTTGACAAAGTGCTCATTAGACTTACACTGTGAGATGAGGCAGCGGTGTAAGTACAAGTAAAATGGGGAGTAATGAGTAATAGGATGTCAGAGTTCCCAGATAATATACCTCTGTGACATGTTGAGGGGGGGAGAGAGAGACTGAGGGGTGGTGATGGGGAGGGGATGGGACGCTGAAAGTTAACAACCCACATATACAATATTCAGTGCACTGAGGAAAATGTTTTATGGAACATTATTGTACATGTAGCACTGTTGCTTCTGGCTGTTTACAAAAACAAAAATGTAAATGTTTTTTTTTTTTAAAGACCATGGTGCAAGGGCATGGTTAACTTCTTTAGTGTGGCCATTGACCCATTCCCGACAGCTGCATTTCCTTTACAGTGTGACCACTGGGGACAGCTCAATGGCCGCATATGGAAAAAAATGCTTCTATTGAAAACACCTGAAATATTTTCTTTTCAAAAATCAAAGTTCCAATGTAGAGCTTCCCAAGTATCTTGAGTTTGATTTTATATTGTTTTTTTGTAACGCCATCACACATAGTATGCTTACATCACAGCATAACAACGAGAAAGTATACTGAACGAATGGCACTTTCTATTTCCACTGAGGAATGGGGCTAAGGGAACCGAGCACCAATCTCTGTAGCAGAGACAATGTGGGAAAGGAGATGCTCTTTCTCCCTAGTAAAGCACCAAGCAAGGATACGCCCTGCTAGTCACCAGGGAGTTACTTTGTTTGGAGGGAGAGGTGCCTCTTGGTCAAGGACTAAGGCTCCCTCCAGTCCTGGTCAATGCTGACTTTTTGCCTCCTGGGGGTAAAGTTCTAAATTCTAGAGACATCGAAAAAATTCATACAAGCCAGCATTATTACACTTCTCCTAATGAAAACGGTACCCACTTGTGTGGCTGGGCCTTCAATCTTTGACAGCAAAGAATAAAATCATGGTGATTTGAAGCCCTCATGATCTTCTCATGGCCCCTGGTTTGATCAATTACTGGTGCGGGTACTAAGCAAAGTCACACATGTGGTGTACCATTTTATTTAGAGAAGTAGGATAATACTGGGGGTGGGGGGGAGTGGCAGTCATTTTTGGGATTCCAGCAGATTCAAGACATTTCTGTTACAGAAATATGTCTTTGAGATTTTGAGAATCTAAAGCTGTGCGACCACAAAATGTTTAGATCATGCCTTATTTTGCCATTGATATCATTTGTGGCAAAAAAAGATTCAAAAGCTCAAGCGTGAAGTATCAAAAACATCTCAAAAATTGTATGCACTGGGGGTGGAAAAGCCTCAGGACCAAAGGGGGATAAAGTAATTACTCGGTAAACAACAATATTTCGTTGTCTGATGGTCTCTTCCTGCTAGTTTTGTCATGTAAAAACGTCTTCTTGGAACCTATTTATATATTCAAGTTGAGAATGAATGCTTGCTTGTCATGCCACTGAATAGTTTAAAAGTTCATTAGGATCCAATGTTACCATATGCATAAGCTGACAAACTGTTTTCTCAAAGTGTAAACTTACCCCAAACTTAGTGATTTGACAAGTTCAAATTAAACCAAAGAGAGCAAATGACACTCTATGGGAGCCAAAGCACAGAAACATTTAGAAAACAATAAAGTCAAATTATAACATGTACAAGCAGAAATAAAAGAGTATGCAGTAGCTAGAGTTTATTTATACAAATATTCATAAACTTTAATTCTATATTGCTAAAAAAACATTCTACATATAATACATTTTTGTGCTTTGTCTCATACAGCAGAGCTCCAAAAAAGAAGTCGTCTCCCCTTCTTGTAGAGTTCTTTGTTTCTTGTATAATTCTTTATTTCCTGGCATAGAGATCTCTTTATCTCAATAGTTTCCAACACTGTAGGATCCGTGTACAGACTCAGCATAAATTCCATCTGTAAAAGGCGACGTTAGTACAAAAAATCAGTTCAATATATTTAGGATATATAGCTCAGTAGCTGAAGAAACCTGAATAATTATATAAATATTTAGATAACAAGATGGCAACTTTATATTAATAGAGGTTGGGCACTTTATATGCCACTCTCATGAAGTGTTGTTTATTGTACAACCATATTGTTGTTTATACTTCAGCAAATATGTGTTCTAAGGTGATGGGAATGTGGGGCCAGAACAGACTGGCGTTCCAGTGGTTAAAGGAGGGAGCCAAGGCTGTCCTGTTGAGAAGTAATATAATTAGGTAATTAAAGAATTTAGCATTACCCCTACATATTACAAGGAGTGGTGACTATTCATATTCATTCAAATACTACACCCAATTTCATGACACTTTTATTATGCCAAGTATACCATCACTCAGTCTTTTCCAGCCTTTTCTCAGAGTCTAGGTGAACCATTTATGAAGTGCTGGAACTACAAGCAATTATTTTAAGTGTGTTTTGAGACCTTGGGAGGGGAGGAGTTCATAGTTCAACGAGACCTGATTATGTGCAAGTAAAATAAGTGAGGAGGGTGTTGCAGAGTTTAGGACCATTTGTCAATTTTGACATAAATAGGCATTGGGTTTGATAAGGTGAGCAGGAATGATGATGCTTATGAGTACACACCATCTTTGACAGCATTTGATGTTGATTTTAAATTTAGGAAAAACATGCTCAAGGAAAACCTCCTTTTCTTTCTAGAGTGCGATTGTCAGGTAAAGTGATTTGGCTGCTGCATTCATATTATTGATTGGCAGGGGCAACGTATCAGAAATCAGTTAATTAACAACATACGATGTGCATATTAAAACAAACATTGTATTCAATGAACCAACTTTAGAAACACCCAATGTGCAGAGAAAAAATGTGAAGAGAGGCAATTATGTGTTATACAAATCGAGACTTTTGTGGAAGTTTTACTAGTGCTGATTACCTGCTTGATACAACTAAGTGTTCTACGCTAAAGCTCACTTCCACAGATGTAAGCGGAGGGGAAATTCAGTTGGATATCTAAACAAGAACCTTCATTCACCTCAGCCTCTCTGCCATGAGTCTTCAGCCTTACATGGCATACACCATCAAAGACCAAGGGCCAGATCCAACATCCAAAATGCTGTGCTGCATTGCATGACAAGGAAAGAGCAGGAGAGCATCATATCTACAGAGATAGGGCACTCTCCTCCCCTCTTCCTAGCGCCAGAGCAGGATTTTGCTGCCGAGCCCCCCACACACACACTTTTGTGCCATAGCTCAAGGGTGTGTGGATGAGTCTAGAATAGTCTTTGTCCGGGAAGGGTTCCCTTCCTGTACTAAATATTATTCCTAGACAGCTTTTAAAATGTTTCTTACTCTGTATGTGTGCTGTACAGCGCGGCACACATGCAAAGCCAGAAACAACTGGTTTCAAGTGGCATTAATGTTTGATGAAAACCCCTGTCTACCATTGCTAGATAGGGCTTTGTGTCAAAAACCATAGGTGGTTGCATGGGAACGCCCATGTAAAACCCATGAAATGCCCCCGTGAAGCTACATAACGCAAAGCAGTGCTTCTGGCTGGTTTGCATTACTTTAAGACTACTTTTCAGCGCGACACAAGGTTTGCACTGGAAAGAGACTTAATAAAAAAACTGTTGCTTTACTTCACTTTTGTAGCACAAACCCAGTGCCAAATGTTGTTATAACTGGCCCCAAATGTCTAGGAACCAATATCAAAAGAATCATAAATGCTTATTTCTGCAAGACTTTGTTACTAATAAAGACTTCAAATATAACCCTTCTACTGAAAAAAAAACTCGAGGACTACAAATGCATATGGAACATCCTATTCCAAAGCACAAATGTAAAGGGTAAGGTTACTTGTCAGTCACAAGAATTAATTTACTCCAGTAAGAGTTCACTTAACATCAAATCGAACATAATATCAGCCAGAGGCAAGAGACTGCAATTTCTCACAGAAGACTTTTATTTCCGCCTTGATACAATTAAAATGGAAATCCAATCTTACTTGACCGGTTTGTATATGAGACAGCACATTGGAGGACACATATTGAAGTATTCTAAAATTGGGGGGACTAAACTGAACAGTACACCAGTGCTGTAATTTGTTCGTCTCATATCACATTCAAAATGAGGTGAATCATTATTGTATCAGAAGCTCATTGTTCCTGAAGCCTTCCAGGCCTAGTCCTTATTTCTAATATTTACATGAGACTTCTTGCTAACATCATCTCACAATGCTGGGTGCAACTCGAAATGATTAAAGATGACATTCAAATGTATCTCTGCAGTGGAAAACCTTAAGACCAAAAAACAAATAAAAATAGTTGCCAGAAATACATTCACTAATGTATGATGTATATCTTTGTTGACGTGAATGGAACAAAGGTAAAATCCAGATAATTAGCTACACCCCAACTAGTTGGCACTGATATAGACAGAAGAGACACATAATAGACTAATTTACACTATTTAGTCCTAAATGGAAAACTATTTTGCCAAAGGTTATTTTTTCAATTTTGCACTCTAATTTTGTGGGGTGTAGTATTAACCCATGTTTGCGGGGTGGTATAATGTAGCCCGGTTTGTTATTTGCCCTTAAGGAATTTGATTCATAAAATATAGAAGACTTATGAAGTGCATTCTAACATTGAAGTATTCTGTGTAAATGTCTTTATATATTCACTGTGTATACAAAACGAGGGAGGGTGATCCAATTGGATCAGAAGGGCAGAAGTACCACTCAAAGGGAGTGGAAGGTCCAGCCACAGTCCGTGCCCTAAGAGAGTATGTATCAAGGAAGATGGACAAGGCTGTTCCTAGTAAGGGTGAGTGTTAGTGTGCTGGTCACAAGGAAGTGGGAACGTGGAGGTTGACGTGTGTAAGCCTACCACTTGGTATCCATTATGTTGGATATAGTTGCCTCACACACCTTTGCAGGTATCATGCTTCATCATAGGCAGTGCTCCTTGTCAGGTATGCGGTGCAATCCCCGACGGGCACACCTCAAAGAGGGGCTCTTTGGCGGAGATCTTTTAATCCAACTGCCTATGGGTGAAGTACGGGTGTAGGGCCTGGAGGTTGTAGACAAAACGGTGAATTAAAATGAAGCAAAGGGTACCAGAAACAACTTTATTCGGGCGGTCCCTTGCTTCAATTAAAAGTGAAAGCTAGTCTGGGTCTGCTGGAAAATAATGTTTCCTGCCTCTAGACTAGGCTAGGAAGTGTAAAAATCGGTCATCATGTTTCTCGCTATGGTACATTGACACGCGATTCATCAGGACCTATATGGTGGAGTCTACAAACAATTAAACCTATGTCAGCATCATATGCTCATTACCGGTTATGGGAATGTTATACCTCTGTTGCACTGTTCCTTGCCTAAAGTCACTCGTTTTACTCATTGTGCTGAGCACTCACCTGTTCCCTCACACATGCTAGTGCAACTCACATTTTTAGCATGTCATGTTGTGTGCACTTGGTCACTAGAAATGTGGGCACTACGCCACATATGCCCTTTAACCAGCCTCTTTTGTTCCACACTCTAGGCAAGGAACAGTGCAACAGAGGAACAACATTCCCACAACCGGTAATGAGCATATGATGCTGACATAGGTTTAATTGTTTGTAGACTCCACCATATAGGTCCTGATGAATCGCGTGTCAATGTACCATAGCGAGAAACATGTTGACCGATTTTTACACTTCCTAGCCTAGTCTAGAGCCAGGAAACATTATTTTCCAGCAGACCCAGACTAGCTTCCACTTTTAATTGAAGCAAGGGACCACCCGAATAAAGTAGTTTCTGGTACCCTTTGCTTCATTTTAATTCACCGTTTTGTCTACAACCTCCTGGTCCCACACCCGCACTTCACCCATAGGCAGTTGGATTAAAAGATCTCCGCCAAAGAGCCCCTCTTTGAGGTGTGCCCGTCGGGGATTGCACCGCCTACCCGACGAGGAGCACTGCCTATGATGAAGCATGACACCTGCAAAGGTGTGTGAGGCAACTATATCCAACATAATGGATACCCAGTGGTAGACTTACACACGTCAACCTCCACGTTCCCACTTCCTTGTGACCAGCACACTAACACTAACACAAACACTCACCCTTACTAGGAACAGCCTTGTCCATATTACGTGATACATTTATATATTCACTAGCAGAACGTCCCGACGTGGTCCGGGTATGACTTGCTACCGGCCAGTAGTATATTGTTTTGTAGGATTTCGTTTTGATAGCATTTCTTATCTGTGACAGGCCTGTGAAACGCTCCGATTCACAGTGCACTGCCGATGCACTTAAGAGTGCGTGTTCAATAGTGTGTGAACTCAAGTTTCCCTACTTTATTTTTCCTTGCAATATTACATAGCGCAAACTCGACAACATGGCGTAGGTTTGGGTTTTAAGGTACAGGGGTATTTATAGGGTTCAGGACTAGGTTTGGGTTTTAGAGTACAGGGGTATTTTTAGGTTTAGGGATAGGTTTGGGTTTTGGGGTACAGGGTATATTTATAGGGTAAGATGGGTTAGTGTTTAATGGTGTTGGGGTATTTTAAGGAGTAAGGGTGGATTATGATTATGAGGTGCAGGGGTATTTAAAGGAAGCAGGGTGGACACCCAGAGCTGGAATGTACAGAACCTGGGAAGAAAAAGCAATTAAATATTGGGCACAACGCTCGTTTTTTTTCCATAATCCCACGCCCCGCACACGCCCACGACCCCAGCACATGCCTACAGCACATGATATGAGACATGGCATGAAGGGCGGAATGTACCACACGCCCCAGCGTTTGTCACGCCCCCAGCACACGCCCACAGCACAATGCAGACACGCCCACAAGGGACTACTTTGCTGGCACGGGTCTTTTACCTTTTAAATGTATATGGTGGGCGTCTGCATAGCCTATGGCCTTCTTCTGCAACTGCCCTTTCCAACGCTGTATTGGGTGTTGTGATTGGTGCTGTGGTTCCTGAGATTACCCGCCTCAAAGGTTTGGGCTCTCTCTTTATTATATTAGTATAGATATAGATAGAGAAATGTGAAAGCTCGCACCCTTGCCATGGACTGCCTATGATCTTTCATATTACATCACTCATGACATCACATTATTGCTGGCATCAATATGACATTGGCAACTACATAATTGTCGGCAAAACTGTGCATTATGGGTCAAGCGTTACAGTTACTTGAAATACATATAACTTGCGAATTTCAGGTGTTTTTTAGTTTAAAATGTTATGTTTAAACCAACATTTCACCTAAATATAACATTACTTTAACCTGTGTCTTTTTTAGTGAATTTATGAGCTTTTTTAATACTAAGATTGAGATTATTACCCTACCTAACTATTATGCCACTTAAATCTTTGTTATTTCAGTAAATATAAATATATTTTCATTTAATCAAAACAAAGGTTTAGGATAGGTCATAGTTAGGAAAACTTTATTCTTTTTCTACAAACTAACTTAAACAATACGAACATTAGAAATTCCAGAGTTATAGTTATAACTTAAATTTCTAATTTATGCACCACCTTCAACATACTATAAGTCCTGCACCTCCATACACAGTCTTGACACTTCACTTGCCACACTATTATACCTAAACACATTTTGGGACACTCTTTTCTCTCTGCTCCCCTTGATAAATCACTGCAAAACGTTCCATTAGCCACCAATGTTGAAAAAGCTATTGGTCTGGAAAGTTTTGTGGAGATTCATCAAACAGGCACAATGGTATTATCAAGAAGAAATCTGAGGAATTCCTACCTCTGAGAATCAAAAGTATAAATTATGTGCAGAAGTAGATTAACATATGAGTAAATGTACATGTGTACATTTTTCTTTGTAAATCAGGGACTAAGGGGCCTATCAGGATGGCGGACGGACCGCCACCCCCGAGGTGGAGGGACCGTTCGCAGGGGCAGCGGCGGTCCCTCCGGTGCAATTAGGATGTGACCGCCTCCCTGGCGGTCACATCCTGAATCTTTAACCTTGCGGCGGGTGCTGCTTGAAGCAGCACCCGCCGCAAGGTTAAAAATGCATGTTTAACATTTACATGCACAAAGCAGAAGGCACCGCAGGCACCGCGCGGTGCCTGCTTTGCGCATGTAAATGCTGGGGGGTACCATAGGTACCCCCCATGTGCACACCCCACCCCCGAGACCCTGGGGGCCCGCAACGGGCCCCCAAACACCAAAGACCACATTCTTTTCCATGGGGGAAAAACCCGCGGTGGAAAAGCATGTTTCCACATGCATCCTAATATGGCTGGCGGTGTCTGATAGACACCGCCACCATATTAGACCGTCTTCCCGTCCGCAGATGACTCCCCTGCCACCCTAATCTTGCTGGGGGTCTTTTCAATCACTGCAGCGGTGAATCCGCATCCTCCGGACCGGCGGTGGCTTCTGCCGCCCCGGAGGATGCGGATTCACCGCAATCCTAATCGGCCCCTAAGTGAGAAAAAAAGTTGACTTTCTAACTGAAATGAGATTGAAGCAGTGAAAATTCAAAATATCATATTTCAGTATAATTTTCTTTTAAAAACATAAGTGAATGGAAATCTTTCAAATATATATGACCCCAAACCTCATAACATGTAAAGATTGTACCTTCCTTCTTGCCTGCCATTCTGGCATGTCAACTAAAGCGCTTCTGCCCATCCTATTAGGTTCCGCTTCAATCATGTCTAGGCGGTAGTTGGTAAGCTCTGGGGTGGAATACTGTAAAATGGGAATAGATGACAAATGGTTGTTCACTTTGTGCTAAGTTTTATGACTATCAATATAATTTACTTTATACTGTAGTTACAGTGGTTCCCAAACTTTTGGTTCCTGAGGACCCCCATTGAGTCAGCACTGGAAGCCGGGGACCCCCAAGCAATCTGTATGATTTAAATAAAAAAACATTAAAACAGTAATGTGAAGAAAAAAAACACAGGTGTGCACACAAAACAAATAGTCGAAATACTAAGGATTTTAGTATTTTATATTGCAAGAATCTGCAAGAAACAAAAAACTTTATTGGGAAGGTTGATTCTGCATCTCCGTGACTAACTTTTAAATGGTTGGTTTTATTAGATGGTTGGTTTTATTTCAAAGTACGAGGCTCCTTCTTATGCCAGGGCCAGACTGGAAACCCAAAGCAGCCCTGGCAAATGTTTTCAGACCAGTCCCCATACGCTGCACACCAAGTGCAGTGAGTGAGTTTAACCACTACGAAGGGGGCTTTGGAGGTTCTACCCCCAAGACAATTTAGGAAACAATAGTGCATTCTAAAACACATTTTTCATTAAATATTGATTTGTATTAGCTTTTAAAGAATAGTAAATGATGACTTTACTATGCACCGGGATACAACAATCTTTGTTGGGGTTCTTCAATGATTCCCTTATTTTCACCCTCCAACAGTGCCGCTCATCGCTCCATAGTCCCTCTGTCACATGTATTTCATTTGTTTTATAGCATCTCTCATACCATTATAGGATGTCAGAGCACTTTACAACACGCACTCATATAGGGCAGATTTACAAGCCCCTTGCGCAACCGGTGCATCACAAAAGGTGACGCTCGGCTGGCGCATTTTAATCCCCCCATACTTACAAGGTCAGGAAAAGCTACCCTGCGTGATATTTCCTGTTCTTGTAAATATGGCCCCTTTGCACGCTGCACTTTGCGTGAAAGTTGCGTTCTGTGGGTTTTGCTGTGAGTGTTCCCACGCAACACCCATGAAACCAGACACATTTCCAGATTTACAAGAAATCGTAAATCCGGAAATGCGTCTGAATGCAACACCTCCTCAAGGGAGGCGTAGGGAGGCGCAACAAGAAGAAATGTATTCATTTCTCCTCGTTGTTTAGGAAGATGAAATCCCCTCTAGTGATTGTTTATGTGCAGAAAGAGAATCCTACCTGCACATAAACAATCTCCCCACAACGCAGGCATCCTTGCACCATGATGCAAGGGTGCCTTTGCCGGGGCATGGCAGCAGTTTGTGCACCAGCGCAGGGAGAGCACTGAGATGCAACATACTGTGGTAAATATGTTGCATCCCTGGGCTTTGAAAGTGACTAAGTGCGGCGCTGCCAAAATAGCTTGCAGCACTCACTGAGTCACTTTCCTTGCAAATCTGCCCCATAGAGACAATGAATCATACATGTAAACCAGTGTATAGAAAATTTTACATAAGGCAAAGGCGACCACAAGTTGTAGGATACACATGTCATTCATAC
The DNA here is from genome assembly GCF_964263255.1 of Lissotriton vulgaris. Lineage (NCBI taxonomy): Eukaryota > Metazoa > Chordata > Amphibia > Caudata > Salamandridae > Lissotriton > Lissotriton vulgaris. The sequence continues at coordinate 97,726 of NW_028253217.1, forward strand.
TGGTAGGCATAATACAGTGTTTAGCATTGACTTTAACAATGAAACTTTATTTCCATTCAAATAAACCTTTTTAGCAGCATCAGGATGATAAAAGACTTGGAAAAAACATAAGTTACTACCTTGTACCATGCAGTTTGCCAACATCTTTTTGATACCAGTTTATACGTCACTGTGCTAGATCACGATTGTCACTTATAAACCGCACAGTAATTAAAGAATCTCTGTGACAAAGGCAGTAACCCACTGACCTATGCAGATAAAACACAGTTGGTTTTTAAAAATACAGGTACACTTTCTTTGCAAGAGGCATATTAACCCTCTGTGCTACATTAAATAAGTCACTCTGCCACTGGACAAAACTCACTTCTCTCCAGCAGGAACATTAATCACTGGTGTTATCTTGACACTTTTATTGTTGCTCGAAAACCTCTAATTATACTTGGAACTTTGCAGTGCTTTTAAAACTGCTGCCTGAGGACCCCCTGGGAATGTATCACGGACCCCTAGGGGTCCGCAGACCACAGTTTGGGAAACACAGTGTATATTTCTGTCGGATCTCCATCTGAATTTAGCTAGGGTCTGCACCTAACTCCAGGCCATGATAGCCACTTTCTCCAGTCCTGAACCATTCACCTACAAATTCACTGTTTTCACAAGTGTTAGTCTAAAACACAAAGAATGTATAAGGTGATCACTCAGTACTTGAGGAGTGGAAATATTGCCCACAAATGACCTGGAAGCGGGTGATCATCCTTAATTGAGTGGACCTAAATATATCCAATGCAATAACATTGTATTTCTGGCTGCATGAAAAGATAGGCACTATCTCACTATTACAGCATTAGTATGAAAGCCAAACCACAGAGGAGCAACACTGATGGAAAACCAAGTGTTCAGCCCTCTGATGCCCAAAAGGCAAGGAAAGGTGCAGGGCCATTGCAGGAGAAGAATCGACTACAAAGCATATTCAAACAACAAAGCATCAGGTATCCATCCACCAGCCCTTCCCACATTGATGAGTCTTAATAGTAAGCATCCCTATCACACCTATAGGCAGCACGTCCATCCATGGGAAGGAGAGATAGACATGTGACAAACTCAACAATAATCAAGTGGGAACCCAAAATTGCCCGCCTATGTCACCTAAACTTTGAAGAAACGGTTTTTCACTGTTAAGTTTCAGTTGAATGGAAAGGCCCAATGAAGCCTGAAATCCTCTAACAGCCAATGCAGGCATAGATTGTTTTAATGCTACCTTTCTGGGCAATACTTCTGTGGCAAAAAGACTGCCTTTCCATTCAATCAGCTTGCTGGACAGTCTTGTAAGTCAGCAGAATTGGGATATACCATAACAGCTCCACCACCTGCTCCACCTCCTGACCTCCCATCTGTGGGAAATCTATAGGATGTCTGTACAATGGTTGTACCTTCTTATCAATTAAACCAAGTAGGCTACTCAGCACCACTTCCCTTGCAGCAGGACAGAGTCCTCAGAGGCTTACGTTTACATCCAATTCAAATGTATATTAGGACTACTAACTTTAGGACTCCTAAATGCCTTCTGTGAATACCGAAAGTCTTAAAATTTGGATTTTTCTCAATTTAGTAGTAGTAAAGTTAGGACTGCTAAAGTGAGAAAAATCCTAATTTTAAGACTTTCGGTATTCACAGAAGGCATTTAGGAGTCCTAAAGTTAGTAGTCCTAACTTTACTACTACTAAATTGAGAGAAATCGTAATTTTAGGACTTTGGGTATTCACAGAAGGCATTTAGGAGTCCTAAAGTTAGGAGTCCTAACTTCTGTGAATACCGAAATGAGTAAGTTTATTCTGTGAATACCAAAAGTAGTAAGTGCAATCTGTGAATACCAAAACAGTAGTAAGTTTAGGATAGAGTCTTAAGTTCATTCTGTGAATCGGGCCCCTACTTCCTAATGTGCCAAATATTGCCACTGTACATTTGTCAATACATGCTCAAGGCCGTCATAAGGGACTTTGTAGCAAATATTATAAATGGCGTTAAAATGAAACATGAATTGTATGTGAATATTATCCAAGGTTCCCTAAAGGATGATTTTTTTTAGATATGGCACATAGAAATTCTTTGGGGCATATCACCAACAACCGGCGATAATAATCGCTAAGCGCACTTAGCGCTAGGATAATTATCGCCTGCTCTCGCTTGTTTTTATCGCTGAGATAGCACGCTATCAGCAATGCTTATCTCCAGGGCGATAAAAACAACCGAGTTAGCTGCCAAATGTGCAATTATCGCTGGGATTCCAGCGATAATCGCACAACGTTTGGCGCTACGTTGGTCATAGGACAGGGCATACTTAGCCATGATATCCACCTTCCATTGGATATCATGGCTAAATCAGATGAAAAGCAGGCCTAAGGAAAGTAGCAATGTTAGCACTAATTTTGTTCTGCAGGTTAGCGTGAGCCTCAGCGACATTTCTACGGTTATTCTGGGGAGGAACACCCACTTTGCTCATTAGAGATGCAAAGCTGGGCGTTAAAGGAAAGGGCGCTTAGGCAAGGATTCACGCAATAGTGTGACCTTGCTAATAGGGTGATACAATTATTGCTGCTTTCTGGCCGAAAACGGCCGCTAAAGTGGCGATAATTGTCTTGCTGATATGCCCCCTTGACTCTAACTTTCATATACTCCTCTTAGGTATGGAAACATCACAGTTTTCTATCGAGAGTGAACGTTTAGATAGGGGCCACAGATGCACATGCATAAATTGCAAGGAGGGAAGTTCCCAGTTTGTGCCTGTGTACATAAAATGGGTTGCATGTCACGTAATCTTGCCGAAGGGCTGCAACCCCTAAATGTGCAATCCTTGGAAGACACAGGTGGTTTGTGAATATGCACATGGAGAAAGGAAATACTGCGTATAAAGTAAGGGTTCATTGAAAACTATGTTAAGGATCACTTAAAACTAGTCCTCACTGATATTTTTTCCTCCCCCACACATTCACTGCAAAGAACTAGCCAGATGAGGTTCATCTACAAATTTAAGGCAACACCTCCCATGGTGGTATTCGGGAATCTTCCTGATGTTCAAGCATTTTCACACGTTGTAGCTCGCTGCTGAACCATGCACATTGTTATCACTTATTAAGGATATTAACTAGCTCTTTCATGAGCTCACCTATGCACCTGCTTGTGGTCTTGGTGAGAATTTATCCATGTGATTGATGCAAGAAACTTCTGTTTTAGGGTATATGTTTGCACGTTGACTTCTTTTGCAGAGCGTGTCTCCATAATAAGGGTAGGGGGTCCTCTTGTCTTTGTGCTCTGTATGTCCCAGGCTTTTGATTTTCTTGCAATCAACCGTTTGCAGTCTCAACCTAAACGTGAAATAAAGTTTTCCTGTTCTTCTTCATCAGATATTTACTTGGTGTGAGGGCCAGAATGAGGAACCAAAAGCTATCCTGTCAAAACAGATGGGCAGTAGACAGACGACTCAATAGGGAAAGCAAAATATAAAAAATATAAAACCACTTACCTTGTGCTCACCGCATCGCCGACCAGTGATGCAGAGAGCAGAAGGTAAGTGGTTTTATTTATTTTTTTATTTTAATTTCCCTATCCCGTCCTCTATCTACTGCCCATCCCCCCGCCGGCCTCGCCCCCACCCTACCGCTGTTATCTGTGCCAGCCACGCCTGCATGCCACAATGCCCACAGCAGTCGGATTAATATTATGTGAAGCTGGTGCATATGAATTATATCCCTGCTGCCAACCGTCTGCTTTGCAATATAGAACGTCAGCATGTATTTGTAGTTTGGTAAAATAAGTTATTAAGGGAATAATTAACCTTTCAGCGCATACTGGCTCGTCAGCTTGACATAAAACATAATTTACAAATCGAGTTTTCGGCAAACTTTTAGAAAACCTCTAATATAACTTTCCAGCCGGAGGTCTGGAGCTGAAGAACCCAGGGCCATATTTACAAGAAATTGTGATAAATATCGCAATGCACACTGAGCGTGATTTTAATTATTGCCGGTTTTTATCCCCTGGTTAGTGCGTTATTAACAACGTTCATCACCCACGCGATAAAAATCCAGTGTTTAGTCAGCGAAATGCGGGAATATCGCTGGAAAACCAGCGATATTCCTGCAGCGATAGGGAACTCCTAGTTGATAGCCCATGGTGGTCGTAGCCTGACAATCCACCCCCTTTACGCATATAGCCAAGTCTGAAATTTATCATACGTTAGCTTACAGCGATAACCGGGGTTAGCACAAGTTTCAATATCGCTATGGGTATCAGGGCATGGGCTCGTTAATGCCGCGATGTGCGGTTTGCAAGTTTTTCCCTGTTGTGTTGGCCGGGAACACCCTCTTGTATATCATTAGCGATGGGTGGCACAGCGTAACTGGAATGGGTGCTAAGACTAGGAAACACGCGCTAGCGTGTCTTGGTTAATACTGCGATGGAATTATTGCCGCTTTTGTCCTAAAACGGCCACAAAAGCGGCGAAGATGGGCTTGATAATATGCCCGACAGTGATCCTTATCTAAACATCAAAAGCAGAAACCAGGGAATTTGGTAAAGAACTTAAGACTTGTGATTCCCTCCTTTATATTTTTATACTGAATTCTATTTTCCTGGTGGGAGATGGCATAAGAGAGAAGCCATGATTAAGTTATCATGTTTTCTTTGTGCTGGGGAAATATACAGAATTCTTTTACGTGAACACTCGATTAATGGGTAGCATATCTACTGACTGTGTTTTCAGTACTCTAAATTATGAGTGACCATCCCCTTTTGATTTGGGAATCAACCTGGCTTCACTCCAACCTAGTTGCAGGTACTCTTGGGATACTTGCCTTTGCAGAGCAAAGTCTCTGGTCCACCACAGTCAGCCCACTTGTTAGAGTTTTAGGAATTGATGATTACCATCTCAAAGAAGACAATTGTTGCCAACCACATGGGCCACATCGCTAAAGTTCATCATCAAATACCTGGTAGACTGCCTTATTGTTGTACTATACCGCAGAAGAGAGCTTACACTCCTGGTGGCAGAAAGACCCTGAATGTCACTTTGCTGTTAAAGATGTCACATTTGTTATCTATGCTGTGTGATCTCTGCACATTACCCCCTCCTTCTATTGGGTGAAATAAATTAGTTTTTATCTTCTTGATGAGAAATACATCCTCCATATGCCTGCTATTGGTGGCTAGCACAGTTCACTAGAGAAATCATCTCAAATTGTGAAAATTCATGTGGTGACATTGTACAAAGACCCCTGGCCTTACTTCAGAACTGGTACTTCTCTGTTTTAATGGTGAATGTTTGAAACATCTCACTGCTGTATGTTTGTTTAAAGCAGTAGAGGAGGAAAGGTGGTTCTAAATAGTGTTCACTATTTCATTTTCCACAGAAATAACCACCAGGAGCAGTAATACATATTGGCAATATTTGGGCCCAGCGCATCTTTGAAAAGGTGCTCCGGACGCAAACGCGGGCGCAGAGTCAAAGGAATTCCTTAATTTGCATAGGACACACCCCTGTGCAAATGAGGGAACACCCACTCTTGATAGCACTGGCTCTTTAAGTGTGCCAGCCCATAGAAGGGGATGCCTCAAGAGTCTGCACCCCCTTTTATAATGCCAAAGAGCCCCAGGGGCATGCAAAGCGGGCACATACATCAGTTGGGGTACCTTATGTAATATAGCCCCTGGTTGCTTGCAAACTATTTCAAAAATATAGAATCTGATTTAGAGTTTGGTGGAGAGTATACTATGTGGCAACGGAGTACCTTCTCTCCAAACTGAAGGTCTGTCTGCCTGATTTACAGACTGGCAGACCTTACGTATGGCAGCAATGACTACTACTCTGTCTTTATCGCTGACATACTCCTTCATTGGCCCAACTTGGGGGCATATCATCAACAACCGGCGATAATTATTGCTAAGCGCACTTAGCGCTAGGATAATTATCGCTGGCTATCGCTTATTTTTATTGCTGAGATAAAACGCTATCAACAACGCTTATCTCCAGATCGATAAAAATACCCCAGTTATCTGCCAAATGTGCAATTATCGCTTGGGTTCCAGCGATAATCGCACAATGTTTGGTGCAACATTGTTGATAGGGCACGGCATACTTAACCATGATATCCACCTTCCATTGGATATCATGGCTAAGTCAACCTAAAAGCAGGGGTAAGGAAAGCAGCGATAACCGCGGTTAGCGCTACTTTTCTTATCGTATGCTTGTTAGCGTGCCGATTGATAATTGGAGAAATGTCGGTTAGCGACATTTCTTCAGTTATTTTCAGAAGGAACGCCCATTTTGCATCTCTTTAGAGATGCAAAGGGAGGCGTAGGGAAAAAGGGTGCTAACATGCGATTTTGCATGTTAGCACCCTGTTGTTGATAGGGCGATAGTTTTATCTCCGCTTTTTTTAATAGAAAGCCCTTGCTGACATGCTCCAAAGTTTTGACCGACCACCTGATTCAGAGTGGGCAGTCGATTTGCCATATGCAGTGGAAACTGCAAAATGACACCTATACCATAAGAGGCAACTCCCATGTTGTGGGAGGCAATGGTTTCTGCATTTTCAACAACAAAATCTAACTTTTAATACATTGGCAGAAACAGCGACTCCTGACAATGTTAAAGGATTTCTGCTGGGCTGACGAACATCTCTAATTCATTTACATTGATCAATAGAATTCTTAAAATGTATGCAAGATTTTTCACAAAGTGGTCACAATTCTTACAGGAGTAATTTTGACTGTTTAACTGTGATGACATTGAAACAGAATGAATTCCAGATATCAAAAGATGTTATTATGTAGAATGTCTGCATCAAATCGCTCTTTTCTGCGTGGTCACTCAGGATATTATGCCTTTTTGCTGGACCACATTGTTACTTGTATTAAGACTCCGTGCAATGCCTCACTTCTGTTCAGTGTCAGAGCATGTGTACTCTGCCTGAAATAGTATCAGTAAAATAGATTTATTTAATCAGTCTCTAAGGCCATGAGAGATGGAGCAGAAAATGGACCAATGCATGGAGGATTAAATAGTCACATATGAGCCACAGTGTGGATATAGATGACCCAACTATATGACAAATGAATATGTGCATATTTAGACCCCTTACCTACACGAAAAATGAATATATCTGCCAAGACACCCACTGTGCTTTGGCTGGCCGGCACTGTCAATGTTCCTTAGGACAACTCACAAGAAAAAATGCCATGCATGGAAAGCCAAATTTAAATATTCCAAGGCACCCCTAAATTGTTCCTTGTAAGTACGCCGGGTTGGGTCCTAATATATAAAAATATGCCACCCTACATTTTGGAGTTAGTGTGCTCTCTCAGAGAAATCAAAAGCTACTTCAGTGTGTGAGCTTGGCCAGACTTTTCCATGAACAGGCCTGGTGGTCATTTATCATTTATTTCCACTCTTTAACTGGGGGAAATTCAAGAAAACTGGTCCAAAGTTATTGTTCACCTAAATGAGCCACAAGCAGCATTTTAGCTACACCAGCATAATTCAGGTTTCTTGCTGTTCATATATAGAATTCCCCAAATTACATTAATACATGTTAGACCTGGCATTTCTAGGCATGATTACCCCTGACTTTTTCCCTCTACCTCCTCTATTTTTGGTGCTGTGATGGATTTTGCTTTGCCAACTTAGAGGCTTTGGACACTTTGCCACTGCTAAACAGTGTCAACGTGCAAGTGCTCCCTGTTTGAAGTATAATGGTAATTGGTTGTCATGATTGGTATGTTTGCTTACTAGTAAAGTCCCTAGTAAATTGCACTTTGTGTGCAAGGGCTGGTAATGCAAATGCTACTAGTGAGCCTGCAGCACTAATTGTGCCACCCACACAAGTAGCCTGAAAAAGGGAACTCAGGCCTGCCATTGCAGTGCCTGCGCACAGTTTAGACCTTACCCTTCCCTTTCTATGCACATCAGATGCCCCTATGGTAGGTCCAAGGTACCCCCTGGGCAGGGTGCAGTGCATGTAAAAGTTAGGACTTGTACTAGTAGTAAGTAGTAGTAAAAAAATACTTTAGTGCATTAATCATTTAATTACAATGATAGAGAAAAATTAGCCATTAAAATAGAATAAAAGGTGACATAATTTCCATGCGTGGTATCCTATGAATTATACATAGCTCATGATACCCGTTTTTGCATCTATATACATATCCATATATTAAAAGCCATCCAAACATTTAATGTTTTATAGGCATGTTCTAAAAACTGAACTATCCTTCTAATTGCACTTTCCCCTGTGAGGACATGTACTAAGGTGTGTACCATGTCCTGACAGTGAAATAATCTCCATTTAATTTTTCACTGTTTAAAGGCCATCTTGCCCATATGATAGAATGGGAAGGCTGAGTAATATGTTTTCCAGCCTATCTTCCCAAAGACTTAAGATGGAGAGGTGAAGTTTAGTGTGCCTGAACTCACAATGTAATAACACACCTTTTTATGAAGGAGGTTTTTGCACTTTGCGTTTAGAAGCCACTCTTTTAGAAGTGGCTGGATCTTTGTGCTCTAACATTTCTGTGTGTCTCTGCCTGGTTGTGGATTGACGGTTGGATTTGAAAGTGATAGGATCTGGGAATGTCTTGACCCAGGAGAGGAGGTGAGATAGCAACAGGCTGACCTGCATCTGGAGATTAGGGGGAGGAGTGGCACCTAGAGTTGAAGAGGCCTGGGTTGCTGCTAAAAAATAATTGTCCCATCTCCTGCTGAGTAATTGAGAATCCAGACCCCCACTAATCAAAGAAAGAAGGTGTCACTGGCAGGGAGGCACCCAAAACTGGTTTGAACAGGGATTAGTGCCCCCCTGAACACAGAGACTTCAAAGCCATTGAGGGGCATAACTATGAGAGCTGAAGCCCCGGACCTTTGTAGAATGGCATAATCAAGATTGAACAAGACTGGAGCTACTTTGTGGTCAAGAGGAACCTTTGCCCAGGAAGGAACAACTGAAAAAACTGATGGAATGGACTGACCCTTGCTGTGTGTTCTGGGGCTGGCCTGCAGTTTGCTGTTTTAACCAAGGAAAGGGTAAAGGGACTTTGCTGTGTGCTGTTTTCCTGTGCTTGAAAGGACTTTGCTGTGCTGTGTCCTGAAGTAACTTATCCCCAAGGACCCAAGGTGAGCTGGCTCCCTGTTGCGGAAACTCAAGAACACAAAAGTTTCCAGGAGAGTCTCAGCGACGCTGTGTGCATGTGCTTTTGCAGCCTGAGACCCACGTAAGTAGTGCCTTGTGATCATGGGCACCTGGAGTCCAAGCGAGGATCAGCGACGGTGTGTGCGTGTGCTTTGTGCAGCCTAAGACCTTTGTGAGGTTTGCCTTGTTAATGTGCACCTGGAGTTAAAGTGAGTCTCAGCGACGCTGTATGTGTGTTCTTTGTGCAGCCTGAGACCTTCGTGAGGAGTGCCCGGTGATCGTGCACCCAAAGCTCAAGGGAGTCTCAGCGACACTGTGTGCATGTGCCCTGTGGCAGCCTGAGATCTTCATAGCAGTAGTGGCCCGGACCAGCAGCACGGGAGGAGCTGAGCTGCCGGCCCGAGCCCGCCGTTGCCTATTCACAAAGATTGCATTGGAGCCCCAAGTCGTTGGAAGAGGAGAGGCGAGTGAGGTCTCACCCCCCCAGGTAACGTGTGTCGATGCCTGGGGCGGGGTGCGGGCTCGGAGGGAGGCGCTCTCAGCCTCTCTCTCATTCCGGCAGCGCGACCTTCTGTTTTAGCTTGTATCGCGGCCCGTACCTGCCAAGGGAGTGGCAGTACCGGGGCAGGAGTGCGGAGCTGCACTTTTTGTTATACCATAGCCTTGTTGGGAGCAACTTTTGACAGAGGCTGACTGCGAGTCAGAAGGAGTGGCGGAGAGAACGCCTAAGGCACCGTGATTGACGCTGAAGTGTATTATGCATTACCTTTTTTTTGCACAACGGAGTACCTGATTAGTGTATTACGCATTGCATTATTCCTGCATAACGAACTACCTGATTAGTGTATGACGCATGGCAATATTTCTGCATAACAAACTACCTGATTGTCATATGATGCATTGCATTGTTTCTGCATAATGAACTACCTGATTAGCGTATTACGCATTGCAATATTCCTGCATAACGAACTACCTGATTAGTGTATTATGCATTGCATTATTTCTGCATAACGATGTACCACGTGGTCATATTACACATTACATTATTTTTACATTGCAAAGTGCCTGATTGTTACATTACTCATTGCATTATTTTTACATTGCAAAGTGCCTGATTGTTGCGTTACGCATTGCATTACTTTTCATTGCAGAGTGCCTGTTTCTAGCATTACGAACTGCATAACATGGTATTAGGACTAAAGTGGAATGTTTAGAAGTGCTCATTAATATTGCCAGAACTTAGAAAGGCTGGCTGGTCTAACAACCAGCCAGGAGAAATAATACACATACTCATACGTTGCATTATATCTTTTTATATAAAATGTATACTTGTTTTTATAAAACTTGTGTGGAGTTTATTTGTGGTGTCATCATTGGGTTGCTGTGAGCTTGTTTGCAAATACTTTACACATTTGCCTTGAAAATAAGCCTGGCTTGCTCGTGCCAAGTAACTAAGGGGGTGAGTGGGGGCCATCTCAGAAGGTGTCCTTCCTTTCCCTGACTTGGAAACGCGGGTCCGTATTTCGCCTAAGGTACCTACGTCAGCCAACCAGGGATCCCGGGTCTAACAATACACCACTGCATAATTACGCAACCTTTTGTAGTTAAAAGTTAGCATCAGAGCAACACAAGCAGCCAGAATGTGAGCAGCTGGTGTTCATGAACTTTGAGTTTTCTTGCTTTTTTTTAGAGAGAAGTGCGTCCTTGCGTCAAAACTTGATGGAAGAATACATTTTGTGCTAAAATATGATACTAAATTACATATTTCCATATCACATAATTATGCAGCATTTCTCAGAATTTTCTCAAAAATTGCATAATTGTGCAAATGAAAATCACACTCTTATCTTACAACTGGTTTAATGTTAAAATCGGATTTTGGAGAACTTTAATGATAAAGTAACTTAATACAAATGTACATTGTGCTGCCTGACTCAAAACCTGCCTAAATCAGAATGTCAAAGAGAAAGTACTGAAAATGAGGTGGGCATAGGGCAAGAAAGTAGTTAGGTTTGGAAACTAAAAAGTCTCAAATAACTGACTAAGCAACAGAATCAATTTGGAACCACACCTCGATAGAACATTCTTGGACCTGGGAAGATGGCAACGGAAGAAGAGGCCCTGCAGGAAGAAGGAGGTCTCCTGACCCCGCCTGAAGAAAAGGACTCAAAGACTCTAACTCCTGCTAGAAAATGAGCAATCAAGGACTTCTGACTCTAATGGCTCCCAGGGACTTAGAATTCTCTCAAAGGGTCAGGTAATTGATCCCCTGTATGCCTGCTACAGGGACACAAAAAACAGATGGAACCCTGACTCCAAGAGGGCTCAGCTCACCACAAATGACTGGATGCACCAGGAGCTCTGGCTAGACATTATCTAGTGCCTAGAAGCCTACCCTAAGGAAATGAGGGCTGCAGTGCTGACTACAAGGAACTTTCCAAGCAGTTTGATAAAAGTGAGACTAAGTTACAAAGTAAATACTTTGACCAGCATGTCCCACCATGGTGTATCCGACCTTCCCTATATTGAATTTGTCGTTATGTTAAATGGTTTTGTTACGTACTCGAAATACCCAAAGGTGTCTTGCCTCTGGCTTCAAGATGGCGTGAAGACCAGGGTAGAGTATTTAATGGGAGTTGAATAACCAAGTCTTGATGGACTTCATGAAATTCAGGAGGTTTGGGAAATTTCGATGTGTAAGGGAAGCTTCTTCCAGGCTTTGGAGTCTCCCAGCACAAAGCTGGGTCCGCGCCTGGCTGCACGTTTGAATACAGGCAAGGGCACAGATTTGGCAGTTGAAGATCTTAAAAGCCTGTTAGGAATGTACCAATTAAAACTATTTTGTAAAAACACAGGTCCTTGGCCGTGTAGAGCTTTATAAACTATGCATGGAGCCTTGAAAGGGATTTGTTGCCTAATGGGCAAACAATGCAGCTTCCTCATGGGTCTAGACACTAATTGGTGTTTGGGAATCTTCAATTGGAGACAGGCATGTGTTTTGCAGGGTCTGTAGTTTGTTGAGCAAATGTTGTTGAGGTAGGAGGTACAGACCATTACAAAAGTCAAGCCTGGATAGCAAGAGAGAGGTGACTACTGTCTTCTGAAGCTGAAGTAGAATCAAAGGAATTACGGGGCATATTATCAAGGGGGTTTATCTCCGCTTTTTTGGCTTTAAAGGCCAAGAAAGAGGAGATAAAATTATCTCCCTATTACCAAGCTGTCGCTAACACCAGTTAGTGACAGCTAATAGGAGATAGCGACCATCTTGGGCCCCGCTTTGCATGTCAGTGATATTTATCACTAATGACATGCAAAGTGGGCGTGCCAAGATGTTCGCGACTGGAAACAGTCGCTAACATCGCTATCTCCTATTACCAACTTTTGGAGATATTCGCGCTAAGCGCGAATATCTCCAAAAGCTAACACCTGCCCTGAGCAGTTCTTAGCCATGTTATCCAATGGGAGGTGGATAACATGGCTAAGAGCATTTGCTCAATAATGCATGAATATCGCTGACTTTTCAGCGATATTCATGCATTGCGGCCGTTTTTTATCGCATTTGCGATAAACCTTGCTAATAGCAAGGTTTATCTGCGATAAAAATCGCCGATGTGCGGCGATAATTTTTGTCTCTAAACAAGTTAGAGACAAAAATTATCGCTAGTTGTTGGTAATATGCCCCTACCTTCTTTACCATCTTAAGAGTGTAGAAGGCCTTGGAAGTGACAGCATTAACTGGGTCAGTGTATGAAAGTTTGACGTTGGTCAGGACATTCAAATTGCAAGTTTTGTTGACAATTGTGGGAAGAGGACCAAGGTCTGGGGGCCACCAAGCGGGGTCCGGAGAGAAGGTTGGGCTCCAAAGACCAGGACCTCAGTCTTACCTGAGTTAAGCTCAAGGCAACTGTCAGACATCCATTGGCTGGCAGCCAGCATGCAATTGCAAAAACTGGTTTATGTTTCGGGCACCTCAATGGAAAGGGATACGACAATTTGAGTATCATCAGCGTATGAAGTGAGAGAGAAGCCGAAAGATTTAATAAGCTCAGCTAAAGGAGTAACATATTTGTTAACCCCTTTGATGCTCATGACGAGCTCAGCTCGTCATGCAGTACACTGGTCGTGTGCTCATGACGAGCTGAGCTCGTCATGACCAATGGGAATAAATCAGAAGTAGCACAGAGGCGGAATTGCTGCAGCACTGATGGTGTTAAAGAGCATAGGGCTGAGCGAGGACCCCTGAGGGAGAGAGAAGGGTTGGCAGACAAAATTGTCCAGATAAACTGAATGTTCGCGTCTGTGGAGGAATTATCAGAGTACGTTCCATGCAGTGCCTGTGACACCGAAATTGACTAGGTGAGACAGCATTTTACCATGATTGACAGTATCCAAGTCTGTCAACAGATCCAATAAGATCATTGCCGCTTTGATTCCGGAAGCGAGGGGCATCCTAATTTCTTCTGTTGCCTTGATTAAGGCCATTTCTGTGCTAGAGCCTGAATGAAAACCATACTGGATGGGATCCAGTAGATTGCTGGATTTAAAGAACTCCACAAGTTGATATTCATTATTTTCTCGATACTCTTGACAGGCAAGGGCACACAGGATATAGGACGGCACCTATTTGGATCAGAAGGGTTTCTTTAGAAGCAGAAGCACTGATGCTTTTGTTCCAGCTGGTTGGAAAAGAGCCAGATGGGAGCATTTGCTTGAAGATATCAGTCAGAGTGGGAGCAATTGTCTCGGTGACCAGATCAATGACCCTTGGTGGACAAGGGTATCCAGGGGAGCCAAATCTGGCAGCTTTTACCACCAGATCTGCTGTGAAGTCACACCATGGAACCGGTCAACCAGGCTCTGCAATTTTCCAACAAAGCTTTAATGTTTCTAGACACTTTTTGACATAAACTTTAAAAATGAATGTATTGAGCTTACCATCCCATCCCATTACACACATTATACATTGGTCCAATCAGCACGAATAAGAACATTTTGTAGAAGGTTAGAGGGCACCCATCAAGGCCCAGGCCTTTGCTGTATGTAGGTCCTTGACTAGGCAGATAATCTCTTTGTTAGTAATCGGTCTATTGAGGGCTTTCTTTGTCTAATGAAAGCTATGAGAACCTTTCCCTTTTCAGATATTGGGCGATGTCTGTTTTCCTTACAGGATTTGGTGAAAAAAGAGCCTGATAGTTTTCCATGAACGCTTTTCTTAGTTTATGTTCTTTTGACCTATGTAATGTTGTGTTGTGTGATGCTCATTATTTAGACTTAAGATTGCTGTTTTCACAATTTGGAGGCCAGTAGCACTCACCCTCATTCCCTCACACATGTCTAAGCTCATTCAGCGATTGTTCCTCTTTATTTAGCTCTAGGGTGTTTTCATCTGACCCCTATGATCTACCTCCAGGCTTTCTGAGATTCTGATTGTTTATGGAGTTGCTCTCCCACTTATGGAGCAGGCAATGCATTGGAAAGGAAGCATCAGGGGTGCCCTCTCTACTCTCTACTTTTGCCCTATATTTAGAGGCACTGGCCCAGCACATGTGAAACATCCCAATGATGGTTGGTTGGGGGTTGTAATTAGGGCAGATTTGGATACTATTGTTGACAAAACTTTAACACAGGTAGCCGAAAAAAACAAAAGTGCATTGAGGAAGTTGGGTAATCTGCATTTAACTCTGGTGGGTAGGTGCACTCTACTGAAAATGGTGTATATTCCCAAATTACTATATCTCATTAGAGCTATTCCCCTTCATTTTTCTAATCATTGGTTCAAAACATTTGACAATTTTTTTCACATATTTATTTGGGCTTATTTGAGACCCAGAAGGTGGCTTAAATGGCTGACACCTTCTAAAGAGCACAGGCCTAGAGTTACCTAGTTTAAAATTGTATTGTTAGGCTATGGCTCTGGTGCATTTTACACAATTTTGTTGAGGGAATTTCCCAGTAAAGACCAACTGACATACCCCTCTCCCTTTGAATTGTTAATCGGGGCAGAGGCTTGGGGATGCCTATGGCGCCATCTTGAGCTGGGTTACTACATGAGAGTCAGATTTAAGACGCTCATGACTGCCTATTAAATATGGGGCTCTATTTACCGTCTTTCAGGATTAGGCAGGTTCAATTTCTATACTCCATTTCAGGGTAACGTGAATCTCCCGGGATCTTTCAGACTCCTGTACAAATAAGTGGCTGAGGTACGGGATTAACAGAATAGCTTATTTTTTTCAGAGTTAGGTAATGTGTTGGTTGATAAACTTAAGATCATGTTTAATCTTACCCATAAAGAGTTTTTTAAATTCCACCAGATAAGGGACTTTATACAAAAGAAAGGGGGTGGGCAAGGAAGAATAACAAAAAACGAATTGGTGGAGAAATTCCCAAATGGGCCCCCCCCACGTATAGGGACTATATTTATTCTTTTAAATGGGTTGATGAAGGACAATATGGAGATGTGCTCAGAAAGGTGGCAAGTTGAACTGGATATTACAGATACCGTGTTTTGTCAAGCTTTCTTTCCCGCTCAGACTGCACTGATGTCAGCTAAACTGCAGGTCCAGTTTCATTAAACTTGTTTCCTTTTATATTATTCACTCTATCGAATTTCCAAGTTGGGCAAAGGCAAAGGAACCCAGTGTCCATGATGGGACCTGCACAAGGCAGATATGTTTGCAACTTACAGGTCTCTTTCCATTGTTATTTTACAAATGGGGGAATTTTTTAAAGATAGGTTAAGCCTGAACGTAGTTATGACTCTGGCCCTAATTTTATTGGGCATACAGGAGGGTGATAAAACTAACGAGGGAAAAGAGTTTTTAAGTATATCCATGGCCATATTTAGGCTATGTGCTTGCTCGGCATGGTTGGACCCGATCCTCCCACTTATTAACAGTGGCTGGCTCGATTGGTTATATGATTATACAACGCTAACATTTACCACGCATGGCATTACCACGCGAATTTTACTTGCAAGTGGCTTTACCACGCATCTTTTTAGAATGCAGGATTTAACATTGCAAAAAAAAAAACGTTACGAAACATCTAACGTCCCTTAGGCATATATATCATTGAATTCAACATAACGATAGTGATAGGCTAAAGAAAATTTTCATAACTGCATAACAACCCAATACATAGTTTTTTTAAAC
This sequence comes from Lissotriton vulgaris, assembly GCF_964263255.1. NCBI lineage: Eukaryota > Metazoa > Chordata > Amphibia > Caudata > Salamandridae > Lissotriton > Lissotriton vulgaris. Next base: position 114,056 of record NW_028253217.1, read on the forward strand.
AATCAAAAACAACTAATTATCTTAGATTTATAAATTCAATACATTTAAAGTGCGCCTAAATATATATATTTTTTTGATAATGATTAAATTCTTACCGACACCTGCACACCTTTCAGTAGCAGCCCTTACTTCCATCCACCACGGAAACAAGCGTCACAACACGTCTACCAAAATTTAAAAAGGACTTCTATTATGACGTACACGCCACGTCTTTGGGGAGGCTCTTTCCTTCAACGTCAGAGGCACTGAAGCGTGTTTTTTTGGGGGAAATAACCCGCTCGGCGGTTTTTTCAGGCCTCCCAAGCCCACGCAAGAACGTACAGGCAGGACAACTGGAAGGAATACCACTTGGGTGTTAAAGAGGGTCGTGGAAGGCACCCGCGTCGAAAAGACGTTTGCGTGGTAAGTGTACCGTTGTAAACGTTATGCGTGGTAATGCCTTTGCAGTAAATGACGTTTCCCGCTCGATTACTGTCCACTTATAGTTTAGAGCATTTGTCTAGCTGGGTAGATCAAAAGAATGGTTGAACTACATATGCCTTCTATAAGAATAGAATAACTGCTTCAGCTTTTGGAATTTATTTGTCTTAAACTGTGTACCTGAGACTAGCCCAGCTAGAAAGACTTAAAAAAGGGATCAACTGCACAGGAATTGCACAAAAGAAACTCTATTTAAAGTTCTGCAATAAAAATAATATTAAAAAAAATTCAAAAACACATCAATGTCAGAAATGTATGAAAGGGTAATAGAGACTTTAATTTTTAAAGAAACAAGTTACTGCTTTTCACTCAGTGCAATAAATCATTGTAATCTACTGCGATATTAGTTTATGATTAGGCATGATAAGCAAAACATCTATATGGGCAATCTTGGACATGCCAACTCAATAGGCAGCCAGTCATAGGGACCAATCAGGTATAAGCGGACAGTTAGCTGTCATTTTCAGCAGATTCCAGTCCAGTTCGGGATCCTTAGGTAAAACCGCTGCTGAAGTCAATTGAGAGAACCTGATGCAAGGCATACAGGCTGAAGATGCTGGGGGTGATGAGTTGGTGCAGTGGATCTTCATGTGGTCACCCCTATGTCTTGAAACAAGAAGGGGGGCGACTATAGCATCAGGGGTCGATCTCCCATAGTGTCTAGGTTAATTACAATCAGGACCAATTGCCACTGGTCTACTGTTCTCTAGGTAAAAGTAAAACCAATGGTTTCTTTTAACTGAAGATGACTTTGTTATTGGCTGACTTGAGTACACTCAGATGAATCTCCCAGGTCCAGCTCATTCGGGTGCAACTTCTGAGGGTCAGGGCTTGGTCCCCCAGGCTGCACTTAGGCAGCCAACAGAGTAATGCTTCTCGGCACTGGGCTCTCAAGCCTCTCTGCTTTTGTTGACCAACTGCTGTAATAGGGAGTCAGTCAAGTGACTCCTGGAGTTTCCTCTGGTATTTGTGGCAACTATTCCATTAGGGAAGTACCACAAGTGCTGCTCTTTCTTTACTAGTCTTTAGGTTCAAAGCGATACAAAAGGGGTTGATGGACAGAGCGTTTGAGAAAATCAAACACTCACCCCCAGTCAACCGTTCTGGGTTTAATCCATCACCCTTCTTCAGCTCACTCAGCCACCCCAGTTCGGACATGGCCATATTCAAATCAGTCTGACCCTGTGCCTCATGGGAACAGTCCAGCCCGAACTGCCAGGCCATGTCTTCCCTGGACCGGAAACAAGCATCCTGAGACCGGTTTCGGATTCATAATCCTCATCAGCCAGGCTATCTTGAATCCAGTGGCCAAGTGAGCAAGGGACTCACGTCTGAGCATACCCTGCCAACTCAGGGCGAACAAAGCGATACAAAAGGGGATGATGGACGGAGCATTTGAGCAAATCAAACACTCACCCCCAGTCAACCGATCTGGGTTTAATCCATCACCATTCTTTAGCTCACTCGGCCACCCCAGTTCAGACATGGCCATATGCAAAGTCTTTAGGTTCAGCAGGTGCAGTGCAGTTTTGTTGCAGCCTGTCTGTGCTTAATGCAGGGAATGGCAAGGCAGCCCTTCTTCGGTCCTCTCTAAAATTCAGATGCGATCTGAGGTCTGGCTGCCAGGATCCACTTTTATGCCCACTACAAGATTGGAAGGCGGCGGAGACTAACTAGCCAATGGGCTATCATATTCCATTCCACCTGAGAAGTGAGGCATCCCTGGGCGCACTTTTCTGGCCACTCCCAACATAGACAGACCCTTCTCTTGGTGTATGTAGCTGGGGATGGTCACGCAAAAAGAGTAATTTTCTTACAGAAAACTGCAGCAGAAAGTGAATAATGATACCCAAAATGTATAAAATACTTTTTAGGATAGTATACCTATTAAGACTGCTACAGAGCTCAAATGGGAGTAGGAGCTGGGCATTAATCTATCTGAGGACCAATGGGCAACCCTGTGATATGCTAAATACAAAGGGGTATGATATATTCATTGAATGGAGGCTGCATGCAGGACACTGCATCACTGGCACTGGACACGAAGATGTTTGTATATCATCAAATAATCTCACTCAACACAGTGCTGGAAAAGTTGTATCCTGGGGAAGATACAACACATTGTCTGGCTCTACCTGAAACTCAGTCACTACTGGGAGTTGTCATAGACAGAACAAATACAATGATACATGCACCAATAGCAAGGGAACCACTTACCATACTCCGAGGTTGGATGTCTGGAACAAGATTGGAAAATTTAGGAACGTTACAAATTTAGAAATATAATCTTGCTTGCAGTGAAACAAAAAGCTCTAGCTAAGTGGGGAGAATCTCAGATACCTAGTATCTATAAATGGTTATGGGAAGACCTGTTATGCGCGGAGATGAAGAAATTCACTTACATGGTACAAGATGAAGAAAATAACTTTGAGAAAACCTGGGCCTAGCTCAGCAATGCCTTGCTTAAGACTTCATAACCTTGCCATGCCCCAGGACATTGAGAGCATTGTAAGTGATCCAGCTCTAATGTGAAACTTTACCCAGGAATCTCTAAACTCGAAGGTCCTATTTATTTTACTTGCAATGACAGAAGGGGGATAGGTGAGAAGAAAAGGAGGTCGGTAGGATCAGAATGGGATTATGTTTTGTTTTATTCCTCAATCTGAAATTACAAGTTTTGATGATTTTAGTGTCATCTGCTCATTACATTTTCTCGAGGTTTCTAAATAGTTTTGGGGAGTTTATTATGTTGATTTCTGAGTTTTATCATTGTTGACACTGCTTGAATGTATTTATTTTTTCTCTGGTGAATTGGCTGCTGCTTCCGTCACAGCTAATTGGAGTTGAGCATCTGTTCTCCAGGGAGTTCGTTTTAACCTAACCCAAATGGATTTATTAGGTTGCTACAGGAGGGGTACCAATCCCAAATTAATAAGCAAATTCCTGGCAATTTCCTGTGTAAACAAACTGTGAAGGGCAGCAATTTAAATAAACATATTTCAATAGATATGAACCGGTATCTGTTGTACCTTTATAATTGACTCCTCCGTTATCTGAACACCACATCTTGCTTTAGAGGGCTTCCTCCGCTGGGTTTTGCGCTTTGTAACAACTGGCTCTCTGAAATCCTGTAGAATAGAAATAGATCAGAACATTTGTTCACAAGTATGAAACCTAACACTTTTTTATAATGTAGCATATTGCTACATTTCAGTCAGACTTTGGTAATCTAAATCTTAAATGAACATTTTACAACTGATTTTGACCTATCTTTAAATGTCTATTCACAATGGCTTCACAGACCCAGAAAATATGAATTCTAATTTGAAATTATTTCTTTTTGCATGTGTATCAAATGTTATTGAGCACCATTAATTGTAATAAGGTAGCTAGTTGTGGGCGTTCATACATGCATTATCAAGCTGTAGCTCCCTAAATGTTTATACATGTGACTTGAGAATTTATAAAAACAGGTTATTGTTTTACAGATTTTACATTTTTTGAGCATATGTAGGGCCCTTCCAAGAAAACAGCTTATACTGAAGAAGAGTGCCTATCAAAATTTTGCACTACTCTGAAATATATATTTACCTTTTTAAATGTCGGAATGGGTGAATACGATGCCAACATGTGCAGCATGACAATGGCAATATCAGTAACTGCAATGTGAAAGTATGCCATGGTCTGTGCCTGCATAACTACGTCAATGTCCATCAATGCAATGTCATGGTACACCGTAATTGTGCCCGTACAGTAGTGCCGACATCAGCAATAATGATACCAATTTATGACACAATCCATGCTCGTATGATAAGAATGTTGCCAGTAACAACAATGTAAAGGTACATTCAGACCAAAGCAAAACCAGAAAGAACTATGTCAATGTACCAGATAACAACTATATACACAATGGTAATAATGGCAATAAAAATAATACAGTGGCTGCCTTATTATTCTTAGGAGTTCCAATGAACTCACGTCATTGCTGTCGGATTCCATCAAGGTGACCTTCCCATCAACCCCGAGTCAGAGATGCATGGTTAGGCAGGTCCTGCGACCCACGCCCATGTCTATCAAGTAACAGGTCACAGGTGGGGTACCCCATAAACTAAAGGCAAAATTGCACCCAGGGAAAACCCGATTGTTTCCACATATATATAGTTGCACCACAAACAAGTGTGAGGTAATATGCCCCAATAAAACACGTTTGGCCAAAGGCTCGTATTCCCCAAATATCCCACAAAGCTAGAAACCACATTTAGATAGACTCAACTAATTAGGACAATGCATGCACACCACATGTAGTGATCACACACTCCTCATGCAGGACATCTGGACACATACACACACGGAGCCACATTAGCTCTCTCCATGGTTGAGAGCCATCAGTGTCCTTATCAGGTGCACATGTTTGATTGATTTACAACTAAGATGCTCTTTAGGAATGTAGGGATCATTTTATTCCACCTCATGAACTATATAAATTAATGGCCACAACTTTGTGCATCAAGACATTTTGAGCAGACACACTCTGTTTAGGTTTTCTAGCTGCAGCATTCAATTAAACCAACATGTTCCTTTTTTGCCAAACTCCTCTTTTCTTTTCATTTATTTAAAGTATATTCTTATCTGAGCAACTTTTAGTAGGTTAAGGAGAAGAAATGAACCTTGTCTTTCTAAAAGTAAAATACAATTTTATGGCAAGACCCGGAGGCTTAAATTATGCATTATCCTTTATTGCCACTCCCCCAGCTGCTGCTTTAAATAATTTAGAAATTAAGAATTTCAACAGAATAAAAACATCCACAACCCACATCCTTCTTTTTTGCTGCTGCTCCTGTAGTTAAGACTTGTGTGGTGAGCGAAAGATATTTGGTTTGGCTGATGTGTATGTTGTTTGATTATGGATTAACTCAAGGGTATTTTTTTCAGAAGGAGTATTTGTTGTGTGCTCATGTTTCAGACATCTGTTTTCCTGTTTATTATTAGACCTTTTGGGATTAGAGGCTTTGGGAAACATAGTAGATGGTGTGTAAAGGTTTTAATGTTTTAAATAGTATTTTCAGAAGAGTTTTACCATATTTGCATCTATCTCCCCGGGCCCCGTTTGACGTGGCAGTAGAGAGTTTGCGGCTGGATTAAGTGCATGCTGGGTGCTTGAGCCGGCAGCACAGAGATCTCCGAACATTGTGGGCCATGCACTGGCTTCAGCATACACTGGGCCAGCCACGTGTAGCTCAGTTGGGAGTTCAGATTCATTTCAGCACAGCAGCCTCTTGAGCTGGCCACGTTGGAAGATTAAGTGTAGCCTGTTCTTGGTGCTGCCCATGCAGGAGTTTTCACAGACAGCTTTTTCTTTGTGAAACAGGCTGGCTAGGAGTGCTGGGTACTGATGAGAGTGCCACGCACCATTCTGGGGGCATGTATTAATTTTCAAAAGTGAAACTTTGGGGTATAGAATGAAAGAAGAAATCATTGGATATTGGCCGCGTACTGTCATTAGGCACCCATCTTTGAGGATTGTGGAAGTTTGAAGACTTCATGCTTTCCTTAGTGACAGTTATCAATAACAGTTACAGCTGCTGAAATGACTCTTCAAATTGTCAGTCAGCTGATGTTCTGCCAGTTGGTGTTTTAAATGTAGTGTCCTTAGTTTTGCGATGAAAGATTCTTGGCTTTGACTGGGTTGATGTCTTAGCCTGTAGAGGGTCATATCAGATTGTGCCTGATATTGGCAGAAAGTTTCATTGCTGACATATAGGAATATTTTAATTTCATTTCTGCTGTCTTCTGGGAGTTTGAATTTAGGTCTTCAGCTCTGTAGGGGAGTTTGATTATATTGTAAAATGAGTATAGATAGGTCTCAGGTGGTTGATGAGGCTATGTTGGAGGAGAGGTTGAAGATGGCTTCAGAATGTCTACTGAATTGAGCATAAGAATGAAAAAGAACCTAGAGACTATGATGGCATGTAATAAGGCTGGCTCGGAAGAAGAACAACTTTGGTCATCAGTTGAGACTTCACATTCTCATGAACAGGGAAAGATGACTAGAAATTGAAAGCACCTTTCTGTGGAGTTTACACACATGGTAGGCAGTACAAAGGCCCAGAGAGAGTAGTTAAACATATTTTTAAAAAGGTTATAGGCACACTGGGGTGCAATGTGATGAGTCTTTGGGAAGTGGCAAAGTTGAGATAAGTTGCTCATCCCAGTTTGGGACTAATGAGTAAGGAAGTGAAGATGTTTTGAAGGTTATGGAGCCAAGGGAGAGGGTGAAGTGTACAGATACTGGAGTATTGACAGATCCCTTGGGGTATTCAATGTTTGATACCGTTTTTGTTTAGACACCCTCTTTAAACCAGAGTGGGCCCCTTTGGAGCATTTTGCTGTTTACATGCATTCCTGGCTCAGAAAGCAAATTCCTAAGGTGGACAGGGTCAGACTGAGTTCTGAGTGTTCAAGACCTTCATTAGAGGACACGGTTGTGGTGACCCCTGAGTTAGATCCTAAAATTCGGGTATTTATTGAAAAAGGAGGGAGTAATCCCGTAAATGGTTAGACGTAGAGTTGCGTTTGTGCCAGGGTCACCTTTTTGGATCAAAAAGGGCCATTGAGAAAAATATTCAAAATGGTGGAGGAGGCCCATGTGAACAAGGGAAGTTTGACATATTGATGAGCTTTATAAATGGGCCTATTGGGCAATGCAAATACAGCTCTTTCGCTGGAGCACAGAAAGAATATACTGCTTAAGATAGACCCTAATTTGGTTGATTTGGCAAATAATGAGGCAGTGCCTTCAACTAGTTGTCTTCTTCTTTGGGGATGATTTTATAAAAGTATGTCTAAGTTAGTAGGGGGCACATTCATCTATTCAAAAGTCCCAGAAAGATATAAAGAGGGTCTTCAATTACTGTGTTTTTGGGAGGGGGGGTGAACAAGGGGCCATTGTGAAGGCCAGGGATAGGGAATTACATAGACTTAATTTTCCTGAGGATATCGCTCCTCTAAAGGTCAAAGTGCATAGAAATCCGCCAGCTTTTACCCACAACGGCAAGGACCATGGGGATGTGGAGGTCAGAGCGATCAGCGATTCTGAGGAACAGGTCAGGTTCGACCTTACTGCTATCTCTGTAAAGTTGGGCGTCAGGCTTGCCCAATTTTATTGCAATTGAGTTTCGGTGACAAGTGATCCTTGGGTTTTAGAGACAGTGCAGCATTATCGCATATATTTCATAGAGTCACCGGTTCAAAGTTGGGTTCCTTCTGGAGTTCAGTTCAGTGCGGAACAAGCAGAATTAAAGCACAAGGAGGTCCTGGAGCGAAGAGAGAAAGGTGCAATTGTGGATGTTTTCCAAGAAAAGGGAGGATTTGGTGAGCAATATTTGCCTGGTAGAAAAAAGGACAAAGGCATGAGGCAGATACTACATTTGAGTAGTTTGAACAATTTCAAAATGGAAGAAATGCACATGTTGAGGGATGTTTTACAAACAGGAGATTGGTTGATTTGGTTGGATTTGAAGGACACTTATCTGACTGTTGCAATTTGAGAACCCATTCAGAAATATCTCATGATCGGATGGGGTGGAAAGACAAGAAAGTTTGTTTGCCTTCCATTTGTTCTTTCTTCAACCCCATGGTGTTTTATGAACATTTTGGGAAAGAGGTGTGCGGTTGACCATATATTTAGATTATATCCTGATCATGAATCAGAGCAAAGAAAATGTGTTGAATTATATGAAGATGGCAGTCAATTTACTGGAAACTTTAAGTTTTGCTGTCAAAAGGAAAAAGTCGTGTTTAGTTCCAAAACAAGAAACTCATTTTTTAGGATTCCTGGTGAGTACTGTAGATGAGGTTTAAAGACTCTCAAAGGAGAAGTTCAAGAGAATGAGAAAAGGAATACGGGGGTCTTACAGCAGGCTCATATTTCTCTGAGGAGGCTAGCTCATGTGGTTGGTCTTCCGTCTTCAACGATTTAGGCTATTTTTCCTGGATTATTGAACTATTGGACTTTAGACAGTGAAAACAATGCATCTGAGAGAGAAGTAGTTTAAGACATTTGGAAGAGGTTGCTCTTACAGATGAGGTGAGAAAGTAGATCAGATGGTGGTTGATGAATATGGAAGCTTGGAATAGGAGAGCGATCTTCGGAGTAAGTCCGGAGTTGATAATAGAGTTAGATGAGAGTTTAGAAGGTTGGGGTGCATGGTGTGCCAGCAGGATGTTGTTGGACAGAGGAAGAGAAGAAGATGCACATAATTTGCCTGGAGTTGCTAGCAGGATCTTTTGCAATAAAGTGTTTTAAACAGAACGAGGTGAAGTGTTCGGTATTTCTAGAGATCAACAATGTTTTAGCAATTCAGTATGTAAACAAACTAGGGGGTAGGAATCAAAGGTTTTGGAGATCTAGAGAAGGTGTAGGTATTATTGTCTGAAGGGAAAAGTTTGTGTGCAAGCAGAATGCATTTCTGAATAGGACAGTATTCTTACAAGTGGAAGGAATATGGGACCCATTTGGGGTGGATCTCTATGCCATCAGACTGAATGCTCAGGTAAGCAAGTTTTTCAGCTTGTCCCTGTTGGAGAGTAGGATCTGCTCCTTATAGTTACCCCCACTTTTTTGCTGATGTTTCCCTGTTTTCGACACATTTTCGCTGGGATCCTGCTATTTAGGACCCCAGCCTAGCTGCTTTCTCCTTTAAACTGATTGCATGTACTTTAGGTACACTCCAGATTGGTTTCCTGGGTACCCGTATAAGTCCCTAGTATATAGTATACTATATACCAAGTGCATAGGTGAATCAGGGGGCTCCCAGGGGCTGCAGCATGTATTGTGCCACCCCCGAGAGGCCACTCAAATTGAGACCACAGGTCTGCTACTGCAACCTGTGTAAGGTGGTGCATGCACCCCTTACTTAGATATAGGTTCACTATATCTACCTTATCAATGCACAGATATACCTATCAGTCACCCCTATGGCAGGCCTTACCAATCCTGAAGGCAGGGTGCTGGGTTATATGTGAGAGGGTACCCAGGCATGTGCAGGGTCCCTCTGCAGCGTTTGGAATCTATTCTTGGGGGTTGTTCTGTGATGCAGCCAGATCATATACTCTTAAGTGCATTATAATCTCGTGGTAAATGCTAACTTTAAAACGGCTCCACAGAAACCTGTCATCTTTGGTATCAAACACCTTGGAATTATACCTCCCCGCCAGTATTTGGCGGGGGAGGTATGATTCCACTCTCCTAGAGGGAGAAATATGACAACACCGGTACACCCGGTACCAGCTTAACAGAGCCCTGGCATCACAAGATGGATGCTGCCAGCCACAGACACACGTCTGCCCTCCTGCTGCTGAATGAAACTCCGGCAGGGGAAGCTGGACAATAGGTTTCATGTCGCAGGGAGGTGTAACCACCTCCCAGACAGGCTTTAGTGTATTGGGGCTGGGTGGGTGCACTCCAAGAGTGCTTTGATGTCTGCACTGGGGGCACATGTGGTGTCCCTGCGTATAGTCCAGCTCAAACCGGTTGCAGGGGATATCAGCCCTTGCTCTGGTGCGAAACTGGACAAGAAACATGGGTGTAGCCACCCCTTTGACCTGGTCCTCCCATAGGCGGGTCCCCAGAGTGTGTCCCACCCCTTCCTTGGGTATAAAGTAGGAACTCCTGGCTACATGACTTTGGATTTACCTGTTACAGAAACCAACAGGCACATGCATCAATGTTGGCTTTTGCGATTTCTTAATTGCGATTTTTAAGGAATCGCAATTAAGAAATCACAAAAGCTTTTGCATGAAGAAATCGCTGAAAAATTTGCGATTTCTTAAAATTCCTTAATTGCAACTCGCAAATTGCGAATCGCAATTAAGGAATACCTCCCCATTCATTCCTATGGGCCTAGAGGCCCATAGGAATGAATGGGAAGACATTCTCAATTTGCGATTAGCAATTAGCGAATCGCAAATTGAGAATGCGATTTCAAGGGTGCAGGAGTGTCCAAAGGACACCCTGTTGCACCCCTGAAATCAATCTGTGCACATATGTTGTACACACACATGAAACTTTGAAAAATGCACAAAAGTGCATTTTTCAAAGTTTTCGTAAATTACCATGAGGTTCAACCTCATGGTAATTTGCTCTTCCTAATTGCGAAATCGCAATTTTTAAAAGTTTCATGCATTACATTTAAGAAATTGCAAAAGGCGATTCCTTAAATGCAATCGCAATTTGAGAATTTGCATATATTTGGGAATTCTCAAAGTGCGAGGGCCTTCACCCTTCATGCATCCAAAAGCAGATTTTGCGTTTGCAAATGGCCGATTTTTGCGATTCGCACAGTTTGCGATCGCAAAATCCTTTGATGCATGTGCCTGTAAGTACTTTAACAATCTACACTGCGCTAGATAACTGAAGAATCTCCCTTGGAGTAAAGGAGTTACTCCCCTACTAAGCAGGCACCAAAGATGCACCTGACCTTTTTGCAACTCCGAAGCTCCTGAGAACTCCAAAGACTTTTGCAACACAGGAGGTGGGTTTCCAAGCGTCCCCGAGGTCAACTATTGTGCTCAGCAATCCTGAGACCCATATCCCTCGTGGGGACCGTGCAACCCAAACCCCTGGGTACCGTGTCCATTTGCAGAAGCATCTGCTTTCCGGTAACCCCTGAAGCAGTGCTTTGGGCTACTCATAGTGCAGACCCCGAGCAGTGATTCCACCTAAGTTTGCCTGCCTACACTCCATGAGTGTTCTGTGGGCTGGTGTTTTGTGATTCCTCTCGAGGTCCCTTCACAATCCCTGGCCCATCGACCTGTGGGTCCCTGAGAAGGGTACTTTAACTTTCAATGGGCTTTTCTGGTTGCTCCAGACGTAGTCTGACTCTCCTTTGCTTGGGGAGTCCCCAGGACCTTGCTGGTCCTAACGGAAGCATCTTTTCTCTAACCTCGTGGGTTGCAGTTGCCAAGGCTTGTTGGTGTTCAATCCGGACACTGACCCCACCCAGCACTCGACATCCTTCGTGGGACACCTCACCTGTGGACTTTGGTTGTCATCAGCATCTCCTGGTCCCCGTGGCTGCAGAGCCAATCTTCACATCATCTCAGCTGAAACACCCGACATCAGTGGGCATTCGTTCATCGTGCCCCTGGTCACTGGCAAGTGACCCAGACTCTGTCTCCTCTGCTTTCAGGTTCTTCTCAGCTTCAATCCAGGTTTGGATCACCCAGGATCTCTTCACGGCAGCAGCACTTTGCAGCATCTCGCCATTGAAATTGATGAAGATTCTTGACACCATTTGAAACCTATGCAACCGGCTTCCCTGGGTTAGGTTACATGAGTACTCCGGTGCTCTCATGGGTGCTGGCCTAGAACCTTCTAAGTCTGAATGAGTTTGCTCAAAGTCCTCTCCTAAGTGTACTGATTCTTTAAAATTCCAACCATGACTTTCCCAGAGGATTGTACGGAGCTCGCACACTGCATGCGTCTCCCATGGGTCCCCTGTGTCACTACCTTGAGTGACTCCTTGGGGTCCTAGCGATTCTACATGCTCTAGGCACTGTGTCTAATCAACTCGTGCTTGTGATACCACTTTCTCAGTATATAGTTCGGTCTCCCCCCCTAGAGTCTGCTGTGTATTGTGCTATTTACTGTTGTTCTAGTACTGTAATATTGTGTGCCTTGTTCTTTAATCTAAAAGTGTTTAGTAATAATACATATATTTTATATATACCTGGTGTGGTTCTCTTTTCATTTGGTCCTTCAGAAGGTTATAGACTGGTAAAACAAGCTGCTTTACATTCCTTCGAGACTTAGCCTGAAGGCTGCTCTCCATAGCTACCACTAGGATAGCTTTCAATAAAGGTTGTCTTTAACCTAATCATCAATAAGGGTTGTTTGTACTGGTACAAGGTGCCCAATATAATTAGTTGTAAGCATATACCAGGCCAACTTCTCACAGTCCCGATCTGGAGTCAGTGAGGATAAACTCCTTCAGGCAGAATTAAGAGGGTCTCAGTCCGTATGCATCTCCACTTTTCTCGATGATTGCTCGGGTGACAATGATGGTTTGCACATGTTAGGAGACAACAGTGGTGACAACTCTGCTTTGGAGGGCTCAAGAGTGGCACCCTATCCTGCTGGAATTGTCCATGAACTTTCCCATTCAGGTGCCTTGGTTTCCAGACCTCTTGCAGGGCCCAGCCAGGGAGGTGCAACATTTAGTATTAACAGATCAATTGAGGTTGATGGCATTGGGAATTTAAGAAGAGTTTGGGAAGTAACAGTCCTTTCAGGGCAATATTCGGCACTTATTAAGAAATCCTGGTCTCCAGGAACAAGAAAGATGTATAGATTGGCTTGACAGAAAAGGGTTTGCATTGTGCATGGAGAGGGACTTTGATCCCGTTTCTGTGTTCTCAGTGAAGGTGGTGAATTATTTATTGGAAAGGTTTGAGGATGGTCTATCATACAGGACTGTGAATGTGTAAAGATTGGTGATTGCGGTAAGTTATGAGTTAGTAAATGGATTATCGGTGGGACAGGATGTTGTGGTTCTTAGTTTAATGAAAAGCATTATTATATCAGCCCCCAGTATTAAGCTATAATTCAGTTTGGGATATTGCAAAGGTCTTCAATTTCCTGATTAGTTGGGAATCAAATGAGTCATTGTCTCTAGGATATTTGTACTTAAAATTGTCAGTTTTATTTAGCACAACTCGACCCTAAAGTATTGGAGCACTTTACATGAGCACTGGTTATGTTACACAAGGACACATTCAGGCATGGGGAGATTAAGTGATTTTTCCAGAATCACAGGATGTGGACGTGACCCCGAGGCTCGAACCTTGGTTTCCAGCTTCAAAGTCAGCAATCTAGCTGTCAGACCACATCCTCTCCACTTTCAACCACCTTTACCTCCCCTGTCCCCTGGACACAGAAACTAACTGTTGTGTTGACCAAGGACACCGGCATCAGTTTGTCCTTAGCAACATTACAATCTTGGAAAAATACTTGGAGGTGTTGAACCTTTGGAAATCAGCCATTTCCATTCTAAGCCATGTTTTGATCTTCATTTTATCATATATGCTCATACAGGATTTCGGGGATAATGTACTGGAGGTCCCATTTCCTGCCTGTCCTGTGGGAGTAAATCCATGATAAAAATGTATGTACTCTACCACAGTGCGAGAGTCAGCAGATGTCATAACCTGAGTAGAGAGTTAGATATGGTAATGCACCATAACAAACAATTTAAACCAACCTTCACGGCTAACAATATAGGACAATGTCATGGACAACAAATAATTGCTCCTGTGAGTAATTGATGGAAGCAAAACACAAACCCAACAATTGGTTGTATTGGACATATTGTGGGCTTGAGGCAACATTTGTATAAATACATTGTCTGTGTAGGACTTTCTATGGTCTTCTTTGTGAGGGGCCAAAGTAACAGAAATGTGCTCTGAGGAAGTGGGCGTTGTACCAGCCAAGTAATGTACAGTATACTTTTTCACTAGAAACCAGGATATTCCAAGAACTGTTATCAATGCAATCACAACTATTAATACAAAAGCTATTTTACTCTTTGTGGACCAATCCCGCTCTAGACGCAGTGGTACAATGGCTGTTCCTCCTCATTAATAGGCCAACTAAAAAGAAGCATTATAAAGCAAGAAAAGGAATGCAATAAAATTGATAGCAAGGCAATTGTTCCCAGTGTCCGTCTGAGGCTCACTGGTACAGGCTCCTATTGCTCATCAACATTGGTGCTCTTGAGCACCGGCGGTGGAGCTTGCTCAGTCCTAGCTCTCGATGAATCCCATGTCACTCATGATAATGTACCCCCCTCCGAAGGAGCACGTTCGATCTATCCTGTCCAATGCAGAACAGTGCTCCAATCTCCCCTAACCCTAAGCTAATACCGTTGGTACTACAGCAAAGTACACCCTAACTTTCCCTGTCCCTCCCTAACTAATCTGACTTCTTTTATGGTGTACTATTCCTCGACAGAGGGCTCAAATTTTACCTGGTGACTCCAGGCACAGAGGGGTTGATAAACAATGGTTCTTTAATGACTTGAATTTCTGGAGGGACCGATGCATTTAGTACGTCATCATTCTCTGCATCCATTTGGATCCATGTAAGCTTTGCATCACCACATCACCAAAAGGGACAAACTGAAGCCCTTTCTCACCTTCAGAGTCCCCAATGCCGTCCCTTACCAACTTATCATTGGGTAAGGGTAAGAGTATCCAGCGGTAATGGCTGGAATGAGTACGAGGAGTACCTGCTCGGGCCCCTTCCACCAGAGCTCCAAGTTCTTCTTCCACTGGAAATTTCACAGCAAAACCCAGGTCCCAGGCTGGATGTTGTGACCGGGCCCCTCTAATATGGGTGGGAGTTACTCAGAAATCTGTTGATGAATAGAACGCAAACTTTCAGTCACCTTTCACAGGTAGTCTTCAATAAAGGGTACTCAATTTCAGAACACCTGCGTGGGATTCGCCAGACATTTGCTGGGCGTCCAAACACGACCTCGTAGGATGACAATTCTGTTCTAGAATGCGTTGTAGTACTTGTTGACAAAAGAGCTAATGGTAAAGCTTGTGGCCACTGTAACCCTGGTGTCTCCTGAATCTTTCCCAATTTCAGTTTGAGAGTACCATTGTACTTCTCAATCAACAGTGCTGACTGGGGGTGATTTGCAGCATGAAACTTCGACTTTATGTGCAAACTGTCACAAATTAACTAGATAACCTAGGCATTAACTTGACTTCCGTTATTACTCCAGATCAAATGGGAAAGCCGAAGCGAGGAAAGAACACCTTTATGAGTACCTTTGCAGTCGCAATGGCTGTATTCTCTTTAGTAGGATAAGCCTCAACCCATTTACTGAATGCTTAAAATACCACCAACAAATACTTCAAATTATTGACCCGGTCCGTCTCTATGTATTCCATTTGAAGGACCTCAAAAGGGAAAGTGGGAGGTGCAAAATTGCGGGGTGGTGTAGGGGTACCCTTGTCAGGATTGTGCCTCATGCACACCATGCAGTACTTCATTAAATGTGCAGCTGTCTTCGAAATCTTGTCATTCTGCCATACAGGGTCCAACAACTAGCAAATACCCTTAGCACTGGGATGGGCTGGGCCATGAGTGATTGTGATTACAGGAAGAACATAGGCATCGGGCAACATCCATCTCAGCTTCCCTAACTTGTCAATCCAACATCCCTCATCGTTCAATTGTGCTGTACTTTTTTTGCCACACTTCTAATTCCTCCACTGTAGCCTCACTCTGAATTTCCTTCACATTCTCTGGTGTATCCTCAAACATGGTGACCTCGGGCACCCACCTAGCAAGACCTGCTACCAACACTCTTTTCATCTAAGTTCGGGCTGTTTCCTTAGCTGTCTGATCTGCAAGTGTTCCCTTTACCCACATTGTCAGTAACTTTCTTATGAGCGCTGCACTTCACTATGACCAATTTCTTAGTGAGTGTCTGAGCAAACAGAAGCCTATATATAAAAGGACCTTGGTGAATTTTTGTCCCATTGGAAGTAAGGAACTCTCTCTGCCCGGAGCCGCCCAAAATAATGGGCAACTCCAAAGGCATACTGACTGTCAGTATAAATATTGAGAACTAGTCCCTCACTAAATTCACAAGCTCGAATAAGGGCAACAAGCTCTGCAGCTTGGGCCGACTGATAGTGAACTTGTGATGTCTCAACTACTGTACGCAGTGTGGTAATGGTGTACGCAGCAGTTGTAGTGCCATCTGGTAACTTAAAACAAGAGCCCTCGAGATATAGTTCCCTTAAGAGTCACATAACAGAACATCAGTCAGGTTTACCCGTCCTTTTGTCTCTTCTTCCGTCCGGAAGATACAATCATGTATGTCAATCTCCTCATTCATAGAAGGGAGGGGTAGTAACATGGCTGGATTCAGAATGGCACAGCATTTGATCATAATGTGCTTCGCAAAGAGCGTTAGCTCATAACCTGTCAGACATGCACTGGTGAGATGCTGTGTCCTTGTTTTATTCGAAAGTGTATCCACAGCACGGGGTACCATAACTGTGAGGTTGGTATCAAGTACGAGTCCAGCTGATTGTATTATTGAGACAGCCACAACCGCGACCGCTCTTGGCTCGGGAGGGCTTGTGCAACAGGGTCAAGCACAGCAGAGAAATAAGCACACAGTCGTTGCTTATCCCAAAATTTTTGTGTTAAAACAGAAAGCGCACAGCCATATGTATCATGGACATACAATACGAAACATTTAGCATAGTCAAGGTAGCTGAATAAAGCACAATTTTTAATTGCTCAAAAGACTGCTGACATTCAGGCATCCAAGGCAGGGGGTTCATGCTCATGTTAATGCAAACAGGGACTTAATAAGCAGCGAATAGCCAGGTATCCACTGCCTGCAATAGGAAGTGATACCTATGAAAGCAGGTACCTCTTTCCGAGTTTGTGGAATGGGCATTTTAACAATGGTACTGATGCACTCAGGGGCAAATCTCCTACCCTCCTTCGATAGTATGTGACCTAAGTAGGTGACCTCCTGTCAACAATACTGAAATTTGTAAAGGGATACTTTATGGCCATGTTGAGCTAAATCTAGCAACAATTTAACGGTACTGTCTCTGCAACCTTGTTCTGTTTCCGAGGCGATGAGCAAGTCATCGACATATTGAAGCAATACAATAAGTGTACGGAGTTACAAGGAATCCAGCTGACTTCTCAATGCCTGACTATAGATACTCAGACTCTCTGTATTGCCTTGAGGATCACAACAGAATTTAAAGCTTCTAGAAGCTAGGGTGAACCCGAACAGATATCTGCTATCAGGATGAATGGGAATACAGAAGAATGCATTTTTCAAGTCAATGACAGAAAAGAATTTAGCAGAAGTAGGAATCATTGTGAAGAGAGTCGTAATGTCAGGGACCACCAGAAACTGGGGATTACTATTTTGTTAACTGAACGCAAGTCAATCACTAAGTAATAAACATCTGCATGATCATCAGAGGAACCCGAATGTGTCTGTTGGATAATGGGAAGAATAGGGCTATTAAAACATTAGCAGCCGTCTACTCAACCACTCCTTTTTCAATCAAATCCTGCACAGTTTGCATCAAAGCTTACTTACCTGCTGGAGTATTTTATACAGAGGGATACGGGGCAAAAGAGCACCTTCCTTGACAAGCATTGAAACAGGCGATATCTGCAATAAACCCACCTTTGTTGCCCATTGCCCACAGTGTGGTGGTACATCCTTAAATTCAACAGGGAGGGGTGCATCTTTGGATAGACACTACTTAGTGCACACCACATCAGGACCCATTGTTATATGGACACCTGCTGGGGAGCAATTAATCATAGCATGCAATTTCTTCAACAAGTCCAAACCCATCAAACTTTCTACCCAAATGGACATCAACAAGAATGGTGAATCCACAGTGATCGGACTAATAGTTAATGCAAGGCGTTTTGAAATGGGGCTCACAACCAGTGAACCAGAAAAACCTACCAAAACATTATTATGGCCAGACAGAGCTGCCCCGGAGACCAAGGAATGAGAAATAGAGCTGTTTGTTGCACCTGTGTTCACCCAACATTCCTGAGCCGAACCATACACATCCGCACTAACATACGGTCCGCGTTGTTCTACAGGTATTGGAGCTGGTCCCTCCCTTTGTCCCTGGATTTCCTAGCTATAAGACATCCCTGTTACCTCATCCGTATCATAATCATGATGATAATATTGTCCAACCAGAGCGTCATCAAAATTGTTCTGATTAGAGCAACCCTGCAGGGCCACAGTATTCCGAGCCTGTCTTGTCCACCAGCTTCACGACACTTCCACGAGAACCTCATTCTCTTCGAGCCGTGACCTTCTGCAACAGCACCAGACACTCGCTATGCCAGTGTCCCTCCTCTTTACAGTATGCACACTGATTCTCCCCTAAAGACACAGTATTCGACTGCCTGGTGGTGCATGGAAGCTGTCGTGCTGGACCACCACGTCCTTTACCATTTCCCCTAGAAGCCTTCTACAACAACACCTTTGTCTTCAAATCCTTGGCTTCTTTTCTGACCTCTCCTTATCCTCATTTTCCCTGTGCTCATAGCACTGCACCATATTCAGAATAACAGAAGGGGAAGAGGTGGACCAGGTACTTTTGGAAGCCTGCAATTGGGTTGCAATCTCGGGAAGCAAATTGGAATTAAACCTATTAACAAACAGTTGCATACCACCTTCGATCGACACATCCTGTGCAGTATAATCTAGAAACACACCTTCAAACAAGTGAAAAAATCAAACACGCTCTCATATTTCATCTGTCGGCAAGCCGATAACTTGTCTCAATCAACTTTTCTTAGAGCAATAAGAGAATGCATATTCGTAATGATATGGCCGGGCAAAGCAAGCATCTTCACGTAAGGCTTATCATATATAACTTTATTCAGAGCCATAACAAACATGCATAAAAGCAATTCCACAGATAAAAACAAGCGTCAAGTTCATTTCACTATGTTTAAAAAGGGTTAAGAATAATATCATCAAAGAAACAAGATATTAAAAAAGCGACTAATTAAATTCATTCAGGTACGTATAAAGAATTGTAGATGTAATGAGAAATTGCTAAAAGACCCCTACTCCCCAAAGTTCCATTATACATTTATACAAATATAATCCTAAAATGGTCAAAATGTATTAGTACAGTGTTCCTCGTACTCCCTTCCAGATTTTATTGTTCCGAGTTACCTTAGTGACCATGGCTCATTGATGTATATTCCCATTATTATTAACGGTGGGCGGCCAGCTACGCTCCGTGCACGGAGTGTGCGTAGTGCCGCCTACTCCGCATTTTGCGGAGCTGGCGTAGCCAGGCGGCACTACGCACGCTCCGCAGACGGAGCGTAGCTGGCCGCCACCCGCCTCCCTCCCGCCATCCCTAAATACTTTCAAATAAAGTAATCAAATAATTTAAAAAGCACTTACCTTGTCCGCCGCTGCCCGCCGCGTCCCCGGGGCTCGTTATCTTCCGTCTTCCGTCTTCTTTAGTAATGCGCATGCGCGGGCGGCCGCGCATGCGCATTTTCACGAGAAAATGCACATGCGCGGCCGCCCGCGCATGCGCATTACTAAAGAAGATGGAAGACGGAAGATAGCGAGCCCCGGGGACGCGGCGGACAAGGTAAGTGCTTTTTAGGTCTCGCCTGTCGATGCGCATGCGCATCGAGCAAGCGAGACTATTGCGAGTTATCCACTCTTTATCCGCACTGCAAGGAATCGTGGCGATTCCTTGCAGTGCCCGTGACTTTTAAGGTCAATGCGCATGCGCATTGAGCTTATGCGCATGCGCATTGACCTTAAAAGCGCGTGCGCGTGCACGTCCGTCTCCTAACAACACACACACACCCTCTCCCCCGCTCCGCCCCCTCCCGCCGTGTCGCATTTCTCTTTCTCCTCCCCCTCCCCTCTCTTCCTTCCGTCTAACGCCGTGTCGCACCTCTCCCCTCTCCGCCCCCTCCCCGCTCCGCCCCCTCCCCTTCCCTCCGTGTCGCATTTCTCCTCTCCCCTCTCCGCCCCCTCCCCTGCCCGCCGTGTTATTTGTTTATTTTTATAATCATCTAATGTATTCCTTTAATTTCATTGCCTCTACACCATTTTTATATTTTTTACAATGTGTGCTGTCTTCACATGGCAATGATTGCTGGCATCAACTTGCTTCTAATGCCACCTGATCTGAATCGTTAATTTGGCATAGCATTACAGGGTCCTCGAGCCCCGCCCCTCGCACTCACCCCGCTCCTTTCCCGATGTATACAGGGGAGAGCCACTACAATCCGGCACTGCCAGGTTCCCGGGAGAGTTCTTCGAAGACCGGCCCCACATCATGAGGCCATCTGTCGGCTCCTCTCGACACTGGGGTCCCCTGCCCTCCCCGATGATGCGGCAATACTATCTTTTCCATTGGGCAGGTAGGCAAGGGGCCTGCACCATTATGTCGTTGGCATTCCGCTTCTCTGGACACTTTAGCGCGCATGCACAATTACACCTACTCGAACCTGCGATCCGATTCCCTGACCCTGTCCGGCGCCAGAAAAACCTCCTAGGATAGCCTCATTATATCCCGCACTTTGCCCGGATTCCCACGGGTTCAGGTATTACGAGTAACAATGTTTTCACACCCCTGATGCTGCCAAGATGACTCCTACACTTTCTTCGTTATGTTCCCGTCTAGTGCTTGGCTACAGGGAGACCACAAGCACCTTTGAGTAATTGATCAAGGAGCACTTATACGCCGCCTTTCCCCTTCTCCTCCTCTCTCGAGGTGGTAGAGATTGGGTAGGACATCCTTTGTATCTGCTTCTACGACTCTGTGAGTACCAAAGAAATGCTTTTTACAGGTCTTGCATTACTTAATAGAAGTTTTACTCTGGGATAATTCTATCACATTCTTCAATTGTAATTTTTAGCACTCTAAATGAGCGTTCACTCTGCCCTAACTCTTGGAGGCTTAAGTGCCACCCACACTACTTCGGTGAGTTGCTTTATCCCCATGTTACATTGTGTGAAATCTTGTTGCTTGTCATTACCCTCAAGTGTGTCATGTGTGTTTTTGTCTTTCACTGTGCTAGCTACACTACCACTGATGGCAGCATGTTGATTTTTTTTCCATGCTGCACTGCAATGAGAATATGTTCTGGATGACCAGCACTATGCAGATCATGTGTATTCATATTTTATTCTTTATTTCAGATTAGCTGTTTTAAGAATCACTATATTAAGGTACACCACATTTAGGTTCAATTGTGATTGGACTATCCTTGACACCAACCCGGATTCCAACCACTGTGTAGATTAGAATCTTTCGGTCCTCCCCTGCCCGTCGTGTCGCATTTCTCCTCCCCCCTCCCCTTCTCTGCCTTCCCTCCGTCTTGTCTCTTTTGGCCCCCCTTCTCCTCCTACTCTCCTCCCCCCTTCTCCTCCCCACTCTCTCTCTCCCACCATGGGCATTGCATGCAGAAGTTAAGAGCGGTGACATACGGTGCTGTTCCAGGGAGCTTGTACGTCAGCAGAGATTAGTTCGGTGTGGAAAAAATATCACTAACCCCATTTACTTCTTAGAACTGTTTGTATACCAGTTTGAACGTGCAGTTACCACGAGGTTGGAGTGAATATATTTTGCGCTCATCTCTGAATTAGCACTAACACGAACAAGGGTGGAAATACAGTACGAGCTGTATAAGCACTGGTTCTGTTTTGTAACTGTCCCTGCCTTGTGGTACTGCCTTCTGTCTGAACCGCTTTCCAGAGCCCCTAACTGCTGGTTGCTTCTCTGCTGTTAAAGAGAAACGTTGCTTTTTTTGTCAGACCGCGGTGCTGACTAACATTTGTGGAATGAATTTAACAGCGCTTGGAATGTGTGCGTGACCACAGGAAATTTCCTTGCCCGGAAGAGACGTAAGGAGCTTCCTGTGGAGCAGTGCTGTGAGGAAGCGAGCTCTGGCAGGTGTTCCTTAGCCGCTCCACGTGGTCATAAGAAGTGCAGTGAGGGACGGGAATTGGAAAATTGGTTGAATCTTTAAATGAAAATGGAAGATAGCTGAACAAGCTTGTCTCTATTTCTCCCTCTCCCTTTTTGCCCCTTCCTGTAATTTCTTTCCGTCCCTCTCCCGCCGCCCGCCCATGTGCCTCTGCCTCCTACAACCCATCCCTCGCTTAACAATCTCAAACGCTCCGTCCTCGGCTGCCATCTCGCAGTTTGCTATTAATTCGCCCCTCTCAGTCTGGAAGACCAGCTCAGCCGGGGAATTATTATAATATGCATGAAATTAAAAATGATAAAAGAGCCGTCATTAACTCCCAATTCACCCCAGAGAGTGAGATATGGACAAAGCCGGAGATACGACACCGAATCTCTCTTCATCCTTTGCAGGCGCGAACAAGCCTATCACAGCGGCTGATAATGCATTCACCACGTAACAGTCACGGTTTAGTGGCTTACAAAAAGCTTCAATGGGATGTGCGTCTTCGCTTTCATTTACTAGCGCGCCCGGCTCGCCCGCCATTCCGCACGTATCGATATCAGCTGCGATAATCACACGGCTCCTTTACACTGCGGTGCTAATCACGGGGTGACGAAGGGAGGGGGTGCAGCGCATCCCCCCACACCCGCAGCTCCCCCGCTTCTTGCAACTGGTCTTTCCCATGTAAGGAGTTCGGCTGGTCCTGCCAGCATGTATATATCAGGTAAGTGGCAACTGTGTGACAGTGAGAGTGTGTCGGCTGTGTGTCAGATAGGTGAGGGGCGGCCGGGCAGTGCTCACCTGTGTATTGAGCTCCGCATCTGCTTCGCTGGGGCTTCTGGGCCTTGGCATTCCGCATCCAGGGGTAATACTATAAAGTTATCTGCTGTTGGCGTCTGCTGTCTGGATGTGCAGGACCTCCATCATGAAGGACTTCCAGTTTTACCTCTCTCAATCCACTACTACATACACTAAATTATTGCAGGAACTTTGCACAAGCATCTTCACAAGATTGAGTTCAAAGCGTGAAGATGTCTATAGGCCACGCACTTAAAATCCATTTAAAAAAAGATTGTTTATCTAGGGAGCTGCTCATCATTATTCACACCATTCACTCTGACAAGCCCTTAAGAAGGCCAAACACACCCCTTACAGTTTAAAGTCTCGAGACGACATAGCCTTCTCATGTACTTTCAGGAACACCAAAAGATTTTACTCAGGATATTAGCAGGAGTGTCTCCTGCCTTAGATGCCAACATAGAACAGTGGGGTGTGATACCTGGCGGAGGCAGGGTTACTGAAACCAGTCTGTGACGGGGAATGGACATATCAATTGGTTAACCTCACTAATGCATGCCCAGCATGCATGCAAGTGGTGAACGTTTGCGCCTGTGCCAAGGACAGCACATTGCTTGTTTTAAACCACAAGCCTTTCGGTTACGCCATGTATGTTCTTGTTATTTGTTAAGGAGACAAATATAAACCACCACTGAACTTAAGCACTCAAATCACGGCAGCTGTAATGTTACTATGCCACTTAAATACTTTATAACAAACTTCAAGGAGTGCAACCAAAATACGCAACCGGCATTGTAAGTTAATATACAAAATAAAAACAATTGGAAAAACACCCTCAACCCCTCACCCTCACTCACTCACCCTCAACCCCTCACCCTCAACCCCTCACTCACCCTCACTCAACCACCCTCAACCTCCCTCACCCTCACTCACCCTCACTCACCCTCACCCACCCTCACCCACCCTCACCCTCACTCACCCTCACTCACCCTCACTCACCCTCACCCTCACTCACCCTCACTCACCCTCAACCCCTCACCCTCAACCCCTCACCCTCAACCCCTCACCCTCAACCCCTCACTCACTCACCCTCACTCACTCACCCTCAACCCCTCACCCTCACTCACCCTCACTCACTCACCCTCAACACCTCACCCTCACTCACCCTCACTCACCCTCACTCACCCTCAACCCCTCACCCTCACTCACCCTCAACCCCTCACCCTCACTCACCCTCAATCCCTCACCCTCACTCACCCTCAATCCCTCACCCTCACTCACCCTCAACCCCTCACCCTCACTCACCCTCAACCCCTCACCCACACTCACCCACACTCACCCCCACTCACCCACACTCACCCTCACTCACCCTCACTCACCCTCACTCACCCTCACTCACTCACCCTCACTCACCCTGACTCACTCACCCTCACTCACCCTCACTCACCCTCACTCACTCACCCTCACTCACCCTCACTCACCCTCACTCACCCTCACTCACCCTCACTCACCCTCACTCACCCTCACTCACCCTCACCCTCACTCACCCTCAACCCCTCACTCACCCTCAACCCCTCACTCACCCTCAACCCCTCACCCACCCTCAACCCCTCACCCTCACTCACCCTCAACCCCTCACCCTCAACCCCTCACTCACCCTCACTCACCCTCACCCTCAACCCCTCAGCCTCACCCTCACCCTCACTCACCCTCAACCCCTCACCCTCACTCACCCTCACTCACCCTCAACCTCATGCTAAAGATTTACAAAAAAAACCATTAACAATTCCAAAAGCACTAACTCTAATGCTGCGAGACCTATTGCATTTCTAATGCTTGTTAAATTATTTGATTACTTTATTTGAAAGTATTTAGGGAGGGCGGGAGGGAGGCGGGTGGCGGGGCAGGCGGCCAGTGGTGTTTGCGGAGTGGGGCTACGCGGAGTGCGGAGGTGGGCGTAGTTTCTCGCCCACTTCGCGTAGCTCCGCGAAGCCCCACTCCGCCAACTCCGCCCAGGGTTAATTATTATACTCTATATGGTACCTGTTATCTTCTTTCTAGCATAAAAAACTTCCCAGAGAAAAGATGGCATACAGCAGAGATCCCTAGAGTTGGCACCGATTGCAAGTACAAATAAGCAGGATGGCATTGTTTGAAATTTAAGTGCCTTATAATTGGAAAAATATACTGCTTACTGTATTTAGAGTAAAATTTGTACAAAAGAACCACTTGCATGGTATTCTGGCGCATCACACGGACAATTTACCAGATCTGTTGCCCAATCATTCATTGTAGGAAAGGTACATAATCTGTGAAATATATCCAATCTTAGGGTGTGTAGGCATAAAGCTTTGCTGTGAGTTTAAAACATTTGTAAGGTACGGCTGCATATTAAAAGTGGTTAATATCATTTGATTGTGTAAAACATAAGATTTATGGAGTTCGATTGTCAAACTAAGTTTGTTCAGATGAGCCACCACCTCTGTTTTCAATATCTTTCTGCTGATGGTAACTAGTGGCTCTGGTTTATCAAAATATTCTGGATGGGCCATGTCTCCAAGGAACCGCTGGACATACATTAACCATGGAATAGACTTATATGCACTTAATTTCAGACAGTCTGTACTTATCGCTCGGTTGAGGGTGTGTAGTCTGATGTCCATATTTTATGCCACAACAGAATTGGTGCGAGCTTAATTAAATTAGTAAGAAAGGTGGGGCCGAGTTCGGAGTGGAGCACATAAGCTGAGGTGCTTTTAGGGGTTCCTAAAAGATATCTAAAAACATTGTTTTCTGTTACTTGCATCTCAGCACATCTCTTTTATCCCATATGCCATCCCCTTAAAGGGCTATGCTAGTGCATTTAGCTTTATATATTTTCATCAACATTTCTGGGGGGTTCATGCCAAGTCTACTTGCAAAGCCTCTAACGGCCCAACAGGCCCTACTAAACAGGGTATTCCTATTCTCGATTGTGTTGTTCCATGACCCGTTTTCGTCAAATTGAAAACCTGGCCTTCGTTCCTGATCCCATGCTTTAATTTGATCCCAGGTACCACCCAATTATGCAACTTGATCCTGGGTGTGCACTTGTCTCCAAATATCGACCAGAAGTAGTAAACCAAAAACATTTCAATATCCGCAAGCTTCATAACTGCTGAAGAGGCTGCTTCAGTCAATTCTTTATAATAAGCAGTAGGATTTTTCCTAGGGTCAGGTATGAGCAGTAAGAGACAAAACTTCACTCCTTTTCCGCGGAGTATAAGCCCATTGTTCTTGGAAATGGGCCTCTTCATTAGCCTCGTAACATAATCATGCTGATCCCTTAGCTCTGGTATCTCAGGATGGTAGATAGGATAAACCACCAGCATAAGAAACTGACATACCGGGGTGGGGCTCTTCTCATGCAGTCTACCCCAATAAGCAACCAACGTCGCAACATCACCGAAGACATGGGCGGGCACCATATCAGTAACATACACATTTGATCTGCGGTGCTGCACCATTGAAACACTGCTACCAAAGACCGATCAAAGTAGCTGACATATGCTTAAGAGCACGCTGCTATACAAAGGGCTCATACTATTTCATCACAACCCACACATCTAACACACTATAAATGGGGTTTTGGGCCCACTGCACAGCCTGATTAGCCACCAACCTTTTCTCTTTATCTCCCATATCAGAGCGGACTAACGTCCGCCCCATACGCTCTTTAAATTTCATGCAGTCTTTATCCTCAAATTCACATACTGGTGTCCCACTACTCTGCAATGTCAGGGAATGGAAGAACACAGTGGGAGTGATGACAGAGGCTGTAGTCACTAATGTCACTGCTGGCTGTGTCGCGGGTGTAAGTGCTGGCGAAAGAGATGCCGAAGCAATAGGTGTTGCAGGAATACTAACAGACATAGTTGCCACATACGGCGATGACAAAGAAAGGATAGGAGGTGCCGTACCATAGGCAGATTGATGAACAGTAACAGAAGCCAAAACAGTGGAGACAGAAGAACCGGGTGGCTGGGCCTGTAAGGGGATAGCGGGATAGATATTCTCTGCGGGGCATACGAAGGTGGAGGTTGAGTATCTAACAATTTTTTCACAACCAATCATTTTCTTCTTATGCCACATAAGATTTATTAATCTGTAATTGGAATCTCCTATCTTCACGTTCAATCCCTATCTCTTGCTTCTCTCTATCATGCGCTACAGCTTTCTGAGTCAATGTATGCTTTCCCCCCTCCGGGCCTCTTTCTCATCTTTCATTCGGCTTTGTTTGGCCTCCTTTTGCCATCTTCTGAGGGAATCAAACATAGACAGCCTACTTCTTGCAAACAACTTCTCCTGTAAAAAACCCAATTTTTTGTTCATCAAAAGTGCCTATCAACGGCAACTGCAACTCTGCACTGTCCCTTGTACATTTGTACCATAGTGCACTAAACATATTAGGGCCAAGGTCATGCTTCAAATAAATACCAAAATTCAGAGTACCTTCTGGAGGCACTGGCTGACTTTCTTCCAGTTGAGCATTAGCAGAACAACAACGACAACAGGAAGCCAAAAGCCGGCTGAACCCAGGCATTTTTAAAAGTAAGCCAAATTTGTTATGTTGCCTGGTAAAGTGTTCACAAACACTTTGTATCCAAATCGGTCTACAGACTGTACCAAATGCAAACCGTAATAGTCTGCAATTGAGGCGGTGCAGTCACTAGGACCTAACACATGAGGGAAGTGAGGATGGCAAAGAAATAAACAGGTGGGCAATTCTGTTGATGCATCATAATACCTGACGCAAGCTTACAGAACATAAAATACTGTTGCAAACTTACCCAAACTTTATGGTAGTAAATTTAATTTTTTCAGACTCCCCCCTTAACTGAAGGGTGTAGTGTTGTAAGTCTACAGTTTCTAGTAAATTTACATTTGGAAATGGTGAATAGCGCAAGTAAGCTTACTCGTGTATAGTTACTCACATGTAAGTTTGCATTTGTGAATAGCCCACATGATGAGGAAGTTCATAAATCATTTTGGAATGCCCCTTCATTACATCACTTTGAAGGGTTTTCAAACAAGTGACTGAATATACAGCCATGATATTGTAGAAGTATATGGTTTGAAATATAATTTTTCTGTCGTGCTCCTAGAGGTTTTCTTTGTGCTAAAAATCAGGAACCCTAAAGCATAATTGTGTACATCTATGTGAAAGTTGGCTAAAAAATCATCTGCCACCCTTACAGTGTTAACTTCATTTTTGCAAAGTATTCTAGCGGAAGATCCCTACCCCTAAAGCCCCTGGTGTAAATCAGGCTTGCTCTCTTAACACGTTGACTGTGTGCAATTCAAAAAGGGTGTTTGCATCTCACATAGTTCAAAATTCTCGAGCTACCACTTCTACCACTTTTCCCGCATTCCATTTGTTATGATGAGAATTGAAGTAATTAGTAGATTTAATCAACAAGAATTGGGCTGTGATTTTTGCATGATTGTTCTTATTGAAACACAAAGGGCAAGCTTTGATAAGGATGTAATCAGCCGTAAGCTTTTTGCTGTCCCTTAGTTTGCTCTGATGAACTCATATCGGATGCCGACCACTTGCAGGCAGGAAGTAAGTTGTTCGACATTATGTGTCCACTGCCAAGTAAAAAAGCATGCCTCAATATAACAGATGGTTTTGTAATGCCTACTTCTTGTGTCATTTTTAAATTCCTTAGATTTATATGTGGTTGTGCAATTCATATATCTGGGTATTTTGAACACCATTTTGATTGTTGGATTACAGTGTTGCTTTAATATGTTGTTGTGGTATGCAAATGAAATATTAAATGGGTGACGTGTTTTTACTATGGTTTTGACATCCTGGGGCCCATATTTACTAAAAAATCAAACAACAGAATGCAGCAAGACAACTTGTTGCACTGTGTGACAAGGAGAGAGCAGGAATGTGTCATATCTACTAAGATGTGACACATTCCTGCTCTCTTCCTGAGCTGGTGCACTGCATGCTGCCTAGCACCAACACCGGCACTCTTGCACCATGGTGCAAGGGTGTCTGCAGTACAAGGAAATAGTATTTTGTGCAGGAAGGGACACCTTTCTGTACATAATCAATCCTTTGAGGCATTTTCCTCTTTCCAAGTGTGTTACAGAATGCATCACATGTAGAGGAAATAATAAGGGGAAATTAACATATTTCACCTCGTTCTGCCTCTAGTCTTTTTTGACACATTCCAAAGTTTACTATTCTTAGTAAATCTAGGAATGCACCAAAATCTATAGGTAGATGCATGGAAATGTCCAAACTCCACCCATGGAACGCCTTCCCAAAGCAGAGTAACACATGGTAGTGACTTGCACAGCCTTGCGTTACTCTTGATTTACTAAGCCATGCACAGCCATACAAAGTGGCTTTGTGCAGCATAGTAAATCTTAACTAAGAGCTTGTGTTGCCTTGCATCACCTTGAGTGACACAAAGGCAATGCAAACCCTTAGAAAATCTGGGCCTTGGTGTACTGTCATTTCTTGACCACCTTTCTTGTTGTCTACTTTTTCTGTTGGTGAAGAAGAAATACTCCATAGAATTATGCAACATTGTATCCCAATTTAAACAATTCTAATGTATTCATCCTTTGCTCAAAAATGCACGTTTATCAACCATTGCAAAGTTATATTACACGCCTCATATATTTTTAGGTAGATAACAGGCATCACAGTTTAATGCAGACGGGTTAGATGTATAAACACATGCACATACTCAAATAAGACACCTCTGCATCTTCAATGTACTGAACAATGAGCGGTTAGGATAAACTTCAAGAAAGGTAATTTATAGGTAGTGCCTGCCTGTAGGAAATTAGTCTTTTTTGCATGCCCACCAGCCTTTTCTGGACCCAGATTTTACTGGCTTTAGAACTCTGTGCACTTTACCACTGGCAAATAGGAGAAAGGTGCATGTGCTCAATGTTTAAGCATTCTTAAATTGGCTTATTTGTGATTGGCACATTAAATGTGCCTGTAAGTCCCTACTATAGAAAGTGCATGCAGGGCCTGGAAGTTAAGGCCCACCTGTGGACTACAGCACCTATTGTGCCATCCACTGCAGTGGTAGTGTATGAATAGCTACAGACTAATCCTATGTAGCCTGACTGCAGCAGTGTAAAACCTGCAGCATGACCTGTCAAAATAACCTCTTTTGAAAGGTAAAGATCAACAATTTAAAAATGTAGTAAATCACCTCTATATAGACCTTCTATCCCACATGGCACGGTGCATGGAATTTAAAAGTGTGACATGTAGAACATTAATATTGCCATATCTCTCCAGTGACAAGGTCCAAAAAACTATTTTCACTGTAACAGGTCTAACTGTCCTATGTAGAAAACCAAAGTGCCAATAAACATTCTAATACTGCTAACTCAGGAAAGGCATATGCTAGAAAAGTTAAATAACTACTATTTTAATGGAGAATTAAAAAAAATCCAATTCAATAGTCAAGTCGGATTTTTAATAAATATTAGAGTAAGGTGACATTTAGAAAGTTGCCCCTTATATGCCTCAGTTTTCAGAAGGCTAATTAGGATTTGCCTCGGCCAATTCCAAGCCATTGCTCAGTGCTCAGCCTTCAATGATGTGTGAACAATGTGTACAATTCCTCTCAGGAATTACACAATAGGTTGACCTGAATGGGCTGGGATGACTCCTCTGAGCTCTGCTGAATCTTCAGAATAGGGGCTATGGGCATCCGGTTTACACTACTTTGTCGTGTACGACATGTCTGTTTGAGCTAGATGTAACACTTTGGTGCACTTGTATAAGGCCTGCTATGTAATGTACTTTAGTGGTAAATGTGGGAAAACATTTGTGCTTACCATAGAGCAGTCCCCTGCACACCCACAACCCCCAAAGCCTAAGATTAAAGGGACCAAAGACTTTTGCCTTCTTCAAAATGCCCGGACACATGTTATTTTGGGCATGTTTGCAATGAGGCAAACAGAAACTACTGACAAATTGGGTTGGGTGGCCTCTGTGAACTTCTCTGCCATCAGTTATGAAGGGCCCAGGAGTCATCCACACCCAATAGCTAGTATAAGGCATAAATCCCAGCACCCCAAAGCACTCAAATAGAACTCTTTCTGGACCAGGCAGAATAATAGACGATGACTAGGCCTGTTGTCTGTGACCTGAGAGGACCCCGAAGGACTGGACATGCTCCGTCTTGCACATAGGGCTAAACTGTGGACTCTGAGGTTCAGCTGGCTGACCTCCTGGGTGACTCTAGGAACACAAACAGTTTCAAGAAGCCTTTTTCCTAAAGTGCACAGCTGATCCATGCAACTGGGTCTTGCTGTTGGGCTCCACCTGATACCCCAAGAGTCTTTAAATGCTATCCAAAGTCTTAGAAATGTACTCCTATGAATGTTTGGGCACCAGAAGACAGTTTGAATACTTAAAAAAACTTTTGCTTCATAACTGCAGAACCTCAGTAGTACCTGCTCTGCGGAAAGTATCCTACTAGCAGTTAGACAAAATCAGTTTGAATTTCAGCTTTGTCCCTCACAAAGATCTCTGCAACTCTGAGAAAATGACAAAGTCCATTTCTGTGTTGGCAATTAAAAGTTTATTTGACCGAAAAGTAAAAAACTCCATAGCGCTAGCTGGGCCAACCTGCTTCCAGTGTCTGACCTGCAGTTCCAATGCAATGGTTACAGTTTCAGCTATGAAATGCACTGGGATTTTCAACTCAAAAAAGTCTGTTTAACAAGTGGCACTTAGAAATGTTTTCAAACTTGCAGTGGCATACATTTCAATGTGACCAATCCACTTGTTGTATCCGACCATAGATCCATGACAGCCGACCTCAAATTGCTCCTAGGTCTCGGTCTACCATGACCATTGACTATCATTTGTGAAATTTGGCAATGTTCTAATTAAATTTAAAAACTTCATATCTCCACTTTCCTTTTTT
Organism: Lissotriton vulgaris; assembly: GCF_964263255.1. NCBI lineage: Eukaryota > Metazoa > Chordata > Amphibia > Caudata > Salamandridae > Lissotriton > Lissotriton vulgaris. The sequence goes on from NW_028253217.1 coordinate 145,841, forward strand.
AGATTTTTGTTGTGTTGATGGCCCTTTGTCTATTCAATTTCATTAACTTTTTTCTAACTTTGTTTGGGATTTTTACTGCTTGTTGTTTTGACTTTACCTGTCTGCTCCGTACCACAGCTACCATGGGGTTGAGAGCAGGTTAATTTAGAGAATTTGAGGGTTCACCCTAACAAGTGTTGTGATTATCCTTTTAGTTAACCCGCTGTCCACCCCAAATTATTATTACATTTCACACAGTTGTCTAAAGGTACAATTTAGATGGTGTAGAATATATTCAAGGCTATTGGGTAATGTAGTACAGAATACCAAAATGTGCCGTTTCTGAATAATGCAAGTACCATGTAATTTTTCAAAGAAGAATCCCCTGCAGAAGGGGTCACTCACAGAGCCTGTAATCAATGAGCAAAATATGGGACCTGGTTTCCACCTAAGAAAATGTCAACAAAGATGGGCTATTTGATCATTCATTTAAGAGTATATGGCCCTGCTACCTAGCTTTGCATACCATGCTATGCCAATATTACCCTTGGCAATCAGCAGATTTGAGACACCAAAACCAAACTAAAAAGCTCTGCAAGAAAGAATATCTCGTGGAAAAACATAGGGATACCTTGATAGGGAACCAAGAACATTGAGTAAAAAATGGTGAACCAGCAGAGTGCGTGCCACTTAGCCAATCATACCCAATGTGTATGAGAGACAGAAAAAGAGTAGGGTGTGTAGGTTACAAATGTATGGTGAAACATGGTTAGTAAGAAAGCTGGGCCTTTTGTTTCCACCTACTCTAAACGTTGAACTACTACATGTAGGTTGCTGTCATTGGGAAAGGAACATGATATTGATAATGTTAATGTGGTATGTGTAACCATGATATGGCATAATGATGAAAGAACTTGGGGAGCACAGAGAATAAATACTGCACACTGACAATGATAACTTGATGACAAATATATTAAATCTCCATGAAATATATTGAAAAATATTATTAAAGTGGATGTCTTTCTGGTAATCACACTTATCAGCATTAATCAACTTGTGTACAAAGACAAAATGACAGAACTTCATTCATACTAACCTGGAGTAAGAGTGTACAATCTGTGGCAGCACCAAGAAGAAGTGATTGATTATATGTGATCAATTGAAGGAATCCAAGAAACTACACAAGAAAAAGGGTAAAGTGATAATCTTCAGAAGCGTCCTGTCACCCTGAGGTTCACACATTGGGAAATTTATACTCTACAAGTATTAAAGAACATGCAAACCTTTTTACAAACCTGTCAATAGAAAGTACATATTCACCATCATTATCACCAGTCGCAGAATCAGCACCGATAAACACCTCGACCATTATCAGCACTTCATATGAGAGGACTGTGCAGGATCATAACATCAAACTATTTCTATATACTAATGAAGATTTAGGACTGGATGTACAAACATTATGAATATGGATTTCTTAATTGCAATTCTCTCTAAATAGGAAATTGTTGTTCCTAACGTACGAAACACTTCAGAGTTTCATTAGTAATTCCTAGTGATTCGCAAATAGACCCACCTCATTCATATTAATGAGGTGCGTCACAATTTGCAACCCATTAGGATTCGCTGCCATCACAGGGATGGTGGCCTGCTGGGCTCAGCAGTCAACCACGTCTGTGATTGCTTTTAAATAAAGCAATATTTTTTGTTAAATGCAACCCTTTTTGACACGTCATTTTTTAAGAGTATCCAGTGGTCCGTGAGACGCCTGCAGGTGGTTAAAAAATATTATTATTTACATTCTCAAATGGGATGAGGTCCTTTGCAAATGGGTTACCACCAGTTTTAAACTTTTGGTAAAGTGTTACTGTTTTGCGACAGGAATTCAGTTACAAAACAGTAATACATACTATACCGATTGTGTATTTGGAAGGAATGCCCTAAACACGTTCCTCCAAATACTGAATCGCAAATACAAAATGTGATTCGGTAACAGGTTACCACAGGGCATTTTCCAGACAAAAACCGCCCGATTCTGCTAATCTGAAAGTTTGCGACTGGAAAAATGGTTTGTAGATCTGGGCGTAAGTGTGATTTTGGTTATCCAGGTTTTTATAGATAGGTTTGCGCCAGTGCTCACCAGGCATCTACACATGAGCAAAATGTGCATGGCCACGGATGTTAGTGCTAGGGATATAAACCAAGACCATTATGTATTATCTGGGTTAATGGTTCTCCCAAAGATGGGTCAATGAAGGGCCAACAGTGCATACATCATAAGCATTGTATATAAAATCATCTGTGGCATTGGGAAGAATTAACACATATTTCATGATATTAGACCTAAAGATGCCGAACCCCATTATGATATTGGGTTATTGCACAATGCAAATTGTCTACATTTCAACTATATAAACAGGAAGGGTCTGTATGTCTAATGATAGCACTGCTACCAGGTTACCACTTTAAAATTTATGTTGCTTTTCCACACTACCATTGAAAATGGTTTATGTCTCAAAGTGGTGTACTCTGTTGTGTGTCATTGAAGGACAGGGTTGCATGTTTGGCTATAATTGGGACAGCAGTGATACCCATCTCCCCAGAATCCAGGTAATTCCAGCTACAGATAGGCTCGAATATCTTAAAAATGTCCTGGGAAGTTTGCAGGTTGGAACAATTTTTACAGTGGTAATGTTAAATCCATGAGAGCCAATGTTATCAAAAAAACGTAATACATTTTCTTATAAATACCCGCATCTTTGCAGATTCATTGGGCCTGATATAGTAAAAGGTTTTGTGATCGAAAAGTCTGCAATTCACAAAATCGCAAAACCAGTTTGACATGCACCTATGGAACTTTGGAAGGCACAAATGTATTTCTGTCGCAAACATGTACAAAAAGAATAGTGTGGACATGTTCCTACAGTTACAGTTACTTGCCCCAGATATCTATTTTTACTGCATAGTATTGCAGCTGCTTCTTTGAGGTAAAACAAAGTACAACACAACTATAATTTGTGGTAATCTTAGTTTAGAATAGGCTACGGAGGTCATTTAATCACTGTTTTAATATTGAAAAAAAATCCAATTCAATGGTGAATTGTGATTAATAATAAATATGCAGGAATGCAACTTTTACAAAGTTAGGCTTTACTTGCCTAAAGCTCCAGTGGGCAAATTAGCATTACCTGCCTGCAGCTGCCTCGCTGTCAGTGCTTTTCTCTTGATAAAGTAAGCGACCCAGAGCAGAAATAATAATTTGGGGCTTTTGGCAGAGAGACATGGGTGTGAGGTATTTGACTCAATGTCTCCTAGGAAGGGCATTTGGTGAGGGTTTAATAACTTTATTGACTTACATGGAACCAGGGTGAGATTTGCCAATCTATAGTTAACTGTAAATGGAGAGCTTGGGACAATAGTTATTTGATAACAGGGCCAGTTCTATCTGGCTCAGTTCTATTCCAGAGAACAAGAACCAGTCAAGGGTTGTTGAGGAAGGGACTGCTCATTTTCCTAGACACTCCCCTGGGTGTGCCACCAGCCTCCTCCGGGGCAGAAAGGTTCTGATATCTTGATTCTCTCTGTCAAATTGTGCACTGTGGTATAGCTTGAAGAAAGGCATACAGGTTATGCTTCAAAAGTGGGCATGTTTGCCACTGGGAACTGCTTTTCCAGTTGGTAAGGGAGTGCCCAGGTGTCGCCTCACCCACTGCTTAGCAACCTTCAAAGTGATGGAGAGGAACGACTTAAAAAACATGGAAAAGTTGGGGCTTAGGGCCTGCTTTGGAGTTCAGCGGAAGGGTTACTCTGACAAAACGTGATGGTTATCCCATTCCCCGTAATACATGTGCCATTAGATATAATGCACTTGTAATTCGACGGACACAATATCTATCACATTTATGATGGAGTAACCACATCTGCCGGACTCCAAATCAGGCCATTAGAATATTTTTGAACTCCAGAGGACTGAGACCAACCACCCAAGACTATCCGGACAAGGGCAATGTTGCGGGATGAAAATCAGGTTCCCCTCCTGCTTTTTGCTGCTTTAAAGAAGACTTCAGCAGCCCCTCATTTTGGTGAGAGCTGTCCAGCTACAGCTGCCAAGCTTGTCCTGCTGGAGCTTTTCAAGCTCCAAAAAGCGAGCAAAGGCCTAATTTTCAGTGGATAGGGTATGCTGCCACCAACGTGGTGGCAGAGTGCCCTATCAGGTCCACCTGCTCTGTTTGAAGTCAGATGAACTGTCATCTTTCTGACAAAGGTGCCCCAGCTGTCTCTGCCAGGGGAAAGCTTATACTGATGACTTAGTGAAGTAAGGGATCTCGGTGTAGGTGTGGCAGACCGGCCTCTATATTTAGAGCGGACAGAGATGCACTTACAAATCTTGATAAAATCTGAGAAGGTGAGAAAAGTAGCCCACTTATGTAACAGTTTCTTTAGACGCAAAATTGCAATTTTCCCACTTAGAGATTTTCCAGCCAAAACCAATGGGCATTGGCAAACAGGTATCTGGACTCTTTGGAAATTTGGATACAGGCTTCAACCTTATGCAGTTGACTATTTTAACTTCCACAAAAAAAGCATAAGGGCCTAATTTAACCTATAGAAATACATACACTGTCCACCAGGTCACCTTGATGGGCAGAGGGCCACCATAATTACAAAACCCTTCCTGCCCAGCAATGATCATTGTAACTTAAAATTAATTGACATTACAGTGGACTGCAGAAGGTACCAAAAGATTGATAGATCGCCAACATTCGTTTTGAAGGCTGTGTGTGGGGAGGCATTATTTGTATTTTTCTGTTTGCCATCACCAAGTTGTCCGGACAGTGACTGACAGACAAAAAATGCATCAGACCATCAGCACTACATTTTGCAGTCTTGTGCCCTTAAGCTGATGGTCAGGAATATCTCGGAATGCTAGAATAAGCCTTCTATTGATGGAGACAATGGGTCACCGACAGATGGAAACATGTTGGACCACCTAACCCTAAATAGGGTGGTTGCTCCAGGAGCTTGGCAGATAGGGTACTCTGCATCTATTTATCAACCACTAAATCAGGCCCTAAATCCGAAGGTAAAAACTTTGACAAGGACCAGCCAAGTGTATCTGACCTCATCTACTTCGTGGTCAGACTAAAACCAAAACTAGATCCTGGTAAACAGGGAACAGTAACCTCTGATTGGGGTTTTATTTTTTCTGGAAGCTTTTTGCCCTAAAACTTAACAAGTTCATATCTCCTTATTGGATTAAAAAATAAATTGTGTCCTCTCCTTTTTTTATTTATCTTGATTATTAGAAATTAGTTGTGGGATTTTAATTGTGTTGAGGCTTGCCTGGTTTGACTTTTCATGCTTTTGGTACTGCTAGATTCTTAACACATTTTGATAAGATGTCATTAGTCTGCTCAGTGGCATTAGCACCAGGGGTTGAGCCCGGGTTTACTTATTAATTTTGTGTTGAACGTGACTAGATTTTGAGATTTATTACTTGAGAAGGATCTAAATCCTGCCCAACTGAAAACCCTTATTCTGTATGGGTAGTGGATCACAACGAAACATTTTGTGTTTTGTATGTTGCCTTTGGCATCTCTTTTCACCAGTTTTGCATAACACAGAAGTGAAGTCTCAATATTTCTATGTTGCATTTAACAAACTAAAAAAAAACTGATCAATTGCACTGACAGCCCCCTCAAACTCCCTTCATGGCTGCTACAACTGTCAAACATGCTGCACACTAACTACACCTCTACAATCATAATTTATGTTTCTGAATGGAAAATCTAGATTGTTTTTTGCTTAAAATTTACATTTTGAGTGCATAAAGAGGAATCCTTCAAAAAAGAAACATATTTGAATCCTAACATTTGTACTTCTTCCAGGATATAACGAGGTAGCTTATCTGTTCCCAGTACTGAAATATGCCAATATGTTTATAATAGACTAGTGGTATATAAGGTTCCCTCACCAGTGATTGTGCACAATGCAATATAAATCTCTAATCGCAGACTCCATCCAATATAATATGCCTGTGCATTTAATTGACTACATCATTCTATGATGATAAAATAAAAGATAACAAACATTAATTATCCTGCAAACATATCAATAAAATCCAGATATACCTGTTTCCTGGAAGAGAATTAGACATATGATTTTAAGAAATTTGACAGAAATTATCCCATTGTTAACATAGTATCCCACAAGATTTATTTCAGAATTACATGGATTCTAATAAATAGGAGGTATTATAGAGATTCCAATTGCGATATTATTGATGCCAATTTGTTACAAGAATACACATTATACCCGGTGAATCACATTCTATTTATAACCAATCAAAGAGGCTTTACCATCCTAGCCTTGGCCTTCGAGATGTATGTTCTGAAAGTTCCACCGATACTTAGTGCATTGATTGTGCAAGCATTGGCCTTGATGCAGATACTTCCCATACATCGGAAGACCTATGGAGTAGAAACAAATATATTGGTGATCATCAGAGACGTCTTTCCACATTCCAGAGCTTGAATGTAATATTTTTTTTCTATTATGAACTCGGTGCCAAACTATGGGGCATATTACCAACAACTAGCGATAATTATCGCCATGTTGGTTTAGCGGCGATATTTTTATCGCTGAGCTGCGGCGATTTTTATCGCTTAGGAACCTTGCTATTATCAAGGTTTATCTCCTAAGCGATAAAAATCGGCTGAAATGCATGAATATCGCTGAAAAGTCCGCGATATTCATGCATTACCGAGCTAATGCTCTTAGCCATGTTATCCCCCTACCATTGGATAACAACATGGCTAAGAACTGCTCAGGGGCAGGTGGTAGCTTTTGGAGATATTCGCGCTAAGTGCGAATATCTCCAAAAGTTGGTAATAGGAGATAGCGATGTTAGCGACTGTTTCCAGTCGCTAACATCTTGGCACGCCCACTTTGCATGTCATTAGTGATAAATATCACTGACATGCAAAGCGGGGCCCAAGATGGTTGCTATCTCCTACTAGCTGTCACTAACTGGTGTTAGCGACAGCTAGGTAATAGGGAGATAATTTTATCTCCGCTTTCTTGGCTTTTAAAGCCAAAAAAGCGGAGATAAACTCCCTTGATAATATGCCCCATATGCTTGTCTTACACATGTTTTACAGGACTGGTTTAGCCATCATGATCATCATCTCTAGCAGCACCAAGATGAACACAAAAGGAACCAGGCTTTATTGCAAGTAAGATGAGTGTACCACAAAATGATGAAAACGATTTGAATAGAAAAACTAAGATTGCAACACAAAAATCTTGTCCATGCTTCTAACGGGGCTTTCTCATCTTTTGAAACCATATGGAATGTTAACTGGATCATTTGCAAAGTCTTATGGATGTTTCCAACGTGCCTCACTTGAAGCTTAAAGACTGATTTCCTAAAACTGGCATGGCCTATGCATTTTCAAACCTGAGTCTAGTGTACTGTACTATGCAATGGACAAATTATCAAATTAAATTGATCATAATTTAGTCATGTTAGTTTTGCAACTCCGATGTCCATGCATTTCTGCATCCGAACTGTGGCATTTAATTGCACTGCTTTTCAATGCAAGTCACAATATTGTAAATATCCTGCTTCTTTATGAAGTTCTGTAGTGTTTAATAGGGACTTGTTTATTGCTTACTGAGCCATCCTTCAATTCTACTATAAAATGCACTATTATCCCATATTATGAAGTATTTCCTGTAGGAGAACCTCTGCCCGGATAAAACACTTGGAGCACCTCAGTCATGTTTGCTTCACATGCACCCTTTCTGTAGCTTTGAAAATAGTATTTAGCTCTTGTCGTTTTCGAAGTTCATCATCTGCCACTGTTCAAGACCGCCCTTTTGTTGTTGATCAGAAATGGCATTTCTAATTATTGACAGAAGTTTTAATGTGCACTGGAACATACTCACCATGCTTAATCAGTTAGAATAAAAGTAACCCCTATATCATGTCTTGTTACTTTGGAGTATAACATACATTAATGTGTTAGTACCTAGAAGAAGCCTGTAACTAATTGGTCTATTGATGGAAGGGGCGGAAACCCCTACTAAAGCAGCAACTACATTCCTTGCAGAGTGAACCACAAATGTCACTAAGTTGACCTGTGCTTAACGCTCTGGTACCTTGGCACAAAATAAGTCGGGCTTAACTTAGAGGCAATATGTCTAAGTAATTGTCCAGCACATAAACAGTAATAAGATGAAAGCACAACAGAAAAAAAATCCCAAAGCAATTTAGAAAAATAGAGTAAATCAAAACAAATAAAATATTACCAGAACGAAAGAATCAAATAAGTTCAACTGGAGATAGGGGATTGAAAAAATGTAAGTAAATATAGAAGCTAAAAATTACAAAGTGCCAACTGAGCGTATCTGGCATTGCTTGACCAGGACAAAGTCCCGAGTTCAGGCCAACTGCAATGGAGTGCAGGCCAGGCACAGGGCCAAGTTTGGCCTGCTTGGAGTTGTACCTTATGTCCTTGGTGCTAGGTCTACGCTGTATTGTTTTATGAGGCTTTGCGTCACTCGGCATCAATTATGATGAGGTGTGCAGCTGTGCAGAGAGGATTGTGGGGCTTTGCATTGCTTGGCATCAGATCCAATGAAGTTGCAAATGTGCAGCGAGGCTTTGAAGCGCTTTATCTTGCTTCACCCTGGATTTGCAGGAAACTTCAGTTAGCGAAGTAAGAGTTTTCCATGATGCCAGACAAGAGTCTAGGACTTAGGGAGATACCTCTTAGGGATCAGGGACTCACTCCTACAGAGGCGAATGGGGTTGAGGCAGGTCTATTTGCAGGTCCATTCAGGTCCAGTGCAGCAGGTCAGATGGTTAGTTGCAAGGAGGCCTCTGGAGCTTGTTCGGTCTCTGTAGCTCGGAACATGAGGCCAGACAGCTGACCCTTGGAAGTCAAACAGGTTGGCCAGCTTCTTCAGTGTCCAGATCCCTGCAAAGCTTAGCCTTTCAATTGTGGTTCACCTCTGTCACCTGGGAAATAATCATCTACTGATGAAGGTTACAGATTGGTCTGTGTTCTCTTTATTTTGCTGTGAAAGCACGGCCCCTATGCCATGCTGTGAGACATCTGTCTGAATAATAAATTCCTGGGAGAAGGCAGGGGCCTTGAGCACTGGTGCTGCACACATGACTTCCTTCAGGGTGTCATAAGTGGTGTGGGAAGCTTCTCTTCAGATCACCTTACTGAGCTGCTTTTTGGAAGTCAGCTTAGTCAAGTGGGCAACAATGGTCCATACCCCTTGCCACAAATCCTGTAGTGTCAGATGAGGCCTAAGAAGGCTCTCATCTTAGCCTGGGTCTCGGTGGAGGGGCCCTAACAAAGATGATAAGACTTCTGGTTTGGAGGGGCTGTACCCTCTCCTCACCAACTTGGTCCCCCAAGTAGACCACTGAACTCTGCACTATCTCTTGTAGTCCTCTATTGTCAGGCCTGCCTGTTGAAGGGCCTGAAGCACATACTGGAGGTGGAACAGGTGGTCCTCCCAGCTAGGACTTCCAAGTAGGCTTGAATGAAGCTCTCTTTCCCAGCCAGGTCCTGGTTGACCAATCTCTGGAAGGTGGCAGGGGCATTTCATGTCAAATGAAACATGCTCAGGAACTTGGAAGCCCCCCAGCAATCTGAACTCCTCAGCACGGGGAATGGCTTAAGCCTTAATCTAAGTGACTGAGTTGAGCATCTGTAATTCATGCAGAACCTGAGTTCGGGTGTGGTCCTTGGCTTGGGAGCCTTGGGTACCAGCACCACTGGGCTGGACAAAGAGCTGTTGAAGGCTTGATCCCCCCTAGCTTTAGCATCTTGGACACTTCCACCTTGAAGCTGTCTCCCACTTCTTCGTAGGCATGCTGTTCCCTGTATCCATGTTATGGGTACACAGATGGGTAAACCCAGGGGTCAGCGGAATAGGGAGGCTAACTGTCCCAGCAAGTAGAAAAGTCCCTCTGTTGCTCTGGAGTCTGGGTAGAGGAGAGGTGGACACCTTCCACTGGCCTATCCTGCTCCATGGATGATAGAAGGTCAGGGAGAGGTTCACTCTCCTTATCCACTCCATCATCAGTTACTAGGAGCATAGTGACTTTTGTCCTCTCATAGTGGGGGTTGAGCTGATTGACATTTAGGACCCCCAAGAGGTTACTGGGGATCTTGAGGTCAAATATCTGAGGCAATCTTCTCCCGTGTAGGCTCTGGGGCATCACCCTCTGGCTCATTCTCCTCCCAGGCTGTGGAAGTTTCAGAAGCAGGTTTCCTACACCCCCCGACATTCCTCTTTTTGGCAGGTACCTGGGTAATTCTTCCAGGCTCCAGGCCCTCTTGACTTCCCTATCAGGTTGCCATGTACTATGTGATCAGGCACATCTACTCCCACTAAAGGCAATCCTAACATCTCCAGGTGAGACCATAGCTCCACCCCCATCCGAATGGTGTGATCCATTTTGTTGCCAAGCAAAAAATTCACTGTCATGGCTGGATTCCCACCTATGATTAAGGAACCTAGGACCTACCCCCACTCGTAGGGAACCAGAGCCACGTGATAGTGACTCTCATGCTTGTCTTCTACCACAAACAGGTGGAGTGCCTTAGGGTTTGCCTGCTCTTTGGACACCAAATGACAACCAACAGTAGTCATACTGGCTCCTGTGTCTCTCAGAGCCTTCACCTGTTGCCGATTGAGGGTAACCCACTGCCTGTACTTGGAAGTATTTGAAGGCTTATGGACCTCTAGCACCATCTCTTTGTCACCCATGGATACTAGGTTAACCTCTGCAGTACCCCCAAGCTATCTGGGACAATGACAGAATTAATTAATGAATTTGAGTCTTATAAAGCACGTAGCTACTCCAAAAGGAGTGTACCAGCTCTAAGAGGTCAAAAGCAAATCAACCAGTAACAGGTAAAGAAAGGAGCCAGTCTAGAAAAGCCAAGTCTTTACATTTTTCAGAAACTGAGATTCTGACGAAGATGGCCTCATATGCAACGGTAGAGAATTCCAAAATTTAGATGCCACTGAGCGAGTTTTCCTGACTCTGGGCACAGGTACTAACAGTGCCTCTGAGGACCTGAGGTACCTCCTAGGAGACTAGGAAGTGAGAAGAGGATGCATATAGGCTGCCCCAATCTTCCTTTGAATCCTATAACAGAAGCAAAGAGCTTTAAAAGAGAGACGATTCTCCACCGGGAGTCAGTGCCGTTTCTGAAGTGCCATGCCTAAAGATGCACACTTAGGGAGGTTAAGCAGAAGGTGAGCCGACCAATGTACAACACGTTGAAGTCTCTTGATCCTAGCCTAAGAAGCTCCCAGATATAAGATGTTACAGTAGTCTAGCCGAGTGACCTCTAACGCCTGGATCACTGTCTTCTGTGCCAAAACAGGTAGAAGATGACTAAAGATTTTTAGAGATTTATTAATACCAAAGTACTTGCCCGCTAAAGCTGTGATTTGACTCTCGAAGTTGAGTTTATCGTCAAACCAAAAACCCAAGTTTCTAACCTCGGGTTTAGGCTGAGGAAAAGGGCCCAGAGGTTCCGGCCACCAGGCTGGGGACCATATCTAGGGCTGATGACCGAGGAGCAGCCCTGCATTTAACTCCAGGTAATTGAGGTCCATCCAAAAAGGCACTTCTGACAAACAAGCGCTCAGAGAATCAGCTGCAGCAGCAGATTTATGTGACCAGGTGAATATCAACTGGGTATTGTTTGCATAGGATGTTATTTTGAAGACATTCCACATAATATTGTCTGATAGGGGGCAGATATACAGGTTGAATAAGGTAGGGCGCATCCCCAAGCGCTACGCTCTCCAACCCCGATGTCTGCCTACTAGTGGGTGAGTGCACCCTCGTAGAGCAGATGGTGTTTCCCTTGCAGTACCCATACCTATGGCATTTGGAGTTGAACTTCCCTGAAGACTTTGGGTCAGGGAACCCACACTTCTTTTGGTCAGCTTGGGACTGTGAATCCTCCCCCTGAGAACGGATTTGGGGGCCTTACTAGGACAGTGAGCTTAGTATCCACTAGGTATTGGCGCAGCTCTGCAAAATAATTACTGAACATGTGCTCTCTGGCAATCAGATTGTACAGCCCTTTGCAATCACTTACAACACTTCCCTTCACCCAACCATGCAGTGTCTTGTAAATGTAATCCAAATAATCCACCCAGGACTGGTAGAGAAGCATCTGGCTGTCTCTAAACCTCTGCCTATACTTCTCCTGGGACCTCTATACTTCCCCTGACTAGTGCTTGCTTCATGAGGGAATATGTTACCCTGTCCTCCTTCCCTAGGACCAGTAATGCATCCCTTCTTTACAGCAACCTCCTCTGCAGACCTCTTTGGGCCAACCTCCTCTGTAACCTCTTTGCAACAGCCTCCTCCATCTTGAGTCTTTCCAACTGCAACCTGAACTCCCTTTCAGCCATCCTGTCCTCCAGTTCCTCAGGGGACAGATTGTGGAAAGAGATGCTGGTGCCTTCTCTGGATCTGGCAGAGGACCTAACTTCTGTGGTTTCTCCTCTCTCCTCTGAGGTTTTGATCAGGGGGTTGTCAACCACCCTCATTCTAGCTCCTGCTCCTGCTTCTCCATGTCCTCCTCCTCCTTATGCTCCTGTGCTGTAGACTGTTTGTTGAAACTGGTGGGCCTCTTCCCAGGCCCTGAAGGCCTTCTGGAGCTCTTGCTGTTTGGAGCTTTCACCTGCTGGCCTCGCCGTCTCCCTGAAGAATCCATTGTGCTCAGACAAAGTGCAGCTCTCCATGTTGTTGAGCTCAAACTCCATGTTTGCAGGCAGAGTCGTAGGTGCACAAAGTCAGGTGGAATGGAAGCAAATTTGTAAAAAAAACAAAAGAGTTCAATCTAGGAATATTTAAAATAAAGTTGAATCTGATGTCAAGGTATTTATATGGGATTTTAGTGTTACACAAAATCACTGAGTGGAATTGCAAAAACACAAGCACTGAATGTAAGAAATTGGATTATTTATTAAGGGGTGTGAAAACTCAACTCAAGCAACAACCACAATCCCTGTCAGGGTGAACCATAAAAATCATTATATTAACCTGTGCTTAACCCTCTGGCAGCTTGGCGAAAAAGCAGCAAAGCTAAACTTAACCACTTTGCCGTGGCTGCGATTTCGCGGCAGTGCGGCACTTCCGCAAAATGGGCGAGCCGCGTCACCCGTTGGACGTTCGCAGCACCAGCGAGGGGGTGCTCGCGACGGCCGATGGCAGCAGGGAATGGGTTAAAGGTAATGTATTTATGCAGCACACATTAAAAAGGTTAAAGCCAACACAATAAAAGTCCCAAACTAATCTAGAAAAATAGAGTACATTTTAATAAATAAAATAATACCAGAATACAAGAACCAACAGTGGAACAGTAAATATATGGTTTAAAAAATGAAAGTAAATATAGTGCCTAAAAGGACAAAGAGCCAACTGAGGGTATCTGGACATACTGGACAGGAAAAGAATCACAAGTTCAGGCTGGGTCCGATGGAGTGCAGGCTGGTCACAGGAACGAGTCTACTAGGAGCCTTATGTGCCTTATGTCCTCGATGTTGGATCTGTGATGCGTTGTTTTGTGAGGCTTTGTTTCGCTTGGCATAAGTTCCATTGCAGCTTGCAACTGTGTAGTGAGTTTTTGTGGGGCTTTGCATTGCTTGGCTTCAGTTCCTATATAGCTTGAGGCAGTGTGGCAAGGCTTTGTGGGGTTTTGAGTCGCTTGGCGTCAGTGCCGATGAAGCTTGCAGATGTGGGTGAGGCTTTGCAGGGCTTCGCATCACTTGGTGTCAGTTCCGATGAAGTTTGCATCTGTGCTGCAAGTCTTTGTGGGGCTTCATGTCTCTTAGGATTCAATAAAACCTTCAGTTATACAAGGAGGAGTCCTATCTGATGCCAGCCAAGCATCCAGGACTTGGGGCACTTCTTGGAGCTCAGAGATTCACTCCAGCAGAGGCCAGCAGGGCTCAGGCAGGCAGGCTCTTTTTCAAGTCCAAGCAACTCCAGTGTAGCAGATCGCTAGGCAGTTGCAGGGAAGTCATTGGTGTTACCATTCCCTCATTCCGCCTCTGGGAAATTTGTACATGGACAATCGGCAGTCGGGAAATCATCATTAAAACTCACCAAAGCCCTCTCCTACTTCTGGCTGCTTCCCATTACAATGGTGTATGCGGTTGAAAGCCTACATTTGCTTCCATGACTTTAGGTTCCATAATGCACTGTCAAGTATTCAATAAGACATGGAATTTGCTGTCCATTGATTTCTATCTAAGTAGTCCTGCTGTTCCTCTGCACTGGATTCTCTACTCCAGGACTTGAGAGACTAGAATTGGACACACCTGTGACCTGTCTTGCGCAGGCCAGTTATGTGATCTGCCCTGGGCTTGCTGCTGCCTTGAAATGGTTTTAAGCTGCCATTTGCTGAAGCTCCTTGTTCGTTCATTGAAATGTGTTCCTCTGTGTAGCTGACCTCTTTTTGCTTGTTTTTCTGTCCAGTTTCTGCCTTGCCTCAGCCAAAGCCTGTGTCCTGTTCATGTGCAGCCTGCTACAGATTATCTCAGCCCTGCTTTGCATTTGCTTTAATCCCTGCCCGTATTGTTCGACCCTTTGGTGCACCCTAAGCTGCTCCCTTTCTAATTGCTCTTAATGTGTTCCTTCTGTTCCTTCTAATATTTTCCCTATACTTATTTCTTTTACTTCTGCCTTAGCTCTTGCATTTTCTCCTCAGTCTCCTAAATGTGCCCCTAGTTTAACTTTATCTTTCTGAGTGATTCTACTACAGTCTCTAGTTTCCATTAGCTTCCAGTGTCTTGTTTGTTACAGTTCCTAGGATCCCTGTTCTGACTTGACTGTTCTCCATTTTTCCCATGAATGCCTTGCTCCTCGCTATTTTCTACAGCTCTTATGTTCCAGTCTAGTGCTAAGACAGAATCCCGTTTGCTGCCTCCTTTCCACGGGGCTTGCAGGGTGACTATCTGTGAGAGTGATCTGAACGGAGGCGTTGTCATTCCCTGTAGCTGTTGGAAGGTCTGAGTCTTACCTGTGTACAACTGTAGTGGTAACCAAGAGTGTTTGTCCATTATTGGTCCTTTCCAGATTTGGTCAGTTTATGTTGCTTGCCTTCTCTATCTGATTCCTGTGCTTACTCTGTATCTGTCCTCTCCTGGTGTATGCCTTCCATGGCTCCTCTGCTTCATTACACTACATCCGTATTGAAATATTCCTTGAGGGGTGCTCCGCCTATAGTTCCTGAAATTTGGAGCTTGTTGTGACCCTATAGCTCAGAACAGAAGGTCTGCCAACTGGCACTTGGAGGCACCCAGTTTAGCTTGGGATGAAGTGAGCAGGCCCACTGTTAGAAATGGGTTACTCCCTGTAGGCCCACCCTCCTGGATGCGTCTTTCTTCAGACCCTCTGGACTCCACCAAAAGGTCTGCCTTCAGTACAGGCTCCCTGGGGTCAGAGAACTCACACTCCACCAGGTGTTGGCATAGCTCTGGAAAACAGGGACTGACATATGCTCTACAGCATCCAAATTAAACAGCCCATCACATGTGTCGACCAAACTACCCTTCACCCAACCATCCAGTGCCTCAGAAATGTACCCCACATCACCCATGCAAGACTGGTGCGATAGTGTGTGACTGTTTCTGTCTCTCAACCTATATTCTTCAGGGCGGTCCACATACTCACTTAACAGGGCATCTATGCTAGGGGAAGCCCTCTCCCTGCACCTCTCATCTAGAGTCAGTAGAGTATCCCTCCCACCACTAGGAATATGATCCCCTGTGCCAGTACCCACATTTGCTTCAGGGACCCTGCACACCACTGGAGTTACCTCACAATCCTGAACCCCCTGGTATATGTCAACCCCAACCTTGAAGTAGGGCATCAAGTCTCTGTGGGTGTGTGCATCTCCCTCGTCAGTTCTGGAGATATTATTTTTGATCCCACCATCTGCGCTGGACTCAGCCCTCATGGCTACCACTTCCAGCCCAGCCAAGCTCAGTTCATGAGCCACACACATTTCTTTTTCCTGGGTTGATGCTCTCTTAGTCTCATTCTTCTTGACTTCCTGGTCGATCTCTGTCAGTCTCCGACCCCAAGCTCGGATCCTATTCTTTTCTTCACAAGCCCATCTGCATCCCACATGATGCACAATGCCAATCTGTTTACATTTGTATTTTTGTTGTCATTTTTCTTCTTTCCTCTCCTATCCTTTCTGCGTGTACTCCTACCTTACTGTTTCAATAACTGAGGTAATAACACTAACAAGTGTGACCACACACACTGAGTTATATTGTATTTGTTTGTACTAGTAATTGAACCACAACAATGCCACTTTTCACTGATGTTATTCTTGCTTCTTTGCTTTCAGGTGCACAAAAGAGGAGGAGACAACAAAACCAATTGTACTGCCAGACAGAAGGCCTGCGGCTTGCGCCCTGCGCACAAC
Organism: Lissotriton vulgaris; assembly: GCF_964263255.1. Classification (NCBI taxonomy): domain Eukaryota; kingdom Metazoa; phylum Chordata; class Amphibia; order Caudata; family Salamandridae; genus Lissotriton; species Lissotriton vulgaris. The sequence goes on from NW_028253217.1 coordinate 162,319, forward strand.
ATCATGTGACGTGTGACGACAGACAGACATCTCTTCAACTTGTGCCACTGCCTGCTAACTGACATCTTAAAGATGGGCCCAAAGAATGGTACCAGGTCCTGTACCAAGAAAGTTGCCAGTGGGAAGAAGTCTCTGTCACTTACCACCACCGGTATGTCACCCAAACCTTTTTTGGGAAGCCCAAAAATTGCGCCTGCAGCAGGGGTGTCCGGGGAGCAAGCTGGGAGCAGCCCCCCTCATCAGTGGACCCACCCCACCAACCTAGGAGGACCAAGCCCATGTCTGTCGCAGAGGCAGCCAGTCTTATCATGACAATACCAATGAGCAGTGATGTTGAAATTAAATTATCATTTTTGCAAAGTAGTACCCAATCAATGAAGGAAAGTCGGATAAGTGGGCAACCACTCCCAATAGTAGTTGTTCTCCCAAAGTAGGGGCAGTTCATGAGATCGAGCTTCCTGCTGAGGAAGAAGAAGAGCAATCCACTCTTTCAGAAGATACATTGTCTTCCAGATTCCCCGTCAAGGAAAATGAGGGTTAGTCCATCAACTTCTTCTCCAAGCCCTCTTTCTGATGATCTAGACGCCACTTGAATCCCACCTCAGTCTGAGAGTGAGACAAGCCACGAGAGGAGGCTAGGGAAAAGCAAGGTTCCAGAAAGCCTTAGAGTTGTAGAGGTAGATGTAGAAGAGAAGGAAGATGATGAGCCATTCATCATGGACATTAGCCCGACCCAGTAGAGACTGATATTACCCCATCCCAAAGTGCTGTGAGGGATGTGGCACGGATACCACCAACACAGATACCACCAACACCACCTCCAGCTGCCATATTTACAAAGTCCTGGTAGCGACCTACATCCACCACAACCACCTCAGATACTGCAGAAAGTCAAACGTAACGCACCATACCAGTTCATCCGACATTGCAAGTGGCACCAGCAGCATCAGAAAGTTGACCTCCCCAGTTTGGGACTTATTTTCGGTTAGCAGGAAGGAGGTGAACATTGCTATATGCTCCATTTGTGGAGTAGGTTTTAGTCGGGGTAAACTTCGTACAAACTATGGTACTGGAGGCCAAACAACCCATCTGAGAAAACACCACTTGATCCAGTGGGAGGCGCACTTTAGTGGCCAAAACACTGAAAGTGTTGTTGGTGGAGGAGATAAAGAAGACCCGTCCACGGTGGAAGGGGAACAAGAGGGAGATTCTTTTTCCAGTACACAAAGCAGCCCTATCCCCAGCAGTGCAGTCGTACCGCCCACAACACCATCAGCAACATCGCAATCGCACAAGAGTCAGGCTGAGACACCAATGGGTCCAAGGCAAGAGAGTCCTGCAATGAAGAAACACGCATTGAGCCTAACATCTGGCGTCGAGAAGTCACCTCCATCAGTGGCACCAGAAAAGAAAGAAATCCTGGCTTCTATTCTCAGCATGTTTAGGTCGGAGGGGCAGTACAAGCGCAACCACCCAAGGGAACGTTTGTACAACACAAAGCTGGCTAAAATCTTAGAGCTGGACCTCCTCCCTTTTTCTTTTGTGGAAGGGGTGGGTTTTCTTTAATTTATTGCAGCCACCTAGCCGAAATGGAAGGTTCCCAGCCGGTCCTATTTCGCCAGAGTTGCTGTTCTAGCACTACATCACAAAGTGCTGGAATTGCTTTGACAAGCTTTGCAGCAGAGTGCTGGTCACACTAGCCACCTGACAACAGACCAGTGGCCCAGTTGCCAAGCCACAGATTACATGTGCATCACTGCACACTGGATCTCTTTTGTGGTGGTTAGAGAAAGATATCTGCAGGTGTTGACAGTGTTGAGATTTTTAATGACGCTCGTAAACATGCAACAGTTCGCCATGGAGAAATCTCATACTGCTGCAAACATTTTGAAAGACTTTGGCAACAAGGTCTTTGAATGGCTGTGACCAAGAGGTCTTAACATTGGTTTTGTTGCGTTAACATCATTGTTCAAGACTTTCTGAAAAAAGACTGAGTCAGCAACTTACTGACCACCTGCAGAAGAATCTGTACACATTTCAGCCATTCTTTTAAAGCCCAGAAGCAGCTGAGGATAATTCAACGTGATAATGTAATGCCAGTTAAAGCACTCATCCAGGAGGTGCCAACATGTTGGAACTCAACGTATTACATGCTTGAACGTCTGTTTGAGCAGTACAGACCAATCAATTAATATGTCATGCAAAGATATGGAGTCTGTCAAATTAGTTTAAGGAAGGAGTTATGGTTAGTTTTAGGGTAAGTCTAAAGATATGGTTATGAGCATGCTTTAGGATTATGGATAGAGATAGGGATAGAGTTACGGTAAGGGCAAGTATAAGGGTACTGGTTAGGGTGGATGCTAGGCTTATTGCAGGGAATCCAGGTCTTTTCTACGGGGTTACTGCTTATTGTTCGGCTTTTTCTGAACCCTATTTTTACTGGTATTATGACTCTGTGCATTGTGACACTGATAATCAGTGCCACAACTCTATCTGATTTGGACTTAAAATTGTACCCTCTACATTCTATACAAATAAGGAATGCTTTCAGCTCATCTGTTCGGGCCTTGCTTCAGATCTCTCAAGGTCTTGGGTGCTAGCGAGACCTGGCAGCCATCTTTGGGCACGGTCTATAAAGACTGCGCCCAGTCTCTCAATTTTGCTTGTTTTACAGTCTTTGCAGAAAGAACATCTCTCGTACAGCTCCGGCTCCCGCACACGCATGCTAAACTCACGGGTTTCCTGACAGCTCCTCTGTTCTGGTTCTGGGCTCCTGGGTCAGAATCCTCGTTGGCTCCTGCATCCCTGGTTCGACTCACCTACAGAAAAGAAGAGAGAAGACTTTGTGAACATGTGTCATTGCGTTTCAGCTTCCCGAATGGTCCACAGCTATGCAAAAACAAGTAACAAGGTCAGAGCACTGAACCGTAAGACAGTCAAAGGACATAGCGCACTACGGGATTTACTTTTGATTCATTTTTTCAGATTCATTTTGAAGGCTTTTTATTTTGAAGGAACTTATGAATAAAGGGTGAGCAAACTTTCTCAAAGAATCCTTCAGATTTCTTGGAAAGTAGTTTAAAAGTAGTGTTAAGTTGCCTTGCACTCCTCCTATCCTCGCTACCTGGCGAATAAACTGAAACTCTCTGGAGGCTCTAGACCATCACGTAATGCGGAAAATCTATTGCTTGAACCTCCCACTCCCTGTGGCATCTAAGCGGGACTTGAGAGGTGACATAAGTAAAAATAAGGGAGATCACTACTTTGGAAGTACTTTTAATCCATAAATCTAATGTCCACATAATTTACTTTTAAAGACAATCTGCAAAATCGGGCGGCCTTTAAAATGACAACAAGGGGGCGTGGCCAAGTTAGTAGACAGGTAAGATGTGTCTCTGTGTCTCCACCTTTACTTTACCCTCATATAGCACCTTACCTGCAGTGCATAACATGCTCCCTCTACCCCGTACAGGTTGCAGATGCTGCGTAGGCACAGATGATAAGACTGGGAGCCCCTCCTGGCGCTGACAGGCAGTCCTGCTTGGTATGGGCTGTGGGAGTGGAGGCCGCAATCGGCGGCAATATGGTGGCAGTCAGCCCAAGCTTGCAGAGACAAGGTCCTGCCTGCAGTCTTCCCGCACCCAAGTTGCTGCGCAGAGGAGCGTGCAACAGGTGCCCTCGTTCAGCCTGCAACAGCATCCTTAAGCTGTGGTGAACCCTGTTTGAGGACCTGATGGCCATAGACAAGTGAGACCTGTTGTGGGGGACTTGCCCAGCTATAGCATCCAGCACATGTGAACAGCGGGACTCCCGGCCCCTGGCATCTAAGCTGTAAGGCCTGGGATGCTGTGTACCTGTGGAGTGGACATCAGCTCTCCAGCTGGCCGGGTGGTTGGTATGGTTGGGGCTGCCCATGCAGAAAACCGCCTGAGAGATATAGGCAATAACTGCCCCAGACCCCGGATCCTCGCGGGAGAATGGCGCTGCCTGGGGAGGCCGAATAAATGCACTGAAGCAGAGTGTACGTGATAGGCAGAGGGTCCCCCTGAGTGTCTTGCCCACTATAAGCAGGCCCACCCCCTGGAGTCGTTCACCTGCCTCGGTAGCTGCTGGCCCTTGCAAGCAAGGAAGGAGATGGACTGGAGGTTGAGGCCCATCTGGGTGGGATTGCAGGTCAAATATAGGCAGATCTTTCATGATTCGCTGCATGCTGCCACATGCAACCTACCACATGGTCAAGCTCTGTGGTACCCAACCTTGGCCTGGATCCCGCCGAGTGAGGTAGGACGAGAGTCCTGTGGCTCCCACCTGCTGCAGTGACACTTGACCCCCACTCCTATGTCTGCTGGTGGGCCTGATCTCCGACTCTGGAGTTCCCTGAGTAAACCCTCCTAAAAGGGGCAACAGCCTAAATCACCAGAGAGCCCTCACCATCGACGGCGACACCTGACAGACAACGGGGGTTGTAGCTGTAATCAGGCCAACGTGTTCTGGCTGCAACCAGGCTGCTGCCCGGGGTAACTTATCTCCGGCCAGGACTCTGGTTGGAAAGGAACAAACGCTTGACCCTCTGGGCCCACTGCAGCCACTCCTGACATACCTGTTCAAGTGCTGATGTGCGTTGTCCCTTGGCCAGGTCATCGCTGACTAACTGACCATCTCTGGATTTACTTGTACAGAGGAATGTTACCATGTCATTGTTCAGGTTGAAAAGAGATCGCTCTTTGTGGGATATGCTGACTAGGTCCGCTGGGGGGGCCTTCAGGGGATAGGATTCCCACAGCGAACAAAGATCACCTCTCAAAGACTCAAAACATGGATGGGCCTGTGACTTGGTCCTTCCTAGTGTCCTTATTCACATCACTACAAGATGACCTTCAAGCAGTCAAAAAGGACCTATCTTCTGATCTGCGTGAGGTTCGTCAAGACCTGGAGGACGTGGGGGACAGGGTCTCTGGTCTGGAGGAGCAAGAGTCCAGGCGAGTTGAAGAAGCCGAGTGGCTGCCACAAGAAGTGCTCTGACTCCGGGAGCAAGAGCTTGATCTACAGGCCCATGCCGAGGACTTAGAAAATCGCTCATTGTGTAACAGTATATACATTAAAAGAGTCCCAACTAAGGGTGGGCGGAGTTGGCAGAATGACACTAAGCGGAATTCCATGGAGTTGCCTAAAAACTCAGCGGAATTCCGCTGCACCCATTGCACGCAGCAGAATTGAAGGGTTCCTGACCACAAGACTGCCACCTGCTTTACGGCTTACCTCGGTCTGCTGTGTCAGTAATCAACAGTGTTTCTCCTGTCCTTCCTGGGCCATAACAAAAGTGAAACCACCTTGCTGCAGGACTTGAGATTACTGCGCATGTGCATGCATGGGGAGAGGAGACATTAACCCAGTCTCCACTCCTGAGAATTAGGAGACAGGAGGAGGACAGCCCAGGCACAGAGAATGCCAGATTCAGGGAAGGTGGACTCAGGCACAATCTGTCTTCGCTAGGTCCAACCTGCCACAGCAGCCCTTTCCCTCACCAACCAAACATTGCCCCTTTCTCACCCCTCAGCGCTTGTAACGTCACCACCCATAATTCGCTAGCCTCTCTCCCAAACTCTGCAACCCTCTCCATCACCACCACCCTTCATTCAGGATCCATGCCGGACAGTTCTTTCCCTCTCCACCAACCCTCACTCACCACCACCCCTCCCTCACTGTCAAGCCTTAGCGGTCCTCTCTCTTCTTCACTGTCTTCCCCGCAGCCCTCTGCCTCACCGCACACCCACTGTCCAACCCCCTCTGCCCTATCCCTTACAAATAGGGGTGAGAGGCATGGACAAACTCCGCCACATGGCAGAATCAGACTTTTTTGTTGAACTCTGTGCTCCCATCGAAGCACGGATTTGGCAAAACTCAGCAAACTCCACTAGCAGAGCAGAGTTAGCCAGCAATCAGGAAGTGACATATGCTTTCTGTAGGGCACTCATCTAGTTTCTAAGGATGTACCCAGAATTCAGTCCTACTGGTTCCAGCACCAACTTTGTTCCTCTTGACCCACTAAAAACAGAGGAGTGGTCATTTTCAAAGGGGAAATACTATCCACAATAGTGGAGGTTAAGAGACACCACTTGGCAGGGCCAGACTGAGAACCACAACCAGCCCTGGCAAAGTGCTCGGCTGGCCCCCCTCCCCACTCGGGGGTGGGGGGGTGGGGGGGATGTGGGTGCCCCCAAGCTCTGTGCCGGGCCGGTTTTTGGCCGATTTTGTTACAGGGCCGATTTGCTGCAAAAACGGCCCTGTAACAAAAACGGCCCCCAGGGGCCCAGAACCGGCCCCACCCGTGAGGCGCACCAGGGGATTGCTCGGTTTCCGCTATGGCCAGTCCGACCCTGCCTCCTGGTAGTCCGGCTGAGATTGGGCACGTTTCACTTCACCCTGGTAAGTATTTACACATTTTACGAGCACCAAGAATCCTTTATTACTACCTCCTTGGCACCTGTGCTCCATCTCCTGATGCCACTATCTTGATAGGGGGTACATGAACTTGGTAATCAACACTATTATTTATCGCTCAGGGCAACGCTCCAACTAAACTGGGGCCTTCTCTGCTGCATGGTTACGATGGCTCACAGATTGTGGACAGCAAGACATTTGCGACAACTGCACCCCTCTACTAGACACTACACATTTTATTTGGCTGCCCATAAAACGTTTGCACGTATTGACTGCTTCCTTGCGACCCTGTAGCTCTTACATCAGAAGTGGACATTGCTCCCCAATTGCTCTCCGACCATGCCCTTTTCTCCTTATCTCTCAGACTAAATGTCTCTCAACCTAGGACGTTGTGCTGGCGCCTTAGAAACTCCTTGCTTCAGTCACCAGCCATGGTCAATTCCCTAGGGAAAGTGATTGGAGACTACCCCAAACCAACAATAATGCAGAGATTTTAATGGCCTCTATTATGAAAACTCTGAAGCTAGTAGTGCGGGGTGAACTTATAGCTGTCTTCATGAAAGAGGATTGTATTCGCCAAAGTAAATGACAGAGTTTAGAGAGATCTGTATCAGAACTCGAGGCTATCACTAAAGCGTACTGGGGCCCCTAGAGTATGGAGGGAATTTGAATAAAAGCACAGCATTTTCTCAAACGTTTACATCTCGACAGGGCGGAGTACGCTATTGTGCACCTTAAACATGAATTTTACCTTGGGGGTAACAGTTGCGGGCATATTTTGGCACACCGCCTACACAGCAAAATCCATTCTGGATCTGTGAAGACCATATGTACCGGACCATCTACAGAGGTCTGTCAACCGACACAGAGATAGCACTGGCCTTCCAGGCTTTTTACGGTTCTCTATACTCGATCTCAGATGGCTCTATTGGAGATCCCTTAGGTTACCTCCACAATGTCACCCTCAGTCCCAATCCAGACAAAGAGGCTGAGGCTCTGGAACGACCCATATGAATAGAAGAGGTGATCTCGGCTATCGCTCGTTTAAAACCAATGAAGTCGCCAGGGCCCCATGGCTTTAGTACACAAATGTACAAGGATTTCTGCCAGGATCTCACCACCTTGCTTGCCCATCACTATAATTCCTTTGCTGTCTCGGGCTCCCTTACTGGCTCTATGTTGGAGGTTCATATTTCGGTAAATTCGAAACCACGCAAAAATCCGGCCCTCTGTGGGTCATATAGACCTATCTCTCTCTTAAATATAGACGCAAAATTATTCACCAGTATCTTACCCCACCGCTTGAATCCATTATTGCCAGGCCTGATTGAACCATACCAGGCGGCATTTATACCTGCACATTAGTGCAGCAATAATACCAAATGCCTTCTGCACCTCCTTGACAAATTCATAGGTCTCGGAAAGAGGCACTGCTTCACTCCTTTAATGTCAAAAGGAGTTTGATTGTGTGCATAGTCCCTACGTCTTTGAGTTGCTCTGGAAATTTGGTATTGGCAACAAGTTTTGTAGATGGGTCGGAAGCGTTTATAGCACCCCCAGAGCTTCAGTGATGGGAAATGGTCTATTGTGCCCTTCCTTCCTTATACAATGGGGCACCAGTCAAGAGTGTCTCTTGTCCTCTCTTTTTTGCGGTATACATTGAGCCTCTAGCACAATAACTGAGCGATAATCCGGTCGTTGTTGGGATTCCTTTAGGGGTGATCGTGATCTCATCAGCCTCTATGATAATAATGTCATCTAATCAATCACTGATCCGATGTCCTCGCTTCCCGCACTATTCTAAGAGCACCAGCTCTTTGGGGAGGTTTTGGGATTTAAAGTAAATGTGCAGAAATCACAGATTTTGAACCTCTCAGTTTCTTCCCCTCACGAAAATATTTTACACTCTATGGGCCCGATGTAGGTAAACGCGATTTTCCGATTTCAAAATACCGAGGCGGGCCGAATCGGTATACTGAAATCGGAAAACGATATGTAGGAAAAAAATACCGAATGAAAACCGAATCGGTCGGCATCGGTAATGAGAATCGGTACGTTCCGATTCAGCTCGTTCCGAATCGGAAATTACCGATTTGGCCAACAACGAATCGGAAAACACCGAATCGGCTCTCATCGAATCGGATAGTTCCGAATCGGCGAATACCGAATCGGTAAAAGCCGATTCGGTAAAAACCGAATCGGCAATCATAGACCCATGGCGAAAAAGCCCATAGGAATGCATTGCATGAACCGATTCGGCTTTTACCGAATCGGATAATACCGAATCGGATTTTACCGATTCGGCTAATACCGAATCGGTAAAAGCCGATTCGGCAATAGGCGATTCAGCCAATGAGGTGGCTCCCCCTCCCCCACCCAAACAGGGAGTGGCAACCCTGGCAGGTGCAGACAATTAAGAAGTTTCTAGAAGTTACTGGAAAGCCTGCCTGAGCCCAACACACAGTTAGCAGCAGTGGGAGAAGGAGGTTGCAGACTGAACAACAGCAGAATGGCAGATCAGGCAGGAAGCCAGAAGTCCTCCCAAAAGAGGAAGCCCAAATTCACCACCACAGAACTGCAGGTGCTGGTTGAGGAGGTGGTGAGGGTGCACCGCCAGCTCTTTGGCAGGCTGTCCCTCAACGTGCCAGACAGCACGAAGAGGAGATTGTGGACCGACATCGCACAGAAGGTCAATGCTGCTGGAGTCACCCCCAGGTCCATTGAGGAACTAAAGAAAAGGTTCTACGACCTCCGCAGCCTCACGAAGAGGAAGCTGGCCGAAATCCAGAGGCAGGCTGGACACACCGGAGGAGGCCAGAACCCGGCGCCACCCCTCACCGAGCTGGAGGAAATTGTCTCCAGCACCATCGAGAGGGCGAGCATCGTAGGGATCGGGACCCTGGACAGCACTGCGATGGCCACAGCTACAGGTAAGAAGCATGCGCATCATGACACACCCTACCAGACACCTCCCCATTAGACACAATGCATAGGCAAACACCAGCACTGTACTGCCACCAACATACAAGAGACAAGCATCATGGTACATGTAGTCAGCAGAAGTTAGCCAGATATGTCAGTGCAGAATCACAAGACAGGAAACAGTGTGACACGGTGTAAGGAGATGCAAGGACATGTGGAATGCCATAATTGTACTGCCTGTAATACATCGGCACTCAGTTTACAAATGCTTCTTTGTACCTAGGGGCACCATCAGGCAGCACCACTGTGGCAGCAGAGGGAGCCTCGACATCTACTACTGCAGTGGCAGGGCCCAGCACCAGCCAGCCTGGCCAGGAGGAGGAGGATGAGGATGAGGAAGGAGACACCACAGGGCTTGGAATGGAGGGAGTCCTGGTGATTGATTTCCAGGCAGTGCACTCCCCAGTACTGCCCAGCTCACCCCCCTTGCAATTTTCACCATGCAACTCCCCAACAAGGCAGACCATTCCGCCGACAACAGCTCCTGCCACAACCGTGGCCTTGCCACCCGTCCTACCTGTCCTGGGAGCAGGGGCACCGGGACCGGCCAGCACCACACCACCACCAGTGGCACCCCAGCCCACTCAGCAGGCCGGAGGCAGCAGTGCCAGACGCCGTGCCACCACCACCACCACCACCACTGCTGCACCAGCACGGGAGGGCAGTGTGTTCCTGGGCCTGGAGGGCCAGATGGTCAAAATCCAGCGCCAACAGGCCAGATCCACCATGGCCTGCCAACGCCAGCTCCTGCAGCACAACCTGCAGATGGGGGAGTTGGTGAAGGGGTTCCAGGCTGTTGTGGACAGCAACAAGGAGGTGGCAGCAGGGTTGGGCAGGCTGACCACTGCCATCACCCACTCCTCTGCCAGGCAGGAGGAGCATGAGGTTGCGCGCAGGAGGGATGCCCGGGTGCTCAACCGGGCCATGGCCCGCCTTGCATCGGCGACCGCCCAGCTGTGCATCCGAAGCGCAAATCAGGAGTCGGTGCAGAGTCAGCAAACGGCTGAGCTGACCAGGGGGATGGCCAGAATCACCACGGCCATGGAGGCCATGTTAATTTCAAACGCCGCCTCCAATCCTGCCCTGGACCTGGGTGATGCTGGAGACAGCAGCAGCCGCAGCAGCCCGGCCAGCGCTGCATCAGAGCCAAGGAGGAGCACCAGGCGATCCGCTGATGCTGCAGGCCATTCGGAGGGGGCCGGGGGACACCCCAGTGGGTCTGGAAAGCGGGCCAAAAAATAGGCTGGCAAGGGGGGATGATCATACCAGGACCCTGGACTTTATTTGTTTTGACAGACTCCATTTTTTAATGCACTTCAGTGATGTAACTGTGGTGCATCACTATTAAAAATTTTATTTTCCAAGCAACATTTAGCTGTCTTTGCATCTGTACTCAGTCAGAAATAGTTCTCAGTGATCTCCTCACGTCTGTATCTGCCATCACATGGCGTACACACCCCAGCTGGCTGTGTCAGTGGCACAGCTTCGTCGTCGTCATAGTCCTCGTAGTCAGACAACTCCACCTCAGTGCCCTTCTTGACCGCAAGGTTGTGTAACATTGCACATACAGCTATGATCTTGCAGCAGGTGATGGGGGTATACTGCCTTGCACCTCCACTCTTGTGCAGGCATCTGAATCTACTTTTCCAGATGCCAAAGGTCCGTTCCACAACATTCCTGGTGCGTATGTGGGCCCGGTTATACCTCCTTTGGCTGGGTGTGGAGGGGTTGAGGTAGGGGGTGAGTATGAATGAGCGGAGGGCATATGCACTGTCGCCTGGAAGAGAAAGGGGTCACATTAGACACATGCATACATGTATTACACCTACCTACCATGTGTTATGGGGGTCTGATGATGTGGCTCACCTAGGAGGTATCCTTCTCCAAAATCGCCAGCCATCAGCCGTGCATATATGCCGCTCTGTTGGAATATATAGGAGTCATGGGTACTCCCTGGAAATTTTGCTACCAGGTCTGTGATGGTGCACTTGGCATTGCAGATCACCTGCACGTTGATGGTGTGTGTCGATTTCCGATTGCGGTATATGTATTCGGTGTCCGCTGGTGGGCAAATCGGAATATGCGTGCCATCTATGCAACCGATGACTTGGGGAAAGTGTGCCATCTGGTAGAAGTCCGCTTTGGTTTGTAGCAGTTCTGCGTGGGTTGCAGGGAATGAGATGTATTGGTCCATCCTGTCTATCATGGCGTCAAGGAATATGTGGAAGAACCTTGACAGGCTGCTCTGGCTCACCCCTCCTGCTGCTGCTACTCCACTTTGATAGCTGCCAGACGCTACCAGGTGTAGGCTGCATAGCACCTGGACGTGCGCAGGGATGGCGTGTGCCCTTGGGGTGTGGTGGTCCAAGTATGGCTTAAGGTCCCTGATGAGCTCAAGTATGGTGTCAGAGTCCAGCCTGTATCTCTGTAGGATCTCAGCCTCAGTGAGCATGAACAGGGTTATCCTCTGTCTGTAGACCTGTTCATTTCTTAGCCATTCCCTCTGTCCTTCCTGCTGTAGCCGTAGCCGCCTCGCAATGACATAGAAAGCTGCCATCCTGCAAGTTGCAATGCATTTTGGGACTGTTTATATGGGTTGGAGTTGGTTACCACCTGATTGCAATCCATGGTAAATACCGAGTGAATTCTACCGATTTTGAGCCGATTTCGGTGTTTCTGTGCCTCCCTACATCTCCCCAACTGTTGGAATCGGGGAATTTCCCGATCGGAGATTCATACGAATCGGCATGTTTTCCGATTCGGTTCATGTCCGAATCGGTATTTCTACCGAATCGGTACATGGACCGAATCGGTGATTTCCCGATTCGGTGTCACTAACGAATCGGTAGTGGGACCGAATCGGTGAATTCCCGATTCGGTGTCACTAACGAATCGGTAGTGGGACCGAATCGGTGATTTTCCGATTCGGTGTCACTAACGATTCGGTACATGGACCGATTCGGTCTTTGTCACCGAATCGGTGTTTTTCCGATTCGTTACATATCCGATTTTCGGTATGTACGTATCGGATCCTTTCACGTTCGGTACACATTCCGAATCGGTTTTCTATCCGATTCGTTCTGTTTTTGGTTCCCTACATCTCGATGGCTGTTTACCGATCGGTAAGGGCCAAAAATCGGTATTTTCGGCCGATACCGATCGGTAAAGCCCTACCTACATCGGGCCCTATGTTTCCCTTTGAGTGGGCGATGTGTTTCATATCCTATCTGGGTGTTAAGCTTGCCCGGACTCTCCCTAAAACATTGGCTGCCAACGACACCACCCTTACTTCTCAATTCACAGATATCTGTCTAGATGGAGCCGTCTCTGACTTTCTTGGATAGGTAGAATAGCGGCAGTCAAAATTACCCTCCTACTCCGAATACTTTATCTGTTCCAGACCTTACCGCTGACCCCTCCATGCATCGCCTTTCATTCCCTCCAATTGAAATCAACAAATTCCAGTGGGACAGCAAGAAACCCTACCTTCATAACCAGTTACTCCATCGCTCAAAGCAGGATGGTGTGCCTGCCGTTCCTATGATACTCCGCTACTACCAAGCCACCCAACTTAGATTTCTAGTAGAATAGAACCACCCGCTCTCTGAAAAACATTGGTCTTTTATAGATTAACCAGTTGCTGGTTCTAACATATGGAAGGACATCTGGTTTACCTGTAAATAAAGAGCCTGGGGTCTCTAGTCCTCCCCGGTGACTAGCTACATGCTCAAAGTGTGGGACACTGTAGCACTCCAGGCAGGTCTCACAACTTTACCTTCCACCATGACCCTGATTCTGCCCAAACCAGATTTCATCACAGGGATTGAACCAGAAATGTTCCGGCAATGACAAGAGGGGGGTCGTAAGCAAGTGGGTTGCCTTTTCGACAGTCTAGGGCTTGTTCCCTTTGACCTGCTCAAGGCTGATTATTCCTTAACAGACTCCGACCGCATACACTATTTACAACTATGACACTAGGTGAAAAGACCGCACAATAAGGAGGGCGACCTCTGACCCCCTTTGGACAATGGACAGTACTTAAAGTGACAACAAGTGCCTCATAAATTAACTACAAGCCATATTGGACAAGGTGTCTTCCCCGACTAAATACAAAGGGCAGTCGAGAAGATATGCAGAGCTTGGGAGAGCCCTTACTCCCAAGGAGTGTGAGGATTTGTTTTACAGAGTACATCACACTGCATATAACTTGACTAGCATTGAGACTGCTTATACAATTGTCTCTTATTGGTATCTGACCCCAACTAGACTTCACAAAATGAATGCAGGGTGCTTGAAAGAGTGCTGGAGGGAGTGCTGGGACACTTGGACTCTACTCCACCTTCTATGGCACTGTCCAAAACTCACCACCTACTGGAATGAAATACTGAATAACATCTACTCTGCCTTTAACACTTCAATCCTGAGGTTCCCAGCCTACACTACCCTTGGACTTCCAAATCCCTCGACTTATCCGCTACGCTCTAACCTAGGGAGGCAGATGGTCCTAGCCTTGGGGGTGTCCCACCAGGTGTTTCTAGCACTCTGGGTCACTGATAGGACCCCTCCTGACCGCACCTCCTGGTTACACAAGCTCTGGTTTTGCCTGGGTATGGAGAAACTATCCCTGTAGGTGGATCGGAACCGCTCCTCTTTTCGGGACCTGTGGGCACCCTTCATTCACAATTTTTCCTCTGAATTTCGAGACCTGACATTCCTGGCCTATATGAGGCTAATCTACTTGATTCCCACTGAGACCCCCACAGACAGCTAGGCACTATTCCAGATCCTACCATCCTCCCTTCCATACTACACCATATTGTGATGCCAGTACTATTTAGTATTTACCATATAGCTATTGTACTTAAGGACAATTGGGGATGATGGGTGTTTGACAGGTTATTTGTGTCTAATTAAACTGCCTGATCAATGCTTCTGGCCCCAAGATTGTAGGCAGAAAAGTTGTTATAACTACACTATATGTTTTACAGACCGCTGCCGTCCTTTGGTTGTAGGCAAATAGCTGTGTATTGTCATGAATCGGCTTTAATAAACAGAATTGTTCCATTAAATTAGAGCAGGCAACAATACAGCAGCGCACACTCTGGTGCAGGAAATCTACTGGGCCTCTAAACCTCCCTGCCCTATTAGATGCTAGAAAATGATAGGTAGTTTGAATCCCGCCTTGCCTCATTAGAGACTATGGACTTACAGGGGTCTGGCAGTATCAATTGTAATTATACCTAATTGCCATGTATGCTTAATAAGAGCACTGGCCCTGGGTCTGGTTAGCAGAGCCGAGGGCTCACTCAGAGTTAGAAAACCAGCAACTAGTAGTCAAAATGGGGGCAAAAAGTGGGGAACGCTGAATACAGGTACTGATTTCTCACACAACCCCCTCCCAGAAAACAGCCTAGGAGACTCAGCCCAACTATGGGAGAGTTTCCCTGGTCTGTCAGGCAAGGAAGGAAGTACAGAAATCAGGTTGTACAATTGCAGGATCTAGTCTGCCTTACATCCTCTTCCCAAGGTCACTTCATAGCTGAAGCTTCATCACTGCTGTTTCATTTTCTTCCTCCCTTTTTAGTTTGGGTAGTGAGGTGCCAACCTCCTCTATCCCTAACTGTGCTAGGGTGGCACCTAGCTTACCCTCCCATCATAAACAACAGGGTCAGGGGGCCTTACTTACTTTTGGCCATGGGGTCTGCCTCCCTTGTCATGTACAGTGCTGCCATGAAACCCAGCACCCAGCACCCAGCAGAGGCTACTGACACCTGTCAGCAACCATAACCACACCCTACGCTCTCCCCTAACAGAAGGCAGAGCTGCTTTAGGGGCAACTGTGGGTTCCTGGAACCTATCTTGCTGTTTAGAGTGGGGGGCTACCACTTCCTGTGGCAGACATCCTCCTTCCACTCTCCCTTCTGTCAGTGCCGGCGTGGCACCCAGCACCGGCGTAACAACATTTGAGGGCCCCTCCTGCAAGGCACATGCAGAGGCCCCCTCCGGACTCAATCAGGAGATCTCCAACCAGAGTACCGTGCAGAGGGGGCCCCTCTGAGCTTGGGGGCTGCAGGGGCATGTGTTACGCCACTGGCACCCATCTGTTTGACAGCTGCCTGACTTCTCAGAACTTCCTTGCGGTCAGGTTAGGCCTCACCAGTGGCAACCTTGGATTTCTCCCTCACTGGAACAAAAGATCCATTACCCACTGAAACTCTCTTTAAGAGTGGCTCACCTTTCCTATTCTTTTTCCCTTTCTTTTGGGACTCCAGTTTCCTAACAGTAGGAACTGGCACTGAACGACCACCCCACGTGGGATCCGACCAACCTCTGGGAGGTCATTGCCCAGGAGACAATCTAAGGGGAGGTCTGCACTGACTACCTCTGACTTCCAACTTATACCAGCTAAGGATAAGCTCCCATTCAAAGGGTACTATGGCTACAGGGGATATTTTAATATTCGTGTCTCTCCTGGCATATACATGTTTGGGGACACCAGCCTGTCACTCACTATAGTTTGACTGCCACATGTGTCTCACAGGCCAAGGGCAGGGATCCCATTCACCTGAATGGAGTGGAAGTGCCTACTGAAACCCTCAAGGTTCACCAGCTTACCATCTGGACCTGTCTCCCAACAAAATGCTAAGAGGACCTCCTGATTTGAGGAGCCCTTCTCTATGGCTACACTGGACAGCCCAGTGCTAACCACTTTCTTGGAACAAGAAGGGTCACCCCTGAAGTAACCTGACTGCTGACAGTCAAATCACACCCTGTTGTTCAAGTACGTTTTCAGCCCTGGATTCTCCTGCCTCGGCTTATCAGATTTGGGATGGGATTTCCTCTTTTCCTCTCATCCGGTTTAGTGTTCTGGGTTCCGGAGTGCCGCACCGTGGTGGGCTTACCACCTCCCTCCTCGGGTTATGTGGGCCTAACCCACTCTTCTTGGAGTCATCCAAGTTCTCACCCACTCATCAGCTGTCTCTCCTAGTTCCCTGGGACTAGACAGCTTAGAGTCCACTAGGTACTGGCGTAACTTCTCTTGTACACAGTGAGTCAGGATGTGTTCTTTAAGAATTAAATTATACAACCCTTCATAAGTACTCACTTTGTTACCTTCCATCCAGTCCCCTAGTGCCTTCACTTAGATGTCCACAAATTTCACCCAGGACTGTGTGCTAACTTTCTGGGTGTCCCCAAACTTCACCCTGTACTGCTCTGCAGTCAGACCAAATTCTTGACTAAACATTTCTTCATGTGGGAGTAAGATTTTGCTTCATCCCCCTCTAGGGTCAGGAGCCTTTCCCTCCCCGCTACTGGGATCAGTTACCACAAGAGTGAGCACCAATACGTGGCTTGGACCCCTCTCAAGTGCCCATTCAAATGCAGTCAGCTAGTTATCAATGTCACTCCCCTCAGTGTACATTGGAACTATTCCCTTGGGAAGCTTGGGTGTAAACCCACCGCCCCTGGCCATCTCTGTATATTTTGTGTCGTTGTTGCTGCCACCATGTTTTCTTCCTCTCTCCACTCCCCACTTCTCTCTAGCTAGTTCGAACTTCTACTCTTCCTGAGCTATGGAAGCTAACTGGGCATCAAGCTCCCTTTCTCTGATGGGTATCTGTAGGCCCTGAGCAGGGAGCCTGTCCTCCCTCTAACTGCAGGAAATAGGAACCTGGTGCTAGTAGAAATAAAAAGGTTGCCATCCTCTTCCTGCTCTAGCAGGTTGTTGGAGGGGTCACCCTCCCTTTCATTCTCTG
Organism: Lissotriton vulgaris; assembly: GCF_964263255.1. NCBI lineage: Eukaryota > Metazoa > Chordata > Amphibia > Caudata > Salamandridae > Lissotriton > Lissotriton vulgaris. Next base: position 179,499 of record NW_028253217.1, read on the forward strand.
GAGCTGTCTGTATCCAGGCCTTAAGGGACCTAACCAGCTCTGCCTTCCTAAACCTATTAGCAGCAGGTAGCCCCATAGCCTTACACTGGACCATAAACTCAGCCACTGTGAATTTGTTTTGATTAGCCAGATTGAGGTCCATAGTATCTCTACTTTTCAGAAAAAGAACAAATTTGAAAAATCAAAAATATGGATTTAACATCAGTTTAATCCAAAGTTCAAAAATTCATAAAATGTAAATTTTCATTCTAAGTCAATTTAGATGATTCTTAAAGATCTTAACTTAATTTACTGTATGGTGTAATTTAAATGCAAGTAAGTATCGTCACTGTTAAATACCAAATGGTGGGAAGTGGTTTATTAGTAGTGATAAGTAGTAGCGTACCACTAGTAACAAGGTCACAAACACAGTAAAAGGTTTAGTTAGGGTCTCAAAAATTATTTTTTGCTCAACCCTTGGTAGCTGGCAGCGAGCAGGTAGGTTTGCCTTAGGAGACAGGTGTATAAAACACCAAAACATTAAATACGTAAGACACAAAACAATAAAAACCCAACACCATTTCATAAAAATATCAGCAGCAGCTGCTATAAACAGAGGGTGGTGAGGTGGGTGGGTCGCGTGGGAGACATTGCGCTGGGGTTAGAAATACAATATTAAAGAAAGGAAAATCTTACCTTTTGCCGCCGGCTGCCTCCAGTGTCATGTCTCGTCTTGCTGCCTCTCCTCTTCCTGCCTGGTCAAAAGAGCCCGTCACCTCGCCCAAACCAGAGACTCTGTGGGATTTCTCCAGCCCGGCTGCTCAATGCAGCCGGGCTGGAGAAATCAATGCAGCTTAGTCATTTTTCTGGAGCTTTTTCTCTCCACGTCGAGTGGGTCTCCATTTCAGGCCGGATTTGTGTCAATGTCGTCAGCTTGAATTTCTGCGAGGCCTCAGTGAAATCCTGTCGCCGCTTGACTCTCGATATGGAGTCGGTCACCTTATGGAGATTTTTACCAAAATGTTCCGAAACTTCGCCAAACTTTTGGATCTTCTTCCAGAAGATCTCCATGAGCGTTCAAAGATTTCCCAACACCAATCCAAGGGTCTAGAATCTCTGAGATGGTCCTTTAGATGTTGGGACTACAATTCCCACAATGCACCTGGCCAAATCCTTAAAGGTCCACTCGACACACTCCAGGATGTGGACATCTTGGTGGAGATGATGCAGGTGGGCTCTGTTAACCTATAGCTTGCAAGGAGTCCACTCCTTCATCCTACTTGAAGCAAGGCAAAGTTCTTAGGGCTGCAGTACTAGAATGAGCAGATGGTGCAGTCCTTCACAGTGCAGACCTTTGGGGTGCAGATCAGGTCTCCAGCAGGGCAGTCCATCTTCGCCTTGAAGATTCAGGCAGTAGATCTAAATGAATTAGATGGAATTCTGCTCTTCCATATTCAAGGAGTGTTCCTGGGCGTCAAGCAGGGGGCGCATCTCTGACCAATGGGATGCTGGGTGCCACCCAGGTGTATGACTGCTTTCTCCAAAGTGTGGCATGTTCTTGCTAGAAAGCACCATTCTTCCAAAAACCAAAATGGAGAAACTATCTCCTTGGAGGTTAAATTAGGCTAAGCCAAACCACTGGCGTGGCTAAGATTCCGTAACATTCCCCTTCTATTCCTCTCACTAATCAAATTACAGGTTCTCCTGTGTGGATGGGGGTGCAGGATGTGGGGGTAAGCCTGTGCTGTCCCAAAGTGCCATTCTCCCTTTTAGGCCAGTTTGACCACTCCACCCACCACACTCACCTTCTGCTTCTGCAGTTTCAGTTCTCCTCCCACAGGAAATTCCTTGTCTCTCTAGCAGGCCACTTCGCACCTCATTAAAACAGCTTGGCTCAGCCTGCCAAAGACTGGCCAATCAGTAGAGGGCAGCTGGAAGGCTGTATTTTGGCTTACAGAAAAGAAAGTTCTATAGCTTCTTTTCTGTAATAGTTATTATAAATCATACTGTGTCAAGTTGTTGGATTTATAACGCTATCATTTTTAGTCTTTGATTGAAATTTCTAGCTCGCTCCTGTCAATATGTATACTTAAATAAAATATTCCATTGTTAGCCTATGGGGCTAATTATCTACATTGGGGGAAAATCGAAATGGGTAGTTTTTCCATCATCAGGGCATATAAAATATATTTTATAATGTCCCTGCTTAGAGTTAAATGGCACCTTACTCCTGGGGCACCTAGGCGAAACCTTAGGAGTGACTTGTATGTAAAAATAAGGTGGATTACTACTTTGGAAGTAACTTTCATTCCAAAGTCGAATTTGCATATAATTAACTTTTAAAGACAGTTTGCATCACCTGGTCTGGCAGGTTGGGCTGGACTGTTCCCATGGGGAGCCGGGTAAAGACTGATTTGCATATGGTTGGGTTTAAACTGGAATGGCATGGGGAGCAAAAAAATCGATTTAGGCCCAGATTCTGTACTGGGGTGAATGTTTGACACTGTTCAACATTCTGTCCATCAATTGTTCTTTTTGCATTTGTCTCCCTGAGTAGTACAGATCTGCACAGATGCGTGCCCTGTGATCTCCATTCCATTGAAGTTATGCTAGCCTGGCTGATGAAGGGTAAAACCCCAAAACTGGTCTCAGGATGCTTGTTTCCGGTCCAGGGAAGACCTGGCATGGCAGTTCGTGCTGACTGTTCCCATAGGGAGCAAGGTAAGATTGATTTGCATATGGCTGGGTTTGAACTGGAAAGGCATGGGGAGCAAAAAAAAACAATGGATTTAGGCCCAGATCTCTGTACTGTGGTGAATGTCTGACACTGTTCAATATTCTGTCCATCAATTGTTCTTTTTGCATTTTAAATCACAGCAGAGAACAGAGCAGTGCAAACTCTAGTGCAGGAAATCTACTTGTGGTCTAAACCTCCCTGCCCTATTATATATTAGGGACTAATAGATAGTATGAATCCCCCCTGCCTTATCATATACTAGGTGTTGGAACTGGGGTAGCCTGGCCTAGGGCAAGACTAACATTTCAGAGGCACAGTGTAAAGGTTGCAGACCACCCAACAGTAAAACCACGCAATATCACACAAAAATAACGCTACACCAAAAATGTGAGAAAATAAGTTCTGCTTTATAAAAATAATATACTCTTTGTTTTCAAAATATACAGCTTAGGACATTTCAAGATACTTTAGAATCAGCAATTATATCTTTTAAACTACTAAGCAATTTCAATTAGCTTCTTCAGTACATTACATTTAGTTGTCTTCAAATCAGAAATTCCACTTCCAGAGAAGTTAACCTGTTTCAGTAATACAGTACACTTGTCAATAAATTAATAATAGCACTTCCAATTTGCTATCTAAACTCAATGACCAACATTAATCATGCATTTCATCAGACTCCAGAATCAGCTTTAAATGGTTCTATATGGTACACACTACTGGTCTCCCACAGCACCAACCTCCCTCACTTCTACTTCCTGGCAGTTGAATTATCAGCTAAGTCTACCATTAAAACGATCTTAATTAGATTCCACAGTTTACATCTGTAAGTTCCCTCCACCTTCAATGTTATTTTATAACTGATACTTCTCAGAAATTGAGGTAGCTCCAACTCTGGAAGGGACTCTTTATTCCCTTCTTCGTGTAGATTTGCTCCCCTCCCCTTTGTGTGACACTCCTTACTTGTAACCAGGTTTATCTGCGGTGTCAGGGAGAAAACCCGCTTCACAGGGGCAGGGGAGGACTCAGCGCTGACAACGATCACCAGCCTCCCGGTGCACCTTTCTCTCCTCTCCTGCTCGCGCTGAGTTCACTGGTAGCGCTCAAGCGGGGAGAGAGATCTCAGTAAACGGCCGGCGGCCGGGCTCCTCCGTACCCCCTCCCGCTCGCACTCGCCTCACAGGGGGGCGCTCGAGCCGAAGAGAGGAAGTCCCGCTGCCTCCGCTGCCAGGGAAACTCCCGGCGCTTCTCCACAGAATCTCCTCGCTGAGACCGAGGGTCGCGCTGATCACCTGGGCATGCGCGAAGCTCCTCGGATTCTCCGCCTCCGCTCCCGCCTTTCTCTGCGCAGGCTCCGCAATAAAGACGCCGCTTCCTCCGGGCCTGCTCGATCTTAGGCCCCTCCTGTCCACAGAAGTGGAAACGCCTGAGACATGCGCGGCAGCGCTCCCTTACACCAAACCTTGGGGTTTCCCACGATGACGCGGCCGGTGCCCCCGGGGTCCTGCGGACGGCGAGAACAGCACCGCTCCAATCAAACCGGCACCCTTCACTTCCAAAGCGCCTTCTCAGACAAAATCCGGCGCCGATCTCTCCTGGCCCCTGCCTCCTCAGTGCCTACTATCCTTCCCAGGACTGGCTCAACTCTGGGCTAGAGCTGTCTTCTCCACATCGTGGGTGAGTGAAGCAATACCAGGGGGAAGTCAGGGAAGTCCTTAAGCAGAGCGTCCCGACAGGGGTCAATGGGGCTCAAGTGTAGAGGGGGGCTTCCACCTCAGATAGAACAATCTCTTCAGTAGAAGAAGGTGGTTGGGAGGGATTGGTCAGGGGTAGAAGGGGGAACGTCTCCCTGTAGTGGCTGTCTGTCACAGGGACAAACTAACTGCTCCCAGTGCGTCCTCCTCCTTTCACCACTGCCTCACTCCTCCACTCTCTGGTCAACACAAAATGGCTTCCCAACCTCTGCCCTTATATAGACAACCCCCACAGAGTCCAGTAGGGTCCAGAAGGTTCTGGAAGGCCTAAGGTTATCCTATGGGACTGTCTAAGATGTGGCAGTTGGAAACAGTTGGGGCCCTCCATTTTGTGATTTACAGGAGTTTCCTGACAGAACAGGCCTCTGGGCCTGAGGTAAAAAACTATGAGGGACAAAAGAACACCTATCCCCTTGGCCAACACCTATAAAAAGTCAGTGGACAAAAATTATCAAGGGTATGAGGGGCAAAAAGGAGACAAAATAAATAAAAAAATAGGAGGGACTACGTCAAAAAGCCAGACAGGTCTAACACGCGTCCCCCCCAGCTGAAAGTGGGGAGAACTACCCAACCCCTTGGGAGTCCTCATCACTAAGGCGGAAATACCTGGAGAGACCATCTGCATTGGCGTGGTCCACTCCAGGCCAATGTTCCACCCGGAAGTCCATTCCCTGTAGGGAGATGGACCACCTCAACAGCTTGGGATTTTCCCCCTTCATTTGCATCAGCCAACGAAGGGGTCGGCGGTCAGTCTGAACCAGGAAGTGCGAGCCAAAAAGGTATGGCCGCAGGTTCTTCAGAGCCCACACCACCGCAAAAGCTTCCCTCTCAATGGCACTCCACTTCTGTTCCCGGGGAAGCAGTCTCCTGGATAAGAAGACTACAGGCTGATCCAGGCCCTCTTCATTTAGTTGCGATAACACTGCCCCAATGCCATGTTCTGATGCATCTGTTTGGACAATGAACTCCTTGGAGAAGTCTGGGGCCTTCAGGACCGGTGCCGCACACATCGCCTGTTTCAATTTCTCGAAAGCTTGCTGACAAGCTCCCGTCCAAACTACCCGTCGAGGCTGTTTCTTGGAGGTGAGCTCTGTGAGGGGCGCTACAATAGTGCCATACCCCTTCACAAAGCGACGGTAGTAGCCTGTGAGGCCCAGGAAAGCTCGGACCTCAGTCTGTGTCTTGGGGGTTCCCAGGCCATGATTGCCTCAATCTTCACCTGCAGGGGCTGCACAGTCCCCCTACCCACCAAGTGTCCAAGGTACACAACCGACCCCTGCCCCATCTGGCATTTGCTGGCCTTGATTGTCAATCCAGCTTGTCTCAGGGCCTGGAGAACTGCTTGCAAATGCTGCAGATGGTCCTCCCAACTGCTACTGAAGACAGCAATGTCATCCAAGTAAGCAGCAGAGAAACTCTCCATTCCAGAGAGGACCTGGTTCACCAGCCACTGAAATGTGGCAGGGGCGTTCTTGAGCCCAAAGGGCATCACACAGAACTGGTAGTGTCCCTCAGGCGTGGAGAAGGCTGACCTTTCCCTTGCTCCATCTGTCAAGGAGATCTGCCAGTACCCTGAAGTGAGGTCAAAGGTACTCAGATATTGGGCAGCTCCTAGCCGGTCAATCAATTCATCCACCCTAGGGATCGGATGAGCATCAGTCTTGGTTACTGAGTTCAGTCCTCGGTAATCCACACAGAACCTCAGTTCAGGTGTGGTGCCTGGTGGTGCGGCTTTTGGCACGAGCACCACCGGACTGGACCAAGGGCTGTTGGAAGGTTCAATAACTCCCAGCTCTAGCATCTTGGCAACCTCTCCATGGATGCTAGCCTTCACCTTGTCAGACAGCCGGTAGGTCTTCGACTTCACTGTTGGGCTGTCTCCTGTGTCCACGTCATGGGTACACAGGTGAGTCCTTCCCGGGACAAGGGAGAACAACGAAGAGTACTGCTCCAGGATCTGGCGGCAGTCCTCCCGCTGCTCAGGAGTTAGAGTAGGAGAGAGAATCACTCCCTCCACTGACCCATCTTTCTCTTGAGACAAAAAGAGATCTGGGAGAGGTTCGCTTTCCGCTTCCTCTTCCCCGTCAGTCACCATCATCAACATGACTTCGGGCCTCTCATGGTGGGGCTTGAGACGGTTGGCATGCAGCACCCGTAGGGGCTGTCGAGGGGTCTTAAGGTCCACCAGGTATGTGGCCTTACCCTTCTTCTCCAACACCTCAAAGGGGCCTGTCCAGCAATCCTGGAGGGCGCTAAGCTCTCCAGGCTCCATCACCCACACTTTCTGGCCAGGCTCCAATTCCACCTGGTGAGCATTGTGGTCATACCACTCCTTCATAACTGCCTGGCTGGCCTCCAAGTTGTCAGAAGCTTGCTTCCACAACTTCGCCATTTGGCTCCTGAAGGCCAGCATGTAGCTCACCACATCCTGGGGGGGTTTCCTGGGAGACTTCTCCCAACCATCCTTCACCAGGCTGAGAGGACCGCGTACAGGGTGCCCATACAGAAGTTCAAAGGGGCTGAAGCCCACTCCCTTCTGGGGCACTTCCCAGTAAGAAAAGAGCAAACAGGGTAGGTGGACATCCCATTTCCTCTGCAGGCTTTCGGGCAGACTTCTGATCATGCCCTTCAAGGTCTTATTAAACCTCTCAACCAGTCCATTCGACTGGGGGTGATAAGGAGTGGTGAACCGGTAGGTCACTCCACACTCCTTCCACATTGCCCGCATGTAAGCTGACATGAAGTTGGTCCCCCTGTCAGACACAACTTCCTTGGGAAATCCCACTCGGGTAAAGATTCCCATTAGGGCTCTTGCCACTACAGGTGCAGTGACTGTCCTCAGAGGTATTGCCTCTGGGTACCGTGTGGCATGATCCACCAGAACCAGGATAAACCTGTGACCAGCTGTTGTTGGTGGATCCAAAGGCCCTACAATGTCGTTGCCTACCCTTTCAAAGGGTGAGCTAACGACTGGAAGTGGTTCCAGGGGAGCCTTTAGCTTCACCCCTGTTTTCCCACTGGCCTGGCAGGTTACACATGTCCGACAGTAAGTGTTGGACGCCACTTTCATCTGAGGCCAGTAAAAGTGGAGGACAAGCCGTGCAAAGGTCTTGTCCTGGCCTAAGTGTCCTGCCAGGGGTATGGCATGAGCCAATTCCAAAAGAAAGGCTCGGTACTGTTGCGGGACTACCAAGGCCCTTGATGAACCAGGCAAGGGTACCTTGGGTTCACTGTAGAGGAGTCCATCCTCCCAGTAAATATGGTAGTGTCCCATAACATCACCTGCTGCTTGGGCTTCAGCCTGTCGCCTCAGTCCCTCAAGGGTGGGGCACTCCCTCTGCCCCTTACAGAATTCCTCTCTGGTAGGACCTCCCTCCACATGCCACTCCGCAGGGATAGGTAAATCCTCCAGAGAGTCTACTTCCGCCTCCATGGACTCCTGGTCCACCACCGCAGGTGGCCGATCTGTCACATGGGGTGTGGAAGCCGGAGCAGGCTTTCTCTGTCTCCGGGTCTGTCCCTTCTTAGCAGCGGGTTGGGCCATTGTTCCAGGCTCCAACCCAGGCGAACTCCCTCTCCGGGCAGTCGCAGACCGTGTGCTTGCACAGGCCCAGTCAGGTGTACCCAGCATCGCAGAATGCGTCCGGTATTCCACCTCTCTCCAAGTGTTGTGTTCCATGTCATTCCCCAACAGACAATCGACTGGCACGGCAGGGCTTACGGCAACTCGAAGTGAACCTGCAACCCCCTCCCACTCAAAGGGAACCTCAGCCACTGGATAGTGGCCCATTCTGCCGTCAGCCATCGCGGCGGGGTGGAGTACATTAGGAACAACCTGCTCTGGAGACACCAGCTGACTTCTCACCATAGTCATACTGGCTCCTGTATCCCTCAGAGCCTCCCCTCTCTGGCCATTGATGGTAACCCATTGCCCATACTTTGTAGTATTTGGGGGCACCTGGATCTTTGGCACCATCTCCCGCTCTCCCAGGGACACTAAGGTGACACCCGCCCACTCACCCCCCTTATCTAAGGGCAACTCCTCCCCGAGCGCTACACTAGCTACTCCCGGTGACTTTCCTCCGGTGGGAGGGGGTGGTCTCTTTGGGCATCTGACATCCCCCTTATAATGTCCAACACCACCACATTCAAAACAGTGGAGAACCCTTGGCTGCTGGCTTTGGCCAGGATTAGGGTTTCTGGGCGGGTTTGCCCTAGGGGTGAAACCTGCTCCCTTCCCTTGGAAGTTATTTTGGGGACCTTTAGAGAACTCCTTCTTTTTCTCTCCCCCCTCCTTCTTCTGGGGGGTGCCCTGTCCGGCTTTTTGAGATTCCCCTCCAGTCCCCTTGGAGGACACCCGGGTATTTGCCCAGATGTCCGCCTCCTCTGCAAGCTTCCGGGGATTGGTCAGCTTGCTGTCCACCAGGTGTTGGTGCAGCTCGGGAAAACATTTCTCGAGGAGGTGTTCTCTCAAAAATAGATCGTACAGCCCCTCATAATCTTTCACCTCACTGCCCTTGACCCAACCCTCTAAGGCCTTTCTGGCGTAGTCAAGGAAGTCCACCCAGTTATGGGTGCTTAATTTGTGGCTCCCCCTGAACTTCTGTCGGTACCTTTCTGGGGTAAGCCCGAACTTCCTTAACAACGCCAGCTTCATGGTGGGGTAGTTAGTTTGTTCCTCTGGTTCCAGGGCCAGCAAGGTGTCCCGTCCAGCAGGAGGCATGTACTTGTGCAAACTACCCCCCCAGTGCTTCTCCTGCACCCCATGAACCCTCAGAGAAACCTCATAAGCAGCCAGCCACTTAGCTATATCGTCCCCCTGACTGAAGCTCGCTATCAGGTCTTTTGATAAATAGGGTTTGGTCTCCTTGGCTGTCTCCTTTGGTTCGCTCAATTAAGGGAAGCAATTCAATGCTCCATCGGCCGCACATTTGCTGGATGCCGCTTGGCAATCAGATTATTCACCATACTGCTATACTCCCATATTTTCCATTTTTAAACTGTTCATCATATTTTTTTGAAATCTTCAATCTTTTCCATTAGTCCACAGACGGGTAATTGTGCCATTTTCTAGTTTCTAATGTAAATGCTGTGCCCATCCAGACCTCTTGCATAAACATGACAGATGCAGGGGGTTCATCCAAAACAGCGTTTATTAAAACCAATGCATTTCGAGCATCAAGTGCTCTTCGTCAGGGTACGCTGAAATCAATGCAGAAATACATTTTCATTAACATCATGTACAGTTGTTAATATATTTAATCATTATTCTATAATAATATCAAATGCTTGCTAATTCATTTGTAGCGTGACTCTCTTTCAAATAAGCTATTTGTGTAACACCCTCTGGGGCCATCTCCCGTTGCTCACTAATCCTCCATTGTTTGCACGAGCTAAGAGATAACCTCTAGTTTCTAAAAAATCTATACATATACATTCGTCACTGTTCTCCTGCGCCTCTAAAAATGACTGTCATTTGCCTTCCAATATCCCTTTCCATGATGACATCCCAACTCTTCCCTGTTGTGATTATAATGATATGCCATCACCACATCTTGCACTGGCTGTTTAATCACAAGGTTGCTGGCCCTTTCACTTGTTCTACATATTTTCCTTATTCACATGCAACTGTTATCCCTTCATTTTAGAATCGGGTTTCCCCATTATCCTACTCACATACATTCCTCTCTACGAAAAACTGAAACGCTGAAGTAAACAAATATCTTTTATTTAATTGTCTACTGCATCTTACGCTCTTTCAACTCTTTAACCGAACAGGTCGCTTACTCCCTCACATACACCGAATCAGTTACAAACCCTTCTATAACACGCATTCACTCGGAGCTTAAAACTAATCAATCCTCATACCTGTTACATGCGCTCTCGCTACTCGTCAGCCAAGTGCTTCTCTCGAAGTGAACCGGTCACCTCCCTTATTTTAAACCCTCTCTCACGACCCACCCCTTTCTAATTGCGGTGCTAATTGCCTGCTAATGCTCGCCCGCTGTTAAGGTTTTTCTTGAGGCAACAAATATAAAAGAACTACATGACCCATAATACCGGTGGCAAAATCAACAAGTGCTAGACATTCGCTTAAGTTCTGAAAGGAGTATTCTCATGCGCGCTACTGCTAAAATGTCCCAAAAATCCTCTGCTGATCGTCAGCTTGTCCATTCCAAATAAACTCAGCTTTATTCAAGAACCCGGGTGGTTGCTCCGACCTGTGAACAGTCTGTATAACCTCTTCATCTCGTTTCCTCATTTTTTCATTTTAGATCTGGCGGGTGCTTCCCCAACTCTGGGTTTCAGTGAAATGCAAAAATTGGGGGGTGTGGTTTATCTACACGTGCCTTTGGGTTTGGCACAATACCGACCTGCACGCTAATGAGGAATAACATAAAGAATGGACAAAACGGTTGAGAATGTTGAGACTAGGAGTGCTCCCCACACCCCCCAATTTTTCCTTTGGTTCGCTGCCACCATTCCTTTCAGGAGAGGACCCCCTTCGCAGGCTTTGGAGCTCCAGTTCCTTCAATCTAAACTCATGGAGCATCCTCCTCTCCTCCTTCTCCTGCTCCAACTTGGCCAACTCCCACCTCAACTGTCTTTTCTCTCTCCTATCGGTGAGCTCGGCTTCCGTTAAGCTTCCCCCAGAGGCGCTACTGCCCCTTCTGGAGTAGGACACTGGTCCTGGGAGTAAGTTTTCCCCTTCAGTGTGGAATAACCCTTCTATCTCCCCCATCGTGTCCTGGTCTACCTCTTCATCCTCCTCCTTCTTTTCTTGGTGTGCCTCCACCCAAGCCCTAAGACTGGTCTGGAGCGCCCCCCTTCCTGGCACCATGTTTGAAAAACACCCCCATTTGCTGGCAGAACATTTTCAACTGTGACACAGAATAGACCTCTAGGTTTTCCACAGCGAACTCCATTTTGAGTCAGGCAAACCTAGATAACACACCAGAAATTTCAGAGTTGCAAGGGCAACCTAAAGCCACCTCCACCCACCACCAGGAACAAATTTAGAAAAATCAAAAAGGCAAATTAGGAGGGCCGCAAGGCGAAAACTCCTGGTGTAGGTTTAGTGTATTACGTTGAATTACTATTGAGTAGCTGCAACCAAGTCAGTATCCCACCGCTAGGCACCAACCTGTTGGAACTGGGGTAGCCTGGCCTAGGGCAAGACTAGCATTTCAGAGGCACAGTGTAAAGGTTGCAGACCACCCAACAGTAAAACCACGCAATATCACACAAAAATAACGCTACACCAAAAATGTGAGAAAATAAGTACTGCTTTATAAAAATAATATACTCTTTGTTTTCAAAATATACAGCTTAGGACATTTCAAGATACTTTAGAATCAGCAATTATATCTTTTAAACTACTAAGCAATTTCAATTAGCTTCTTCAGTACATTACATTTAGTTGTCTTCAAATCAGAAATTCCACTTCCAGAGAAGTTAACCTGTTTCAGCAATACAGTACACTTGTCAATAAATTAATAATAGCACTTCCAATTTGCTATCTAAACTCAATGACCAACATTAATCATGCATTTCATCAGACTCCAGAATCAGCTTTAAATGGTTCTATATGGTACACACTACTGGTCTCCCACAGCACCAACCTCCCTCACTTCTACTTCCTGGCAGTTGAATTATCTGCTAAGTCTACCATTAAAACGATCTTAATTAGATTCCACAGTTTACATCTGTAAGTTCCCTCCACCTTCAATGTTATTTTATAACTGATACTTCTCAGAAATTGAGGTAGCTCCAACTCTGGAAGGGACTCTTTATTCCCTTCTTCGTGTAGATTTGCTCCCCTCCCCTTTGTGTGACACTCCTTACTTGTAACCAGGTTTATCTGCGGTGTCAGGGAGAGAACCCGCTTCACAGGGGCAGGGGAGGACTCAGCGCTGACAACGATCACCAGCCTCCCGGTGCACCTTTCTCTCCTCTCCCGCTCGCGCTGAGTTCACTGGTAGCGCTCAAGCGGGGAGAGAGATCTCAGTAAACGGCCGGCGGCCGGGCTCCTCCGTACCCCCTCCCGCTCGCACTCGCCTCACAGGGGGGCGCTCGAGCCGAAGAGAGGAAGTCCCGCTGCCTCCGCTGCCAGGGAAACTCCCGGCGCTTCTCCACAGAATCTCCTCGCTGAGACCGAGGGTCGCGCTGATCACCTGGGCATGCGCGAAGCTCCTCGGATTCTCCGCCTCCGCTCCCGCCTTTCTCTGCGCAGGCTCCGCAATAAAGACGCCGCTTCCTCCGGGCCTGCTCGATCTTAGGTCCCCCCTGTCCACAGAAGTGGAAACGCCTGAAACATGCGCGGTAGCACTCCCTTACACCAAACCTTGGGGTTTCCCACGATGACGCGGCCGGTGCCCCTGGGGTCCTGCGGACGGCGAGAACAGCGCCGCTCCAATCAAACCGGCACCCTTCACTTCCAAAGCGCCTTCTCAGACAAAATCCGGCGCCAATCTCTCCTGGCCCCTGCCTCCTCAGTGCCTACTATCCTTCCCAGGACTGGCTCAACTCTGGGCTAGAGCTGTCTTCTCCACAACGTGGGTGAGTGAAGCACTACCAGGGGGAAGTCAGGGAAGTCCTTAAGCAGAGCGTCCCGACAGGGGTCAATGGGGCTCAAGTGTAGAGGGGGGCTTCCACCTCAGATAGAACAATCTCTTCAGTAGAAGAAGGTGGTTGGGAGGGATTGGTCAGGGGTAGAAGGGGGAACGTCTCCCTGTAGTGGCTGTCTGTCACAGGGACAAACTAACTGCTCCCAGTGCGTCCTCCTCCTTTCACCACTGCCTCACTCCTCCACTCTCTGGTCAACACAAAATGGCTTCCCAACCTCTGCCCTTATACAGACAACCCCCACAGAGTCCAGTAGGGTCCAGAAGGTTCTGGAAGGCCTAAGGTTATCCTATGGGGCTGTCTAAGATGTGGCAGTTGGAAACAGTTGGGGCCCTCCATTTTGTGATTTACAGGAGTTTCCTGGCAGAACAGGCCTCTGGGCCTGAGGTAAAAAACTATGAGGGACAAAAGAACACCTATCCCCTTGGCCAACACCTATAAAAAGTCAGTGGACAAAAATTATCAAGGGTATGAGGGGCAAAAAGGGGACAAAATAAATAAAAAAATAGGAGGGACTACGTCAAAAAGCCAGACAGGTCTAACACTAGGGTCTTACAGGGGTCTGTCAATATCAGGTCCTTATTTCTCACAAGATATCATCAGGGTTCCGTTATCTAAAAGGTTACAAGCTATTTCCAAAGCTCTTTCATAAGTTGAAGTCTGGTTACTTCTTGACCCTTCTCCCCCCCATGTCCTCCTTCAAGATGCAGAATGTATATTCCTAGCTCAGCTGGAATGTCTTAACATTCCACTCTCCAGCAGTTTAACTCCACCAGCCTGAAAACATACTGTGGTAAAAGCCCCGTTAAAAAAGGATAACAATTACCCTTTGTGTCCAGGGAATTCCAGGCCTATTTCACTGCTTCCTGCAGCTGGTAGGATTCTGAACAAACATGTAAATCAGTTTCTATCTTCGTTTCTGGAGGAGAATGCCATTTTGCACCCCACCTGGAATGGGTTTCCTCCTCAATACAGCATTGAAACCCCACTTTTGACAGTAACTGAGAAGTTTAAGATGCTCCACCATACTCCTTGACCTTGGTGCCGCATTTAATACAGTAGATCAAGGAATTCTTACCCAAAGAGCTAGTGATGCTGGAATAAAAGATAATTCTTTGAAATGGCTCACTTCATTTCTAGAGGATGAAATATTTCAGGTTTGTGAAAAAACCTACTTCTCAGACACTTTTCCCTTCAGGTGCAGAGTGTCACAAGGATCCGCACTCAGTTATTGTTATTGACACTTGTAAAGCACACTATCACCCTACAGGTACCCTGGAGCTGTCATACGTGTGCCCAACTACTAATCACATGGGGCTTGGAGCAAGTTTGGCAGAAAATACCCAAGAGAGTGAAAGGAATCATGCTCTGGGATAGAGCTATGTCTTTAGCCTTTCTCTAAACTGAAGAAGATCTTCTAGCTGTCTGATCTCAGGTGGGAAATTGTACAAGAGCCGCGCCGCTGTGGTGCTGAAGGCCGTACCTCATGATTTTGTTCTTTTGAATCTGGGCACTCTCACCAGTTTGGCGGAGGAAGAGTGAAGGCTCCAGTTGGGGCATACCAAGTAAATTTGTTCTGCATTGGTTTAAGTCCAACACCATGCAGAGCTTTAAACACTATGCAAAGCGACTTAAATTGAACTCTTTGCATTAGAGAAAGCCAATGCAGCTCTGAAAGAGTCTGAGAAGAAGGTGAGCATCATGGCCTGCTCAGGGATAGCGCAGCTGCGATTTTCTGGATCCTCTGGAGTCTCTCAATCAAATATCTTGGGGATGCCAGCAGCATGGCATTGCAATAATCCAGCCTGCTCAAGATATTACTTCGTACTATCAGCCATCGAGCCTGTGCTGGTAGCCGCAGAAGAATCTTCCGCAGGACTCTAATAAGGGAGAAGCAGTTCCCCACTGTTTTGTTTACTTGTGTTTCTAAGCTCAGTTTGTTGTTGAACATAACTCCCCGGTTACGCACTGTCTCAAAGGGAGCCAGTGGGGTGGCTGTGGGCCAAAACTTAATAGGAAGTGGGGGGGGGGGGGGGGGGGGAAGGGGGGGGGGGGGGCAATCTTCCCGACTGCACAGTAAAGGACTTCTATCTTATCAGCAGTAAATTGTAAGGAATTCTCTCTCACCTGATGGGTAGTGTCCTGCATACAAATGTGGAAGACTTCCAAAGATATATGCTTGTCCCCCTCAATGATAGAATAAGTTGAGTATCATCTGCGTAGTTTACAAGGTTGACATCATGAGCCCGTATGACAGCAATCAGAGGGCTCATATAGATGTTGAACAATATTGGAGGGATACAGTGCAGAATGTTTGTGATTGATACGGGGGAGGGTCATTGCCTGTCGCCTATTAGATAGCTAAGATTGAAACTACTTCAAAGCTATGCCCACTACCCCAACCTCTTCGAGTCTGGTCAGAAGGACCTCATGGTTGACAGTGTCAAAACCGGCAGACAGATCAAGCAAAATCAGTATCGCTGATTGTCCCCTGTCTGCTCGCATTCGAAGATCGTCAAACACGGTCACCAGAGCAGTCTCTGTTCCATGTCCAGGACGGAAACCAAATTGGACGTTCTCCAGAATGTTGTTGGTTTCTAGGAACTTGGAGACTGTCTTACTGACCAGTCGCTCTAAGTTCTTTACTGGGTAGGGAAGAAGAGAGATGGGTCAATAAGTCTTTAGGCAAGTTGGATCAAGCGTTGCTTTTTTCAGAAGTGGTATCACCAGCGCTTGTTTCCAGCAAGCTGGCTGGTCAAGGATTGGTTACAGATCTGCCAGAGAATCAGAAAAAGGTCTGGGCCCAATTCCTTCCAAATTTTGTGTGGTAGTGAGGAGACACCCAGAGCTACTCTGTTAAAATCCTCCACCGAGAGTATCTCAAAGTGGTCTAAAGAGCTTGCGTTCTCCCTCCCTACCCATCTCATCTTTTTTGTATATAATGAACCTCTAATCCTACCAATGTGATCTTCTTCTTCAGGCAAATTGCCCATTTTGAGTCCATCAATGATCTTTCAGATTTTGTCCTCAAAAAAGGTCACTAGGCTATCACAGAGATCCTGAGTAGGATGAATCTTGTTTTTAGAGCAATCTGTGTTGGCAATATCACTTATTATTTCAAAGATACTTCTAGTGCTGTTGGGCGCTTTCAAAATGGTATCTGCGAAGTACTCTACTTTTGCTATAAAAATAAAATTTTTGTAGTTAATTATTGCTGCCTTCCAGACGGTTTTATCTTCGTCTGCATAAACCTTTCTCCATTTCCTCTCTGCCTGCTTGCATCCCTGTTTCAGATTGTTCCAGTCCTGCACTTTTTAATCTTTACACCCTTCCTCTGGCAGAGATTGTTCTTGGAAAGGGTAGACCACTCGGTGCCCCCGAACGTATGGATGGGTGCCCCGATCCCCCCGGGAAACCGTTGTGGGCGGGGGGCGTGTTTCGGCTGGTATGCCCAAAGCGGCGTAGCCGGAGCACGCCCTTCCCGCCCAGAAGGGGTTGTCCTAGACACCTGCCCGGAAGTCCGCGCACGGATGGGCGTACATGAGGCGGGCCCCGCCCTCCCGCAGAAGGATAAATAAAGCGGGAATCCAACAAGGCTTCCTCTTGTTCCAGTGCTCTGAAGGCTGCACCACTCGTCGCTCGTGAGCCCTCGAAGGAACAAGCGGCAATTTTGACCCACCCACTTTTTGCAATGTTTTGTTGAATAAAGTCATAGTCACCCAATAACCCATTTTCTTACAGTGATCTATCAGGATGATGAATGTAATGTTCTCTTCCACTCTGATCATGCATGTACTTCTTCTGTCAAATTCTACATCAGGCCATAGTGCACTAAATGCAGATTTTGTAAAACAATGCATTCATTCTACAGAATACGGTCACATCGTAAGAATATGATGAAACGTTTCTAGTGCTATTGCAGACATTGGCAGAGAGAAGGTTCCGCCAGTAATTATCCAAACATGGCACACAATCATTTAATTACAGAGTTTGTTAACTTCATATTTTCTCTAAAACACATTTGTGGGATATTCAACATCATTGTAGCATTTTTGCTTCATATACAATTGGAATAGAATGTTGTCAAACTCTTGATCACAATGCTATATATAGATTATTAATCTCTCTCTTGCATGTGCCTATGCAAAAACACAAAATTAGGCAAAGCCAAAACAACACATTCCAGAAAACAAGTGAACTATATAATACTTTGATCCCTGGGCGAAAACATGTTTGCTAGGTATATAGATACCATCAAATGCAGAGTTTACCAGTCTTAGTAATTATCATTACCACATACCCTGCACCCCCACAATTGTCTCCATTGCAATTGTGACAGGTCAAATCTGCCAAAATGTATTGTGAAAAAATGGCTGGTATTTACTAGGACATGACGAATTGTGTGCCGCGTCTACCAATTCCATCTATAACTCCCTCTTTCTGATTCAGAAGTCAGAATGCCAGGAATTTACTGAACCCATCAAATGCCTCGCCCAATGGTGTCTGTATCTACTGACCCTGAGAAATACCTTATACCCTTCTGACCAACTTGTGAATAGTGCCTCAGCGAAAATTTGAACGAAATGATCTCTCACAAAACATTGCGGTCAGTGATCTCCAAGTGTGCCTCCACCAAAACAAATGTATAACCAGTTAAACATTTACTAGAAGTTGTACGTCTATTGCATGCAACACTGAATTTTTCATTCAGAAATATTTTTAAGCATGTATCATTCAAGTTGTTGTAAAGCTCTAGATCTCTAGAGAGTGATTGTCAACCTAGATATTCTGGAAAAGCAATAGCCCAGAAATCAGAAACTTTTACACCAAACTGCAACACATCATCATCATCATCATGAAACATCTTTGATTGGATCTCTCCTGTTACGGTGATAATTTTTAAGCTAAGTCAACTAAGTGATTTAAAATTGCAGAAACTCAAGGTTCTGTTCTCACTTTACCCAGAGTTACAAGTTGGTATAGGATACTAATTACACAATGTAAATTTCAGCACCAAAAATACACTAGCTTGAGACCAGTAAAGGCAAATTCTGCTACCTCAAAATGTTCAAATATATCAAGCCACATATATAGGACCAGTAGGAGACGTAAAGCTTGTTTTAGAGCATGGGTCCTCAAAAACTTTCTCTTGGGGGCCAAATTTACAGTGTGGTTTGTGTCCGAGGGCCGCACCGGTGGGGGCGGGTCAGTGGGGGAGGAGGCGGGGCTAGAGCAACAAAAAAAACTGTGACCTTGAGGTTGAACACAGGTCCCTGCAGCGGACGCCTTCGTCCACTGAGCCACCAGACCCAGCATACACATATCTCTCTCTATCTCTCTCTCTCTCCCTCTCTCTGTCTCCCTCCCTCTATCTCTCTCTCTCTGCCTCCCTCGCTCCATCCCTCTCTCTCTCTCTCTCTCCCTCTCTCCCTCCCAGTCTCCCTCTGTCTCACTCACTCTGACTGTCTCACTCCCTCTCACTCCCCCTCTCTCCCTATCTCTCCCTCACTCTGACTGTCTCACTGCCTCTCACTCCCTCCCTCTCCCTCTCTCTCCCTATCTCTCCCTCACTCTGACTGTCTCACTCCCTCTCCCTATCTCCTTCCCTCTCCCTCCCTCTCCCTTCCCTCTCCTTTCATCTCCTTCCCTCCCTCACCCTCACTCCCCTTCCCCCTCATCCCCCTCTCCCTTCCTCACTCCTCTTCCCTCACTCCCCTTCCCTCACTCCCTCACGCCCCTTCCCTCACTCCCTGCCTCCCCTTCCCTCACTCCCCTTCCCTCATTCCCTCTCTCCTTCACTCCCCTTCCCTCACTCCCCTTCATCACTCCCCTCCCCTCACTCCCTCACGCCCCTTCCCTCACTCCCCTTCCATCTCTAGAGAGTGATTGTCAACCTAGATAATCTGGAAAAGCAATACCCCAGAAATCAGAAACTTTTACACCAAACTGCAACACATCATCATCATCATGAAACATCTCTGATTGGATCTCTCCTGTTAGGGTGATAATTGTTTAGCTAAGTCAACTAAGTGATTGAAAGATGCAGAAACTCAAGGTTCTGTTCTCACTTTACCCAGAGTTACAAGTTGGTATAGGATACTAATTACACAATGTCACCAAAAATACACTAACTTGAGACCAGTAAAGGCAAATTCTGCTACCTCAAAATGTTCAAAGATATCAAGCCACATATATAGGACCAATAGGAGACGTAAGGCTTGTTTAGAGTTTGGCAGATGGGTTACTTTGTCAGAAACATGACAGATATCCCATCTACTGTATTACAAGTTGATTATAGTATAGGCCACTTATAGTACGGTGGATGGAATATCCATCACAAGGTGACAGAGTAACCCATCTATTAGGCTCTAAATGAGGCCATTATCCTTCACACAACTATTTGAAGGTCAATAGTGCTATTCCATTAAAGTTAATCAAATCGACATGTACAGCAAGCTATTTAATTTGGAGACAGGGCTGTTCCTATGCTCCAGGGTCCATTTATGTGCATATTTTGCTTCCTGCAGGTTTTCGACACATTGTAATAATCCTCAGATTTCAAATGGCTGTAAGGACTACACATAAAAAACATTGTTGAGCCGCCTTAGAAGTATTCTGTAATTTTTTGTTTCTTAAATTAAGAAAAAGAGCAGGTGGCAGTCTTTGATTGTGGACTGAAATGTAGATTGAGATCAGCCTCTAGAGACAGTCTTGAAAATCACCTGAGAGCTGGATAATTGCTAAACTTTCTGTTCAGTTTTTGGAAGTGCTCTTACCTCGCGTGTCTCCATTTGATGAAGTGCACAGTATATAAGGACAAATAGACTCCAACTAAAGCTCCAACTCCTTCTCTGCTACCACCTCTCCCAGCTCTGAGATGACCAAGGACACCACATTCTAGAGTCCTGACCCATGACACAACAATGCCTGCACGAGGGTTCTCTGGCGATGCTGCAGTGCAAGCGTCCAGCTGTTGCCATGGCTACAGAATTTCAACCTGACTAGAACTCTGTGTGTGTTTATAAACAGGCATTGTTAACTGTGTAGGCAAAAGGCTAATTGTAGATATTAAAATTTTAGAACGAATTAAAGCAGAATACTCATCAAATAGTGAATCCTGAGCCCCTGTAGTATGTGAGTCAATGAGGTTTCGACAAGAGGTGTATGAGCAATAACAAGACTGTGTGTGAGTCAAGATCGCCGCTTCCACTTGTCTGCGATGGCATAGAGCATTTCCTTCAACATGCTAACACTAACAGCCTTTTATTGAGCTTAGGCCTGGTTATGTACATTGCAAGCTTAATGTTAATTTGTCGTATATGGCAGTTGATGCCACCTTTTTTGTATCACTGCAGGTTGTATAGTAAAGGCATGAGTGAGCAAATAACTCCCCGAGCTACGTCCTCAGGTTACTGTGTAATACCCAGTGGCGGCTGGTGGATTTTCAAAGTGGTGGGGCGAAAAGTTCTGTACTATTCAGTGGCGGCTGGTAGATTTTCAAAGTGGTGACATGCTCCTATCACTCGAGAGTACTGCTCTGCTTCCTGAGATGTGTACCTGCCCCATAGAATAATACTGTGCCCCATGAGACGTACACTGCCTGCCCCCCAGAGAGTTCTGCACTGGCTCTACGGGCTCTCTCTCGGCCCCAGAGGTGTTTTGCTCTGCTCCTACCCATGAGGTCACCATACCCTTTAGGGGGCTCCGCGCCAGTCACCTTTGTGCTCTACTCTAATCCCAGAGAGCTCTCCCTGCCCCCGACCTCCGGACAGTTTTGTCCTACTTCCATGGGCGCTGCCTGTTCCCCAGGGTGATCTGAACCTAATCTGCAAGAGTTTTGCTTCTATTCAGGACGGCCCTGCCCTCCTTCACTATTCGGATGACTTCCCAGAGCTCTGTTTCTACCCCTCACCGCTGAAGTGCCATTCATTCACCCCTGTCCCCACCCCACGGCGTGCACACCGAGAGCTCTCGTGCTCAGCACACTGCAGTCCCGGCCGTGCGTGCAGGTAGTTGTTTCCAGCGGGGAGAGGGGAGTGTTGTAAATGTGGTCTGACACACCCCCCTCCTTGCCTCCCGCACTCAGCTCTAGAGCTCGCAGTCGCAAACCCTGCTAGCCCCAGCCCGTATTATATAACTGTACTCTCGCATTCTGGTACTGTTGTGCCACCTCAGAACGCCCTTCATCATAAAAACATAATAAGTCACCCATCACCATGCAAAAATAAATAGTGGATGGCTGCGTGTCTGGCGAGCACTTATCCACCTCCTGTATCTCTAGCTACATTACGCTTTTTACAGTCAAGGAATTCAAGCTATGTTTACTTGAAGGTATTACCATAGATGGCATGAAAAGTGTTCGGCTGCTGAAGTTTCCTACTTGTTGAAAATGCTTTCAAATGCAGTTAAAGAAAATGTTATTGCTACTCACGTATTTACACAATTTTCGGAGTTTAGAAAGCTTCGGGCTAGCCTCGGTTTATTTCTAGACAGTCACGGCTCGCTCACAGGGGGGTGGGGATAAATAAAATAAAAAACTTACCTTGTCTTCACTTGACCGGGTCCGCACCATCTCTGCTCTGGGGTCCCGTTGGCGCCTAGACTGATGGCTGCCAACTTGCCGATGACGAGAGACAGTAGTAGCCAATCCTGATGCTGCTCTCTTTAGAGGAGAGCTGCTCTCTAAAGAAAGTAGCATCAGGATTGGGCTGAGCATTGAAAAAACGTCGTTCGTTTTTTCAGCAATGGGGTACGTTGCATTAGGCAGGCAAACCCCTAATCGGTGGTTTTTTTTAAAACCACATAGTTATCTAGTTAAAAAAGCCCTGCCGGGCAAACACCACATGCGCAGTGAGTGCGCACTGTGCCGGCACAGAGTCAGTCCAGCGCCACCCAGTGTCAGACAGTGCATACTGTCCAAGTCGATGACACACACCACGGCCGCAGGGCAATAATTATCGGGCAATTTATTTGAGCGGCGCATTAATTTATAAAACTTTTATTAACGCGCCGCTCGAATAAATTGCCTGATAATTATAGGTGGGGCAACGCCCAAACGCCCTAATGGTGAAACCGCTACTGGTAATACCCAACACTCAGGGCCTAGATTTAGGGAAAGGATTAAGGGGAACTAAAGTAAAAACATCACTGCAAAACTGAAGCTATCCGTTCCCAAAGAAAATACAGATAACAGAGAAATGGCAATCGCTTTCAGTGTTCTAATATTTATTTGAGATAATTGTATGATTTTCTATTTTGAATGTGTGCTTTGAGTGGTGCATTTGTAAAATAAAGCTGCTCCCCAAATTTAGGTCTGTTTATAATTTATTTATAAAAGCATAGCCTCTAGTATAATCTCCAGATGTCATGTTAAGCGCAAAATGGTAGATTTTTACCATTCCTCATTATATGGAATTTTTTCGTGATATTTTCCTGTAAAAGACAGGTATTAGAAGATAATGTGCAATAGAGGGGCAGTTTCTGCTCGAATTACCCCCCTTCTAATATCTCGAGTAACTTCCCAATTGAAAGTGTACCGTCACTTGGAAAATTCATGCAAGATACATGCCCCAAACGTTACGAAAACCTTGCATATTTTCGCATACTTTTCCATAAACTTCCAGTGGAAAAAAAAAACATATTCCCCACAAGCCAAAAGAGTCACAATTAGTTTCATTTCAGAAAGTAAAAGGTTGGTGTTCGATATCCTCCGAAGTAAATTGAGATTTTGTTGTGAATGGACATTTTGGCACACATATTTTAACTGAAATTGCAGTAATGTAAAGTAATCACCAAGCAATTTTCTGAAAGTCTGTGAAAAAGCAAAATGTGTCAAAATACCACAAGATTTCTCCCTCTGCATTTGGGGGATTTCTTGAGCCCACGCCTGTTGCAGGCAAGACATTAAACTCTAGCATAATTACATAGTTATGTGCACAAGTGCTGTACCAACCATAAAGAAGCACTGGAGCTACTTACAACCCCTATAGTATGTAAGAAAAGTGGTCTGCTTAAAAACAACTTTGTTACCTGTCAAGGTGAGCTTCATGGGGCAGAGTGTTTAAAAGGTTATTGTTTTGCACATTCAGCTGGGCTCATATTTGTAATGTAACAACGGATGCCTGGGCCTTGCACACAAAAAACATAGGGGCATATTTACAATAACTGGCGCATCCCTGCAAATCAGCAGGGATGTGCCAGTTATTGTGCGCTACAGCTCCGCCATCATGGAATGCGCCGCATTTACAATGCGGCGCACCATGGTGCAAAAACGGCACAGATGAGTGACGCATCTGTGCCAAAAGTGACGCATTACTGGAGTTGTGTCGCAAGCGCGACGCAGCGCCAGCAATGCTCTGGGTGGCCCTATCTAGTTAATGCAGCATCAATCCTTACGCCTGCTTCAGGCAGGCGCAGGGTTTTGACGCAGCATGGACTTAAAAGTGACTGAGTGAAATCTTGTAGATTCCACTCAGCCACTTTTAGGAGGCGTTCCTGCGCCGGAACGACCCCCTGCACCGGGACGCCCACATGTGCCGCAGGGCTTTACAACGTGCCGCATCTCCCAGATGCGTCACGTTGTAAGTACCCCCGTACCATGGAGCAGAATTTGCGCCGCTGCTGCATCACAAAAGTGATGCAACGGCGGCGTAAATGAGGTGCAAGTGGCTTGTAAATCTGCCACATAGTTTCAACCACCTCTCGCTGGAAATTACTAGGACTGTTCAGATAGAGGAGCCCCAGACGCTTCCACAGTCACACGCCCCAGGGCGAGGCAGGTGGCTCTGCCCAGTGGCTAAACCCTGATCTACAGGGACCAGGCCTCACTGGCAAAAATCATGGCTTCATCTGCCTTTCACTGATGATTACTGGAACTGGTTAGCTTGTAGGAGCCCCAGACTCCTACCTGGTCCACTGCCACCCTGCCCTGGACAGGGTCAGTGACTCTATCAGGTGGCTGAAGCCACCAGATGGCCAAGCCCAGAGGACGGCTATCAGGTCGAACCGTGCATTCTTTAAAGCATTTCTGCTTAAATTGGAGGGATGCAGAGGGCCTCTGCAGGCCGGGGCTTAGACCTAAGGACCTGCCTTTGGTCGGGACAGCAAGGGGTACCATATACTGTGGGCCATTCTGAGCTTTTCACCATGGCAAACTGTGGAAGCCCGCCATGGGCACTCTGAAACACAATGAACTGGTACATGGAGCCTGGCTGAACTTGAGGCCGCCACACAGACCAGCCACAGCTCTGACCTGGGGTCTGTTTTTATAGGGGCGAAGCAGGGAAGCCTTCTCCACGCCTTCAGGAACACGTTGTGGGGTCTCTGACACAAGACAGGTTAGGGAATAAATAAAAATTATATATGAAAAAACATACATTGATTTAAAGGTACATGCCGCATGAACACGATATAGACAAAGTGTTTGTATAATAGCATAGGTGTTACATATAGATTGACATGAACTGCAGACAAAATGAGTGGCCAGGTCAATGCCTTGATAGCAGAGAAACTGGAATGAAAGAGCTATTTCGAAAAAAGTATAAACTAGAGTGTGAAAAGAAAATGTGTGGGAAGGTTTACTACATTTACCAATAGTGATGAAGGGTTTAAAGCAAAAGAATCTGAACTGTGAATGGTGGTGGACAGATCTAAACTGAAGTAATATGGAAAAGTGTATGCTGATGCAAAGGAGTATTATAGAAAACAGCATAATTCCAATGTGTCATTTAGTTCTATAGGGTTAGATATTTTGAGGTTAAAAAAACACATATTACCATTTTTTGATTGTAGACACCCCTGACGAAGGGCTTCAGTTTAAGCCCGAAATGAATTGGGATGAACTGTATTGTTAGTCTCAAGAAAATGTCAAGACTAGCTTTCACATGCAAGATTCACGCACAAGAGTCATGTCCTTGAAATAAATCGACTTCATCACAATATTTGCTTCGCATTGCTTAAATGTGTACCACTTTTGTTTGCTAAGTACTTTTGTTGATTTAACATTTTTGTTCACATTGTTGAAGAGTATTCACTAGAGTTATATCATGCAATAATCACGGCAAGGGATACAGTAGTGCACACTGTGTCTATACCACTGGTTCTAGGTATCTTCACTGTTGGACTTGGCCCTTTTTGCAGGGTCATCACTGAACTTTTTGCC
The DNA here is from genome assembly GCF_964263255.1 of Lissotriton vulgaris. Taxonomy (NCBI): domain Eukaryota; kingdom Metazoa; phylum Chordata; class Amphibia; order Caudata; family Salamandridae; genus Lissotriton; species Lissotriton vulgaris. The sequence continues at coordinate 204,754 of NW_028253217.1, forward strand.
TTCCCCCTGTATTTTGTCTGACCTGTTTTTGTTTGTTTTGTGACTCTGGGCACTTTACCACTGCTGGTCAGGGCTAAAGTGCATATGCTCTCCCTATTGTAAATTGATGTATGGATTAGTGATTCCATGATTGGCTTGTTTGGTTCACTTGTCAATGCTGTGAGTGGGCTTGCAGCACTGGTGGTGCCACCCACAGAAGCAACCTGCAAAAGTGTGTCTCAGGTCTGCCATTGCAGTGCCTGTGTACAGTCTGGTACTGCCATGTTGACTGGGCAAGTGCACCCACTTGTACATTTTATAATTCTAACTGACTCAGGGAACATGGTAGAAGTTAGAGTTTAGTATGCCTGAACTCAGAATGGTAAAATACATCTTTTAGTGAAGTTGGTTTTAACATTGTGTGTTTGAAAATACCACTTTTAGAAGTAGGTATTTTCCTGTCTAACTATCCAAGCCTGCCTCTGCTAAGTTGTGTATTCCTTGTCTGGAGTTTGAGTGACAGGGCTGGGGAATTCCAGGAGACAGGGTGAGTCAGCCCAAAGGTGAATAGAGAGATCTGCATGTAGATGGGAGGGAGGAATTGCACCTGGGACCTGAACAGGGCTGTGCCTTTCCTCCACAATGCTGGCTCCACCTCCTGTGGGGCGTCGGATGTTTCTTCCCTGCACTGTGAAAGGAAAGAATGAGTCATGTAAACAGAGTGCTCGAGAAGTGGTTTGGACTAGGCAAAGGCCCCTCTGCCCTCACAGGACAAAGGATTTTGGGGTATAAGTATTGGGACCCTGATCCCAAGAATTTAGATCACTTTTGGACAACAAGAAGAAACCTTTGTTGAGGAGACAAACCTGAAGAAACTGAGGAGAGACTATCCCTAAGCTGAAGTGCTGCTTAGGGGATTGGCCTGCAGTGGTTGCCTGACTTACAAAGAAAGGAGAAAGGACTCTGTGTGCTTTATTCAACCTGTAAGGATCTCCAAGGGCTTGAGAGAAGAGCTTGCCTCCTGCTGAAGTCAGGGACAACAGACTTCAACCCCAGCTCCCCAAGAGTTCTTTGGAAGTGCCTGCTGCTATTTTGGGCCTTCTGAGGGAATGTGTGTCACAAGGAGCTGGAAGCACGACTCAAGAGGGAGAAGCATGTCGCCGTCGCAGCCGTCGCATCGTGGATGTTGCCGCTGTAGCTGTTGCATTGAACCGCATCTCAAGAAACATCCCGCAACCCCGAAGAAGCGTGTTGCCGTCGCAGCCGGTGCCGTTGCATTGTGGATGTCGCCGCTGTAGCTGTTGCTTTGCACCGCATCAAGAAAAGCGTTTTCCACGAGGAAGTATCGTGTTGCCGTCGCAGCCGCTGCCGTTGCATCGTGGATGTTGCTGCTGTAGCTGTTGCTTTGCACCGCATCAAGAAAAGCGCCTTGCATCCATGGAGAAGTGTGCCGCTTTCGGAGCTGCTGTCGTCGCATCACGGAACAAGGGTGTCGACGCTGCAGTTGTCGCATCGAGCGGAAGCGTCGTGCATCATCGAGAAGAGTGTCGCCCCCAAAGCTACTGTCGTCGCGTCACGGAACAAGGGTGTCGCGGCTGCAGCTGACGTATCGAGTCGAGACTTCTCGCAAGATCGGAGAAGCGTGCCGCATCAGGAAGAACTTCACGTCTTTATTTCTTTGCACCGGATCTTTGCCGCATCTCCATCTCTGCAACACTTTCGTTGTGGAAGCGTGACGCATCGTAAGGTACAGTGACTCAAAGTGCTGCATTTTAAGATCTAAAGAGAACTAAGCTAAACCTACCATTTTAAGTACAGTATTGTGGATTTTTGTTGTTTGTGGTCTTGTGTTAAATCTATATAAAGAATACTTATTTTTTAATATACAACTTGTGTGGTGTCCATCTGTAGTGTTGTCACTTGATTACTGTATGTGTTCACAAATGCTTTGCACACTGCCTCTGAGATAAGCTTGTCTGCTCTTGCCAAGCTACCAAGGGGGTGAGCAGGGGTTATTTTAGGAGTGTAACCACTTACCCTGACTAGAGGCAAGGGTCCCTATTTGTCTCAAGTACCTACCTTTGCCAACTAGAGAACCCCAAATCTAATATTCAATTTTAGAAGTAGGCATTTCTGTGTGATTATGTGTCTTTGTGCTCTGCCTGGATGTGTATTCACCGTCTGGTTTTGACTGACCGGAGAGAGGGGATGTGCAATCCTTCTAGACAGTCACATGGGGGGTTGAGGTGTGTCCTGTCTTTCTTGGGTGACTCAGCGCTAGGCTGAATAGACATTGGCTGAATTTAAAGTAGTGGTAGTAGTTTCCCTTGCACCTGAATAGGCCTGGTCTGTATTTGGAATGGTGGGAGGAGTTGCACCGGACTAGGGTTGTGCCTGCCTTCTACAATGCTACTCCGCCACCCCCCATGTGGTGTGTCTGGAGCCAGAGATTAAAAGGTGAGCGGGGCGTTGTGCACTTCTAATATGTGTTTGAAGTGCCCCCAGTACAAATACTTTTGCACTATAAATTCAGGGACTGTGACCCCATGAAGAGAAGAAGAAACTGCTTGGACTTGTACCCAGCCGCTGCTGGCTCTACAGACTGAGCCTTGAAAAGAATTGCCAGGAGAACCCGCCATTGGACTTCATTGCTTGGAGTACTGTCCTGCTGCCTGCTGGGCTGAGAGACGGACTGCAACTGTTACTAAAAACACCCTTGTGCTGGCCTGCCTGTGCTCCTTGGGTTGGTGCAGCCAGTGCTCTCACAGGAGGCGTAGCCCAGGAGGGGGCTGGTGGCTACCCCTGGTCCCTGCAACTAGACAGCATGGTGAGCTCTTTTGGCTGACCTGCAGGAAGCACTTGTAGAGTGCGGGATTGCTTTCTTTCGTGTTTGAGAGAAAACTCGTGGTGAGCGTTGTAATTGCTATACAACACAGTGAGAGCGCTAATTGCCAGTCCTAGTACTGGCTCACCCGAGTGTTTGCAGGGCAGCACCTTCCCCCTCGTGGCACAGAGAGGATCAAGGGGCGGAGTAGGCCCCTCTGTTCAGCACTGCCACTGCCCGGCAACCACCCAGAACCAGAGAAGCCATGGCTAGTTGCAGCTACCAGGAAGCAGCCAGAAACCAGGCATAGGTTCTGGGCTGCAGGGTCGAGCCTGGGTGTGGGGGTGGCCAGCCGGGACCGTGTTACTTAGAGCCTCTGCTGCTACCCTGCTGTGGGCCAGACCTGAAAGGACTGCTGCGTTCACCCTCCATGACGGCGGCACCAAGGAGAGAGGAAGGAATCCTTGTGGCTACAATGTACCGCAGTCGATGGTGGCCCCAGGAGCTTTTTGAGTCTAATGGTGAGCGAGCAGGTGGGTGGGTTCCCACGCCCGTGGGGGCCGATACTGCAAAGCTGTGGCATTCCCGGATTCATGCCTCATCCCTGGGATTTCCAAGGCACCTGGTAAGAAGTGGCATGGGGCGGAGACAAGCCCCCGTGAGCACGGGTGCACCAGCCTTCCAGGTTCACAGGGAGTCGCTGACCACACTTTGGGCACTCCTTGAGCAAGGGAGGGTTAATTTCCCTATTGTGGCTAACCTACACTGAAATTAAGGATAACCCATTTTCTACTGACCAGGGCAGCCTGTGTTGGGTTCAAGGACAGGGGGAGATCTTGACGGGGGCACCCAATCCCTGGATGCAGTGGAGTATCCAGGAATTGGCACATTCCTGGGTATAGGCAGGCAGATGGCCCAGGAACACACATGTACAAGGTTACTGTGTAATCTAAAGTAGGGGCGCCGGTGCCGCTTCAAGTGTTGTGGTAACTCATGGTAATGGATATGCTGGTTATTCCTATGTGGCATGCCTCACTCTAATTGCTTCAAATTCGTGCCCTCATATTCTGATGTGGTGTAGTTGCTCATACCTTGCAATGGTCAGGAAGGGGCATATATGTGTTCAGTGATGGTGTTTATGCATAATGTTTTGGTGCTCTTTTGTAACATGTGCGCCCTATGAGCATTGCTTCAGTGCACTACATGTGAAATGACAAATTGCCCCATGGCAAAGTGATTTGCTTGTCATGACCTGAAATAGATAATAAATTATGATCTATTTCACGTCATGACAAGTGCCTAGTGGCGCAATGATTTATGTGATTGTGGTCTAATGTGTTTTTATGCATATTATGAAGGATATTTTTGTATAATCTTGTGTGGAGTCTTTTTTTGTGGTGTGCTTAGTGTGTCACTTGTGTGTGTGTGTGTGTGTGGTGCGCATACGCTTTACACATTGCCTCTGTGATAAGCCTGACTGCTCTGACAAGCTACCAAGGGGGTGAGCAGGGGTTATATTAAGTGTGTAACTTCCTTACCCTGAATAGAGTGGTGGGTTCTGCCTGGCTTAGGTGCATACCCTAACCAACCAGACACCCCATTTCTAACAGGGCCAGTCATAGCCCACTCAGAACTTCTTAAGCAGAGGAACCTTTTTCGGATCATATGGGGTATTACAACCCCAGACCAGTTGGGGCTTTGACCCGGTCAGATCTTCTCAACCCTTTAGAGCAAAAAAGCAGGTGCAAGACTCCATCTCAGGAACTTTTCTACGCATGGGCCAGAGAAGAGAGACCAGGGTCTGAGATCTGGGGCCTGTACTCCCAGTCAGACCCAGTCAGAGTTTCTTAACCCATCAGAGCAGGGGGGCCTCTCCAAAGCTTGGAAGCCCCATTCCAGACATTTTGCAACATGGCAGGCCAGTAAATGGTGTCCAGAGCTGGGGAAATACATCCTGGGCCAGCCAGAGCTCTGACATTGCACCTAGTTAGAGCTTCTTATCCTGATGAAGCAGAAGAGCCCTGCCTGGGACTGTGGGAAACCCTCATAGGCATTTTGCAACATAGCAGGCCGTAGAGTGGCCCCCACAACTGGGCATTCACACTTCTGGACTAGCCAAGTTCTGACCGGTCAGAGCTTTTTAACTTAGTGAAGCAGTGAGACCCTTTAGGGACCTGTGGGACCCCCAACTTGGGATTAAGCAACATGGCAGTCCAGCACACTAAGCCCCAGGTCCAAGGGCCCCTCATCTGCTGAACTGAGGACCTGGTCTGGAATTTTCACCCGGCAAAGCAGGGCAGCACTTACAGTGCACACTGAGAGAAGGTGGGCAGGCATATGGACCCTTGGCAGGTGCAGACAGAGCTCTGGCCTGTGGCATCGGCAGAACTTTCTACCCCACTGAGAGGGGAAGCAGTCTATATTGTCACATGTATGGAATTTCCAGGACCCTTGCACCATCTGAGAGGAAACAGATAGAAGCAAGTCAACCATACCCTCGCCCTATTAATTTGGAACAAGGCTGTTAGCCTTTTATTTGTAATCCATATGCACCAGGGGATGTACTATACAGTGTGCCTCCTGGCACAACGAGCATGTGCGCCCACTTTGTGTGCCCCCAGGTCACAATGGTATTACAGAGGGCGGGGGGGGGTGCAGACACTTGTGAATCCCCTTTTTTGTAATGCTGATAGTTTGTTAAATGATGATGGCCCAAACCATTCTGTACCTGCTAATTAATTCTCTTATTTGTGGTAAATATGCTTTCTTCACTGTTTATGGTAGAATTAGAACGTTTTATGTCACCAAGTATTGGAACATCATTTGGAATTGTTTATACATCATTTTAGAACTATACTATGTAACGTGGAACTGACTGGGGTTGAGTTTAGGTTTGAATGCCAGAGAAGCGGTTGGAGCTGGTCTGACAGGACACCTGAGCTTGTGCACCAGTGGGTCATTTCTGGCATTTGAATAAATAAGATTTTAACTTTATAAAGACTCCCTCGCTTCTTACATTATTGTACCATAATATCTGTGTTGAAGGAATATTTACACTCATTGAGAGCTGAGACCTCTCATTTTTTGTCAAATGCTATTTTGTAGAGTGTGTTATTCCCAATATTTTTGCAAACAAATACAAGTGGTGCAAAGTAGGATGATACAAATGGTTCCTCCAATAAATAAAGTTGAAATGCCGAAAAGTAATCCCGTTTAAACTTTTAATCTTTATTGTATTTGTGCTTCATACGGAGATTCAGTTGAGCAGCTCCCAATATATCATGTGGGAAGATGTTTAAAGTCTCAATACCAATAGCTACTGCTGCACTCATGATGTGATGATTTACCCAGAGATTCTCATTTAGATTCACTTTGTCTGTTTATTTATATGGCTCTCTTAAAGGTCTGTCTGCCCGTAGACTCACTGAAGAGGGGTGAAACCCCAAAACCGGTCCTAGGATGCTTGTTTCCGGTCCAGGGATGACCTGGCTTGGTAGTTCGGTTTGGACTGATCTGCATATGGCTGGGTCCAAACTGGAATTGCATGGGGAGCAAAAAAAAGATGGATTTAGGCCCAGATCTCTTGACTTCCGGTGAATATTTTAATTTGTTCTGCATTCAGTCCATCAATTGTGTGTCTTTTGCTTTCTCGCCCTAAGTGCACCAGGTATGCTGAGACGTTGGTCCTGGCCTCACTGTGCAACTGGAATCAAGCTATCCTGGCTGAAGAGGGGTAAAACCACGAAACCGGTCCTAGGATGCTTGTTTCCGGTCCCCATGACTGGGGGTGAATGTTTTTTATTTGTTCTGCATTCTGGTCATTAATTGTGTGTCTTTTGTTTTAGAGTTTGGCAGATGGGTTACTTTGTCATAAACATGAGAGATATCCCATCCACCGTATTACAAGTTGATTATAGTATAGGGCACTTATAATAAACTTATAATAAGGTGCATGGAATATCCATCACATGGTGACAGAGTAACCCATCTGTTAGGTTCTAAATAAGGCCATTATCCTTCACACAACTATTTTAAGGCTTTTTTTTTAACATATTTTTTTTATTACTAAATTGTTCCACAGTACATCTTTGTGTGCAGCATTCCACATATTCATACTACAACAGTGCAGGACATATCCCTGCTGTTCTTAGTTACACAGCAGTAGTCATTACTTAACATGTATTTTTCTCAAGACATACTTGATTTGTTTCCTGTGCACATTGCTCTCCATGTAAAAGAATAGATAGAACCCTCTTTATGCATAGCTGGTGTATATGTCTCTCCGGTAGGAGACAACCTGGGTTCCGATACTCTTTTCTGTCTAGTTGTTACATAATGTGTAAACAATTTTCTTCTAAACAAAACCAACAAAACTAACCAACTTCCCCGCCCACACCCTCCCCCCTCAGGCTCAGCGATTTAAACATTGCATAGTCATGTACTTAATCCATCACAGCGTGACATCTTCTTGTTACATGTAAACAATAGCTTACTGGTCCACAGTAACACTCCTTCCTATGTCCCGTGGCTCTAGGTCCTCCGTATTCCCGCCCTCCACCAGCCTCTACATAACCCGCTCTAGGTACAGTATCCCAGTATGTCCAGAGCTCCCAGCTCCTCCATCAGTTGATTCCACTCCATTCATATAGGCGTCTTACGTAATCTGGGCTGCTCTTTCCGTTTCAGTTCTGTACCTTCCGCCCTGCCCCACCTCAAAAGCTCATCATACTAGGCTTTCAATGTTGGTGCCCTGGTAGCTTTCCAGTGCATTGTTATATTACGCTTAGCTAGAAGGAGCGCCAGGTTGTTAAATTTTGTGACCGGACTACCTTTCTTTCCTTTAGGGTCCAACCCCAGCAGACAATATACCGGGCTATCGTTATTCCTCACCGGACCTAAAGTTGTTAGTATCTCACAAATTGTCCCCCAGTAATGTCGAAACCGTGGGCAAGTCCACAACATGTGTATCAAATCCGCTGACTGTGTGTTACAGAGCGGACACATATCCGATTGCTCTGGGAACATACGTCGCAGCTTGTGTGGCGTCAGATATGCTCTACGCATAAGTTGTATGAACTTAAATTTCGGATTCCTTTACACCTTCCTAGGGTATTTGTAGTAAATTACTTCTCTACTGTTCTCCACTGGATAGAATGTACCAGGTCATCATAGAATGTCTGGGTGTCTCTCTGGCTCACAGTGTCAGTTGACCAACTCAGGCTGAGCTGCTTGGAGCTTGCTCCTGGTGGGGTTTTACCTATACTTCCTATCTTCTCCTACTTACTTATCCTAGAAGGAATTTACAATAAAGGATTATCTAACATACACAGTTGGACTGTGCATCTTCCTTTACCACAACTTGGCGACGATTGTGAACCTACGCGTGGAGAAAGGAGAAAGGACGACCAAGAAATTAAAGGACAAGCAACTTAAGACTTTAAGGCACAGCTTTCCAAACTGTGTGGTGCGACATGTTCCTGTGTCGCGCCCCATACATAGGTGTGCCGCGCATCATGAAGAGGGTCACCGTGCGCGCAATTCTCTCGCTCACGAAGGCGTCCAGGCGCTCTCCAGTCAGGCCCCCTCGAGATGTGCGTTGGGGCGCGTCTCGCGGGAGGCGGATCCGTGACTAATTTCTGGTCCTGCAGGCCCCTTACGGCGACTTCCAAAGGGGAGGCGCAGCTCTCGCAATGAATGAATATTACTATACTGGTGCCGTTTTCTTAAATGCGCTCCTGTGGTCTCCGTTGTTTACGCGGTTAGCTGACTTTGACTCAGAGCAAGATAGAGAGGCATGGTGTGCCTCGGTTGTACCAACAATTTCAGTGCCTTAATGTCTCGGCAACTTTCACGTGACTACAGAAGAAAATATGTGTTGATTGCCCTTGATTGCAATGGAAATTTAAGCAAAATTGTGCTGAAATGCTTTGGAGCAGGCAACAGTGCAGTACTCTAGTAATCCAGCTTTGAGATGCTTCAGCTTAATTTCTGATGCATACAATTTGACTTTAAGGCTGAACATGTGGTTAACTAAAAGAATTCACAGACTAACTGTAGGCAAAGCAATCATACTTGCCCAGGCGGGCCACTAGAGTAAAATTTCGGGGGGGGGGGCTGAAAAAGATTTTAGGGGGGGCTAATTCTTCTAGCCGTAACCAGAGTGGCTGTAAGAAGGGGTGAAAACATAATAAAAGCCTCATTTACAAGTAAATGGCCTTTAACAGACGTGTGAAGTACTCGGGTGCGGCTGCAATTAGACGTCCTCAGCCAGCGAAGCGGCCTCCTCCCCAGGCTGACACACATGACGGGGGGCTGAAGCCCGGTGAGCCCAATGGGTGTTGCGCGCCTGTACTTGCCCTCAAATTTAACTCTGATCTTATATGCTGCGTTTTGCATGTGGCCTCAATCAGCAAAAATGCTCGTGCAAAAACTTCCGAGATTGTTTTCTTAAAAGTGGCTGAAACTTGATGAACATTTACATTACAGCTAGTAATTTACTGCATCTGTGAGGTTCCACTGACCTCTCATTTTCCACCTAACGTCTTGAATATGCTGAATGTTGTTTTTTTCTTTATGCTAAAGTAATTGTTCCGCCCGTTTAAGCAAACACAACTTCCGAAATACAGTATGGCTTTTTCCTCCATACCTTAACTCACTTATCTCTCCTTTTCCTCACCGTCTTATTTCTTAACTGAGAGATCTTAAAAACTCTGCAGGTTTTTTTTTTTAGGTCGACGTATGATCCGGTCTGCCGAAGGCAGAACCGGAAGTACCGAGATTTAATGTTTCTTAGTGTGGACTATTTGTCCCGCCTCTGTTTTTGCCTCTCTCCCATTGGCTGGCGCCTAAACGGAGGCCAGCCGTTGGAGGAGAGAGCTGTCCCTCCGAATAGGCTCCGTCCTTTTCGGATTTGGAGGAGTGTTCGGTGTTCTTCTTTCCACTTTTAGGCCACGCCCATTCTGAGAACACCGAACACGCCCCCAATCCGAAAAATTTGGAACGTTCTGCAGCCGCCATTTTCTTTCCCCCCGCAGTGAAGGTGAGCCTCGAGCCTCTGCCTCTGCCCCCGTTTGTGCCATTTTTAGTGCTCCTGCACCCCTGTTTGAAGTCCGCTCCATCTGCCTCTGCCAGGGGCAGCGTGATGTGCTTTCGGTATCTGCAGCCAAATGTAGACGCTGTGAAGAGTGGCAGCCATTTCAGGACGACCGCCGCCGGAAGAAGTCCAGGTGAGTGCTTGTTGCCTTCTGATTAAGCCCGTTCCCGCCCCCCCCTGTCCGTGTCTCCAGTCCGTGTCTCCTCTCCCGCCCCCCCTCCCGCTGTCCGTGTCTCCTCTCCCGCCCCCCCGCCCGCTGTCCGTGTCTCCTTTCCCGCCCCCCCCCTCCCGCTGTCCGTGTCTCCTTTCCTGCCCCCCCCCTCCCGCTGTCCGTTTCTCCTTTTGTCTCATCAATAAGTTAAGGACTCTGCACACACCAGGTCCTCTTTACAGATACTCTGCAGTTTTATTTACCCCCCTGTCAACAAATTATGCGTCCAATGTCACTAAACATTTAAGGTTAAGAGTGTCTCCCGCAGCTGTATCTCAGAATACAATCTGAAATGTCTGACAAATGTGTCATCTTTATGAAAGATCGTCATAATCAGTGTAGATTTTCTATAAAATCTAGTGTGGCAGTGTTTGCCAACAATGTTTAGGTAACATATGACTTGGACATTGTGGTACCCCCCCTAGTGGGGGCCTTGGAGATTAATGGGGGTGCCTAAAGAATTCCGAGGAGAGAAGGCACTTTGCACGCATTATAATTCAGAGGCAGGGTCTAAGGCACAGCTTTCCAAACTGTGTGGCGCGACACGTTACTGTGTCGTACCCCACACGTAGGTGTGTCGCGCGATGACGCCGTAGCACTCCTCCTCCCCCTCCCTCCCTCCCCCCGGAGTGCTAATGCGCTGCTCATGGCCACTGTGAGACTCGGAGTCAGGCGAGTCCAAATCCATACGTTCGTTTTTAGTGGCAGCGCGATCACCTGCATGAAGGTCGGTGTCTGGAATGCGACTCCCGTCCAGAAAGGATCTTGTGACCTTCCATAAATATAGTTTTTTTTTTGTATTTTTTCCCGTTAATGCTTTACACAGACAGCACAGATGGAATTAACCGAGATAACAAGGATAGGAAGAGTTCACACCTGTATCTCACCAAATGAAGCGCTGTGAAAAGGTAGAGGAAATATTTGTTTCTTTGTTGTTGCCTGGGCCATCTAGTTCATACATAATTTACACGGTCCATGTAATACACAGTTCGATCTAAGTCACTCTCAAAAGAATTTCTAAAATCAAAGCAAGAGTAAGCTAAATCAGCCTCATAACTTTCAGGAGCAGGTCACGAGGCGCCTTCCCCACCAATGCCTCACAGGGGCCTCAGAGCAAGCACTCGCGCGTTTATCTGCCCCCAAGGGCCAAGTAAGGTCACAACCTGTGATGGGGACTCGTTGGGTGGAATATGTTCTGCTGACGTCACTCTCCGGGTTGCAGACAGCTCTCCAACGTTGCTGCCATCATTTTGCTGTTCGTTAGTACATTTCAGAGAGACACCATTTCCACTTTCATACTGTGAACCTTTTGTTTTTGGTGAAGTGAAGTACATATTTACAAGTGTGCCCATATTAACAATCTTGCACTGGGGGTGGTATTTGTGAAAATAGTAAAATTGAAGCCAGGTAGAGGAAGCTTAACGCTTTCTTCATGGGATGCATTTTAGGTAGTTAAAGCAGAAAAAGAGGGCCAAACACAAAATGTTCCAGGGCTTCAAAGTACTCAAACAGGCAATTCTTAAGTGAACGTAGTTTGGGACCAATCGACCATCAGTGTAGCCAAGTGGAGTAATTCTAAGAAAGGAACTAGGTTGATAAATAATGGTAGAAAACATCCTTTACGCTTTACCACGCAGCTTTTGCCAAACTTTTTTTGTTGCGCAAACTAGAGCCAAAGGTATCAGAGTGCTTTACATGAGCACCAGTTGTGTTACAGACGGACACTTGCATTTTTGTGTGTGTGGGGTTGTGTGTGTGGGGGTGTGGGATGTGTTTGTGTGTGTGTGTGTGTGTGTGGGGTTGTGTGGGGTTGTGCGTGTGTGTGGTGGGGTGTGGGGGGGGGGTGTGGGTGTGTGTGTGTGGGGTTGTGGGTGTGTGTGTGTGGGGGTGTGTGTATGTGGGGTGTGGGGCATGACGCCCCTTAGGTGGTTTGGGCTCGCTTGCTCGCGTTACCGTGTCCCTGAACATTTTTTCACAAAAAGGTGTGTCACCAACATGAAAAGTTTGGAAAGCTGTGGTCTAAGGCGAAGCCTAGGTGCTTCGAGGCAGTCTGAAGACCTGCAGGGCTGTGGGTAACTAGCCCTAAGGGCCAGCGGGTGTATCCAGGTCTGAAGGTATGTGAAAGCCAGCTAAGGGGAGCAAAGGCTTGCTGTGGACTCCAGAGATTATAAGGGTCTTGTGGGTCCTAAATAGAATATATGATGGTCTTTGGGCGGGTGAGATATTTATGAAAAGGCGGAGGAGCGGTAGAGGGTTGACAGTGAGCATGTGCTCAGTCATTTCGAGCCCATTATCAAAGTAGGTCAGAAGGTGAGTTTAGGGAAACCGCGCATGTGAATGACCGAAACGCCAGCTGAGTTTCAGACAGAGGACTCTGGGCTGGCTATTGATGCTCTGAACTGGCAAACGGTCTGCAAGGGTGGCAGAGGGCTGGTTTGTGGTTTAGCCTTTGATATCTTAAGGGGGGGGGGGTCTGAGGGCCAGTTCACCATGTGTCACCAAGCACAATATCCAGGCTGAAAGGGCACCTAAACTGTCCTGCACATCCAAACATCAACTGTCCCTCCCTCTCCCAACACCAGTTTGTGGTTCCCCAGCTTTAAACCTGCCCATTGGGGCAACAGCTCATTCAGCCCCAAACTCTGCCCGCCCAGGCCTTCGGACATCCATCTGACCTTTAGAAACGTATAAGTGGTTATGGTCTGAACTTCCTCGGTGCCCCCCCCCCTGAGACTTAACCTGGTGAGACGATGCACTTTATGCCCAGAAATAAATGATGCCCATTGTACTAATTAGAGACTGCCCCGTTTAAAGGGGTGGGGGCGGGGAGGGAACTCCTGCTGTGGCTGTGTGGACAAACTAGAGAAACTAGCGTGAACACCTGGTGCGAAGAGCTTTGCAGCAATTTCATCTGACACACTTGGGTATATGGCTGCAAGGTCACTGGTCCCGCCGATTGCACGTAAACACACTTAGGAGAGTTGGGGGCATCACAAACCACACCACGTTACTAGCAATGAAATAGCAAAGTTCAATTTGGCAGCAACTGCAGAGAGCAATTAAGGCGAAGTTCTTACCAACATGAACATACGGTCTTGAATTTCTTCCTGGAAAATGTGCGAGCTTAAGGCAGAGCAAAGCCGCCTGCCTTATTTGCCAATTGTCGCAAAACGCCTCGCTGGCCAAATCCGACTGGACATTGGGCTCCGGGACTAAGACCTGGTAACAGAAGGGTCAATTAATTCTCAAATATGCATCTCTATTGAGGCAGGCAAAGCCAGACACTAATGGGCAGATTTACAAGCCCCTTGCGCCAGTTTTGCATCAATTTTAACATGGGAAAACTGACGCAAAAGTGGCGCAAGGGGCTTGTAAATCTGCCATTACGATCATTACGAAGGCCGGAAATCACAAACAAATTCTTGTCAGGGGAAAATAGCAGCGTCAATCAGTCCTACAACTGAAGGCAGAACAGCTTCCCTCAGTCATTCGAATGAACAAATCATGCTGCTCTCCCGGCGAGAAGGTCAAGTTTAGATTGCACAATCACGCACGGATGACCACCAACCCTTACACTGTACCGAAGGCGCAAACCGAATGAATGCAGTCATAATAAAGTATATAAAAACACAGTGCTCCAAGACAGATTCGGGAGCACAGTTGGCATTGGACAAACGTTTGCACAAGTTATTGTTAACGACAAGTAATCAGTCACGGTGGAGGCTTATGTGCGAGCTCTGTTGTATTCCCTAAAGATTTAGCTGTGGACCTCCGTGGAGTCGCTGCAGGTGGCTCCCGGGTTGATGGCGGCCGCCGTGGGAGTGGTGCTCGGAGTCGTCGCAGGGGCCCTGCTCTGCTTCTTCGTGTTCCTGCCCCGCTTGAAAAAGGTAGCGTGCTCCCCAGCCGGGACTGACTTTACAGTTTAATAATCTCCGCATTCTTACCACGCTCAGAATCGTTTGCATTTGACAGATTGTATGCCAGTGGAAACCACATAGTAGATGGTGTCATTAATGTTTATGCGCTCTTGTATCTTATTTTATTCCTCTCTCTTTGTTAGTAGGAGCCACTCTTCTAGATTGCTTTATTAAAGAGCATATTTATAGATTTGCAAATCTGTGCACATAATTTTAGTTGATTTTCATTTAGCAATACAAAGATTGACAAAACATTCAGGGGAAACAAATCAAACTTTGTCAACAGATGAAAATTCGGGAGTGCAGCACAGCGCTCCTTGAATTACAGCATTTCATAGACTTTGAAACAACTGAGTAGTAATAACAGTAAAATAGCTCCCACCTTGAACCATATCTTAAATAGCACCAAGGGACACTGCCCATACTCCCTAGAACAGTTTCCTATACCCTTTCGTCGTCCTTCCTTTCACTTATCCATCCACGCATCGGTTCTCACTTTCACCCTTTATTCATCCACATTTGCATGCTTCCTTCATTGTCCATCCACTCGTCGGTATATGCATGCATCCATTTATCTTTTTAGCCATTGATCCAGTCACTAGCCCATCACCTATCCTTCCACCAATACTCAATTCACTCTGCTACTCATTGCTCCATCCATTACTCCAATTGGTTCATTCTAAAGTCCATCCATCCTTCCACCCTTCACCATTTCTTCCTTCATTGTTTCGAAGTTTCCTTCCTTCTTTCACTCTTCCTTTCCCCTTCTATTCTTGTCTTTCTTTCTGCCCATCTTACTTTTTCCTCCTGTGTAGATAGCTTTTTGTGTAGGTGGCTCTATGTGTGGGTGGCTGTGTGTGTGTAAATGCAATAGGTCATGCATATGCGAGCGATTAAGCTATTGGCATTGTAAATGACAATGCTATTTATTTATGATAAAAAAAAGTCATAAGCAATGCCAATAGCTCTACCTTTAATAATGCCGAGACCATTGCATTGTAAATGCGTGTTTATTCATTCGTTGCCGCGTCCTCAATTTCACTGCTGCCCTGTTCATCACAATGTTGAATCTCGTCTGACACAACTTCACTACTCTTGCTCATCTGTTCTGTTTGACTTTGATTGTTCAACTGGAAGTGATCCAGTTTAGACTCAGTGATGTATGCAGTCAGTTAGAACATCAGGAAAGAAATCAGATTCATGATCTGTGCACATTGTCCAGTGCCTTGTTATAGCTGGGCGACGGAGTATGCTATGCACTTTATAAATCGGTGTTTGTAAAATGTGCTAGATCTAAGCATAATTCATAAGTTTAATTCCGTCATCAGTATCTTTTTTACTTTTCTTTCATTGATTTTGGGCAAATCACCTACTCTCCCGGTGCCTAAAATTATTGTAACGCAACGGCTGCTTGTGTAAAGTGCTCTGACACCTTCAAATCGAGTTTGCGCTATATAAAAAATAAAATAATCAAATGTGTGGTTGTGTGTGGGTGGGGCTGTGTGTGAGTGGAGTTGTGTGTGTGTGTGTGGGGTTGTGTGTGTGTGTGGGTGTGTGTGGGGTTGTGTGTGTGTGTGTGGGGTTGTGTGTATGTGCGTGTGTGGTTGTGTGTGTGGGGGGTGTTGTGTTTTGGGTGTTGTGTTTTTGGGTGTGGAGTGTGTGTGTGTGGGGTTTGTGTGTGGGGTGTGTGTGTGAGGGGAGTGTGTGGGGTGTGTGTGTGTGGGGTGTGTGGGGGTTATGTGTGTGGAGTTATGTGTCAGGGGTTGTGGGGGGTGTGGGGAGGGTTGTGTGTGTGGGGGGTTGTGTGTGTGGGGGGTGTGTGTGGGGTTGTGTGTTACACAGTTAGGGGCCTATTTACATGTCCCTTGTGCCACCGGTGCATCAATTTACCCATGCTAACCTCCCCCCTTAGGTGGTTCAGACTCGCTCGCGTTACCGTAAAACTGAATTTTTTTTCACATAAAGGTGTGTCACCAACATGAAAAGTTTGGAAAGCTGTGCTTTAAGGACTTTTAAAACTTCAATTGAAACTAAAAGGTAACGCCTCAGCTAACCCCACCAGTGTCCTGCATCATCTGGACAGCCTGCACCCTGGGCGTTTCCCTTTCATTACTGAGGAGTCTGTGGTCACCTGGAGGTAGTGAACAATCTCTCCAGCAACAAGCATCTCATAGGTGCAACAGGTGTGTACACCGTGTGGTGTTCTCTTGCTTTTTTTAAGCCCCTATCTGCTTGGAAGTGTTGTGACCTTACTCCACGCTTTGCCTGCATCCTCAGTAAATTGCCAATCTGCCTGGTGTTGGGATGTGTTTCTGGCAGCATATGGCAGTGTACTTCATCAGCGGCTTTATTAAGGTCTGATTGTGCACTTCAATGGCAGTGGTGTATTTTAAGGAAAAGAAGGACTTAGTGTTACTTTCCTTCAACGAACACCTTTTATATGTGTTTTTGATGTGGTGCAGAGTCAGTGACGGCGTTAAATAGACTTGAGGAAAAGTGGCATCATTAGCAGTGAGCAGCAGTGTCCTTCTTTTCAGGCAAGCTACATTTACAAATGACACACACTGAGCACTTTGTAAATGTGTTTTAGCGTTGATGCTTTTACAGACACAGTGACAGCACCAAACGGTTCTCGAGAACTTTCCTGGAGAAACTAGCTGTGCGAGTGTTTGGTGGCATGAAAAGCTCCTTTGGTGAGCACTGGGACATATGTGTGGGGTCAGAGACTGAGTAATTTTCGTGTGGTGAGCATATTTCTTTTTGCCACTTTGGATTCATAAAGTGGGCCCCCCAACATTGCAAATTGAAGCGCATTGTTTAAATTCAAAATCCTTTCACACGCATCTCACCGTTCTCTTAAGTGCCGCGTGAAAGCAGGGTGAATTCTGCATGACGTTCTTCACAGCTGACCAGTGACACCTGCATGCCACAGCGTCCCGTGAGCCACACGGTGCCACATCAAGAAGCGTGCCGCCATTTTGAGCTTAATTATAACCGCAATTAAAACAACAAGAAATCAGCCGCCAGTAATTTCAAGGAAAACAAGCATTTACAATGCAATGGTTTCACCTTTGGAAAAGTTAGAGCTATTGGCATTGTAAATGACAAAATTTGTATTTATATGTTGGTTTTGAAAACAGATAAATAAATGGCATTGTCATTTACATTGCCATTAGCTTAATCTCTCGCAAATGTGAGACCTATTGTACCCTACGGACGAGCTCAGCAGACAGCAATTACTACCCCACACACACACCCAGAGCCACACACACACACCCAGAGCCACACACACACACCCAGAGCCACACACACACACACACACACCCAGAGCCACACACACACACAGAGCCACACACACACACACACACCCAGAGCCATATATATATGTAAAGTAATTATCCAAATGTGGGCAATACAAGCACCTACGCTCAACAAGAGCTTTATCAAAGGGCTGGTTGGTGGTTGACCGTTTTGCATGAAGTACATGAAATGTGCTTTATGGCTCACAGGCACTCATAAATGTCCTCTGAAGGGTAGACAGGCGCAAAGTTTCCTGGGAAGTAATGGAAGAGGAAAGGAAGAGAGGACATGGCAGGTTGAAGATTGAAGCGAGGGAAGGAAGAAAGGGTCAGGGAAGAATAAAAAGAGGAGACGTGAATAGAGAAAGAATGAGAGTGAACACAGTGGTATAAACTTGGAACACAGCTAAGTCTGGTGGCCAAATTTTGAGAAGCAAAAACTGGGACGCAAATACCAATACCATATTCAGAACAACAACAGCTGCACTGTGTCCAAGGTAAAATCACATGTATTGTCATTACTCTACCATAAATATTTACTTGTGTTTATTGAACATGCATACATGAGCACAAACACAATCATAACCATATAAATGTATTCCCATCAATATAAATAAAGTGGTAGTACCATATCATATACTACGTCCTTTAATCACGTTACTGGTTTGCTTTTTCGTATCCTATCATGCGGCGTTAGGACAGAAGGGCGCAAAGTTTTCAGAAGCTCTGACCCTGGTTCGTTTACTGCCGCCACATCAAAATACACGAGAAAGAAACAATCCATGAATTCACAGTAGCAGGGCTGCTGCTAAACAGCAACAAAACAGAAGCGCAAGCTACAAGTTTTGGTGTTACAACCTGTTGCAGCGGGTGTTGTGGGGCGAGGTGCTGACCGATGCCACGGTATTTTACTTTGGAATTATTGTGCATTACACAGCGGTGTTGATTCTTCTCCAGGCGGCTTTGTTCTAGACTGGTAACAAAGGGTGAGCAGTTAAGAAGATATGCGGCACGAACTTTCCTGTGAAATAATGGCCATGAGAGGGAATCAGGAATAAGAAAGAGGGAGAGATGCGTGTCATTAAGTGTGAAAGAGGGTCAGTGAAAGAGAGGGCGGGGAAAAATAAGCAGAACATAACGACTGAGACTTGGGAGAGGCCAGGAAAGACAGGAAGAGAAGCAGAACATAACGAGTGAGACTTGGGAGAGGCCAGGAAAGACAGGAAGAGAAGCAGAACATAACGAGTGAGACTTGGGAGAGGCCAGGAAAGACAGGAAGAGAAGGCTAAAACGAAAACGACCCACATCATTAAAGGGGGAGAAAAGACACACGGCGAGAGCAGGACAAAAGTGAAAGGGTGCAAAGAAATTAAGAGAGAGGGTAGTGATAAAGCACACGAGAAGGGGGCACTTCTACCCGCCGGTGGCTCCGAGGCGATCCCTGAAGTTATCCGCTTCCTGTATATTAAATCTGTCAATAGCGCTCGTAAACTCGAGCAGCCCCTGCTTACTTTCTCCACAAGTCTGATAAAAGCAGCGACCTGGTACCCACTCCCCCTCAGAAGTCCTTTAATTGCCATGCGGCCGGAGGGGCACGGGTGCCTTTAATATTTAGCTGCACTTTGTATACAAGAACACTGCACAGAAATGAAAGAAGTGCACATTTTTATCTCTAACATAAATGACGAAAAAAATAAATTTGCATTACGCCGAAGATAACCCGTTCGAAACTGCCTCATGGCATCCGTGCGCCTGCTTCTATGAGAGATATATGGCTGTGACAGCAGAGCTCTGTCCCTAATGAAGGCTGGCCCCACACCCACGGGCACCCTGCGCTGGACGTCAGGGGGTGGGCCAGGGTAAAGCGCTCCTCAGGCAAACAGACCTCCTCAGAGTCTGTCTGCGAGCTGCTGGTCGCGCATAGCTCCCTCGCCTCCTGATGGAGAGCTACTCGAGGATGGGTGCTGTGGCACAGGAGAGGGGCAGGGAGGGGAGGGACGCTACTTATTCCTCCGGCTCCAGAGTGTGCGGCGAGCAGCAGAGCCCCCGCTCGGAAGGGAGAGACCTCAGCCCGGGAGCGGAGCGCACTGACGGCCGCTGAGGTAAGTGCACGGCGCACCTCAACTTCGGGCTGGCGTTTGGGAGAACTTCAAAAGTATGTGTGGGGGCCGGAACTGAGCGCTAATAACTGCCGTAGTAAGTACACTCACTAGTGCCACACTCGCAGCCTTACCTGGGACAGGACTGGCCGGCGCAGAGTGAGCGGCAGCTGTTGGAGGGAGTGGAGCGCGCCTCGACTCTAGGGGTGTTCAGTGAAGGGTGGGGGGCTGAGCCAGGGGCGTGGGAGGAGAGCCGGCCAAGCCAGGGTGAGCACCCACACTCACAGACCGAGGAAAGCTCTCACTGACTGACTGTGGTAAGTGATACAGGCTTCTGAACAGGTGGGGATTGTACCACACACAGGTACTGGACAGCGTGTGAGCGACATTCAACAACTTGTATTCGTAAAGCGGGCACGGACAGCGGGAGGGGGGCGGGCAGACACACGGACAGCGGGAGGGGGGGTCAGGAAACAGCCAGCGGGACAGGGAACAAGACGAACAATGAACAAAAACATTGGGGGAAAAAAAAAAAGTACACGCCCACAGTGGCCACGTCTTCATGACGTTGCGGAGAGGGAAAGAATCGGCGGAATGCCCACCAATCGCCTCGGGAAATGACGGACAGTTCTCTCTTCCAATGGCTAGCCTCCATTTATGTAGCTAGCCAATGGAAGAGAGAGGCGGAACGAAGGCCACACTGTTGTAACTTTAGATTTCGCCTGCGCCGAAAAGCTGCGCAGTGCGCAGCTTTCGACGAGGGGAACCTATAAAACTAGGATAAATCCACTCTAGATGACTTCCATACTTCTTCATGAGGGGTTGCCTGTCTAATGTCAGGAGACGTTTCCACAAAGTCGCAGGTGCGAAATCCTGTTCTGCTCTGCTTGTCCCATGTGTGTGTCATAAGTCACGCCGTGATCTCCAGTGACTCTCAGTGTTGCCTGGTTACCAGCGCCATAATCCAGCGTCTGTCAAGCGAATTAGCGTGTAGCCGAAGAAGTAATTTTAGTACATCATCATGCATGATGTAAAGTAGGCATATTTTGTGTAGTCTCTTCCACATTATTGCCGAGTAATTAAAATAATTTGTCAAACAAGATTTCAGCATGGCAGATACGTCTCTGATGTTAAGGTAAGCGAGTGTATGCATTAAAGAGACTTGTGCTTTTCTCTGTGAGGATGCTGTCTGCGCATAGTAGAATTCCGAAGGGAAAGTAAGCAAAGTTCATTCTGTTGTACTAGCCAGAGACACAAAACAAAGTGCATCCTTTCAGTTCCATATTGCAGAGGAAGTAATGGCGCCAACTTTGCTCGACATAAAATCTGCTGAATATAAACATAATAAACTTGAGTGTCAGGGGCGCTAAGTGTGCACTTTGCACCTGGTCTGCATCCAGATCACATCTTGGCAATAAAATCCGACCAGGACAGCTGCGTCATAGTCAGTGTTGGAGACTGGACTTCTCTGTATGCTTTAAGAACAAGTCAATTCAACAAGAAATAAGAGACATCTACAATCTCCTTGACATTCAAGACATAAAAATGCTTCCTTAAAATTATAATATGGTATGGTTCTGGAAACTAATAAATTTCTTTTGTTTACGCACCACTCACAAGCACAGTTAAGGACGACTCACAATACTGGCACAGAGAAGCATGACAGAGAGTCCAGAACAGTGGCAGGGAGTCTAGAGACCCCAAAACTGGAACAGAGAGTTCTGAACTGGGACAGTGAGCAAAGAAGAGTCCAGAACCAGGACAGAGTGTCCAGGGCTGAGAAAGTATAGAATTGTGGCAGAGAGTCTGCCGACTCCAAAACTTTAAAAAAAGAAAATATAGTAAGGTCCTTGAACCAAGACAAAAGGTTCCCAGTAGATTTATGACGAAGGTCTAAAGTCTCAGAACCACGAGGAAAAATTGTGACAGAGGGGTTTCCAGAAGTACCAAGATTAAGGTCCCAGATTCACGACGGAGATTCAGGACAGAGAGATTCTGAGAGGAACCAGGACTACGGTATCAGAACCACACAAAAAAAATATATAGTAAGGTCCTTGAACCAAGACAAAAGTTTCAGATTCTTGCTACCTCAAATGCGTGGTGTCTACACTCAGGGATAACGATATGACACGAGCAAAGTCTTTACTAGATCAGCACCAGGAACACAATGACAGTTTCAGAGTTACTTATGAGGCTGGGCTGGCCTTCTGCAGGTCACAATGCTTTTGACAATGGTTGCGATGACTTGTCCATCATAGTAGGGGACAACCTTCCTGGAGCTACATGGAGCTACATAGAACGAGCAAAGAACCAGTTTCTCATCAGGGACGACTTCGGGAGAGAGACCACTCACCGGTGTTCAAGACCTTTATCTTTGTTTGTTTATCTACAGTAATTATCCCTATGTGTAAGAGTGTATCCATTTCTTTGGTGAGGTGGTGGTGTTTGTGGGTAGTCAATGCCCCATACCTTTTCACAGTGTGAGTATTTTGTGGTGTACCCTACTCAGGGGAGGTTGTGTAGTTTTCCACGGTCAGTAACCATGTGGTGTACATGTATTATTCTATCCCTACTTTGGGGAGGTGGTGGTGTGTGTGGGTAGTCAATACCCCATATCTTTTCACATGATGAGTATCCTGTGGTGTACCCTACTTTGGGGAGGTGGTGGTGTTTGTGGGTAGTCAATCCCCCATGTGGCGTACATGTATTACTCTATGGTGAATATCTTGCCATGCGGAGGTTTGTGTGTCAATACCCATATCTTTTCACATGGTGAGTATCCTGTGGTGTACCCTACTTCGGGGAGGTGGTGGTGTTTGTGGGTAGTCAATGCCCCATGTGGTGTACATGTATTACTCTATACATGTATTACTCTATCTCTACTTTGGGGAGGTGGTGGTGTTTGTGGGTAGTCAATACCCCATATCTTTTCACATGGTGAGTATCCTGTGGTGTACCCTACTTTGGGGAGGTGGTGATGTTTGTGGGTAGTCAATGCCCCATCTGGTGTACATGTATTACTCTATAGTGAGTATCTTGCCATGGGGAGGTTTGTGTTGTGTCCGGGGTGTGTGCCCTATGGTGTACCCTTATCAGGGGAGGTTGTATTATTTTCAAGGGTTAGTACCCTGAGTTGTTGCCTATTTTACTCCACTTAAAGGAGGTTGTGTTGTTTGTGGGTAGTCAATGCCCCATATCAGTTCCCAGAGTGAGTATCCTGCTGTGTACCCTTCTAAGTTTATCCTACTTAGGGGACCTTTCTTTGGGTATGTTGTGTTCTCCTAAGGGTCTGTGTCTACACCCACCTTTGTTTCCCAGGGTGCCTACCCTGTGGTGTATCCATGTTTGGGGAGGTTGTGGGCGTGACCACCCTTCTTTGTTGCTTTGTTTTTTTTTCATCTAAACCACGTTTTGTTTACCTAAGGGAGGGGGATGGGGCGTGTAGTAAAAATGTCTAGCATCTTATCGTATTTTTGTTCGTGCTAATGATATTTCTGTTACAATATTTCTGATACCTCGTGTAGTACATAATTAGATTTGTGTATCTCATTATTTTATTGTTATGTAAATGTTGTATTGGAGGTATCTTACTTCTCTTTCTCTCTATTTCTGTTGTCATTCCCTAAGGAAGGAGGATGTGTTGTAAATTACTTCTCTACTGTTCTCCACTGGATAGAATGTACCATGTCATCATAGAATGTCTGGGTGTCTCTCTGGCTCACAGTGTCAGTTGGTAAACTCAGGCTGAGCTGCTTGGAGCTTGCTCCTGGTGGGGTTTTACTTATACTTCCTATCTTCTCCTACTTACTTATACTAGAAGGAATCTACAATAAAGGATTATCTAACATACACAGTTAGACTGTGCATCTTCCTTTACCACAACGAATTCCACCAATACACTCCACTCCTTGTCACTAAATGCCCGACCCATATACGTTTCCCACTTATCGCGTAAGGTCCGGAGGGACACTGCCGCCACCGTGCGAATGCCTTTGTATAACCATCTGGTAAGGTGTCTGGCATTGCCCATCAAATGCTGCATTGTGATCAGTGCATGTGTAGCTGGTTCCACCCCCTCAGTTGCCCAAGTAGTGCGGATGTAGTGAGAAAGGCTTACATTCAGAAGGACAGAGTGTCTGGTGCTCCATGTTCCTGCGTAAACCCATCATGTGGCATCATAGTACCCTCTTTGAAGAAATCGCCCACTGTAGTTACTCCCACTTCTTCCCACACTCCTATCAATAATAATAATAATAATAATAATAAAGTAGCTTATAAGCGCCTGGTTACGCCATCCCGGCATGTCCTCGCGCTGTGGAGAGAAACCGCAGGCAGCATTAACACCTCACCCGCCCACACCTCCTCCATTAGCCTCCTAGTGATTCTGCCCATCCGTGTTGGGATCCCCAGCAGGGGCATAGTGGGGGCATACGGAGTCGCCTCCGTGGTGTAACAAAGGGAATGTCTCCAGTAGAGTAATGCAATTTT
Organism: Lissotriton vulgaris; assembly: GCF_964263255.1. Lineage (NCBI taxonomy): Eukaryota > Metazoa > Chordata > Amphibia > Caudata > Salamandridae > Lissotriton > Lissotriton vulgaris. The sequence continues at coordinate 228,664 of NW_028253217.1, forward strand.
GAGAAGGTGTGGTGCTGACGATGGTATCCTGCTGTTAGGCAGCATAAGTGTATGTATTGCATATCATACGACGCCGCAACCCTCTTTGCCCTTAACCCTGGCCGCACACCACAATGCTACCAAGCTACCCCAGGTCACACCCACGGACCATTCACCTGCCACTCCTGCAAGTTCGCCTGCATCAGGACCCACACCAAATCCTCCTCCTCCAAACACAGCTCCGACTCTAACCACCTGAAGTGCATCCTGCTGATCACCCGCTCGGTCCACAAACACGCCATTGAACTCTGGGACCTACTCGACACTACATCGCAAGACGTCGCCTTCCTTACAGAAACTTGGATGAACGCCTCATCAGCGCCCGACATCGCCATAGCCATCCCGGATGCCTTCAAGATCATCCGGAAAGACTGCACCAACCAAATAGGAGGAGGCATCACCATTGCCCATAAGAACACCATCCGAATCACGACCAGCTCTGACGATAACCTCGCGTCAGCCGAACACCTTCACTTCCAGATCCACACCGACCCCAGGACCACACTTAGAGGCACCCTCATCTACAGACCACCAGGAACCCACACACAATTCAACGAAGACATCACTGACTTCATCAGCCCACATGCCCTCACCTCCGAGAACTACATTCTACTGGGAGACCTCAACTTCCACCTGGAAAAGAATAACGACAGCAACACCACCACCCTTCTTGACAACCTGGCCAATCTCGGACTCAAACAACTTGTTGACACCCCCGACCACTTATCGGGACACACGCTCGACCCTATCTTCACCTTCAGCAAACACATCTCCTTCGATCACACCACAGCTCTCCATTGGATGGACCACAGCTGCGTTCACTTCAGCTTCAAAAAGTCCACGACCCACATCCCACCACATCCTATTCCTCGAAGAAACTGGAACAAAATCACCACCGACCAACTCTTCACATCGCTTAACCAAAACCCCCACGCCATAGCATCGGACCCAAACCAAGTTGCCACCAAACTCACACAATGGATCACCCACAGCGCTGACGAATTAGCACCCTTGAAAAAACACCAGATCAAACAAGAGAGCAAAAAAGCCCCCTGGTTCAACGAGGACCTTAAGAAATCCAAGAAGTTATGTCGTACCCTCGAGAAAACCTGGAGAAAAAACCTAACCACTAACAACCTGACCACCTTCAAGGACGCCACCCGCAAACACCACCAATTGATCCGATCCACCAAGAAATCAGCATTCAAGGATCGACTCGACAACAACGCCCACAACAGCAAGGAACTATTCAACATCGTCAAAGAATTTACCAACCCCACCTCCGGCACCAACGACATCACTCCCTCCCAAGACCTCTGCGACTCTCTATCCTCTTTCTTCCACAACAAAATTGCCGATATTCATAACAGCTTTGAAAACCTGTCCGAAGAACAACCCACTCCACTCACCTCCGAACCAAAACAGCACTCTCACAACCTTTGCGCCTGGAACCCAATCACTACTGAAGACACCATCCGTCTGATGAACTCCATCCACTCAGGTTCACCAACTGACCCATGCCCCCACCACATCTTCAACAAAGCAGATTCCATCATTGCACTCCATCTCCGCGATGTCATCAACTGCTCCTTCAACTCCGCTACCTTCCCAGAAAGCTGGAAACATGCCGAACTTAGCGCTCTTCTAAAGAAACCCACAGCGGACCCCTCTGAACTTAAGAACTACCGCCCCATCTCACTCCTCCCCTTCCTGGCCAAAGTCATCGAGAAAGCCGTCAATAGCCAGCTCGCCGCCTTCCTTGAATCCAACAATTCACTCGACCCCTCACAGTCCGGCTTTCAAGCCAAACACAGCACCAAAACCGCCCTCATCGCTGCTACAGACGACATCCGAACGTTACTGGACAATGGAGAAACAGTTGCCCTCATCCTACTTGACCTCTCCGCCGCCTTCGACACAGTCAGTCATAGCACCCTTATACAACGCCTAAGCAACGTCGGAATACAAGGAAAAGCTTTGGACTGGATCATCTTGTTCCTCGTCGGAAGAACCCAGAGAGTCCACCTCCCCCCTTTCAAATCAGAGGCCACCGAAGTCATCTGCGGCGTACCACAAGGATCATCACTCAGTCCCACTCTCTTCAACGTGTACATGAGTCCCCTCGCATCCATCGCGCGACAACACAACCTCAACATCATCTCCTACGCTGACGACACCCAGCTAATCCTCTCCCTCACCAAAGACCCAAACACCGCCAAAACCAATCTACACGAAGGAATAAAAGAAGTAGCCGAATGGATGAAGAACAGCCGTTTAAAACTAAACTCGGACAAAACGGAAGTCCTCATCTTAGGATCGTCCCCCTCTGCATGGGACGACTCATGGTGGCCACCGGCGCTGGGCACAGCACCCATACCTACAGATCACGCACGGAACTTGGGCTTCATCCTAGACTCCTCCCTCTCGATGACCAGACCAGTCAACGCCGTTTCATCATCTTGCTTCAACATCCTACGCATGCTCAAAAAAATCTTCTGCTGGATCCCCACCGAAACAAGAAAGACAGTCACCCACGCACTAGTCACTAGCCGACTAGATTATGGAAACACCCTTTACGCCGGAACCACAGCCAAACTACAGAAAAAACTCCAACGCATCCAAAACGCCTCAGCCAGACTCATACTGGACATCCCCCGTCAAGCTCACATTTCCGGTCACCTGAAAGATCTCCACTGGCTCCCCATCAACAAGAGAATAACGTTCCGTCTCCTCACCCACACACACAAGGCCCTCTACGACCTAGGACCCGAATGCCTCAACAAACGACTGTCCTTCTACACACCCACCCGCCAACTACGTTCATCCAATCAAGCCCTCACCGCTATTCCGTGCATCAACAGATCCACCATGGGAGGAAGATCTTTCTCCTACTTAGCGGCCAAAACCTGGAATTCTCTCCCCACTCACCTCCGCCTTACACAGAACCACCTCTCCTTCAGAAAGCAGCTAAAAACCTGGCTATTCGATAGGTAATGCACCCACCCTCCCTCAAGAGCCTTGAGACCCTCTGGGTGAGTAGTGCGCTATACAAATTACTGAACTTGAACTTGAACTATTGCGCCCCCTCGCCATTCTGAGTGTGTCATGTCTATTTCTTGCAAGTTTCGCCCCGCCACCCAGTACGCCAGTGTGGAAGGGGAGCCCCACTCACCTCAACCGGGCGGCACCCGAGTGGGGATACCATGACCACTAACCCTCCTGCGTCTCTGACGACCAGGAATCCTTCTCTCTTTTTCTCCCTACAGGAACCCGACCAAACGACAGGACATTGCCCCAACCCGGATGCGGATGGCCCCGAACACCGAGAACCCGGAAGTGCCGAACCGGAAGCAGCCTGCCGGGAACCCGGAAGTCCCAACCCCTACCACAGGCCGAGAAGCAGAAAAGCCGGCGACAAAGAGAGGAGAGCGTTCCAGGTAGCCGACTCGTGGCAGGAGACAGCGCGTAGTGAACCAGTGAAGGAGAGCGGACGGGGTGAGAGGAGCGAAGACGAGGAATTGGAGGACGTCTGGACCGAGGAGTGGTGGAGTCCTCTGGAGGTGGCTGGAGAGCGGAGAGTTACGGCGGGGCACGTGAGTACCTTGTTACCGTCTCCGTGTCCCCTTGTAGATATTTGTAAATATTTGTATAGAAGTAGAATGCACTAATAGATCACCCTTGCACTGTATATAGATTTATTAGACTCACTGCACCTATAACTTGTGCCATAGTCCCTACACCCCGGCCACTCACTAGAGCACATTTCTTCTACCCCGTTCCCACATCTCTTCCCTTCCGTCTAACCCTTCCTGTCCGTTTCCCTCCTCACGGTCACCTCTGTCCCCTAACGCCCGGGTGCTGGTACTAGTACTCCAGAAGTCCGAGCTATAAAGGACTAATGCCCACATGCATCAAGCATTTTTGGAGTCGCAAACGGTGCGATTCCTTAAAATCGTCCGTTTGTGACTCCAAAAATGCTTTTTGGAATGCATCATTTTTTTGGGGGGAAAATCGCTAATATTGCGACTTTCCAGAATGCGATTGCATTTAAGGAATCGCAAATTTGCGATTCCTTAAATGCAATGCATCATTCTGAAAACACATTGTGAATACAATGTTTGCAAGTGCAAATTACCACGAGGTTGAACCTCGTGGTAATTTGCGAAAAATGTTTAAAATGTTCTAATTTACATTTTAAACAATGTCATGTTACAGACACACATGTCCTTAGGACATGTGTGTGTGAAACATCCATTTAAAAATACATTTCAGGGGTGCAGGGGGGGTCCTTTGGACCCCCCCCTGCACCCATGGAATGCATCAACATTTGCGAATTCAAAATTGCGAATTTGCAATTTCCATTGATTCCTATGGGCCTTTTGGCCCATAGGAATCAATGGGAATAGCGAATTCGCAATTTTGAATTCGCATAATATTTGCGATTCAGTAAAAATTGCGATTTTTACCGAATCGGAAATATTTAGCACTTTCAATGATGCATCCCGTTTTGCGAATCCATATTTGCGATTCGGTAAAAATCGCAAATTTGGAAACGCAAAACGGGAGTTTGATGCATGTGGGTGTAAACCCCTACCTCTCTGTTTCCTTCCGAGGTTACTCCGACGCTTCCCCGGAAGACCTGAAGACCTCCGGAAGATCCATCGGCCGGCGGACACCAGGGAACAGACTACGGCTTCACAACTCGAACCTTGTACTTAATCCATTTGTCAATCACAGCAATAAAAACAGCTACCATAGCCAAGTATATACGGCCTCCACGCCTGTTATTCCGGTTGGCACCAACCCTCAGTCCACAGCCAGCCACTGCAATTGATTCGTGTAACAGTAAGCTTTCAGGTCGGGGACTCCCAATCCTCCCTGTTTAGTATCTAGATACAACTTTGCAAGCCCTATACGCCGTCTGCCCTTACCCCATATTAATTCAATGAGCATAGAGGAGAGCGTTGTGAACGTCTTAAACGGTACCATTACAGGCAAATTGGTGAAGAAATACAACAGCCTGGGGAGCACCACCATCTTGGTAATTGCTACCTTCCCCGCCACAGAGAAAGGCAAGGTGACCCAGAACTTTATTTGAGATGGCAGTAAAGTAATAGCCCTCCCCAAGTCACACTCCAGGAGATCTTCCGTGTCCCTGTATATATTGATCTCCAGGTATTTGAAGATGCCAGGCGCTATCTGGAACGACCAGTCTCCAAAGACTAGTGCACCAGTACGTGTTGCATCCTTAAAATAATAGGCATAGGATTGGTTTTCAATTATTGATAATTCAGATAACTTTTGAAATGTGGCAAAAACCGAGGGCACAGGTTCACAACTAGCATCCAGGTCCCTGAAATACAGTACTAAATTGTCTGCTTATGCAGATACAGTATGTGTGGTGGGGCCCAGTACTATTCTGCTATACCCCGCAGTTGTGCGCAGTGTCAGTAACAGGGGTTCTAATGCCAAAATAAACAGTAAAGGCGACAGTGGGCATCCCTGTCTGAGGCCCCTTGCCACCACATATTGCCTTGAAATATGCCTATCCATTCTCGCCCGTGCAGTAGAGTTTGTATACAACAGTGACACCCATTTGATGTATTCCGCAGGGATCCCGTACCTGGCCAGGGCATAGAACATATATTCCCACGGTATGGAGTCGAAGGCCTGGCGTAGATCTAAGGAAATACAACCCGCTGCGTCATTCCATTTGGGAGTGTGAGCAATCACCTGATGTAAGTATTTTAAGGCTTATAATGCTATTCCATTAAGTTCAATAAAATATACATGTATAGCAAGCTTTGGAGACAAGGCTGTTCAATACTCCAGTGCCCATTAATGTGCATGTTTTGATTCCTGCAGGTTTTAGACACAGTGTAATAATCCTCAGATTTCAAATGGCTCTAAATACTGCACAAGAAAAAAAAGTTGATCTGCTTTAGAAGTATTCTGTAATTCACTGCTCCTTAAATTAAGAAAAAAGAGTAGTGGTAGGCAGTTGTTGATTGTTGACTGAAATGTAGGTTGAGATCAGACTTTAGAGACAGTATTGACAATCACTTAAAAGCTAGATAATTGCTACATTTTTTGTTCAGTTTTGGGAAGTGCTCTTACCTTGTTTTTCTCCATTTGATGCAGCACACAGAATATAAGAAAAAATAGGCTCCAACTAAGGCTCCAACTCCTTCTCCGCTAAAACCTCTCCCAGCTGTGAGATGGCCAAAGACACCACATTCTAGAGTACTGACCCATGACACAACAATGCCTGCATAAGGGTCCCCTGATGATACTGCAGTGCAAGAGTCCAACTGCTGCCATGGCTACAGAATTTCAATCTGTCTAGAACTCTGTGTTTATAAAAACAAGCATTCCTATTTGTTTCGGCTAATTGCTAATTTTAGATATTTCCATTCTAGAACAAATTAAATCAGAATACTCATCAAGTAGTTAATTCTGAGTCCCTGTAGTGTGTGAGTCAAATTAGGTTTCTTATAGAGGTGTATGAGCAATATCAGGACTATGTGGGAGTCAAGATTGCATGTTCCACTTGTCTGCGATAGCATAGAGCATTTCTTTCATCATGCTAACAGCCTTTTAGGATGTATGACACAATCACACATGCTTTTACATCGCATGTCATTACAACGCAGGTAATATAATGAAAGTGTTACTAAATGTTACAAAGACTTGCCTTAGGGCAGCGTTGGACTTTGGAACAGTATAAATTACTATTCCAACTCCAGTCTGTGCAATAGTAGGGAAGGTGGTGGAGGCAAAATCCAACAACACTGATGGAGCAAGCAGGCCCGGACTGGCCGTTGAAGGCACCGGGCAATCCCCCGGTGGGCCGCATGGTTGGGGGCCGGTTTTGGGCCCCTGGGGCCGTTTTTGTTACAGGGCCGTTTTTGCTGCAAAAACGGCCCTGTAACAAAAACGGCTGAAAACCGGCCCTGGCACAGAGCGCGGTCGCGCCCCCCCTCCCTCCCTCAGGGGGGAGGGGGGTGTTTGGGGGGATTAGGGGGGCCGGCCGAGCACTTTGCCAGGGCCGGTTCTGGTTCCCAGTCCGGCCCTGGGAGCAAGGATTCGCACGAGAAGAGACTTGCTCGTATTCATGAACCTCGAATAACGCTAATTATGTAACCAACATGTTTGTTTTACTAATATTACATTTTTACATTTATATTTTGGTGTCCGAGTGAAGCTTGCTTATGTGTTTTACTAACCATAATACGCTTGCATTTAAGATGGCTGCGGCTATGCGAATGTTTCTACTGCGCATGCCTCTGTCATACCCACGTGACATGACGTAGTGTTATTCTGGAGGGAATCTGTCGCATCTGCGCACTAGTGCTAATATGGCTGCTCTGTGTTCTCACATACGAGTAGCTTGCACTGCTGCTTTTGCTAAGCTGTTCGTTCTGCCTAATCCTAATGCTATAGTTTATTATAAAGTAAAGGGTATAGAGTAGAAAAACATGGCATACAGTGTATTCATTTATTTTGTGTTCTAAAACTGTTTCTCTTCTACTTTCATGTATCGTATTCTTTGGGCCTGGGAGGTGCTGTTACTCCATTTTGAAAGTCTTTCTGCGCATGACCCAGACTGGCCAGAAACTGAACTTGCTATCATTGAAATTGAGCCAAAAGACAGTCACAGTCAAGATGCGCCCGGGAAGCTGACTTCTGACCCTGCTAGAAGAAGACTAAATTGTATACAATGTATTTCTCAATAGAACAACCATTGTTAGGTGGTAGGAATATGTCATGTGAAAGTAAATTTGATGGGGCCGGAACGAAAAATTAATATTCAACACTGAACTAACAGAATTTAGGTAGTGTGATGACCTGTCCTCCTTTCCTGTCCAATCGAAATGGGGGATCCTTACACTTGCAACATTGGGGGGTGGTACACTGCCCTGAAGAATAGTATAACTAGAGTAGGCTTAGCTAGTTAATTTGTCCGACTTGTCCAAATAGCTGACCTGTAACTGACCCAACGCACTCAATAGGTGATTAAGAGCAGAGGGCTGCGGAGCACTCTGTCAGAAGATTTGCTGACCCAATCGGGGTTCTGGGAAGCTGAGGTGCTGGCGAAGCACTTTGTCGGTGAATTTGATAACCCAATCGGGGTTCTGACTGTTAGCTGCAGAGAGGGAGTAGCGCAGGCGTTGCAACTGAACTGCGGGTGCTGGTCTTAACCTTTGGTGGTCCGGTCCTGATCCAAATCTCGGTTTTCCTGTCCTGATTCTGATCTGCACCTGCTGGCCTACTGGCACTGTAACCTTTGGGGTTCTTCTGTCCTTTCAACTGACCCGTGGCCAGGGTTGGTCTTCACACCATTCTAGGTAAATATAAATCTGTGTGAGTAATTGTCAGTATAATTTGCGTCCTTTTCTTAACCCTCTCTAAATTTGCTAAAGTTTATTTGCATATGTTCCTTTTTCTTACCTTCCCTTGAATAAATGATAAATTCATGTTTTTGCTGTTTAATAGCGGGTTCCACTTTCTTACCCTCCTTGTAGTTGAAGGCTAAAACGCTTTTCATGATTGCATAGATGTTTCTTTTTCTTTACCCTCCCATTAAAGTAATCAAACTTGGTTATTTGATTTAATAGTGTGTTCCATTTTTACCTTCTCTTTAGTTACATGGTCAATTTGGTTTCATCGTTGTGTATTATGTTCCCTCTTTTACTTACCCTTTGATAATTGCGTAAAGCTGTGTTATTTAGTATTTTCCTTCTTTTTCCTACCCTTAGAGAATTTTGCGAAGTCTGTTTAATCAAATAGCATGTTCCTTGTTCTTACCTTACCGTTATACTTTTGCTAAATGATTGGCATAATATATCTTTAGCATAGTTATACACTATTTCTGATTTTGATTATTGATAGTCTTATTGCTTTCAAATCTGTGGATCATGACCTTTGATGAAATTTAGATAAAGAGTTTAAAACTTCCCGAGTCTGTGGTTATTATATGAGTGCAAATGTTACTTGTTTATTGAACTGTCTTTTATGCTAACTCCCTGATCCAATAGGTTATAGGTACCAGTGACGAGAATTGGTAAGTCAATGGTATAGGACCTAGTAGAATAAAATATCTGGTAGTCAGCGCATAGGTTACCTGATTAGGAAAATGTGTTATTAATTATGGGCCCAGGTGAGTATTTTAAATTTATAGTCGGTGACCTGCGCGCTCTGTCAACCTAAAAAACCTCCTTGGCGTGTTTTCCTCAACAAATATATTGAGGTCCAGGTTGGAACCAGATGCACCCCTTTTCTAAATTCTTTGTCCGTTAGGTGCAAAAGAAAGGGGGCAGGTTTACAATTCCTTCTTGCCTTTTATGAATGCATGTGCATCCAAAGATGTTAATGTTGTAATGCCTTGTTAAATATTTCTGATGATTGTTTATTAACACTGCCAAATGCACACAGGTACACCGTGCACCATAGTTACCTTTCCATTTTATTGGTTTTAAGGCAACAAATATTGGGGATGAAATGGTCATATGTTACTTTATTGCCACTGAATAAGAGAATACAGCCCTTTTGGTACAAAAGTAAAAAACATGGAAGTGGTTTTGGAAGTGTGTGTCAGTGCTTTGTGGGTATACAATTCCAGTAAAAGGAAAGAGGAAGCAACCGCAAGAAAAAAAAACAAGCCTTGGTAAAGGGTATGTCAACCAATATTTCTAGTGCAAGTAAGGAAATGGACCCCTTGGCAGCTGTTTGAATGATAAAATACAACAATAACCAGGGTTCAGTGGCCCCCCCGTCAGGCCTCTGGGCTCCAGTGCCACTGCACCTGTCGCGCCAAAGGAAGCGACACCCTTGCACGTGGTGACCAACCTTGGGCTGACAATTGACTGAACGTTCCTTGTAACAGATGTCAGCAGCTACCACAAAAGCCTGTCTCTATAATCTGTCCAAATTAAGAGGGTTTCCCACTCTAAGACATGCACTTGCAGAGCATGGCTGGAAAAGTGGCTAGAGACTGCAGTGCAACCTTTCACTGAGCTTCCTTTCCCTTGGAGAACCCTGATCTTAGTCAGCAGCGTGGGCCAAGCTCAGACCTTCCTCTCAAGAGATGCCCTCGCAGATGGCACCCCTCACCCACAGTGGTACAGCTGGATGGGGACAAGCGATGGCAGACTAACTGGCACTTACTTGTGCAACCACATGAATTAATCATTGTTGTACACTTACTTTCTCCTAACCCTGAGGCATGTGAACTTGACTTTGAAAGGGAATGCTTCGTAATTAAAAGCTAATTAATTAAAACTGGGAAAAAGGCATGTTCCCTCATTCGCACCGAGGGGGATTACGTTGCATTCACAGATGTCTGAAATAACTTCCAACCAAAGGGCTTAAAATGCAGTAATCCTGGAGTTTCTTTTCTTTCTAATTGGTCTGGATCAAGGCAGCTTGTCTAGCATTAGCTAAACTGTGCCAAGTGTCTCCTCGAGATCTGTGAGAAAGTCCTTTTAAATGCCGCAGGGTCACCTCCCTCGGTGGATGCCAAGAACTCAAGGCGTTTGCAGCTTTCGTGCCAGTTGGTGCTGCTGGTCTGGGTTCTATGACGGAACAGCGCTGGGAAGTACCCTGCATGCCTTCAGCACGCATTTTTTTTAGATCACATATGCTTTTACAATGTATGCCTTTACCATGCATTGTTTATAAACATATTTAACCCCTTCACTGCTGGCAGGTTTCCGCCCCTGTGCGGTAAACAAATGAACAGGGGCGGGCCATGACGAACCCCAGCCGTCATCAGCACACGAGCACTTTAGTGCATGACGGCTGGGGTTCGTCACCAGCATGGAAGGGGTTAACCTCGCGAATTCCGCCGCAGTGCTGGACATTCCGATCGCGGGCGTGGTCGTGACAGCTCCTGGCCGTCATGAGCACACGCCCACCGTGACTCATGACGGCCGGGAGCCGTTATGAGCATGGAAGAGGTTATACAAACAATGTATTTGTGGGGGGAGACCATCCAAACCCCTGAACTTACCTTAAATGAGTGGTAAAGGCTTACTTTGTAAAAGCATATGTGTTCTAAAAACGTGAGGTAAAAAATGCGCGGTAAAGGTACAACATGGTAAAAACCTCCTTGTTTCCAAATGGTCTGTGCTGGTAAAAAAAAAGGCACTGTTTCAGGTCTGTTCATTTAGCAGGCTCAAAATTTGCATTGTGGATCAAGCTTAATTTTTTATTTATTTTTTAGCATAACATAGCACAGCAACTTTAGTTGTGCACGTGGGAGAAAGTAGCCCTGAGCCAATATTTGCTAATACGAATGACCTACCACTGGTATCAACCCCTGTGCTGGAGAGAAAGCAGGCTCACTGGCGCCAGGCACAAACTTTGCACCACTGTGCAGAGGTGAGGGCAAGATGTCTAGCATAGGTTTTGTACTGGAAGGATACCCTTCTGGAATACATTTATTTGCCCAGACAAGACTAGAAAATTCTATAACATCTCAGATTTGAAAGTGTGCTGTAAAGTGCAGAAACCATGCAATGCATGAAATGTTTGGAAAAATGTAAACAGTTCCCCAACTTTGCATCAATGAGACTTTTTTTACGCAAAGCTTGGTCTGACCATCTTAGTAGGTTGGGCTTTGTTTAAAAAACTAAAGGTGCTGCATTGATCTGCCCAGATGCTCACTACCAGTAGCGGCCGACATGGATCGCCCACCTGCCCGCCGCAAAGAGCAGGACACGAAACATAAAATGATAATAACTAAGTTATTGTCATTTTATGTTTCTCACTGCTTAAAAGCAGTGGGGCGACGCTCCACCACCATAATAGAGGAGCCGCTCCTTCTTACTATCCATGTAATATTTAAGTTATTCAAAGTGGAGCAGAGTGTATCTGCGTTTAGAATAGGCACCTTTCCAGTGCAAAATAGCACTTGAAAGTAAATACTTTACAAGACTTTATGCCCCTTGGTGTGACTTTGCAACAGCCATTTTTGGTAAATATGCCCCCTCAGAGTGCAATTGTATCACAGTGCTTGGGTTTGACCAGACAGTATGTGCTGCTGTGCTGTGTTGCTTGAGAGAGCAGGAAAGTGCCATATCTACTAACAGAAGGCACTGGCCTGCTCTCTCCCTAGCAAGGTTGCACAATCAAGCTGCCTAACGAGACAGACAGACAGACAGACAGACTGTCACAGACACACACACACACCATTTGGAGGTAGTCAGGGGTTGCAGCTTGCTCCCTGCTAGTCCTGGCACTATCTTTGCGACCCTTTGCTGTGACCCCTGGCTACCTCCAAATGATCCATGCACACACACATCTGCACCATAGTGCATAGCATCTCATTCAAAATACTGTGCCTGGGCAAACTTAACTTTTCCCACTTGGGATACGTGCAGAATAGTGCAGTACACATGCAAAGTCGGAAAAGTAAAAGCATTTCTCCAAGTTAACACCATCTCAAGGAAGCATTATTTTTTGGCACAAAACCATGTCTAAAAAAAACATTTAGGAGATAGGGCATTGCGTTAAAAGCCATGGGAGGTTTCATGTGTAAATGTAAATGTAAATGTACATGTATTTATATAGCGCAAATCGCCCACATCGCAGTATGTATGTATAGGCATTTATATAGCGCACTACTTACCCGTAGGGTCCCAAGGCGCTTCGACCGCTGCGAAACCCTTCCTGGTTTCCCTGAGAGATGGTCCCTTAATGGGTGTCTCCAGGGTGAGACCAGGCATCCCCGGCGGTCTGGTGGGGCCGTTAGTGAAGATGAGGCAAGCTAATGCCCTGAGTTGCCGAGTGTGATCGCTGATCAGAGTGGGCACCGAGGCGAGAGAATTATCGAGTCCGCTGAACCTGGTCCAGAAACCTGCCGCGCCGGGAATCGAACCCTGGTCCCAGGCCGTCCTCTGCTCTCGGGTCTGCCGCCTCTAACCAGTGAGCCACACTACTTCACTACTTCACATGTGAACACCCATGTACCTCTTATGGAATGTGCTCTGCCCCTGACGCAAAGTTAGTGCAGTGTAATCACACAGAATTATCTGTAAATTCGGTAAGATTACACATGATTATGTGCAAAGAGTATTTCTATGTTTTGCGCTGTATGTCCAAAATGGGCTTGAAACATGGGGGCAGATTTACAAGCCCCGTACACCACATTTGCGCCGCCGTTGCGTCACTTTTGTGACGCCGTGGCAGCGCAAAGCCAGCGCCATGCTGTGAGGTATTTACAACGTAACGCATCTAGGGAGATGCATTACGTTATAAAGCCCTGCCCCATATGTGGGCGTTCCGGCGCAGGAACGCCTCCTAAAAGTGGCTGAGTGAAATCTACAAGATTTCACTCAGTCACTTTTCCAGCCATGCTGCATCAAAACCCTGCGCCTGCTTGAAGCAGGCTTAAGGATTGATGCAGCATGTTAGGCATAGGGGCACCCCAAGCCTTGCTGGAGCTGCGTCACGCTTGCGACGCAATTCCAGCAATGCGTCACCTTTGCGGCATCAGATGCGTCACGCATCTGTCTATTCTTGCCCGATGGTGCACCGCATTGTAAATGCAGCGCATCCATGGTGGCGTAAGAGGTGTCTGCTGTGACGCACAATAACTGGCGCATCCCTGCTGATATGCAGGGATGCGCCAGTTATTGTAAATCTGCCCCTCTGTGCTAAATGCAACAGAACATGAATGGTAAGCATGAGTAGCTGCTCGCGCTTGCTAAATGTGGTCTCGGGGTAAGATTTTTCCCTAACTTACTTCCGGCATTTAGTGCTAGTTTCTTAGCGCAAAATTCTCCCTTGCATCCAAAATAGGCGCAAGAATGCATTTGCCATAAAGAAAAAGTACTAAATGTTTGTATGGTGGAACCACCCATGCAATTACAATGCATGCCTTTACCGCGGCGTCAATACAATGCATGCGTCGTTACCAGGCATGCATCAATTAGAAAAAAAGTATTTACAGGAAGTGTTGGGCCCTCTAAATAGGTAAACTACCAGGTTCTGAAGAAATTAGATCCAGGGCTAAGACAATAAAAGTGGGGGCCGTAACAGGGGAACACTAGCCATGTTACATTTAGTTTGATCACTGTTTCTGTGTACATATCACTTGTATTGTCTTAGCTTTGGATCAAATTATGTCAAGAGCCTGGCAGTTTGCCTATTTAGAGGGGAAAACACTCCCTCAAAATGTTGTTTTTCTAATTGATGCATTACATGCACTATAAATTCTCTAAGGTATTATTTTGCTTTGACAATTAAGTTTTCATATAACATTCTAAGATGGCGCCCACGGTCGCATGAACTTAATTATCCTTTGTGTGTATATATATATATATATATATTTCAAGCAAAACTCCACAAAGGCACGCTGCACTCTCTGATTGATGGTTTTAACACACCTTTATTTCACTCTTCTTCTCCTTCACCTACGCGTTTCGAACTTGTTCCTGATCAGGAACTGCTGTAAGTTCGAAACGCGTAGGTGAAGGAGAAGAAGAGTGAAATAAACGTGTGTTAAAACCATCCATCAGAGAGTGTGGCGTGCCTTTGTGGAGTTTTGCTTGAAACAGATTTGTGAGGCTTGCCTCTGCCTCGCCGCCGGCACCAGCTAATTGCTGCTCCTCCCAGAAGGGACGTTTTGCTCATATATATATATATATATATATATATATATATATATATATATATATATATATATATATATATATATATATATATATATATATATCCATATATATATACATATACACATAAAAAACTACATCTTGCCTTACTGAGGATTCGTTTGGTCATCTGTTCTGGTTCTCTGAGCCAGGTTGCAGTTCTGGTTGTTTGTGTGATATATATATATATATATATATATATATATATATATATATATATATATATATATATATATTCACTGAAAAAACCATAGGTTATAGACCATATATAGTTAGGAATTCGCATTTACAAAACCTTATTTTACTCACACAAAACCATTGAAATTCCATATATAGTTAGTTGCACTAACTATATATCGCGCACCCGCAATCCACTGCTGATGATGTCACATATTACATCATTCATGACATGGTCAGTGACATCACTGATGACATCACTGATGACATCTCAAATGACATCACTGATGACATCTCAAATGACATCACTGATGACATCACTGATGACATCTCATTTGACATTACTGATCACATCACTGATGATATCATTCATGTGATAATACGATGAACCTCTTCAGACTCTAATATAACCTTAGATACAATCAGTGTAAACAGACACTCACAGACTGTCACTCATCCATGGAGTTACTCACACACCTAGTCAGTCATGCAAAGAATCAATCACACCTCCATTTCCTCAACTATACAGTTATACACACTTTACTTGTTCAAACATATACTAACACATATTTACTCTCTTATACAATCCCTGATACAAGTTCACAATGATCCATACAGCCACTCACACATTCACTGGCTCTTATGCACAGTTATTTATATATGTCAACTCTCACATGTACTGTGTTTTACATATGTACTTACTTTGACATGTAGCACTGAGATATCCATTCACTCACCAATACACTCATGCACACAGTCAACCGCCCATACAGCTGTTTCCACATGCACTTTTGAAACCATACATCTAGTGAATCAACTGCTCACACATCTATGCACAGAGTCATACACCTCCCAGCCACCCACACACACACTCAGTCTCCCATACAAATACTTGGGCAACCAATCAATAACCCATATAGTTACTCATATAGCTACTTATCAACACATGCAACAGTTTACAGAACAACAGACATAATGATGCACAAATTAAGACAGTTTAGTCACTAACCCATGCACTCAGTGAGACACATTTAATCACTCACTCATACAGTCAGTCATGCACCTACTAAATCCTTCATCCAGACACTTATACATCCACTCATTCTTCAATATGTAAGACATATTTTAACTTTACAGAAACATACAGTCACTGGATGTTGTCATCAGTGATGTCATCAGTGATGTCATTTGAGATGTCATCAGTGATGTCATCAGTGATGTCACTGACCATGTCATGAATGATGTAATATGTGACATCATCAGCAGTGGATTGCGGGTGCGCGATATATAGTTAGTGCAACTAACTATATATGGAATTTCAATGGTTTTGTGTGAGTAAAATAAGGTTTTGTAAACGCGAATTCCTCACTATATATGGTCTATAACCTATGGTTTTTTCAGTGAATTTTCAAGGTTTTGTAAATGCTAATTCCTAACTATATATGGTCTATAATCTATGGTTTTTTCAGTGAATTTTCAAGGTTTTGTAAATGCTAATTCCTAACTATATTTGGTCTATAGCCTATGGTTTTTTCAGTGAATATATATATATACATACATATATAAACATATATCATCTGTATATCTATATAAATACAAACATAAATGCATGCATACATATACTTATATGCATACAGATGCATGTTATTTACATGAAAGTTGAAAAAACACTAATAAAAGCAAAGCTAAAAAGCCACCTCATTACAAACAGAATGGCTTTAACTTAAACGAGGGCGAGATCTATTGCATTTTCAATGCTTGTTTACTTTGGTTCCATCAAGAAGGCATTCAGATGTGTCACACATTTGCCATAAATTCTGAATGTTAGCACTCTAGTTGCACATTAGATCACTGTAGTAAAGCTACTGCTCACCAGGGACGTCTGCTGCTGGTATTCAAAGTGCATGTTTCAGTCTGCATGTCAGAATTTTTTTAATGAAATAGAAGAGGATTTGAGAAGTCACTCAAAATGATCCCTAATTTTTCTTTCTGAAGCACTAATCATACTTTCTATGGCAAAATTAACCCCCTCATGTTGTTCCTTTTTAAATTGAGTGTTTTCAGACTTACCACTTCATTCCAATCAAGATGCTTCTGGCGTGCCATACTTTTGTCATAAGTAAGACTGTTAGCGCTCTAGTGGTTCTTTAGAACACTCTGGGACATTCTGTCATTGGGCTATACTTGGGGTACATCTGGGTGATATTTGGGCTACATTTAGGCTCTTTTGTCTCTGGTGGCCATCTTGGGAGACTGTATGTCAGAATTTTTTAATGAAATTGAAGAGGGTTTGAGAAGTCACTCAAAATGTGCCCTAAATTTTCTTTCTGCAGCACTAATCATAATTCATATGGCAAAATATACCCCCTCATTTTGTTCCTTTTTAAATTAAATGTTTTAAGAGTTACCACTTTATTCCAATCAAGATGGCTTCAGGTGTGCCATACCTTTGTAATAAGTAGGACTGTTAGCGCTCTAGTTGTTCTTTAGAACACTCTGGGACATTCTGTCATTGGGCTATACTTGGGCTACATCTGGGTGATATTTGGGCTACATTTGGGCTCTTTTGTCTCTGGTGGCCATTTTGGGAGACTGCATGTCAGAATCTTTTAATGAAATAGAAGAGGATTTGAAAAGTCACTCAAAATGTGCCCTCATTTTTCTTTCTGCAGCACTAATAATACCTTCTATTGCGTAATATACCCCCTCATTTTGTTCCTTTTTAAATTAAATGTTTTAAGAGTTACCACTTTATTCCCATCACGATGGCTCCAGGTGTGCTATACCTTTGTAATAAGTAGGACTGTTAGCGCTCTAGTTGTTCTTTAGAACACTCTGGGACATTCTGTCATTGGGCTATACTTGGGCTACATCTGGGTGATATTTGGGCTACATTTGGGCTCTTTTGTCTCTGGTGGCCATTTTGGGAGACTGCATGTCAGAATGTTTTAATGAAATAGAAAAGGATTTGAGAAGTCACTCAAAATGTGCCCTAATTTTTCATTCTGCAGCACTAATCATACTTTCTATGGCAAAATATACCCCCTCATGTTGTTTCTTTTTAAATTAAATGTTTTAAGATTTACCACTTTATTCCAATCAAGATGGCTTCAGGTGTGCCATACCTTTGTAATAAGTAGGACTGTTAGCGCTCTAGTTGTTCTTTAGAACACTCTGGGACAATCTGTCATTGGGCTATACTTGGGCTTCATCTGGGTGATATTTGGGCTACATTTGGGCTCTTTTGTCTCTGGTGGCCATTTTGGGAGACTGCATGTCAGAATGTTTTAATGAAATAGAAAAGGATTTGAGAAGTCACTCAAAATGTGCCCTAATTTTTCATTCTGCAGCACTAATCATACTTTCTATGGCAAAATATACCCCCTCATGTTGTTTCTTTTTAAATTAAATGTTTTAAGAGTTACCACTTTATTCCAATCAAGATGGCTTCAGGTGTGCCATACCTTTGTAATAAGTAGGACTGTTAGCGCTCTAGTTGTTCTTTAGAACACTCTAGGAGGCTGCAGTAGAACACAAAGGAATCAACTGACAGTCTCTGTCCTTGTTGGATGTACATGTTTTACTGAGAATGTCAGACTTCATTTTCACATGACTGAGAAAGATAATGTGAATTTACAGAAAATATGCTTTCAGTTTAGCTTATAGATCCCCTTCCATACCACTGTGGGAAAATCATGAGATATTAGTTTTCTTTCAAACAATATTCATGATATCACAGCAGAAGGTTTTTTCACATGGTAAAATCACCTTAGAACCCACCACAATTCCTAAAACGAGTATGGTACCATCAACAAATGATTTATAATGTAACTAAAGTCCTAAAACCCTCTATTAACTACAATGCTTTTTAATGAGGTGCTATCATGTATATTGGTCCCAAGATGGCTGCCAACACTTCTTGGATGAAGTGCTGACAGCCAATCAGATCAGATGTGCGGTTAGGCTCCGCCCAGATATATATCTTTTTTTGAACCTAAATTACTCAAAATCCACTGGAGCACATATATTGAGACCTAGCAAAGGCACATCGGGCTAACAGTCCCTACAATTTTGCCAAGTTTCGTGCAAATCCATTCAGCCGTTCGAGCTAAAAGTGAGGCCAACCGCCCTATGGAAATTAACATGGGAAAAACGTGTTTTGGGACCCCCCTTTTTTCTCGGCCCCCCCTTGATGAAACCCCCCCGAATTGTCAGGGGCTGCTCAGAAACAAAATGTTCCATTTTCCTGAAAATTTCAGCCAATTCCGTCCACAAACGCCAAAGTTATTAGACATAGAATTTTCAAAAATCCCATAGAGAAAAAATCCTGACTATATATACCTACTGGCGACCGCCAGTAGGTAATATCACGCGAACAGCAGCTTGGTTTATGTATAGGTGAGGACGGGGATCCACTCGTAGACACCGCTCCGTACGGGATCTGCCCGACGCGTTTCGAAGCTCCATCTGCTTCTCTTCAGGGGCTTTAACGGAAGCGGTGTGCGCAACCGCCGACCCACTTGCCCATTTAATGTATTACACACCCACCGATGGGAGGCTCAAATGAGACTGTGCATTCTGGGAAGTGTGGTCCGGGAAGCACACAATCAAGTCCTGTATGGACTCCACAAGTGGGCTCGTCCTCGATTCCAAGTGTATATATATATATATATATATATATATATATATATATATATATATATATATATCCACAAAATCCTCTCGATTGGTCAAGGATGACGAGCCACACCATCAGGTACTTCAAAGGTTGTTTATTTAGGGCATAAACGACGCGTTTCGAGCTCACAGGCTCTTGGTCACATGACCTGCATTTTTTCACTCCAGTATATATACTGTTGCATTATCATGGAAAGGGAAGAAAGATCTCCGTGTTTACAAACATCACACGGAGATCTCTTAAAAGCAAAGCGCTTTGATTTAGCACAAACAGAAACTCAATGAGTATCTAAATTAATGCATTTTCCCCATTGTTTGGTTTTTAAAGAAAAAATAAATGTTTAGTAAATAATAACATAACATTTCAAATTAACAATGTTACGTAATCAAATGCTTATTCAGGGTATAGTACCCATAGTATATTTTCCAAGATTAGAAAGAAGAACAGGTTGTAAAGCTAGGAGAGATTATCACAAGAGGAGGTGAAGTATATAGTTTAGAGAAGGGATATAAACGTATCTATACTGACCAAGATCAATCGGGTGTAGTACCCTCTGTATCAATGTCTCATGTGTACCCATCTTATTTCAAACATGTTATCATAAGTGAAGAAAGGAGCTATGTTCTATGTCTAGTCAACATTGTCAGCTGGTGAAAAATTGGTGATTTAACTCTGCCCTCCCCTAGAAAAAGAAAGAGGAGACGGATCTCGTGCTCATAGTTGTAATAATATATCCAAGTGAGGCGATGGTGCTCATAGCAATATTTTCTATTAGTGGTTTATCGCTTCATTTTTGGACGAGGTCTTATACTCTAGGGAGAGGAAAAAGTGAAAACAGAACATATTAGTACATTGTTATCAACTGTACATTTACATAAAAGAGAAAACATAGCTAACTGCACAAAGTCAAAGCTTTCCGAAATTACAACCTGTTTGGAATTATACAGACAATAAAACTTATATTCAGCAACGAACCAAACAAAACTGAGAGACAGATAATATCGGTTAAAAAGACATATTTGGAGAGATATGTCATGAAATCAGAGTACCTTAAGAGGAAGGCTGGGAAGCCCCCCGAGAAGTATCTTTATAAATGTACATACATTTCTTCGTCGATATTCATCCCAAAAGGAGAGATACACCCTGCTTGTAAAATGAATTTGGACTCTGCTCTGCGTAAAGCTGTAAGACGATCCCCTCCTCTGACATGTTTGGGGATAGAATCCAGTGCGAAAAATTTCGCCTTGGTCCAATCTCCATCATGGTATTGGTGGAAGTGCTTGGCCGTACTGTATGTAAAGTCCTTGTTTGTAATAGCACGCCAGTGCTCCAAAATTCTCTTTTTTACAGGGAAAGTGGTTGAGCCTATGTACCATTTGCCGCAAGGGCAAGTCACAACATAAATGACATGATCAGTGGTACACTGGATGTTTTTAGTTATTTTCCATTTCCTTTTTATTCTTTTAAGCTCGACCTCCCTTACATTAGAGCTGTGGCTACAGGCCTTGCACTTCCCACACTTGAAGAACCCGCCTCTAGCTGACAGCCAGGTCTTCTTCTTCTCTAGGTGACTTTGTACTATTAGATCTTTGATGGACTTCCCTCTTCTATAGGTGATAGAGGGATGTGGATCTAGCCTTTCTTTCAGTACCTTGTCTTGTAAGAGGATATCCCATCTTTTCCTTATGATCTGGCTGAAGGCTGAGGACTGGGTGTTGTAGGTTGTTATTAGTCTTATAGGGGCTTTTGGGTTTTGGGGACTGGCTCTGGAGTCTTTAAATAATGCCTCGTTTCTCTGGATGAGGGCTACTCTGTCTTCGCCTTTTTTCAACATGTTGGCGTGGTAACCTCTCACTTTGAACCTGTCATGCATTATTTTCTTGTGTTCCTGATATTTCTCTTCAGTGCTGCAATTCCTCCTGGCGCGTAAAAACTCGCCAAACGGAATTGCCCACCTAAAGCTCGGAGGGTGGCAGCTATTCGAGTGGAGCACAGAGTTGCCTGCTGTTGTTTTTCTAAAGATCTCCGTTTCGATCTTGTTGTTCTTGATCACTAGTCTAATATCAAGAAAATCGATCGTCTGTTGACTGTGCTGCATAGTAAATCTTAGATTTAGGTTGTTCATATATATATATACATTTGCACACATACATATGATGCTAGAGGAATACCCAGCCTCTCTGGTTGGGGCTCGCAGGTGGGCGTCACCACCATATACTACAAATGAACAACACTCTTCCATCAAGAGGCACATCGAGCCCACCAGCCAGTATGTAAGCTAAAATTCAATTTATTTTAATCAAGGCGCAATGCTATATAATGTGTTTCAATCCTGCTGGGTCTTAGTCATATGCAAATGCAGGGTAGTTAGTCATTAGTCTTTTAACGCACATGGTAAACAGATATTGAGGAAAGACTTTCTTTGGAGTGAGTTCCAGTTTATACCAGTCATGTTTTTAAATTCCTGATTTTAGAACCAAATGCAGTCTGCAGTATCTCAAGCATGCAGCCGAAAAACAAATCTTAGCCCTTGGAATGTCTTACTGTCCGGAATCCAATTTTGACTATGCCAACACGGGAATGGACATATACAAATTTGTCCACAAGCTGAAACTTCAAAAATATCATGCTTTACAGAATTTGAAATCAAAAGCAGATATCAACAATCGAACCGTAATGGACACAGACGGCTGATCTATCTCTCCTGGAGACTCTAAGGGAGTTCCAACAAGAAAATGAGTGCACAGACAGCCAAGAAATGTCACCCACACATAACCCTGAAATATCCCAAACACTTGGGGGCAGATTTACAAGCCCCTTGCGCCTCTTTTACCGTGCCATTGCGTCACTTTTGTGATGCAGCGGCGGCGCAAAGCCAGCGCCATGCTACGGGGTATTTACAATGTGACACATCTGGGAGATGCGTCACATTGTAAAGCGCTGCGCCACATGTAGGCGTTCCTACGCGTGGGCGTTCCGGCTCAGGAACGCCTCCTAAAAGTGGCTGAGTGAAATCTACAAGATTTCACTCAGTCACTTTTAAGGCCATGCTGCGTCAAAACCCTCCGCCTCCTTGAAGCAGGCGTAAGGATTGGCGCAGCATGTTAGGAATAGGGCACCCCCGAGCCTTGCTGGAGCTGCGTCGTGCTTGCGACGCAACTTCAGCAATGCGCCGCCTTTCCGACGGGGGATGCGACACTCATCTGCCCATCCGTGCGCCACGGTGCGCCGCATTGTAAATGCGGTGCATCAGTGGTGGCGCACAGGTGGGTAGATGCGTGTCGCATCCCCCGTAGGTAGATGAATCGCAACTCTTCTGGCGCATCCCTGCTGATTATCAGAAATGCGCCAGAAAAAGTAAATCTGCCCCTTGGAACCTTCAGGAAAAATACGCTGTTCAAGAAAAAGTCCACCTTTACCCCTATAGCACAAAGGGATGACAGACATCTTTAGTGACAATGTTGTCAAATCAAATCAATCAAGCTTTATTCAATTAAAAAAATAATCATAAAAGCACATAGAACAGTAAAAACTCATCTTGCTAATATAGATAAAAGGCCATGGAATTATGAGATAAATTATACAGTACAGATTCTTATATGAGGATAGTCTTTCTACAGTTAAAAACGGATTTTAAAAACGACGTTATAAGTTCTTCGCCCAAAGATTGCATAACTAAAAAAGCAGGATGACACTGTCTCAAACCTGGGGGCCCATTAGGATGACGGGCAGACTTTGTCTGCCTGTCATCCTACCGGTGAAAGGGACCACCCGCCATAAGGGCGGGGGTCCCGTGGCCAGCATTAGGATGCGCCCGCCACAGTGGCGGGCGCACTCAGCATTCCTACCATTGTGGCGAGCGGTGCACTCAGCATCGCCCCCCACAATGGCAGAAAGGCATGCTGTGCACTTCCATGCACAGCATGGCAGGCACCGCGCGGTACCTGCCATGCTGTGCATGGAACTGCTGGGGGGTACCATAGGTACACCCCATGTGCACCCCCCACCCCCTGGAGTCCATCGGGGGTGGAAAAATCGGCAGACGGTCTTTCCGTCCGCCGCGGCCCTCCAGCCATACTAATATGGCGGGGGTTATTCCAGCATGGATGGCGGGCGGATTGCCCCCGCCAGGCCGGTGGTGGCTACTGCCAGTCTGGCGGGGTCGATCGCCCGCCATCCTAACGAGCCCCTTAATGTTCTAAGCACCAGGAGTATCCACCTATTTGTCTGGACTCTGTAAAATTTACAAAAGAATTAAACATGCATAGTGGATTGCGCAGACATGTCATCACATGGGCAATTGGCCAACTGTCTGGACCAATCATTATGTCTTGGGAAGCTGAATAACCTGTGAACAATACACATCCTAAATCGTGTTAATAAAAAAAATTCAAAATCAAGAGTAACATAAATTAAGTACGGCTGCATCTTAAAGGTAGTCAGGATGTTTTGATGCCCCGAGACTGAGGATTTTTGAAACTCTGTATTCGTTTTTATATTTTTAAGATATTCCAAGCAGCTGGATTAAAAAACGTTCCTGTCTACCTTAGTCAGAGTGATGGGGTTGTCAAAATATTCTTGATGGCCTAGTTTGCACAAAAATTCCTTAACGTACTTAAGCCACCCTGTATGTGAAACCCCATCTAACACACAGCAGTCACTGATTATTTGGCGATTTAGACTGGTCTGCTCTGTGGTCCAGATATGGTGCCAGAGAAGGATTGGTTGAATACAAATAACATCCTCTAAATGGGATAAACCCAATTCCAAGTGACAGTTAAAGGTGGAGACACTGGCAGGGACAGCAAGCAAATATCTAAGAAATTTGTTTTCAACCCTCTGCAAAGATGTCATGTCTACATGTCCTCGTATGCCCGCACCAGAGGTCGTTATTGAAAGGCATTTAGCTTTATAGATATAGAGTAGTTCTTTGGGGGGGCGTCTACCCAATTTTCTGCCAAAATTAGTCAGGGCTGCTACGGCCTTGGAAAATAGCAATCTCCTTAGGTTTACAGCCTGTGTCCATGAGCCAGCACGTTCAAATAAGACCCCCAAATATGCGAAGGTGTTGGCACAGATTAGATGATTCTTCTCTAGGAAGAAAGGGCGGCACTTATTACTCCCCACGCCACATTTAAGCATGAATGTTTTGGGCGCATTGACTGTGAGGCCTAAATTGAACATAAAACTTGCGAAACTGGATAAAACCTTCTGGAGACTATTTGGGGTGAGGGCCATAAGCACTGCGTCATCAGCGTACATGAGCACAGGGAGTGAACGCACCCCTACCCTCTAGAGGTCCTGGCACTCCTTTCTCAATACCAAATCTAAGTTGTTAATATACAGGGTAAATAGATAAAGTGCCAGGACACAACCCTGCCTTACACCTCTTATGACGATAAAATGGTCGGTGCACTCGCCCCCTATGCCAAATCGCACCCTGGCTCTAGCCCCGATATAAAATTCTCGCATTAAGGAGATTAAAGATGGCTCCAGTCCAAGCTTCTCCATGATCGGCCGGAGTTGGTTGTGGATGACGCAGTTGAAAGCCGCGGACAGATCCATGAAGGCCAGGTAAAGAGGGCCCCTTTTGGCCTTGGTATATTTAGTAATAGTTAGTTCTAAATTTAGGCACTGATCTATCGTGCCGAGGCCCTTTCAAAACCCATATTGGATGTTACTAATAATGGAGTGGTAGTTTGCCCAGACCTGTAATCTAGATAGGATTACTCTTCCGATTATTTTAACAGTGGAGTCTAGGAACGAGATGGGTTGATAACATGCTGGATTATGCCTATCTCCCTTTTTAAAAAACTGGACCAAGATCGATTCACTCCAAGTAGAAATAAGGCTGGTTGAGATACAAGCATTAATGACTTGAGTTAAAATCGGTCCCCAAACATCTATGTTGTGTTTAAAAAGGTCCACCGGGATACCATCTGGGCCTGGGGCTTTGCCACTCTTCCTCAGTCGAATCGCCTCCTCAATTTCGTGAAGATGCAGTTGGAGATGAGAATGGTGATTAATAATGTGGACTTCTACCCTATCCCAGCCAAGTCGCTCAAACTTGGTTCAGGTCTAGGATTAGAGTATAATTTAGAAATGTGATCTACCAAATCATCCCTAGAGATCGCTATCTCTATGCTTGCCCTCCCTGCATCAATTAGAAAGGGCACATTTACCGCTTTCCAAAAAGCTGAGGAGTCTTTCATTTCGGATGCAACTCGTAGGGCATTCCATGCCTCCTCCCTTAGCCATTTCTTCCTTGCTTTTAAGGCATATCTATATGCCCTTCTCGCTTCACTTATTTCTGTATTATTTTTAACCTTTCTATGTAATGTTTTCAATGAAATTAAAAAATATAATCACAAAACTTTAAACATCAAGCGGAAAATGAGAACAGAAATAAGCAATACTATTCTCTTATAAACAAACTGCAAAAAGACAAAAACATTGTCATTAGAAACTCGGATAAAGGAGGCAACGTGGTGTTATGGGCCCAAAAAGATTACATGGATGAGGCAATGTCTCAGTTGAATGACAGAGCATGCAATAGGATCAGTAATGCATTGACCTTAAAGGGATTTTTTTATGGAAAACTGGTGGCTTGGAAAAGTGCAGGACCTTTAACCATGGACGAATATCAGTTCATTAGAAGAGATTACTCAACTGTTTTCAACATCTATTTTATACCTAAGATTCATAAATATGCTCTGAAACCTTCCAGAAGACTAATCATTTTGGCAAAACTGAGCCTACTAGAAAATGCATCAAAATATATTGACTAATTCTTACAAGATTGGGTTCAACAACTACCCTCGTATACAAGGGACACAAGTGATTTTATCTCCAAATTGAAAGATTTTAGATGAACAGTAACCATATGCTTTTAACTCTGGATGTTGTTTCCTTATATACTTGTATCAACCACAAATAACGGAATACGTGCAATTGAATATTTTCTGGGAAAAAACAAGGCGATCTTGCCCCAACACAATGTGATGTTAGTGAACATGATAAGCTTTTGCTTGCATAATAACATATTCATGTTTGATAAGACCTGTTATCGGCAAATGGGAGGAGTGGCTATGGGGGCCAGCTTCTCCCCCAGCTATGCTTGTTTATTCATGGACTGGTGGGAGGAGCTGGTCCTCATGGACACTCACAAGCAATATATGGATAATAATGTAAAAATGTTTAACAGATACATAGATGATTTGTTCATTGTGCGGGAAGGATCGCAAAGAGAAGCTATGGAATTTGTGTCTTGCATTAACAAAAATAACATCAACCTTAGCTTCACAGCCACTATCAGTGACTCCAGTATAAACTTTCTTGATGTTGAAATATACCCACAAAAAAAACAGATTAGAAACTAGGGTATATAGAAAAGAAACCGCTGGCAATTCAGTTCTTCATTTTACAAGCTTTCACCCAAGACACTTAATTCAGAGTATTCCCTACAGGGAAATGCTGCGCCTTTAAGAGAATTTGCAGCAACCCCAGAGATTTGATTAAAGCCCAACAGGAAAGCAAAGAAAGATTTTGATCCAGAGGATATTCAAATAAAACCATACAAGCAGTTATTAATAAAACACAGAAACTAGACAGAGAACAACTGCTAATCCCTAATAGAGACAGAATCACTACCAAGAGTCCCAAACGGAATCCTAATGAATTGAGACTTATCATTGAATTTATTGCTCAAGAAAAGTCAATTAAGAAAATCATGCAGCGCAATTGGCCAACAGTTAAAAAGGACCCAGTGATAGGAACGGAGCTATCTCCAAAACTAAGTAGAACATACAGGAGAGCTCCCTACATGTATAATAGTCTTGTCTCCAGTAACCCAGAATCAACAGATACCTCTAAGTGGCTGATGCAACCAAATGGATTCACTGAGTGCAGGATGTGTAAAGCATGTCTGTATGACAGGAACAAGAAAACTTACTCTACTGCCTTTAGTGACAAGGAAGTTAAAATCAATAAACCGCTCTATTGCAAAACTGAATACGCCATTTATGTGTTAGAATGTGCTTGTAATCTCAAATATGTTGGGAGCACCAAATTACCGGTGAACAAGAGGATTTTGCAACATATTAGAGAGATAAATAACTGAGATCCCACATATCCCATCGCCAGACACTTCCGCGAAACACATGAAAACAATCTTAAAGACTTCTCTTAGTATGTCATTGATGCCATAATTAACACCAAAAGAGGAGGTGACAGGTAAGGCCAATTTAGGAAACTGGAAACAAGATATATTCTTAACATGGATAGTAAGACCCCCGGAGCGTTAAATAATACAGAGGCTCTCTATACCTGCTTATGATGAGAAAATGTGAAATCCACCTAGTCTGGTTTGCACTGCATGGCTTTTAAAACACTTTACATGCTTTGATTTAAGATCTGTGATAGATTTAGTTTTATGTTTTGATTTAAGATCGGTGACAGGGTTATATATTTATATACTCCGAGATTTCATGTTTCTAAATACTTATATGTCTAAGAATCGCATATTCACTTAATTTGAAAGATAAATAGGAACAAAATGATTTGTACCACGGTGGATACCGTGCAGTGAGGCTGCCGTCTTACCTTAGCCATTGACCATCATGGTTTTTTAAATACGTGCACTTTATTTAAAGCACCAAGGTTTTAGTAACTTCAGACACAAGATGTCATGGGGGTGATTAGATAGGAAACTATAACCTTTATAGTTAGTAGCACAAGCATTTATTAAAGAATAGACCTTACATACCCTGTAGAGAACTAATAGATCAAATGGAGAGAATTTTATGGAAGTATTTCAGCTACAATATGATTATGGAAATATACAAGGAATTGATCCAAGTTATGTTTTTTATGGACATGAATATTCAATTGCAAATGCCTTTTATACGAGAAATATTTATATATTTATTGAATTCAGTCCATGAAATGTATTTATTGTCTTTGCTCTTTTAACAATATAATTTTAAACATTGTTAATGTATTGTTTCGATATGCTAAATCATTTTCAGTATTTATACGTCCACTATAGTTCTGGATTATATGTTCCAAATGCTCTAAGAATACCATACCAAATGAGTCTTCTATGTCTATGATTTACCACCAATCACATTAAGCATGTAGCACTTTAAATAGGTTGATAATACGTAGCAGCGTTGTCATGTGATATAGGTCCGGCTGGACTGAAACGCGTTATAGCCGACAATAAATCATCCTCTTAAAGCACTTATTTGGTGGTCCACGTCTGCTTTGCTGAAACGAAAAGCGAGGAGCAGCTCTTCTTGATATATATATATATATATATATATATATATATATATATATATATATATATAAAACAATCCTCAGCAACCTCTCGCTCGGAGCCCAATGCAGGAACCCAATGCGCAGGAAGGAAGACGGAGACCTCAGGTGCAGTGAGCAATTATCATATTTATTGTACCCTCGAGGAAGCGGCACACAGCATGACGTTTCGGCCTACACAGAGGCCTTGATCACATGACGCACGCTGGGGAAAGGCAATATTTAAAGTGCTAGTGTTGAGTGGGGATACATTCCTATTGGTGAGTTTATGGTCACATGATGTACATGAGCATGGATACTGACAACAGACTTTATAATCATAACCACATCTCGGGATAATCCCTTGGCTTGAATCATGTTGCGCTGATGGAAATTATGTCAGTAAGGTGAAAACATGCAAATTCATGAAGACACGTAAAGTAAACAAAAATTACTGGATAAATCCACTTGTGCAAATAGCAAACGGTGTACAAAGTGCATAGTGCTGCATGAAGATCCTACTTCACAGATGTATACTGTATACGACATAGCAAATAGCCAAACATTGTAAAAAGTGCAAGGCGCTACTAGAAGATCATACTTCACAGATGTATACTATATACAATATGTGTTCTGTACACAGGGTCATATTAAACATCATAATAAGTTAATAAATACAAAAATATATATCATAAATATATAAATATATTTAAAACCATGACCTTTCAATCCAACTATGAGTAAAAATGCAGATAAGCACGACACCTTTAATTTGGGATGAGATCTATAGTCTAGAGGATCAGTCTAATAATATAGATGTGTAAATACTCAGATCGCAGCATCCCATATTGAAATGCACAAAATTGTCTACACGTGCACTGAGCTGGATAGATGACGGGCAGAGGAGAAGTTGACCCCTCCCAAAAGAGAGAGAGGAAAAGAGAGGAAACCCTCGCAGCCACTGCCCGACTCCCATCCACTATACTCATGAATTTCCCAATGCAACCACAACTCAGAGATAGCTGTACCACAGTGAATAGTGAATAACAAGAAAAATAATCAAGTGCACTTTTTTTATGTGATGTTTTTTTCAATACTTTTTTCTGTGACTTTGTGATATTGTTTTCTCCTATTCATATACAATAAATCGGGCTGATAAGTTCTTAACCAGTGAGCAAAGTTCTTGGTACATCTTAGTGCAGCCTAAGCCTAGGCTGCACCCCACTGTTTGGAACCATCCAACCCTCTGTTCTATACCGTGTTGACGACACCAATCACAGTAGGAGGACAGACAAATAAATCACAATATAGAAGCAATACCGAAGCAGCTACTGCTCAACAGGAGAGACAGAAGACCGTGTATGACAGTATGGAATTGTCATAAACATGTGTAAAAATCTTCTGTCGAGTTCAGTCCCCCCGGAGCTCGACAGTCCATATCCAGGATATACCTGGTTTCCAGTTTTCTAAGGGCCCCGTCCCTATCACCTCCTCTCCTATTGGGACTAACACAATCAATCGCATAATAGCGCAAAAGGGAACTGTTGTTGTTATGATGTTCCTTGAAGTGACGGGCCACCGGGTATGCCGGGTCACTGGTGTTGATGGCCCTGATGTGCTGGAGTATCCTCTTGTGCACCTGCAGTTTGGTACTACCAACGTAACGCAGGGCACACGGACACTCCAGCACATACACCACATATTCACTCTTACAGGTGAGCTGTTGTTTGATCTTCCGTGGCTCAGGAGTGAATGGGATAGTGTACTCTGTTTTGTTCAATCCATGCTGGCAAGCCTTGCAGGATGAACACTTTCTAAAGCCCCTGCTTTTTCCTAGCCAATTTTTACTGGTTAACATTTCCGGGCTAGACTTGACTAGGGCATTCTGCATGGAGTACGCTCGCCTATATGTGATGGAGGGGGTCCTGGGTATTTTGTCCCCTATCACTGGGTCACATTTTACAAGGCTCCAGTGTTTAGAAATTATCTTCCCCAGCGCGGCCTGTTGCCTATTAAAGGCCCAAATCAATCTAACTGGTTGATCATTGGAGGTGGTTGGTTTGGTATGGACCTTGGGCTCCAGGGCCTGACTGCGTGGGATGGAATTCGCTCTAGCTATGGCTTTATCCACCGTTGCTGCCTGGTATCCCCTGGCCAAGAATCTGGACCTGCTGGCTTGTTGTGCCCGTTGGCACTGGACTTCTGTACTACTTAAGCGTCTTATACGCAGCATTTCTCCATACGGTATACTACGTATAAGATGAGCAGGATGATGGCTGCTGGCATGGAGGATCGTGTTTCCTGCCGTTTCCTTACGGTATAGCCTAGTTTCAAGACTAGTAGCTACTGGTGTAATTGTCATGTCCAAAAAGTGCACCTGATCCCTGCTGATATTAGAGGTAAAGTGCAGATTATAGTCATTCTCATTGATGGTGTCAACAAAGTGTTCAGCCTCCTGACGAGTGCCCTTCCAGACAAGGAACACGTCGTCAATATAACGATACCACCTAACAATAGATTGACTGGAAATGTCGGCGTGCGTGCCATGGAGAACCTGCCTCTCCCAGTAGCCCATATGCAGACAGGCATAACTGGGAGAGAAGCAGGCCCCCATAGCTACGCCCCTGACCTGTTGGTAATATCTATTGTTAAACAAGAAAAAATTGTGGTGCAGACAAAAAGAAATCATAGACAGTAACATGCGGTTGTGATCAGCCATGATGATGGGTCTCAGTCCTAGGTAGAATTCTATGGCTCTAAGTCCGTCTTGGTGATTGATGCTGGTATACAAAGACGTGACGTCTAGTGTGATGAGCCACATGTTCCTACCCCACTCTATTCCCTGTATCTTTCTTACAAAGTCATTGGAATCCTGTACATATGAAGGTAACTCCTGTACAAATTCCTGTAAGAAAGAATCCACGTAGATAGTGGTCTTCTCTAACAAGCCCCCACATGCTGCAATTATTGGTCTTCCCGGGGGCTTGTTAGGATTTTTGTGGATTTTTGGGATTAGGTAAAGGACTGGCATGATTGGATGATTGTTCTTAAGGTATTTCAACTCATCCATACTCAGGAGACCAAAGGATCTCCACCCCATGAGCAAGGAATGGAAGTCCTCCTGAGCTTTTTTGACCAACGAAATGTCACTATGTCTATAGCAGTTCAGATCATTAAGTTGGGAGAGAGCTTCTTCAAGATATAGTTTCCGTGGCCACAGAACTATATTCCCTCCCTTGTCGGCCTGTCTGACTATGACATTTTCGTTGGCCTGGATTTTTTGGATGAGACGCATGTACTGATCATTTTGAGAATATCTCTTTCGTTTGGAGTTGAGCACTTTGGAATGCAATGACTTAATGTCTTTAACCACTGCATCATGAAAAATGTCTAGATTGTCATAAATCATAACAGGTGTGAACGTTGAACGCGGTTTAAAGGACGTTAGTCCACCCACCCCACTCAGCTATATATCAAGAAGAGCTGCTCCTCGCTATATATATATATATATATATATATATATATATATATATATATATATATATATATATATATATATATATATATATACGGGGCTTTGCACACCTTACAAGGAAGGCTCACTGCGATCTGCGGGTCTGTTCAGGCTTCCACTGTGAGCCCAGAAATATCAGGAGGAAGAAGTACAGGCTGCATTTCAGGGCTGCAGCTTGCACCGAGTTTGTTATTGAACACTTTAAAGCTGGGCTGTCAAAACACCAAGCACAGTGCATCGATCCACTTGAAATTTATTTTTTGCTTTATTGAAAGAGTGAACTGCGCAACCACTTGGGAGTAATTGACTACAAACACCATGAGGCAGTGGGAGTGCCACGCCCACATGGGCTGTTGTTTTAAATTGGAAAGTTGCAGCACGAAGTTTCATTTCTGCAATCTGCCAATGAAGAAAGAACTTTTGTATCCTGAAACGCGTCTGGCAAAGGAATAAGACAGAGAAGCCTTCAGTTTGG
Source organism: Lissotriton vulgaris (assembly GCF_964263255.1). Classification (NCBI taxonomy): domain Eukaryota; kingdom Metazoa; phylum Chordata; class Amphibia; order Caudata; family Salamandridae; genus Lissotriton; species Lissotriton vulgaris. The sequence goes on from NW_028253217.1 coordinate 261,498, forward strand.
CGCAATGACTGCTGGCAAGTGTTCGATTTTATTAAAATGAACTTTATTAAGCTTCTTGTGGCCCTCCTTTTAGTGCTTCCTGAAGTGTTGGATATATATATATATATATATATATATATATATATATATATATATATATACACACACACATACATATAACGTTAGAGGAATACCCAGCCTCTCGGCCGGGGCTCGCAGGTGGGCGTCACCACCATATATTGCAAATGAACAACACTCCTTCATCAAGAAGCACAGAGCCCACCAGCCGGTATGTAAGCTGAAATTCCATTTATTTTAGTTAAGGCACAATGCTGCATAATGCGTTTCAACCCTCCTGGGGCTTACTCATATGCAAATACGGGGTAGTTAGTCATTCATCTTTTAAGGCACACGGTAAACAGATATTGAGGAATGACTTCCTTTTGAGTGAGCTCCAGTTCATACCAGTCATGTTTTTGAATTCCTGATTTTAGAAGCAAATGCAGTCTGCAGTATCTCAAGCATGTAGAGTTTTCATTTTCCAATGGTTTAGAGATATTCTCTCATATTTAATGTCACTTCACTTTAGTAAATAACCATCACAGACTACATTATCCATAGTGCATTGCGTTTGTGCTGGTCAATTACTTACTTATATTGCCTCAAAGAAGTCAATTTCACATAGGGCTTGGTAAAGAAATGTCCTCCCACTCACAAAAGACGACACGTCTGCCTTCAAGGTGGTTTCTTTAAATAAGAAAAGGATGTTAAAGTGCCTTAGTGCATATTGGAAGTTGCTTCCCGGTCTGTGCTGGGTAGTATGGTCCAGGATGCCCGCCACCCCTTCCACCACCAATCCCAATGGTAGGAGACAGACACATCTTGAACTTTTGGAAGGCAGGGGGGCCTCGCGACCCCCCCTGGCTGTATTCATTAAAATATTAAACAAAATTTAAAACTTTAAATTAAAAAACGTTTCATTTATCATGTACAAAATTCAACTTTCATTACACTTGATGAAGACAGGTATCCAGGCTAACCTTAACAAATCTCTAATACAAAGATTTTCCTAACCGAGTCTAACATCATGACATCATGCATTGCATACGAATTTTGTACATCCTAACGTTAGGGGCCAACGGCAAAGTCTTAACCGGTGTCGGATCCCTATCACCAAATTTCCGCCCTCACGTGTGAGTGGCGCATGCAGAGAGGGCTTTACCCTCGTAGCCAACCGTAACTTCCCTTGTCATGGGGGCCCCCTTCCACTCGGCGCCATCTTAAGGACGTCCGAGTTCCCGTGCGGGGTAACCGTAAGAAGGACAGCGTAGACTCCCCCCCTTTCCCCGCACTCTCTTCCACCGCAGCGGATATCCGGCCCCGGGGAAATTCGTGGGAGGGGCATATAGCCGTCTCACCCTGGGAGGGGCCTATGGCCGCCTCCCCCCGGGTGCTCCCATCCATAATGAGTGGCGCCCCCACTAGGGACCTTGAAATCACTGCTCACCGATCATGACCTTACCGCCCGACCGAAGACTAAATAAATACGACAGTTAATGACCTACTAGTGGGAAAAAACCTATGCATAATTTTATATCACAGCTAGATATATCCCTCACTGCTACCCCCGCCCTCGTAGAGCGGTTGTCCCAGAATAGTACCCAACATACTATAAACATTGCTACAAAGGAGAAAAGGTCCTATAACAGATAAACCATTTTATTGCATACAGTTTATCACACTTCTACAAAGGAAAAAAGGCCTATAGACAAGTATTCAGTTGCATACACAATCTTGGAATCAATCTACAATGGGAGAAAAGGCCTAGACAAGACGTTTATGCATCACAATCAATTGAAAATCACAACTTTGTTTACTCCCAAACTTCTGCAACAGGAGCTGGTGGGCGGGTCAAAAAACTGCTGCTTTTTCCCTTGAGGGCTCACGAGCGACGAGTGGTGCAGCCTTCAGAGTGCGGGAACAAGAGGACGCCTGCCTGGACCCCCGCGCCTTTTAACTTGGAACGGGGAGGCGGGCGGCATCCCCCTCCCACCCAAAAGTGCACGGACTTCCGGGCGGGTGTTAGGACAACCCTCTTAGGCGGCGGGGGCGTGCTCCAACCATGCCACTTTGGGCATACAGGCCGGGGACACGCCCCCCGCCTGCAAAGGTTTCCCGGGCGGTCGGGGCACCCAGCCATACGTTCGGGGTGACCGAGAGGTCTCCCCTTTCCATATGGTCCGGGATGCCCGCCACCCCTTCCGGACAGACACATTTTGAACTTTTGGAAGGCAGGGGGGCCTCGCGACCCCCCCCGGCCGTATTTATTAAAATATGAAACAAAATGTAAAACTTTAAATTAAAAAACGTTTCATTTATCATGTATAAAATTCAACTTTCATTACACTTGATGAAGACAGGTATCCAGGCTAACCTTAACAAATCTCTAATACAAAGATTTTCCTAACCAAGTCTAACATCATGACATCATGCATTGCATACGAATTTTGTACATCCTATTGTTAGGGGCCAACGGCAAGGTCTTAACCGGTGTCAGATCCCTATCACCAAATTTCTGCCCTCACGTGTGAGTGGCGCATGCGCAGAGGGCTTTACCCTCGTAGCCAACCGTAACTTCCCTTGTCATGGGGGCCCCCTTCCACTCAGCGTAGACTCCCCCCCTTTTCCCGCACTCTCGTCCGCCGCAGCGGATATCCAGCCCCGGGAAATTCGTGGGAGGGGCATATAGCCGTCTCCCCCTGGGAGGGGCCTATGGCCGTCTCCCCCTGGGTGATCCCATCCGTAATGGGTGCCGCCCCCCCGTGGGAGGGGCCAATGGCCGCCTCCCCCCGGGCGCTCCCATCCATAATGGGTGGGGCCCCCACTAGGGACCTTGAAATCACTGCTCACCGATCATGACCTTACCGCCACAGGCCAGATAGTTGACAGACTATCTGGCCCCCCCACAACTCCTATAGGTCATGTCTCCTCAATCCCACTAGCCAAGCTATCATGTCTCCTATCAATATGTCATTCCCCACCCTGGACAGGTGTACCCCATCATCTGAATAACAGTGGTCCCCCCAGATGCACCCGTGAGGTATACTTTGAAGGTGGTTAGATCGAAACAATTTCTCCATTTTATTGTTGACCCTCTTTACTGAATGGTTCAACGCTGTCGTGGACAACCCACCCCTCCATACCCTCCTCGGAATCATGTGTAACCACGCTATTGTGCACCCCGGGAGTGTCTTTGCTAACCAACTAACTGCTGAAAGTGTGTGTTCGATTAAAGCCCGTCTGCCCAACCTCACCAAGTCATTGCCCCCAATGTGCACTATGACTACTGATGGCGGTGACCTGTGCCGCCCTAACAATTCTTCCACAAAACTTTGCAATCAGTCAATACACAAACCGCCCTTCCCATGGAAGGTCACCCTGAAACCATATTCCTCAGATGTGTGAATCGCCTCACCTGCCCTGAATATGTCCGCGGCCCGTCTCACGTATGAGTGGCCCACGACCCTGACCACTCGTTTTCCATTCCTCGCTCCTGAAGTGGTGGGTAGCTGATACTGGGCCGGTCCCAATTTCCGCCCTGCGTCACAGGCTCGTGAAACTGTAATCCAAACAAAAGACAACAAGCGTGAGTGCACTTCTCAAATAAATTACAACATGTGCAACCGCACGTAACGTTTGAAACAGTCTGAAGACCATCGCCCCATCTGTTTAACAATGTCTGCCTGCACACCCCGGCCATCGCTTCTGTAGCGGCCCCCTATCCTGAATGAATGTGTTCCAAAATCACTCGGGTTCAAGCCCGCAGCTGCAATAGTGATCGCCAGCACCCTTTGGAACTGAAACTTTGTTAACGGGGTGCCGTCAGCATGCCGCAGCAAGGCCCCCCCCCCCCACGTCGTCACCCTTTGTTTTAGGTAGGCCTCAACGTGCATCACTGGACAACAGGGACTACTCGGAGCGCGCTGAAACACAATGCTACTCCCCTGGGCCTCCTGGTCTGTCTTTGACCTGGCAATCGTGATCAGCAGGGAATCCTCCCTCACTTGCGTGTGGTCCCTGCGCAGACCCCCCTCGGTATCCCTTTTATTGGCAGCCACTAGTTCGCCTACCCGCAGGGCCCCATAGAATGCCAGTGCAAATGCTGCCCGGAATAGGACAACCTCACTAGGTGAGGAGCATGTCTCCTTTAGTTTAGCCAGCAAGGCGGTCAACCTGTCAAATCCTATCGGATGCCTGGTATCTTTTTTGCGCCCCTCTAGGCGCCGCCAGCCGCGCAGCGCCGCCAGCCGCGCAGCGCCTTTCTGACTATAAAGGAGTCCGTCGGGTCCCTGATCCCTTGGAGCTGAGCCATAAACGATATGGCCGCCTTATACCGACTGCCGGTTGCCGCCGACCGGCCCTCCTCATGAAGTGCCACTAAAAATTGGGTAAAGGACCTCTCCTGACCCCATCTATGCTCCCATTCAGGGCCCAAAAAGGCGTAGTACGAGCCGAACGCCCCTTCATAAGCTTTCCTTGTCCTGGGCACTAAACTGGCTGCCAAGAGGTTTTGTAGTCCGGGGCGCCGATTTGTCATAGTGCTTCGGGAAATGGCGCTGCCACTAGCTCCGCTGAGGGTAAACAATCCCTGAATGCCTGCATTTTGAAATGAGAGAGCGCATCAGCTGCATTATTCAGTACTCCCGGCACATGTTTTGCCCTGAGTTGTACATTTAGCTTCAAGCATTTCAACACAATTTCTTTCAACAATCGCAATATCCACTTGCAGCGAGCTGCCTGCTGGTTAATGCACTCCACCACAGTCATGTTATCAGACCAGAATATCACTGAGTGGTTTCGGAACTCTTCTGGCCAGGTCGACAATGCTACCCAGATCGGGAATAACTCTAGGAAACCAATGTTGCTCGTCAAGCCACTTGCCACCCACCATGCTGGCCACTTCTGGGCCGACCATCGGTTACCACGGATCACGCCAAACCCCACACTGCCCGCAGAGTCAATCCATAGACCTAACTCTGCTGACGAGGCCGGGGCTTTGCTCCAGACTACCCGGCCATTGAAATCCGCCAGGAATGCCAGCCAAATGAGCCTGTCCTGACGAACCTCTGCCGACAGTCTCGTGCAATGGTGCCCTTCCTTGAGGCCAACCATGGCCTGAGCAATGGATTGTGAGAAAGGGCGAGCCATCGGTATAACCCTCAGTGCAAAATTCAGCTGTCCCACCGTTTGCTGCAGTTGATGCAGTGTCACCTTGTCGTTCCTAAGACATTGTAGCAAGGAGGCCCTGAATTTGGCGATCTTCTCCGCCGGCAGATGGAAGCAACCCTCCACGGAGTCTAGTTCAATACCCAGAAACTCGAGGGAGGTGGTTGGCCCCACTGACTTACCTGGCGCCAACGGAACTCCGAAACCCCGAATGAGCACGCAAAATTCCTGCAATGCCCGTGCACAGTCCCGGGAGCCCGCCGGGCCGAGAAACAGGAAATCATCGAGATAATGCATCACATGTTGGTGCCCTGAGGCCCTCGAGAATGCCCATTCAAGGAATCAGCTAAACATTTCAAAGTAAGCGCAAGAAATTGAACAACCCATCAGCATGCACATATCCATGTAGTACTTCCCCTGGAATGTGAAACCCAACAAGTGCTGATCCTCGGGATGCACCGCAGTAATCTAAATGCGGATTCAATATCCGATTTTGCTAACAGTGCCCCGGGGCCTAGGCGATTCAACATGACCACTGCGTCATCGAACGATGCATACCTCACACTGCAAATGCCTGCATCGATTGCCTCATTCACGGAAGCCCCCCTTGGTGCAGACAGATTGTGTATGAGCCTGAATTCGCCCGGCTCCTTCTTGGGAACTACCCCTAATGGGGAACACACAAAATTGGCAGGTGGTATCTCACCAAACGGTCCTGCAACCCGCCCCAAGCGGACCTCTTTTGCAATTTTTGTGGCGACCACAGTCGGGTTGTGCGTAACGGACAGTTGGTTTCTGCATAAGGGGGCCCCTCAAAAATCACCCGCCGGGATCCTGAAGCCATACGAGAAGCCATGCCGCAGGATCCCGGCGGACACATCATCAGGGTATTTGCTCAGCCAGGGGGTCATAGCCAAAATATCCACGGGCGATTGCTTAGTCATCCGAGCCACCGTGTCAATCCTGCTTGGTACCCCCTTTTCCCCCGGTAACATTGCCTTTGGCTCGGCAGCTAGTTTCGGGGTGGGAGGTGTTACCACAACCTGCACAGGCATGCCTGAACCTGCATGTTTCCTGCGGCCTACTACACGTTCCCTTGTTAAAACCCCAACACACCCCTCGCTTGTTCCCATTCCGCCCGATCTAGACTGAGTTTCTCCCCCGTTAGCTGGTCGAAAGGGCTGTGGTTGTTTCTGCTGAAAAGCCCTGAAACCATTCGCGCTCGACCATGTTCCTGCCGCAGAGCCTGGCGTGAACTGCACATTCCATGATACAGTGTCCAAACAATCCCAAGTCAACGATTATTTAAACTCATTCGCTTTTCTAAATTCGCATTGTTGTTCGTTAGCCGAGTTGTTTCCCACCCTGAGGCGGAAAGCCGGGGTTCTCAGCGCTCTCTTGCGTTTCTTTAGTTAGAGGGTTGTTGAACATAAATTACGCTACAACATTGGAGGATCTGAAAATTAAAGATTTTAATACTTGTATATATTTTACTGGCAGTTTTTAGCTAGATCCTTACCTGCGGCAAGATCACTTTGCTACAGGCAGAGTCACGATCGGTCATTGCAGCTCCGCTCGTGATTGGCGCTGGGCACTCACCCCCACCCACCGGATCAGCCATCTTGGGAAGGGAAGGGAGACGGTGTAGTCGATCGTCCCTCCCGCCCTCCCAGACTACTTAAGGCCACATTACTCGGACTCTGGCATTGTTGTTCGTTAGCCGAGTTGTTTCCCACCCTGAGGCGGAAAGCCGGGGTTCTCAGCGCTCTCTTGCGTTTCTTTAGTTAGAGGGTTGTTGAACATAAATTACGCTACAACATTGGAGGATCTGAAAATTAAAGATTTTAATACTTGTATATATTTTACTGGCAGTTTTTAGCTAGATCCTTACCTGCGGCAAGATCACTTTGCTACAGGCAGAGTCACGATCGGTCATTGCAGCTCCGCTCGTGATTGGCGCTGGGCACTCACCCCCACCCACCGGATCAGCCATCTTGGGAAGGGAAGGGAGACGGTGTAGTCGATCGTCCCTCCCGCCCTCCCAGACTACTTAAGGCCACATTACTCGGACTCTGGCATTGTTGTTCGTTAGCCGAGTTGTTTCCCACCCTGAGGCGGAAAGCCGGGGTTCTCAGCGCTCTCTTGCGTTTCTTTAGTTAGAGGGTTGTTGAACATAAATTACGCTACAACATTGGAGGATCTGAAAATTAAAGATTTTAATACTTGTATATATTTTACTGGCAGTTTTTAGCTAGATCCTTACCTGCGGCAAGATCACTTTGCTACAGGCAGAGTCACGATCGGTCATTGCAGCTCCGCTCGTGATTGGCGCTGGGCACTCACCCCCACCCACCGGATCAGCCATCTTGGGAAGGGAAGGGAGACGGTGTAGTCGATCGTCCCTCCCGCCCTCCCAGACTACTTAAGGCCACATTACTCGGACTCTGGCATTGTTGTTCGTTAGCCGAGTTGTTTCCCACCCTGAGGCGGAAAGCCGGGGTTCTCAGCGCTCTCTTGCGTTTCTTTAGTTAGAGGGTTGTTGAACATAAATTACGCTACAACATTGGAGGATCTGAAAATTAAAGATTTTAATACTTGTATATATTTTACTGGCAGTTTTTAGCTAGATCCTTACCTGCGGCAAGATCACTTTGCTACAGGCAGAGTCACGATCGGTCATTGCAGCTCCGCTCGTGATTGGCGCTGGGCACTCACCCCCACCCACCGGATCAGCCATCTTGGGAAGGGAAGGGAGACGGTGTAGTCGATCGTCCCTCCCGCCCTCCCAGACTACTTAAGGCCACATTACTCGGACTCTGGAATTGTTGTTCGTTAGCCGAGTTGTTTCCCACCCTGAGGCGGAAAGCCGGGGTTCTCAGCGCTCTCTTGCGTTTCTTTAGTTAGAGGGTTGTTGAACATAAATTACGCTACAACATTGGAGGATCTGAAAATTAAAGATTTTAATACTTGTATATATTTTACTGGCAGTTTTTAGCTAGATCCTTACCTGCGGCAAGATCACTTTGCTACAGGCAGAGTCACGATCGGTCATTGCAGCTCCGCTCGTGATTGGCGCTGGGCACTCACCCCCACCCACCGGATCAGCCATCTTAGGAAGGGAAGGGAGACGGTGTAGTCGATCGTCCCTCCCACCCTCCTCACTCAACCAATGGATAAAAACATCCGCATTGCCCGTCCGCGCAGCGGGCGGGCGCAGCGGGCGCGCCAAAGGCGCGCCAAAGGCGGGCCCGTCTGCACCCGTCCGCGACCGGACTGGACCAGGGGCCACTCCCCCTGCACAAACCAGTGAGGCCACCACTCTGCCTATACGGTATGATTCTTACTCTTTAAAAAAATTCATGTCACCTCCCCTAATCCCCTGCTGGCATTCAATCCATCCGACCTCTGCCACAGGCATCTGTTCCCATTGTAACTATACACTCACCAGCCCTCACGTTATTCCTCAAAGCATCAGACAGTATAAAATGTATCTCGTGAACTGTCGCTCTTTAGTTAAACACGCTGTGCAAATGGCGCTACTTTTAGAAGAATCTAGCCCTGACGCTATATTCCTAACAGAGACTTGGCTTAGGGACACACCAGATCCAGACATCACTGCCCTTACGCAACTGGGATATACCCTCCACAGAATGGACAGACCGCAGGGGAGAGGAGGGGGACTGGCCATTCTCGTCAAAAACCACTACCAATGCAGGATCAACCCGTCCTCGATATCTCACTGTGAAAGCATGCTCTTCTCCCTAGACTTCATTCCTACTACTACCTTTTCAGGAATTCTGATTTACCGCCCCCCACATCAAATAGGAGATTTTCTGGACTCGCTCCATTCAAAGATCGCTGAATCAGTGATCACTTGTCCCCATTTTTCATTATTGGGAGATGTTAATATCCATCTGGATGACCCCAGTAATACGATCGCCAGGTCTCTAGTAGATGATTTGGCAGCCATTCAAATCACACAGAAGGGCTTCCAACCCACTCACGAAAAAGGTCATCTTTTAGATTGGGTATTTAGTAATGACCATAGGCTAGAGGTAGGGACACCCCTGCCCCTGGCCTGGACAGATCACCACATGGTTCCGATACAATGGACAGTAGCTACCCCAGCACCAGTCGTTACCCGTACTACTCAGCAGGGGAGAGAATGGTCAAAAATCTCGATAGACCAGTGGATCAAATCCTTATCTCCGGCCCCTTCCCAATTCGGAACAGATCCCACACTACTTTATGATGCTTACACTAATTGGTTGTGTACAGCTCTTGACTCAGTGGCACCTTTGAAAACTCTCAAAGAAAAAACCAAATCAAGAAATTCCCCATGGTACACTCCTCAACTCAAAGAGCTGAAAAGAGGTTGTAGGAAACTGGAACGCACTTGGAGAGTTTCCCGCAATAATCTGGACAAACTTAATTACCAAGAGGCAATTAAAAAATACAAGGCAGAAATTAGTGACTCAAAAGCCTTGTACTTTGAAAGTATAATTACTAGTGCCTCAAATTCATCCAGGGAAATCTTCAAAATTGCTAAATCCCTCATTGACACTCCCACTACTCCTCTTGACCCCAGCAAAATCCAACTACGCTGTGATAACCAGGCTGAATATTTTTACAAAAAAATACAGAATATCATCGCCACATTTAAACCATCCGAAAGTTCCTCTTTACCACAGCTGACGCCTTGTACGCTGGAGGAGTTTCCCCTACTCAATGAGGAGTCATTAGATATTCTGATGCAGAAGATTAAATCTGGCTCACCTACCGATCCGGCCCCCCCTTTTCATTTACTTAAAATTAAAGACACCATTAAGCCCATGATCCTTAAAATCTTAAACTCCTCTATCATCACAGGCACAGTCCCAACAGCATGGAAACGTGCCCAAGTTAGAGCACTCTTAAAAAAAACAACCTTGGATCCCGATAACATGGCTAACTATCGTCCAATTTCTCTCCTTCCCTGGATTAGCAAACTGCTGGAGAAACATATTAACGCGTCCGTCACTCAATACTTGGAACATAACCTCCTGCTCCACGACTCCCAAGCAGGCTTCCGCCCAAAACTAGGCACAGAAACGGCCCTTCTGACTGTGACGGAGATGGCTAGGAAACAGATGGATCAAGGCGGCACTGTAGCTATTATGTTGCTTGATCTCAGTGCCGCCTTCGATACCGTCAACACTAGCATTCTCCTTGACCGCCTACGTCACATAGGAATTACAGGGAAGGCCATAACATGGCTCCAATCTTTTCTGGAGGACCGTTCCTTCGAGGTAGTCGAGAACGATGCCCACTCAAAAATCTGGCCTCTTGAGCAAGGTGTACCACAGGGCTCGTCTTTGAGCCCTACTCTATTTAATGTATACCTACAACCTCTGGCAGACATTGTGCGTTCGTATGGCCTAGATATTGTGACCTATGCCGACGACACACAATTAGTGGTATCCATGAATCAGCCTAATACCTCCCCCCCCAATCTTATGAATTGCCTGGTAGCAATAAATCATTGGATGACTTCTTCACACCTAAAGCTCAATGGTGAGAAAACCGAGCTTATGATTCTGGGTAATTCACCAATTCCGAGCCTTATGCTCGATTGGCCCCCTAGTATGGGGACCCCACCTCAACCTAAGACCCATATAAAGAGTCTGGGCATGTGGTTGGACTCCAAGTTGGACTTCAAGCAACAAGCTACTACCCTATCCGCCACCTGCTTTGGCCTGATGCGGATGCTCAGGAAGGTGCTGCCTCTTCTTCCCTTCCAGGCACGTAGAATCATGGTGCAAGCCATTATCCTGTCCCGTCTGGACTACGGAAACTCATTATACTTAGGAGCCCCTATCTCCACCACCAGAAAACTGCAGATTACACAGAATGCAGCGGCTCGCCTTCTCCTAAATCTGGGCCGACGAGATTCAGGCACAGCTGCATTAAAGAAACTGCACTGGTTGCCCATCAAGGCCAGAATTGTGTTTAAATCCATGTGCATTATGCACAAAGCCATGTGGAAAACTGGACCAGCCATGGTTTGCTCACTTGCAAACCCTTATCTTCCTAAACGAAGTCTGAGATCCAGCTCAGCTTTCCTGGCTATCGTTAACAGAACTAAACGGGCAAGATGGGGTGGACGATCCTTCTCCTGGAATGCCGCGAGAGCCTGGAACTCCTTGCCTGACACCCTCCGTGGCGAACCTAACCTGCTGAAGTTCCGTAAGGAACTGAAAACGCTTCTTTTCACCTAAATTTGGCTCTTCGTTTTCTCATGATTCAACAATGTAGCGCTACGAGGCCTCCGGGTAGTATGCGCTTAACAAAACGCCATTAATAAAAAATAATAAATGACACATCGTATCCTTTCCATGCGTCCCCCCATATTTCTCATGGAAGCCCGTGATCCTGCTCTGGTAGCAAGCAAGGTCTCCCAACAATTCTGGTGTTCGCTCACCCACAATTGCCACAAACACAGAAAAAGCCCTGATCCAATTCATCATAGACTCCTCCACCCTGAATTCAACCATTTTTGCCCTCCATTCACTTGGGTGCAACCATTCCTTCTGGGTTTTGGCATACTCTAATTCACGATTGTCCGTCAACAATGAAAATATATTAATATATTTGTTCGCCCACACCATTTCTTTCGTGGCCATCGGAACATGTTGAGCCAGGCATTCCCGCCTTGAAGGCACAGTGCCCTCCCCCATTATTGGGAGCGACCTCTTACCATTTTCCATCGTACCTCCGGTCGTGTCCGTTGCCTTATTCTGGTTCTCGACCGCGGCCGTGTTCGTCACCTGCAGAGGAATAGAAGGCACGTTCCCTGCCCCAGAGCCCCTTGCCTGCCTGAGCTGATCGATAATTTGCCTGGCCTCCTCAGCTGGATCTTCCGCTGCCGCGGATCCCCCCGCTCCCTTCTTCAACCAAGGCAATACCGCCGCTAGATGCATCGCCAATTCGGGGGGTACCTGTTCCTTATCCAGTGGTGTAATAATCACAGGGATTGGCAATCCCCCATCCGGTGCGGGCACCAGGCTGGCCACTGGGGTTACTGGGACCAGCGGAACTTCCATCGGGACCCGGACCTCGCTAGGACCCCTTTTCTCTTTCTTCTTTTTCCCCTTGTCCCCCGCTGGAGTAACGTTTGGCAAAGCAGGCCCCACAATCCTCTTAGGTCTACCTGAGGGCCCCGCCTTAGCTTCCACTTTCTTCTGGAGCGCCGCTAAGCTGCGACCCAATCGGTCCACTTTACCAAATTTACTGTCCATTGCCAACACTTGGTTTACCAGTGTGCGAAGCATCCGTTCCATCTCGGAGCTCTTCCCATTCTTCTTTCCAGGCATATCCGACGTTCTATTTTTCTCACTGCCTGTTTTCCAGCAGCTCCTCGGATCCCAGATACGCCTTGACAACTGAAACAGAAAAACAACGATTACCACGGTCAAAAAACTGCTGCTTGTTCCCTTGAGGGCTCACGAGCGACGAGTGGTGCAGCCTTCAGAGCGGGGGAACAAGAGGACGCCTGCCTGGACCCCGCGCCTTTTAACTTGCAGCGGGGAGGCGGGGCGGCATCCCCCTCCCGCCAAAAGGGCACGGACTTCCAGGCGGGTGTTAGGACAACCCTCTTAGGCGGCAGGGGCGTGCTCCAACCACGCCACTTTGCGCATACCGGCCGGGGACACCCCCCCGCCTGCAAAGGTTTCCCGGGCGGTCGGGGCACCCAGCCATACGTTCGGGGTGACTGAGAGGTCTCCCCTTTCCAGGAAACCCATGCAAACCCTGGCTGCTCCAATTGCTTGTCAGAGTTCAAAGTACTGAGGCAGGCCTCCACGTTCTTCACAGTGGCCTTGCCTTGAAAAATTCTCTCCTCCTTTCTTTATTACAGCCGGCGGGCCTCCTCCAAATCCATAAATCCAAATGTAACATGACGCTAGAGGAATGCCCAGCCTCTCAAGTCGGGGCTTGCAGGTGGACGTCACCACCATATATTGCAAATGAACAACACTCCTCCATGCATATGACTAAGACCCAGGAAGGTTGAAACACGTTATGCAGTAGTGTGCCTTGAATAAAATAAAATTGAATTTTAGCTTACATACCGGCTGGTGGGCTCGATGTGTTTCTTGATAGAAGTGTTGTTCATTTGCAATATATGGTGGTGACGCCCAGGGACCCAAACACGCTAGATACATATATCGCTTCACCTCAGGTGGTGCGTGCAGCGCTGTTGTACTTAACACACATGCAGCTAGCTGCAGCACATGTACTTAGTCACTGGCCAATCAGGCCCAACCATCCTGTGTGCTTAATGTCCATTCACTCAGGGACACTGACAAGGGATACATTGTTGATCACCATGGCTGCCAGTACCAACCTGGCTGCAGCTGAGCTGGTGGTCCAACTGCCAATAATGATATTGTGTGGTGATGCTGACACTGCTGAGGTGCCGCCCTAGCTTATAAAATGCACACAACAGCCTCATAAACTCCTTCCACCATTTGTTTTTTTCTCTCGCACAAATGGGAAAAATTTCACCCATTTGTTGGGAAATAGCCCAATCTGGCAATACTGGGAGGATTACTCATATTACGTGTTCTGTCCTGTCACATGCAGACACGCAACACCCACTGGGCTAAAAGGGCTTTAGCCCCTACCACCGTCATCTTCCATAGCCCGGGCTATTCAGCTTTCAGGACAGACACAGTTCTTGAACTGTCATGGGCTGGGTTGGGGCTGGCACCTCACACACATTCAAAGTATTTACAGGTCTTTAAAAAACCATTTATAGCCCTCAAAAACGTGGTTATTTTAACCTCTGGTCCTGCCCCTTTCTAGCTTTCTGTCTTCAACAAAGCGCTATGAGACTTAAGGGTGATATGTGCGCTCAATAAATACCGAATACATACATTGATCAGTTAACAAGTCTTTGTGTTTTCACTTCTCCTATTACCCCTGCTGCCCGACTCTGGTAAAGGGCTGTTGCTGCCACAACTGGAAAATGTATTTCGGAGAAAATGCACTGGCGGGCAGGCAGAAAATAAATAAGGAGTGCCAACACAGTGTAGTGTAGTTCCTATATTCCCAATAGGCTCTGCACATTGGAATAATATATCCTATAGATTTGACATAGGACTGAGGTCGACTAGGGCTCTATCGAATATATTAGACTTAATTGTGAGTGCCAGTTAGCTCAGAGGTCACTAGAAACTTTCTAGAATAAAGAAGAGGGGATTCGTTTCTGACAACCGCATAAACATGACAACTTTGTTTCCCCAAGACAAAATATATCTTCAGAGTCATAGAAACAATGAATAGATATTTTACTCAGTCATTCGTGCATGCTTTGTATCAGTGGTGCAGAGAAATAGAGAGACAGGCGTTTTCAATAAAAGGATTTATTGAACAGTCTTCTTTCTCATGCAAACGAAATGAACTGATAGAATCGTAATACTGACTGTAAAGTATAATGCGTACAGCAAGAAGAGTATTATAGAATAATACTGTAATAGCATGGTATGGTTTCTAAGCCATAAATACTACATAAATAACAAAAGCTAAAAGTACTCAACTGGTGCTTCTGAAATACGCCTACCCCAATGTACCTAACCGAGGTCTAGTACGAGGGAAGAAGTAAGTATGGTGTAGCATAGGTTTAGTTTCTTTGCCAAGAATCTATCAAAGATTTCTCTTAGGGTCTAATCAGCTCCATACCTTTGTTTTAGAATGAAGGAGGTCTGGTATCTCTATCTCGGGACTCGATTCCCCAACACCCCGCGACGGGAACTTGGAAACACTGGATCTGGATTCTTGGCGAGAGAAAGGCAGCCTCTCTGTCAGTGCGTCAGCTGGAGGGTCGGCTTCCTTCGGCACTTACTGTAGCGAGCTGCGTCAGGCAAGTAGATAGTCGAGCTGCTCTGCACCACCGTGTGTTTGCTAGGGCTAGTGTAGGCATATTTATACCTTGAAGGTGCCTAGTTTGACGTAAAGTCCAACATAATAACGTCATCAAAGAGAACTACCAAGGGAATGGTAGTTCTTAGAAAATTCCATGATTTCTAGGACAAATCAATATTCAAGCAAGGGGATGTCCCTGACTGCTGAAGCCGAGTTTTCCAAGAAATCGTTGTGGCTTTTTGGAACAAGGGGAAGTAGCCATGCCTGTATTTGGACTGCATGGGCTATGTCTAAATATGGGTATGATTTTAATGCCTATTTAAGGGCAATGTGAATTGTACCTATATAAGGGCATGAATTGGTAAATTACGCTTGGATTCTAAAATGCTACATAACAGGGCTAAGCAATGATATGGCTTGTTTCTAAGCGTCATAACACAAACCGAGCTCTGCATGATGTGAAAGTGTTTCGCTGTAGAACACTAGAATTAATTGGAGCATTAAATGACAATTATCAGAAGTTTCAGGGTCATTTTTACCAACATTCTGCGCCAGGTTTGAACCACAAAAGTGCGGCAAACTGGTGTAAAATGTTTATTTGGAATTTTCTTTGCTGCTTTCCAAAGTTGCCTTAAAGTAACACAAAGCAGCACTTTGTGCTGCTATACTTTACTTTGCTTCAAGGGGGAATTCCAGGGGCAGTGAATGGGTATTCCAGGGTGCCATAGTTTTTTAGGCAAAGCCCCATCTACTAACAGTAGTAGTTAATTTCGCACCAAATAAATTACACCTCCTTGAGGCAGGTGCTAAAAGGGGAAATATTTTTATTTCTCAAAATCTTTCCGACTTTATACATGTGTTGCACTGTACAGCACTCATCAAAAGTAGAAAATGTTTTGAAGTTTATCTTGGCAGAGTATTTTGTACTGAAATTGTACCCTTCCAGTACAAAACCTATGCTAGACAGGACACAAACACCCTTGAACTATTGCGCAAAAGTGTGTGTGGAGCTAGATAGCCTGACTGTGCCCCAGTGCTAGGGAAAGAGAAGGAAAGCTCCATATCTTTATATATATATATATATATATATATATATATATATATATATATATATATATATATATATATATATATATATATATACATATATATATATATATATATATATATACCTGTCCTGTTCTCTCCCTCTCATGCAACGTAGCACAGCAACTTTGGTAGCTGTGCTGCATTGCATGGGTCTTTAGTAAATCTGCCCCATAGATCCTAAACATAATGTCATGACAGATACATAGGTTACCACTAACCTGATTAGCCGGATACAGCGGGAGGGATGACTGAAGCTAAGTTTCCCTTTCCCTCTCTACGGAACCACCTGTGAGTATGGGAAAACTCAGCAGACACCACCATAACAGGGGAAGGGGAAAAAAGGGACAAAGGAAACTATAAAGATGCTGCAACTAGGAACACAATTAGGTGCAGTTGTGGAGTTGTTCTAGCCTCACTTCACCAGGTATCCCGGTGTTCCCTCTGTGAGAGACAATCACATAAACATCAGTTCACATACCACTTCAGATTACTATCAATGTAATATGTGAGGAGTTACACTTACTGAATTAAGCTGCTGCATATATCTATACTACTATTATAAAGAGAGAACTTGCACCTTTTGACCAGGTAAACTCGGGAACCACAGCGCCAATCTACACACCCGATACATCTATGAAAAAGTCAGGGTGTGTAGATGGACATAGGCTATATAATTTTTTTTTTAAATGTATTAAAAAAATTAAGTTTGTAAACAAAGTAGTCCCCTGAAAGTAGCGCCGGCCGGGACCTAGCGCTGGCCGCAACGCGACGTGCGTGATGACCGCAACGCGACGTGCGTGATGATGAGGAAGGAGGAGCGGCGGTGCAGTGAGGAGCGGCGGCACAGGTAAGGAAAGGGAAAGTGCAGTGCGAGACTGTGATGCAGGGGGAGGCAAGAAGGTGGCAGCAGTAAAGGAAAATGTTGGAGCGCGAGTGAGTCGGGGCGGGAGGAGGGTGCGAGTGAGTCCGGGAGGGGGGCACAAGTGAGTCGGGGCGGGAGGGGGGCACAAGTGAGTCGGGGCGGAAGGCAGTCGGTGCGGGAGTGAGTCGGGGCTGGAGCGGGTGTACTGCCCCCGCCCCTTTCTGCCCCAGGCAACGCTGGGGCGGGCTGCTAGTACCATTACAAAAGGCACAAAAGTATCAAAAATAAAGTAAATGGAAATAATAAATATAGTTCTGGATCACTTTTCCTCAGTGATATATTTCCTCTGAACACAGAGACAAAAGTTACTGTTCAATACTTGATAAGCTGGTACTTATCTGGAAATCGGTAAACCAATGGAAAACACCATCTGTGTCTTTCTGGGTTTCTTCAGGATACGTCCTCCTATGAACAGCCAGAATAAATAAATAAAAATCATCCAAGCTTTTCAGCAGCTCCAAACTTGTAGAAATGTATTTATCAGGGATGTGGATAAGTTCACACAATCACACGCCTTTCAGTATTCTTTGCGTACTCCATGTGTATGAGCTTTCTTTGTAATTAGCGCCACCATGCTCTTTCCACAGAAATTTGGATCCGTGCTGAATAGATGCACTCCAGCACCACAAACAGTTAATATGAAACAAGCGCTTTACGCGCCTTCCCAAACGAGTTTTGGCAACTGGTTCCAGCGCTGACTTGCTGACTTGCTGACTTGCGCGTAGAGGAACCTGAAATGTCGAAAGTATTCAGGGCAGTGCTCCGGCGCACCAACAGGCTTTCCCTGCTCGCGAGCGACGCAAATCAAAAAATGAAACTAATCCAGCGTGGCAAGTACTCTGCCCCCGCGCACCCACAGGCTTTCCCTGCACGCGATTACAAAACCTAACTAATCCAGCGGCGCGGAATGCGCTCGGCCCAAAACAAACACAGTATCCACTGGGGGTCGCGGAATACACGAAGACAAGCGGCCAGGCTTGTCTAATTCCACCGAAGTGCAGCAAGTTAGTTCAGGTCTTCAGACGGTCCGATCTCCGATATCAGGAGCCAAGCACCTGACAGGTCTCAAGGAGGGGCGTATGTAGTAGATAGGAAGGCTTCAGGCAGGAAGCAGGGAAGACGCCTTTCCTCAGGTTTTATGGGAGATGTAGTTTAATACATTCACTCCTCTTCACTACGCTAATCTGCCCTTCGTTTGGACCTGTCACTGGACTGCTGCTGCTGCCTTTCCCGTCCTCTGCCCCTTGGATAAATCCGCCAGCAACTCGCTTTGACAACAGCGGGAGCTACTGATGGAAGAGGGGCTGTCACCTGTGTCTGGGCTTGAGGCGTGTTGTTGCTGGCAGGGCTGCGAGCACGGTTGCAGGGACTCCATCACCCAGGAGTCCCTGCGAGCCCAATCTGCTCCACCTGGGCTGCTCTCCCTGCTGGCCCCGCCCCCTCGCCAACGGAGTAAAAACAGGCTGCAGGATTTCGCTGGTGGGACGCTAATCTGCCCTTCGTTTGGACCTGTCTCTGGACTGCTGCTGCTGCCTTTCCCGTCCTCTGCCCCTTGGATAAATCCGCCAGCAACTCGCCGGACCCGCTTCGCTGGTCCCGCAGCGCTTTGACAACAGCGGGAGCTACCGCTGGAAGAGGGGCTGTCACCTGTGTCTGGGCTTGAGGCGTGTTGTTGCTGGCAGGGCTGCGAGCACGGTAGCAGAGACTCCATCACCCAGGAATCCCTGCGAGCCCAATCTGCTCCACCTGGGCTGCTCTCCCTGCTGGCCACGCCCCTCCTCGCCCATCACTCCTCTACTTTTCTATTTTAGGTGGTTCCACGGCCGCTGCGCGGGGGCGTTCCGAGAGCAGCCCGGGACAAGGGCGGGGCCGTTTGAGGCCGTTAGAGACCGAGTAAGACCGAACCGGGCCTCCCCCCTTGGTTTCGGTCCTGGCGCTCTGTTATTGACTTCTGTTGTTACTAGTTTGTGGGGGGACCTTAAGAACAATGTGCACGCGAGAAAGCCGTAGCAGGACAGCCAAAGGAGGGAAGCTCTTGAATGGGACTCTCAATGATTTTATAACTAGGACTAACACTGCCATAAACTCGGAAATTACTAAAATCCAACATAGAGTTTCTATAGAGCTGGAGGCAGCTAGAAGAATGTCCCAGGACCTAGCTTTATCAAAAAAATCATCCTTAGGTCACATTGCATCTGCCAAAACTCCCGAGCGTTTGACTGCCCCAGTAGCTATTATCACGCAGGCAGATATCCATCATACAACAGACACTATTTCACCCATGCCACCTAGTATATCAGGCCCAGCCCACCCACCAACTAACCAGAGCTCATTCCCAAATGTAATTGATCTAGAAATAGGGGCACCTATTGAGTTTAGTCCTAAAACAAGTATGGCGTCTGGGGGTAAATTGTGTGCTATCAATGAGGGAACCGTCCTAAAACGGAAGCGCAACACTACATCTGCCCACTCTAGGAAGAAGGCCAAAGTTGTAAAGGCCCAATATTTCAATGGCAGGAAGCCTGTTGTAGAAAGTGGGGTTGATGCACTAGCCCAGGCACATTGTAGCGCCACAAAAATTCACCAGAATGTGGATGAGGTTACACCGGTTGTTACAGCAGGAATGCACGTCTCACAAACTAGCGCTGCGATGGGTGGGGTACCAGTATATGAGGTAGAGGGTAGGGACGAGGAATTCTTGAAGATTGTATGGGAAACGCTAAAATAGCTTTTAACCCCTGTAGAAATTAGATTAGCGTGAATTGAAAATCACTTGCTTGAGGTAAAAAATTGCATTTTAACATTGGCAAGTCTTAGGCTAGAAGAAATCAACCCCAATACTACATCTAGTGCTGGTAATATTGCACCAGCACCTATTGCTATTCCACCGACACTACCCTTAGCCAAACCAATACCTAAACCTTGCTCTAAGACTTACACTCCCAATGAAACCAAATCTCTAGCGAAGGTATCTAAACAACCGACTGCACAACTTTTACCACCCTAAAAAGAAGCTGCTCCTCCGAGGGCAAAAGAAGCTAAGGCCCACCAACCCAATCTACAGGTGCCACGTCCCACAGAGAAACATCGCGAGGGTTTCATAGATCTTCCTCCTGATGCAAGGCCATATGTTGTAGTGTTAGCCGGAGTACCTGAAACTGGCAATTATTACCAAGAAAACTTTTGGTCATTGAAGAATAAGGTTACTCACTGGCTAAATGAAAATAGGCCGCTATCCAATCACCTCAGAAGCAAAATCTTAATGGTGCGAAGGGTACCTTGGATAGGCCCTTCTCACAAATCCATCCCAGGTGATTGTATTGTTGTCTCCTTTGATGACCCGAAAACGGTACACCATATATGTTCATGGAACACTTATGGTGGGCACTCGACTATTGTAGTCAGACCCCTCACTTTCTTTTACCCTCACGGCCACGTCCCAATCACGGGGGAAATTGGTCAAGGCCTAGACATCATGCCCGGGGGGGGGGTTGTAGAACCCTGGCAAGGTAACCAAAATTGGTGGAATGGGGCGCCAACTTTTAACAGGTTTGGTTGCCGTGGATTGACTCACCCCGAGGATAGCTCGTTGCGATAGCTCACCTCCTACACCTGGCACTGAACCCACACTAACTTCGTGTATCGTGGGAATGAGCAACCTACCTTTAACTGCAGAATTGAGTGTAGGGGGGGAACCTAGCTCCCCAGTTTTTGATCCATCCCTGAAGCTTACCAGCGCTATGATGGGCCTGGCATTAACGATTGAACAGGGTGTGATGTGTTTTCCCCCACCAAGGGTTGTGCACGAACCACACAGCTTGTCCCTCGTTGAGCCGCCTCTTCTGGCGTCACCTCCATTGGATGTAGAAAGCTGTATTAAAGGGATTCCTGGTAGTGGTTTCAATACATTATTGATACCAACTGCGGGGGTGGAATCAGCCCGGCGCTCTCCGGAGCTTCCCGCGGCAGATCATATATCCATGCCCTTGGCCAGGGTTCCCAGTTCTACCCTTGACCCCCCAGCGACTGATCCTATCTCACGGTCGGATAGAGCTGGAGGCTCTGTACTGAAGATGGTCAGCTGGAACATAGCGGGCCTCGCACGGAATATTGTCATACCCGAATGGAATTCCCTTGTTGAATCCTTCGAGATATGTTTATTCCAGGAAACCTGGTGTTTGGAACCACGCCACAAGGTGGGTTATACCACCTACTTTGTATCGGCGTCCCAACCTTCTGGAGGGAAAGGCCGCCCGTCTGGCGGCCAGCTAATCTGGGCTAGGGTTTCACTGGGATTGACCATCAAGTCCTTACCGACTAAATCACCTGATCTGCAGAGACTACTTATGAGAGGGCCAGCAGGGGGGCGGAAGCTCGAAATTTTTAACATCTATGTTAGAGGGGCAAGGGCTGGTACACCTATGCTCCATCTCACAGGCATTGAGGAGGAACTAGGCTCTTGCAGTGCTGATTCACTTGTCATCCTAACTGGGGACTTCAATTGTACATTTGAACCCCTTGCTAGTGATGACATTCTTGGTATTAGGGAAGATGATGTTAGGAGAGGCATCCCCCCCCTCACTCTACCACCCATTAAAAGCTGGACCCAAAGAGCCATTGATCTTAATGCCCTTTGTCTGGAACATGGCCTTAGAGCAGCTAATGGTAGATCAAAATCAGACTCCTCCGGGGCGCATACATTAAACAGAGTGGGCCACTCCTCACGTATTGATTACATACTCTTGAACTTCAGGATTTGGGCTCACTTGATTGACATGGTGGTTTTACCATCTATTGATAGTGATCACAACCCCCTAGCTCTGACCTTGTCTACCTCTTGGATGGGTGTGATTCCGGTTTCATCCCCACATACGTGGAAAGCATCGCACGAAGTCCGCCCCTCCAATTGTGGTAGGCGCTTGAAATGGAATAAAGTTGTGGCCAACGAGGGAAAGATCTTGGAAGTAAATTCCATAATGTCTAACACCATGTTGCGCTTAGATTCCCCTGGTTTTAACCAGTCTGATGTCCCAACTTTGTTTGCCGAGACCACCAAAATGTTAGGTGAATTGTTTGTGGTCCGATCTGTGGGCGTAAGGGGCAATGTAAGAGGGGGACCGATGGGTAACACTGGTTGGTTCTCTCCTGCCTGCCGTGCTGCCAAAAGGGAACTAATCCAAGCTGTGAAAACCAAGGAGGGCATCTTGATTAGTCTTGCTAGGAGAAACTACAGGAAGGTTCTATCTAAGGCAATGGTCGAACATGAGAACCAGTTCTGGAACGACCTGAAGGTGGCTAGTTCCAGGAAGGACTCGAAGGCATTTTGGGACCTGCTAAGAGCTAGGGATAAGCCCGTAGAATCTCTGATAACATGTAATATAGCTGGGGGAGTGTGGTTTGACCACTTCTCCCAGCTTTATACATTGCCTGTGGGTCCTGCCGCTACCCCATTAGAACAGCCCCCATAGTATGTACAGAGTCCAATGAAGTAATACCTTTTACACCCAAGGAAGTAGCAGGGACGGTTAAGTGCCTTGTCTAAAACAAGGCAGCGGGTCCTGATGGCCTCCCGGGGGACCTGCTTCAGGCTAACCCAGATGAATGGGGGAGATTGATTGCTACCCTACTGAACTCGGGCTTGGCTGGGGGGACTTTCCCGGACTCATGGAAGGGCGCAGAGGTCATCCCGATTTTTAAGAAGGGGAGTTGGGATGACCCTGCTAATTACCACCCTATAAGCCTCCTTGATTCCACGCAGAAGGTGGCAGGCAAAGTGATCCTAGGAAGAATCTTACAGTGGGTAAAGGAGAAGCAAATTTTCTCAGACTTCCAGGCCGGCTTTAGAACTGGTATGGGGACTATTGAAGAATCTTTCCGACTTATGATGCTGTTTTGGAAAGTGGTTGTACTGGGCAAAGGCAGTCTGTACCTTGCATTCATAGATCTCCAGACTGCCTTTGACCTGGTCCCACGTAACCAACTCTGGAGTGTACTTGATGCACTGGGTATTCCCCCTTACCTTCTTAACTTGCTGATAAAATTGCACAAAGACAACTTTGCGCAGATCAGGTGGGGTAACCAGGGTCAGAACACCCAACGTATTCCTGTAAATAGAGGCGTCCACCAGGGATGTGTATTAGCCCCCACTCTGTTCTCATTATATGTTAACTGAGTGGTGGAGCATCTGCTACAACATCCAGCAGATGCACCTTCCCTGGCGGGCAGGAAAATTCCTACCCTCCTATTTGCAGACGATACCCTCCTGATCTCCAAAACTCCAGCAGGCCTGCAAAGTCTCCTAACTAGTTTTAAGACCTTTTGCGACTCAAGGGGACTAGTCATTAATGCAGGGAAAACCAAATTCC
Organism: Lissotriton vulgaris; assembly: GCF_964263255.1. NCBI lineage: Eukaryota > Metazoa > Chordata > Amphibia > Caudata > Salamandridae > Lissotriton > Lissotriton vulgaris. Next base: position 284,982 of record NW_028253217.1, read on the forward strand.
TGGTCCTAAATCCCACGAAGAAGACTGTCAACCCCCCTATCTTGGAATCGGTTCCACTTGAAAGGGTGAGGGAATTCGACTACCAAGGTATTCGCCTTTGTGACTCTATGAGTTGGCAATGCCATCAACAGAAGATGCTGCTGACCCATAAGAGAGTGGTGGGGGCTCTTCTTAAGGAACAACGTGCTTCATCCCTTAAACCCATCGCACCAGTACTGGATATCTACAGGGCTAGAGGGGTTAGCGCAGCTTTGTATGGTGCTGAACTATGGGGCGTGCAGAATGCGGATCAATTGTCTCGCGCAGAAAACAAGTTCCACAAAGATCTTATGGGCCTCCCTTATCGTACTCCAACTCTCCCACTTCTTCTGGATATGGGCACTCGGCCCATCAGCGACCAGGCAAGGCTGCGCCCTCTTCTTTTGTGGTCACGCATTTGGAGAGTGCAGGAATTGTCTGGTTTTGCAGAGGGCCTACAGGAAGTTCTTTCACTACCTGGTTGGTCTAAGGTCCGTTGGCTGAGGGAAGTTAAGCGCCTCCTCACTGACTTGGGCCTTGAAGACGCTTGGATCACCAGATCTGCTCCGCCCAAGATTGTCTTGAAGAAGCTATATTGGGGATGGGTCTCTGATGGCAGAAATAGCAGGGCCAACTTGTGTAAGTCCACAGTTGAATTCCTTATGGTGAAGGAAGTGTATTTTTGTGAGCCATGCTTGGATATTATCCTGAATTCCTGGGATAGGGGCCTTTACTTTAAGTTCAGGGTAGGCCTTCTCCCAGTGGGACAATTAACTGCAAGCTGGAAGGTTCTGGCGCAGTCAACACCATTTTGCCCCTTTTGCATTAACAGAACAGAGTCAGTTTCCCATTTACTGTTCGAATGCCCGGCATATGCAGCCCCACGCCGTAGATGGCTGAAGCCACTCTGCAGAGAGCTCGGCACTAGATCACATAAGGAGGCCCTACGAATGTTAAAATCAGATCCTCGGCCCCTATTTCTTGTGGCTTGGCAAAGTATCTGGGATGGGCATGGCGCATTAGATCTAGGAGGTTTTTGTACATTGTTTAAAATCCATTTTATAGACTGTTTTTATGTATATGTCATCGCATTATGAACTGTATACTTATCTCCATGCACTGACCTTTTTAAATGTTTTTATGTGTTTGTATTGCTTTTTAAGATATCATCTATATCGAAATAAAGCTTGTTACAACAACAACAACATTCACTCCCCCTTTCATACTATATGTGCCTGCTATCCCCTGTGACATTTATGACACATAAGCCTAGAAACATTCATGTCTTCGATGCTATTAATAAACTAAGATACAAGTAAGTTATCATATGAACATTGCTAGGGTTTTAATAATATATGTAGCAACATTTGAGGTTTTCGTAGAGCACACATCGTAAAGTGAGTTTTTTTTAGGTTGTCACTATTGTAATTGAAAAAAAAATGAGGCACAGAAAAATACGATAACACCATTTTGTCAAGGAAGTAAACTGATGCCAGGTATCCTGGTTTCACGTTGCACAATTTAGACACTAGATGAAGGGACAGAAGGCTTGGTGATTGACAAAAGGGGGTGGTAGCAGCAGGGGCGGCTCTAGGCTCATGGCGGCCCTGGGCAGGGAGCGTAGGAAGGGGGCCCCAGAAGAGGGGGTCTGGGCGGGGCAGAACCCACGGAGCTCAGGACGGTACCAGCGGGCCAGCAGTGGGTAGCGAAAAAAACAAAGACAATCAGGAACCAGGAGGAACGCAGGCTCAGAGGCCAGTGAAGAGGGTGTGGTCAGGGTGTTTGGAAGTGGAACAGAGCCGGAGGCCGCCAAATACCTGCCAGGGGCCGCCATGCAAATATGTATCCATCCTCAGAAGATTATTATATTAAGGATATATATTGGCATGGTGGCCCCCGGGGGTTTGGTGGCCCTGTGCAGGTGCTCAGCTTGCACACGCCTAAGGCCGCCCCTGGTAGCAGAAGCCATAGGAAAACTTGGCTCGAGATTCCGAGAATACATCTTTCTGAGTGAGAGCCCAGCATCTGACTCTGACCTTCAGTGGCTCTCCCACCTCTAGAAAGGTCATTTTAAGCATGTCCAATAGGATGACATTTTGATGCAGGATCAGCTCCCCGTGTCCCTGCTTGATGTCACAATAATCCCAATTCAAATTACACCCAAAGCCCCACTTACCAACCTTCAATGACATGGTGAGTTACTTAGAGTGCCTAGAAATACTGTGTCCTGCACTCGCACAGCTCACACTCCTCACTCTACACTGGATTCCACTCACCCATTACACAGCTCACCCTCGGCTCACATGGGCACACTGGTCATGCAGCTCTTACGTTGGCACACAACCCACCCTGCCTACGCATGCACACTTCTTTCACTCCGCACTTACACCACTAACACTGCAGTCACATCACTCTGTCACCCAGCACTTACACAGGCACACCCCTTCCAGAACATATGGTAAATGACACAACACTTGTTAACATGCACATATGTCTACAAATGCACCCACAGAATATTTGCTCTTCTTGTGGCTCTAGATGCCTATTCAGTTTCACCGGCAACTAGGCTGGTGCAAGAGGGAAGAGCACTGAGGCTGTGGGATGGTACAGGATGGGAGTTTGGGCTGAGGCTGGTGGTGCTGGTGTGGGAGGCGAGGTCAGCCTCAGACTGTGGGGATGAGCTGGGAGGGAGCGGGTATGTGGTACAGGAGGGGAAAGCAGGTGAAGGCTGCTGGAGGGGAACAAGCACAATAGGCTACGGTGAAGCACTTCATTTGAGGCTGTGGGCTGGTGTGAGAAATAAATCGTAAATCGTAAATCACACGTTCTTATATAGCACCTTTCACCGTAAGGTCTCAAGGCGCTTGCTTTGGGAACCCGTCCTGGCCTTTCCCTGCGAGATTACTCCTACTGGGCATCCCCAAGGTGAAGACCAGGCATCCCATCGCGGTGGGGCCGTTGTGGAGATTAAGCAAGCTATTGCCCAGAGTTGCAGAGTGAGAACCCAGAATTCGAGTAGGCACCGAGGCGAGAATTATCGAGTCTGTGGACATTTTGAGCTCAAGGCCCTGCCGCGTCGGGGATTAAACCCTGGTCCCGGGTCTAACCTCTGCATCAGGGACTGCCTCCTCTAACCGGTGAGCCACACTTCTCCACTGAGTGGGGACTGAGTGGGGGCTGCAGCCTATGACTGCAGCCTATGGGTGCAGCGTGGGTGGGCACAGGCTATAGATGTACTTTCTGACCCTACACCCGATCCCTTTTGGCCTATATAACGGCTGCTGAGAAGGAATGGGGTGTGGGGATCATTTGTGTCTAGACCTGTTTTTGCTGTACAGCATAGCGTTAGTGCACTGCAGGGGCGGCTACTGGAAGGGAGATCGAGAATAGGCTCTTGGGGCTGGTGCAGGAGAGAGGAGCTGGTTGTGTAGGAGCCGGTGCAGTTGGGGAGTGTGAACTGAGGCTGTGGATTTATTTATTTATTTATAAAGATTGATGTAGCGCAAACATGACCCACAGGGGAATCCGAGCGCTTTACAGTACACTGTTATCAGACATTATACATACAATTGGAAATCGGATACAATACAAAATATGTATTCCGGTATGGAATATAAGATCAGCCCATTTCCCGCTCATCTTTTCAACTGGCTCCTGTTACTGTCCTTTTGAAATCATTGCTTTTGATCGATACATAGACTTAGTAGTCCCTCCTTGGTACCGCCTTTGCTGCGGGAGGAGGGATTGGCAGGAGGCTTTTGGGGAATGGGACCATAGCCTCTGACTGCAGCAGCCACTACATCAGTTGGAGGGTCAGAAAGAGTGGGAGTGTTTTCTGCACATCACAAATGCAAGTGGGGAAGAAAAACATAAATAGGCCCAGACACCACTCTGTCATCACGTTGGACCCCAGCAGGGAAAAACCTTTATTGGCAAGCTCTATTCATCATTTTTTCTACCAGTCACACTGCTGCTAGCTAATGAAGCCATACTCTTAGCCAATACAATCCCATCATGATTGAGGGATCTTCCTCTTGCACGTTGCCAGGTCATTACATTTTATTAGGGTAGCCATGTTAGGTAAGGGAACACCCCTGAGGGCAGAACAAACACGTTCTCTCAGTTGTACCCCTACAAGCTCTTTTTCTGTTGATCATGCAAGTTCTGGCAACAGTTGTGCTGTTAACTCAGACCTAAATAGTAAGAATCAGAAGTATTGAAACACACCCAAGAAGGAGTACAAAAAATCTTTGTAGATTAACTCGTCAAGAATAACGCGTGGAGGTATGTCATGTGTTCTGGAGTAAAGCGGACTATCCAGAATCAGTGACGTGGTTTTTAGAACCCCATTTATTCAAAGTCACGTTGTGTTCACTGCCTTGCTTTAATTCCTTCAGTGCCAAGGACCTTGCAGCATCCCTATCTGCACCCATTGCGCTATTGACGCCCATTGCAAAACTAGTATTAAGATAATGGCAGTGTGAATATAGAGTTAGGAGGCACACAGTGCATAGTTGGTTGGTTTGAATACACATTCTTTCTTTTAGAAGACGTCAAACCCTGTTCAGGGGGCCATAGGGGAAGCATGGGCTATTGGGCTTCTTTCTTGAGGGTGGAGATGTTTGCCTCGGATGTACGGGAATCCATCCTACTATGGCTCTGCAAAGTGGGTCAGATACAACCCCTTCAGCACTTGAGCCTCAGTGGTAGCAATGGCAAGCAGTCACATGCTTTTATGCGGAGGTAGAGTGAGGGTGCACAAACTCAGAACTCAGCCAGCCAGCAGCACAAAATCTGTTTGTCCAGCATAGTGATTTACTATATAACACGAGTACTATAATATACACACTTAAAATGGAGTACCAGCATAGGTAATGGTAGCAGGTACAATAATATACAATGGCCCTTAGGCTACTGCATCTTGGGATAACGCCCTCCCTTTCCCATTTCCCGGGCCTCACTCCTCTTGTGACACTGACGCTGTATACTTTAATGGCGCCCGTTCGAATCTCCGGTGCGCGTTTGGATGAAGTCGTGTACAAGTGCTTTTCCTGTGTTTAGATCACGCTGGGACACAGAGTCGGTATAGTGTTCGAAAGGAAAGAGGCATTGGTTGACCTTACCGGTGGGGTGCCCGTGGACTGAGAATTTTTTCCTGTCCTGGAGATACCCTCTTCTTGAATTTCCCGAGTGCAATTATATGCACTGCCAAGAGTGTGACATTAGATATTCATTTCACCCCTGTCCTGAGGAGGCCAAGCTATCTGGAGACCGAAACGTGTCCGCGTGGACATGCCATATTTGACAAGAGGAGTCTGAGGATATTTGTTAAATTATATTTGATTTTGATTCAGCACAATCTTAGAAATTAGGTTCTCGATCAGTCTGAACCGATTGTGTATACACAGGACTACATCTTAGTGTACCCCCTAAACAAACAGGGAGACACTTGACTTTCTTAGTGTGACCTTCTGGGTGAAAAGGTGTTTTTGTATATATGAATATTGTTTGTCGTTCTTTTGTTAATTGTATACATTTGTTGTGTATATATATATCTATACTACTATTATAAAGAGAGAACTTGCACCTTTTGGCAAGGTAATCTCGGGAACCACAGCGCCAATCTACACACCCGATACATCTTTGAAAATGTCAGGGTGTGTAGATGGACATAGGCTATATAAATTTTTTTAAAAAAGCAAAATAAAAAAAATAATTTACAAAACAAAGTAGTCCCCTGAAAGTAGCGCTGGCCAGGACCTACCGCTGGACGCGATGCGCATCATGACGAAGGAGGAGCGGCGGCGTCATGGAGGAGCGGCGGCATCATGGCGGGCGGTGGTGCAGTGGTGCAGTGAGTAGCGGCGGCGGCAACGACATGAAGAGGCTGCGGTGCAGTGGTGGCGACATGAAGAGGAGGAGCGGCGGGTCAGGTAACAAAAGCAAATAGTCGGGGCGGGAGGAGTCAGGGCGGTACTCGGGAGGCTGGAGGTGGGGGGGGGCGGGAGGCACGAGGCGGGAGGCGGGGGATGGCGGACGGCGGGAGGGAGTCGGCGGGTGCACCGCAAGACAACATACTGCCCCAGCCACCTTCTGGCCCCGGCTACAAATGCAGCCACCAGCACCCTTCTGCCCCAGGCAACGCTGGGGCGGGCTGCTAGTATATATATATGTGTGTGTTTATATATGTGTATTTTGCAGGTTATTGATAGGACTATATAAAAGCATTTGTTTTCATGAAGGATTACTATAAATAAAATTGGTAATCGTGGTTATGATCAGGTATGCGATCATCTTTATAGATTATAAAAACCAATGCTGAGAATTCTGTTCCCAATATAAGGGAAATTGAGTCCCTTATGGTTTAAGTATTGTCAGATCAATCCCTCCCGACCAATTTCTGTTTTTGCAGTTCACTCCTCTTGTGAGTCAAGGCAGGTCTCCGTTGGGTTAGAGAGTTTCATGCAACATGAATCAAGACTCGGGCATACATACCCCAGTTTAATAATGCTTACAATCAGTTCAATACAGGCTCCTTGATACAGTCTCAACACAACGTAGGTCCCCATGTTCTTTCGACAGCATACGTCTTCATTCTTTCCCACTTCTGGGATGAGACGTAGAGGTTTAAAAAGCAGCTGTCAATCTGGGTAGTCTGCAGCAGGATGGGCAGCCAGAGTGGCAGCCTGAAGTCTTTCGTCATATGCAGATTCTGGCATTGGTGGGAGCCACAGCAGGTATCAGATCCACTTCTGGGTCACTTGGTGTTGAGTAGCAGATGGGCTGTGACGTAGATGGGGAAACAGAAGACCTGCTGGCCGCCAGAAGGTGTACTTTGTAAATGCGGCAGTGGTGACCGGCAAAGGTTTTGGCTTTGATGGGCACCGATTTACACTTTGATGGCGTGGTCAGCAGTGACTGTTATTATTGTTCTTATTGCAACAAGGCTAGCCAGTGATCTGTGATTCTCACTTGACACCACAATTTTGATGAGACTAAGCCCATTCTTTAAGTCTTGCCAGTGCTATTTGCAGTCTTCCTTCACCTGGTTGACCCTCAGCACCAGGGTCCTGCGATTTCTGGCACTTGCTGACAGTCACACCTCCTGGAGGGTTGACCAGATCTTTCCCTATCTCAACTGGCAGACTTGCTGCCTTTCTGGCGATTCAAGTCAAACACAGCTCTTGCATGCAAGGCAAGAATACAGGTGATATCCTCTCTTATCTGGGAAGCGGCTGACCAACACCAGGTCTGGGTGCACAGCAGTCCTCAGAGTACACTGCAGAGCACTTCCTTTCTTGGTCGAAGAGGACTTGGAGCTGGAACAACAAGGAGGTCAGTGGCTCTTACTTTTATACAGTCAAAGCAGGCAGGGGATTTAAATTTTCGGTTTGTGATCTCAGAACGGGGTTAGGGTAGTTCTTTTAATTGTCCTCTTTAGGCTGTTCTCCAGAAGCAGCCTATGTCTAGAGTGGTGTTCATCATAGCAGGGTAGTCTCCAGCCTGGAGTACCGACAACAGAGGCACAAAGAGGCATGAACTTTCTATAACTGGTTTATCAACTGCCATACTGAACAGTGACCAGGGAGAATACAAAAGGACGGCCTCACCTAAAAGATCCTTTCCACCCTGAACAACAGAGACTTCAATCCCACCCTTCACCCCACCATCTTCCAAATGTCAGTGATGCAGAAAGACTAATCAGCAGCTCCTCTCCGAATAAGGGCTTGAATGAATTTCTTAAGCAGTCCACCATCCCCACTTCATTGTCTACGTCTCCTGCCTCCAGCTTCAGAAATGTCAACAATACACCTCCACTGTCTGGGAAAACAATCTCATCTCCATCATGTTCAAAGGAGCAGACCAAAATGGAACCCCCAGGCCTCCGTTACGTTGGCACATTTATACACATATTGCACATACTACACATATTTGGGATGTTAGCCCAAGGATTAAGGTTAGTGCATTGAAGCAGAACTTTACACCAGTGGGGCCGATACGCCAGTAACACAGATAAAAATATATATGGTGATGACCATGGATTCACAAAATACGGTAAGCTGCACCACCGATCTACATGCTAAACCTGTGACACGGCCGGTAGCCTACCTTCAGCAAAATTTGTACATACTTGGTGGACCTCTTCCGGTCGCAGGACAGGTCAAGGACCTCAGTCACATCAAGGAAAAGCATGGGCCTCTGCGCTTACACTAGGTTAGTGTGAGGCTAGTGCCAAAATAAAAAAACTGGGATACCAAATACTCAGTCTGTCACTCAGGGCAAGGCAAAGTGATGTTACACCCTAGAGAGGACATTTCCACTACAACAGTATGCTCAGGCAATATTATTCTTTCCTAAATTAATATAGCTTCTCTTGAGGTTTTTGCGCTCTGTAAATTTTTAGTTGACTACTGTCAAGCTGGTGTTTTGTGGATAAAGGTAATGAACCACAAGACCTGATCTCTGCCTTGCTTGAGGGAGACTTGCGCTATGTCCTGGAGAGATGAGCAGCAGCCTGAAAAGCTGACAGTGGCCAAGAGCCCGTAACATGGGATAGGAAAGCTGAATATGGAGAGCAGCTGAGGGGCCTGCAGATCTGGGGAGGGGCCTCAAGATAACAAACAGCCCCTCTAGAAGAGTTAAGAGGAAAAAGGGTCAGTCAACCGTAATACCTGAAATGTAGTACCTTAGGACATGTTAGTTTCTTGGTAACACAGCAAAACGCCTCCACACCACAAACCATTGCTGTTTGCAAGGGACACCTGAATTACTTCCTACTCACCAGTTTCAGTCTCCCTCTTTGCCTTTCCACTGCTCAACCACAATTACAGCAGCACAGCTCAGTTCATCAGATAAGATCCCTTGATTGCATACGACAGGCGCTCATGGTAATGCACTGAGCTGCTATAGTGGGTGCACTAATCAGGGGGGAGTCCTCTCTGCTGCCCTCAGCACACCAGAGGAAACCAGCAATTCACAAAGCGATTCCTGTGTGCATATCTAGCTTACACGTGACAATGGCTACATTTACAAGTGCAAAGAATTCACAAAAAGATATCTTGAAGTAGTAAAGTCTTTCATTCACTCAGAGAATAGCGGTAGTAAATTTCATTGAAGCAGTGGGCATTCCAGGGCAGGGTTTCTACACAGGGGCAGATTTACGCCTTCTGGCGCATCTCTGCTAATCAGCAGAGATGCGCCAGAAGAGTTGCGGCACATCTGTCCACCCGTGCACCACCACTGATGCGCCGCATTTACAATGCGGCGCACCGTGGTGCTCGGATGGGCAGATGCGTGACGCATCCCCGGCAGAAATGAGACGCATTGCTGGAGTTGCGAGACAGCTCCAGCAAGGCTTGGGGGTGCCCTATTTTTAACATGCTCCGTCAATCCTTACGCCTGCTTCAAGGAAGTGCAGGGCTTTGATGCAGCATGGCCCTAAAAGTGACTGAGAGAAATCTTGTAGCAACGGCGGCGTAAAAGAGGCGCAAGGGGCTTGTAAATCTGCCCCACAGTGTTTAGGAACACTCGAAAACCAATGAGCTCATCAGTATTCTCAAACTCCTCTGCAACCTCATTCCACCCTGAAATGCTGTTGATATACTTTCGGTATCAGGAGTGAAACCCTTTATAGGATGGGAAAGCAATACCCCTAAAGTTTTGGGAAGTGGTTTTCCCAAATGGAAAATCTTTTCTCCATAGAGAAAAAAATATTTGTCCCTGCATAAACACACTGGCATTTCTTTTATTAAAAAAAAATGTTTTTATTGGTATTCACAAGTTACATATTGTAAAAGACATACGGAAAACACATAGCTGGATTAGCCGTTCCGCCCCACGTAGACTAGCCCACTTATAACATAAAACACATAGTTTGTTGCGATTGGGCGAGTGTCTAGTTGGTACATAAAACATAAAAGTGAGTGGTGGTTATTTTAGTGACAGATCGATGGATCCTTGAGGTTGCGTTGAGCTGGTGTGGCTTATTTAGACATGAAATCATTGTCTATGGGGGTTTGTAGGTGTTTAGGAATTTGTCTAGCTTTGACCACATTCCTCTGTTGGGGTACCTCCAAGGTGTGTGTCTGAGTGCAGTGTTAGCGGCTCCTCTGAGGAAGGTCATCCAGTTCAGCCACCCCTTGAACGTGGCTTTGGAGGGGTCCTTCCATTTGGTTAGTACTGCTTTGTCTGCTGACGTAAGGAGGAAGTCCAGGAGGTATCTGTCCTCTTGAGTGACGATGTCTTATGTAATGTGTGCTGTGATTGTTGTGGCAAATGCTTGTTTTAAGCTGCAGATTAAAGTTCTGTTTGTGAAGTCGAGCACCTACTTCCAGAAGTTTTTTACCTTAGTGCAGAGAAAGATGAGGTGCTCTTGGTCTCCCCTTTCTGTGCCGCAGTTCCAGCAGGGTATACTCAGACGTGAGTCCCTTGCTCATTGCACCATCAGGATTCAAGCAAGCCGGGCCGACGACGGCTGAAATGCCAGAAACCGGTCCCCGGAAGCTTGTCTCCTTCCCAGTATAAGAATTGGCTTGGTAGTTTGGTTTGCCCTGTTCCCATCATGCACTGGGACAGGAACAGACTAATTTTCATGTCGCCAGGTTCTGAGCTGGGATGGTGCAGTGAGCTAAAAAACGGTGATGGATCAAGCTCTGATCTCTTGACTGGGTAGGAGTATTCTGCATCATTCAGAAACTCTGTCCATCACCTTTTCCAAAATCGATTTTGTCCACATTAAGTGTGGGAGGGTATACTCAGACGTTAGTCCCTTGCTCATTACACCATCAGGATTCAAGCAAGCCGGGCAGACGACGGCTGAAATGCCAGAAACCGGTCCCCGGAAGCTTGTCTCCTTCCCAGTATAAGAATTGGCTTGGTAGTTTGGTTTGCCCTGTTCCCATCATGCACTGGGACAGGAACAGACTAATTTGCATGTAGCCAGGTTCTGAGCTGGGATGGTGCAGTGAGCTAAAAAACGGTGATGGATCAAGCCCTGATCTCTTGACTGGGTAGGAGTATTCTGCATCATTCAGAAACTCTGTCCATCACCTTTTCCGAAATCGATTTTGTCCACACTAAGTGTGGGAGGGTATACTCAGACGTGAGTCCCTTGCTCATTGCACCATCAGGATTCAAGCAAGCCGGGCCGACGACGGCTGAAATGCCAGAAACCGGTCCCCGGAAGCTTGTCTCCTTCCCAGTATAAGAATTGGCTTGGTAGTTTGGTTTGCCCTGTTCCCATCATGCACTGGGACAGGAACAGACTAATTTGCATGTAGCCAGGTTCTGAGCTGGGATGGTGCAGTGAGCTAAAAAAACGGTGATGGATCAAGCCTTGATCTCTTGACTGGGTAGGAGTATTCTGCATCATTCAGAAACTCTGTCCATCACCTTTTCCAAAATCGCTATCTTTTAGGCCTATCGAAGCGAGACGGGCTGGCGTCCAGTATGCCTGTTGGAGTAGCCAGAATTTGGTTTGTGCCAGCGCTGGGGATATCATATTTTTTGATGGGGACACCTAGAGGTTATGTAGTTCCTGTTCCGTGCGTTTGGAGCCTATTTGGGTTTCCCAGTAGTCAGTGTTTTTAGGGTTGAATTGGTGGAGGCATGTCGGAGGAATTTGTAGAGGAGTGAGATTTGGTGCCCTGTCTTGTTTATGGTTTCCATAAACTAAAAGATTGATGGTTTATGTTTGTCTAATTATGACTTTGTTTAGGCTGTTTTGATTGCCAAGAAATTGTACAATTCTATGTCAGAGAGGTCATGTCTTGTTTTCAAACTGTTAAAAGAGTAGGGTTCTCCTTCTGCTTCCAGTTGAGCTGGGTACAATATTCCTAGCTTCCTCCATAACTCTATGTCGAGTGGTTTTCCCCTATATTTAATCTTGGGGTTTGCCCAGAGTGTTTCTCATTGCAAGTTATTGATGCTGACTTCGAGTTTCTGATCTATTTTGAGCAGAGCATACCTTGTGATCCTGAAGATCAGGTTGTTCTTGAGTGCTTGTTTGTTGGATGTGAGGAGTGTCAGTGGGTCTGTGTTATTTAGAATGGCTTTCTTTATGGAGAGCCGTGTTGGTGTGTATTGCTGTTTCGGGAGCAACCAGTGCATCCCCTGTCTGGCTATGAAGGCTAGTTGGAATGTTTTCAGGTCCGCCACGTTGAGCCCTCCCAATTTCTTCTCTAATCTCAGTTTTTTAAGGCCTATTCAGTTTTTTTTCCCTCCATATAAATTTGTTAAGCATTTGGTCTGTTTTCCTGTGGAAATTGTCTGTGAGAGCCAGGGGTAGCATACCTGCCAGATTGTTAGCCATAGCAGTGATCATCATCTTTACTGTGTCTATTCTGACCCACCATGTGATGAACTTGGGTGACCAGTTTCTAGTAGCTCCTTGATTTTTCCCAGAGTTGTTTTCTCATTCAATTCTAAGGTACTTCTTAGGCTTTTCCCAAATTGGATACCCAGGTATTAAGCATGGGCGGAAAATCCGTTACGCTCGCGGATTTTGCGGATTTTCGGGAAATCCGCAATCCGCGAGATTTGCGAATTTCCCGCAAAATCCGCAAATCCGCGAGCAGCGGATTTTGCTCGCGCTGCTCGCACTGTTCGCGTGAGTTCGCGCCCCGCGAATAAGTGCAAAATTGCAGAAATACGATCTTAGCAAAACTGAAAGTAACTACTTACCAGGTTCAAAAGTTCAGGCACATCATTAGTAGCCATTTCCTGTAGTGCTTCCTGAGGGGCCCCTCCAGAGTTCAGTTGCCAGTTGAAACTATTATGTGACCCTGCTCTGAACCTCAGAATAGTTACACATATGCCACAAAGGTCCTGAATTACAGCTAAGGGAGACAAGCAGGAGCCAGGCTGGAAGTTAAAATACATTAATCAGCCCCTAATTCATTATTGTCAGTTGGGGCAGGGCAGGTGTTGTAACTAATTTTGCAACAATGAAAGCACTTAGCAAGTGCAAAAGATCACTAATCAGGGCGCACTAAGGAAGCAGGTGCCAGCTAAAAAAATATTCTGTGACACATTAATCAGCCCCAAATTAATTCAGGTCACTTGAGGCAGGGAAGGTGTGCTTTGCTTTGCCGAAAATAATGTACACTGGACAACCAGAGGGTGTGGTGATGAAACAGAGGGTGGCATGGGTGGGCCAGAGGGTGGCATGAGTAGTCAGAGAGTGGCAGTGGTGACAGAGAGTGGCAGTGATGAAGAAGAGTGTCCCAAACAGGCTGGACACGTAGAAACAACAAGTTCGCAAAACTTGCGACCCGACAGGTAAGTTCGCAAATTGCGAAATAGTAAAAAACCCTCGCGAACTGGCAGAAACACGGGCGAACACAAAAAAAAAAAACATCCGCAAATTCGCGGGAATTCGCGGATTTTGCGGATTGCGAATCCGCAAATCCGCAAAATTCGCGGATTGCCAATCCGCAAAATCCGCTCATGCTTACCAGGTATTTGATAAACCCAGGTTGTCATGCCAGCCCCGAAGCCCCCATTACCTCTCTGGTTGTGTGTATGTTGAGGGGCATGCATTCTGATTTGTCCCTATTGAGTTTGTATCCTGAGTGGTTAGCATATGCTTCAATCGTTTGCATGAGTGCCAGTATGGATTGGGAAGGGTTCTCCGTTATTATGAGTAAATCATCCACATAGGCAGATTGTTACGCCTGCTATGTTGCTGTTAGCCAAAGTATCTCTAATCAGGGGTTCGAGTGCTAGTAGGAAAAGAAGAAAGGGATAGCGGGCAGCCCTGTCTTGTTCCTCTCTCAAGGTTAAATTGGTCCGAAGAACCTTCATTAATGGCTATCTGTACTTTGGGGTTTTTGTACAGTGCCATGACTTTCTTCGTGTAATCGTCTCCTAGGTTGTATGCCTGCATGCACTTCTCCAGGAAGTGCCAGGATACTCTGTCGAAAGCCTTTTCTGCGTCTAGCGTGATTGCTACGGCAGAGTTGAGTGATTTTGAGGAGTGCTCCATGACTTGGCAGAGAAGTTTTGTGTTATTGTGAGACATGCGTGTCCTCATGTAGCCTACCTGTGCATTTCCAATCAGTTGAGATAGTAGTTTGTTTAGTCTTGTGGCTAGCACTTTGGCATATAACTTGCAATCTAGGTTTATTAGTGATATGGGGCGGTAGTTTTTGGGACATTGTGGGTCTTTGCCTTCTTTGGATATGACAATTATTTTGTCTTGTGACATGGTTTCTGTTACTGTCCCCTTTTTAGCGCAGTGGTTGAAGGTTTTGGTCAGGGCTGGGAGGAGATGATCTTGGAACTTTTGTAGAAGGGTGCTGTGTATCCATCTGTGCCTGGGGCTTTGTTATCTTTAGTGATTTTATAGCTAAGGTGATCTCATTCATTTTTATATCTTGGCCAATGGCTTGGCTTCCTCTTCCGTCATCTTGGGTAGGTTTAATCTATCTAGGTGGGCTGAGCTGCCCTCCCGGTCAATGTTGTCATCCCTTGTGTAGAGGTCTTTGTAGAATTCCATGAACGTGTGTAGGATTTCTTTGTGTCGGGTGTGTGTCTCGTTGTTTGAATCTGTGATTGTGGAGATGCAGTGTTGTCTTTGCTTGCGTTTGAGGTATGATGCTAGTATTTTTCCTCCCTTATTAGCTTCGCAGAGGTTGATTTGTTTGTATTTCCTTATCCACAGACCTGCTCTTTTGCTAAGGATCCTGTTGAATTCGTATTTTTTCCCTGTACATTCTATTAGGATCTCTACGTTTGAGGTGTCCTCGATACGCTTAGTTTCCAGTTGTTTAATGTCCGTTTCTAACTGGTCTAGCTGCCCTCTTGCTTCTCTGTCTCTTCTGGCCTTGATTTCTATCAGCGGGGCTCTGATGGTCACCTTAAGGGCGTCCCATAGGCATTTAGGATCTATGTCTGGTGTGACTTTTTCTTTTATGTAGTCATTTCAACAGGCATAATTGCGCACCACGTATAATTATCCTGATGACAATCCTTGCTCACAGGCCTAACAATGCATTTTCAGAAAACTTCTGGTCTTTAACTACACTGAAAAGTGCAACGAGTAAAACTTTCCATAGATACTTCGGCTCAGATGGATCAAGAAGTCACGCAATGCAGGAGCAAGTACTGTTGCTCCGCTGCGTTGTGTGAAAGGAAGTGAGCAGAAGAGTGTGCTAAGATGTGGCGCTTGTCTGCTCTCCCCTCTGCTGGTTCACTTAAGGCAACCATGCACCAAAGCAGACACCCTTGACCATAGTGCACGTATGTCTTCATTGTCTGCAGCATAGGTTCCAATTCAAAACCTATGCCTTGAGGCTCTTCCTACTTTGGGTGAGCTGGCAATGAAGCACACATGCAAAGCAGAAAAAACAAGGAGAAATCTCGATTTGCGTTGGATGCTAAATTCCACCTGAATACTTTTCACAGGGTTTGCGTAAGAGCAGAAGTGCAAACCCATCACAAAGCATTTGGAAATCTGGGCCTTCATGAAAGTTTTGTGAATTACACAAAGTCGCAAGTTTATGTTATTGCAAAGGTGTAGATTTAAGACTTCATAGAGAATTAGGGCCTGTTAGATCTGGCAGTTTTGGCAGGTTCATCCCCGGACATTTTGTCCTCCTATTTTTGACCCTTTTTTCGTTGGTTTTAGGACTTTGGGCACTTTACCAGTGCTAAAGTGTATATGCTGTTCATGTAAATTTTGTTATGCGTTGGGGTTTCCATAATTGGCTTATTTGATTCACTACTAAGCCCCTAGTAGTGTGCACTGTGTTTGCCCAGGGCCAGTAAATCAAATGCTACTACCGCACCTAAAGCACTGGTTGTGCCACCCACACAATTAGCCTTCCAAATGTTTCTCAGGAGTGCCACTGCAGGTCCTGCACGCAGTTTCTACTGACATGTCGACCTGACAAAGGCACCCACATGCCAGGCCCTAACCTTCCCTTTTCTTACTTGTAAATCACCCCTGAGGAAGGCCCAAGGTAGCCCATGGGCAGGGTGCAGCGAATGTGAAAGGTAGGACATGTAGTACATTGTGTTACATGTTCTGATAGTGAAATACTGTGCATTTCGTTTTTCACTACTGAAAGGATGTCTTTCCCAAAGGGGATCATTAGAGCTGCCTTGTAACATTTTACAAGTGTGACTTTCAATTGGTAAAAAATAGAGAAATGGAGTTTAGACTCCCTGAGCCCGGAACTTAATAATGCATCTTTTAGTAGAGGTGGTTTTTAAACTTTGTGTTTGAAAATGACACTCTTACAAAAGTGAATGGCACTGGAGTCAAGCTAGCCTGGCTGATAATGGGTAAAATCCCGAAACCGGTCCCAGGAGGCTTGTTTCCGGACCAGTCAGGACCTGGCCTGGCAGTTCGCACTGGACTGTTCCCATGGTAAGCAGGGTTAAGACTGATTTGCATATGGCAGGGTTTAAACCGGAATGACACGGGGAGCAAAAAAACGATGGATTTAGGTCCAGAGCTCTGTACTGGGGTGAATATTTGGCATTGTTCAACAATATGTCCATCAAGTGTTCTTTTTGCATTTGCCACCCTGAGTGGGACGGGACGGATATGCCCAGACGTGCGTCCAGTGCTCTCCATGCCACTGGAGTCAAGCTTGCCTGGCTGATGATGGGTAAAAAAGAAAAAATGTCCTGAATCCTTCAGTTCTGTTTTCTCAGCCTAATCAAACACAATACTAATGTAATAATTAAAGTCCTTTTAAATCTTCACGTTCCTCATCTGGAACTAGATGTTCAACAGAAAGAGTGATCTGTTGCCCGTAAGAGCTCGTGTGTGCCGCTCGTATTCCTCACTCCACTGAAAATAGGCGTTCTGTATCCTGTAAGGATGAGGAACGTGAAGATTTAAAAGGACTTTAATTATTACATTAGTATTGTGTTTGCTTAAGCTGTGAGAATACAGAACTGAAGGATTTTGCAATTGAGCCCTGAGGAAGTCAGAGATGCTGAAGCATAGTTAATCTGACGAAACACGTGTTGGCTATGAAGTGCAATCAAGTTTGAAAAGGTCACACATGTTGAAATGGAAGATTGAAGAATAAAATCCACAGAATCAGAAGAAAGACTGGACTTCTTCTTATATAAAGAGTGGTGCTCAGGACATTTTTTCTCTTTATCATATATGAGAATCAGTGATCTGGTTCTCATTCTAGGGACAAAGTGGCTGTCCCTGTTCCTTGGAGCACACCGTACTGTCAGATGAAAAAGAACGGGGATTGATTTAACCTTATTGTGCGCAGAAGAACCTTGCCATTGTCTTTTGTTTTCTTGATGATGGGTGAAACCCTGAAACTGGTCCCAGGATGCTTATTTCCAGTCAAGGGAGGACCTGGCCTGCCCGTTCGGGCTGGACTGTTCTTGTGGGGAGCAGGGTCAAGTCTGATTTGCATTTTGCTAGGTTTAAACTGGAATGGCATGGGGAGCAAAATAAAACTATGGATTTAGACCCAGATCTCAGTACTGGGATGATTGTTTGACATTGTTTAACATTCTGTCCATCAATTGTTCTTTTTGCATTTGTCACCCCGAATGAGATGGGTAGGCCCAGACATGGGTCCGGTGCTCTACATGCTGCTGGAGTCAAGCAAGCCTGGCTGATCCCAGGATGCTTATTTCCAGTCCAGGGAGGTCCAGGGGGAGCAGGGTCAAGACTGATTTTCATATGGCTGGGTTTAAACTGGAATGACATGGGGAGCAAAAACACAATTGCTTTAGGCCCAGATCTCTGTATTGTGGTGAATGTTTGACAAGGTTCAACATTCTGTCCATCAATTGTTCTTTTGGACTAAGGACACTGCCAAGAAGATGAGCTGGAACAGCTGGCAAGAGGAGTACTGCCCCTTTTGTTGTTTGTTGCTTTGTTGGTTGGCCTGCAGTTGCTGCTTCTGTCTTGAGCAGGGAAAGGACTGGACTAAACTTACTTGAATCATGCTGTTAAAGTTTCTCCAAGGGCTTGAAGTAGAGCATGATTCCTGTTGGAAGTCTAAGGCACACCAAAGACTTCACCATCCTCTGGGTACCCTCATCTGTAACTGCGTGTTTCAGCTGCCACAGAGGAAAAAGCAACCAGCCACAGTCAACGACTCTGTTGCCAGTTCTGTGACCTGTTGGCACCGAAGAGAGCACTGCCCGCTTCACACCACAACCCTGGTCTCACCGGTGCCGCCACTGAACCACTGCTGGCACCGTGGCCTGGGGCCACCGCTCGTAAGTTACTCGATGCACTGACAGTCCTACACCGCAGCCTTGCCCTACCAACGCTGGCACCATCGACTCCCAACGACATCGCTTCAGCAACAATGCTGCTGCTTTCACTGTGAACTGCCAGCACAGCGACAGCCCTGGTCTCATTGATGCCACTAGATGCCGTTACCGTTCTGATGCCTGCACTGAGACCTGAGGGCAGCCCACCGCACTGCTCCATTTCGCACCATAGCTCCGACGCTTCCAAATTCAACCTCAAGAAGTTCGATCTGCAACACGTGTGACTTCAAGGGCCAGATGACTTTTGCAATGACCTTCTGGGACCCCCGCCTGACACTACCGCCTCTTCGGAGCTCATTGCTAGGTCCACGGCGCCCTGCATTTCCAAGGTACTGTTTGCGGGTCTTCCCAACACCGTAGCTGGCTTGCGACACCGCAGTCAGCCTAAAATGTTGGATTTGTTTGTTCATGATGCTGTGACAGCAACGGATGGAGCTATCAACTTCAAGGAACTGTATTTTAAGATGATTCTTGCAAGTTTCATATCCTTATTATTGTATGTTAGATTTTTATCGTTTTGGTCTTGTCTAGCACAGATAAATATTGGCTATTTTTCTAAAACGGGTGTGGTGTTCTTTTGTAGTGTTTTCACTGTCTTACTGTGTGTTATGTGCAAATGCTTTACACATTGCCTCAGAGATAAGCCTGACTGACCTTGCCAAGCTACCAAGGGGGTATGCAGGGGTTACTTTAGAAGGATAAACAACTTACCCTGACTAGAAGGTGGTGCATACCTCTGCCAACTAGAGACCCCCATTTCGAACAGGAACATAACTGCAGCCATCCATTGAAGCCCTAAGGTTAGTGATGAGAAGCAGTTGGCCAAAATAATTTTTTGCTGGAGTGCCATTTTCTCTATTTAGCTTTTCCGGTCTGTCCATATGAAGTTGGATGGAGGTGTTCCTTCCACAGAGATGGGGCGGTCCCATCTTGGGATGGAGAAGATTTGCTGTGGTGCTTGGCTTTCTATAGATATAAGTGTCAGCTACTCCTTGTGATCTCCAATTCAGAGGGGGTCGGAAATTACACACTGGTATTCCTACTCCTGAATGGAAGTTGGGAACACCACAGTTTTCCTATGGCTGGATTTCCTCATCCAGTAATTGCCTATATGGAGGAAAAACAAACCAGGGATTTGGTATTCCTGCATTTCCTGGAATTCCAGATTGAGCCGCCAGCAGGTTCCCCCTGATTGTGGAATTAGAACAAGGGTACTCATAGTACGGCCTTCGGCTCGGCAAACCTTTCTTGGCGGCCCGCGGTCCTTGCAGACATTGGACCTGTTTTTTTTTTTTTGGTGGTTTTTTTTTTTAAAGAGTGTCAGCAAACACCGCTGCAGCAGCGTGGACTCCGAGACACTCGGCTCTATGGGTTCGGGCGATTCTAGGGATGGAGTGGAGATGCAGGGGAGCTAAGAAGAGGTGAAATACAACAATGCCTTATTAACAAGTAAATGGTCTTTTAAAGACCTGTGAAGTATTCAGGTGCGGCCATGTGTGTGCCTGGGAAACTGTCTCAGGCCAGGCTGCCACACACGTGGGGTGAGGTGAGAGAGGGTGACAGACAGAGGGAGAGACAGACAGAGGGATGGAGACAGAGGGAAGGAGACAGAGAGGGAGACAGAGGGCAACTGAGGGAGACAGACAGAGGGAGGAGGGATACAAAGGGAGGGAGACAGACGAAGAGAGGGAGACAGATAGAGGGAGACAGAGGGAGGGAGACAGACAGAGGGAGAGGGAGGGAGACAGAGAGGGAGGGAGACAGAGAGGGAGGGAGACAGAGAGGGAGGGAGACAGAGTGAGGGAGGGAGACAGATAGAGGGAGACAAAGAGAGGGAGAGGGAGGGAGACAGAGAGAGAGAGAGAGGGAGACAGAGAGAGAGAGGGAGACAGAGAGAGAGAGGGAGACAGATAGAGAGGGAGACAGATAGAGAGGGAGACAGAGCGAGGGAGAGGGAGGGAGACAGAGGAGGGAGTCAGGGTGAGACAGAGGAAGGGAGAGGGAGACAGAGAGAGGAGGAGACAGAGAGAGGGAGACAGAGAGAGGGGGAGAGAGAGGGAGAGAGAGAGGGAGGGAGACAGAGAGAGGGAGACAGGGAAGGAGGGAGATGGAGGGAGGGAGACGGAGGGAGACAGACGGAGTGAGACAGACGGAGTGAGACAGACGGAGTGACAGACAGAGGGAGACAGAGAGAGGGAGAGAGAGAGAGGGAGGGAGACAGAGAGAGGGAGATAGAGAAAGGGAGACAGAGAGAGAGAGGGTGAGATATATATATATATATATATAGAGAGAGAGAGAGAGATGTGTATGCTGGGTCTGGTGGCTGTGGACGAAGGTGTCCGCTGCAGGGGCCTGTGTTCAACCTCATGATCACAGTTTTTTTTTGCTCTAGCCCCACCCCCCTCCCCCACTGACCCCGCCCCCACCTGTGCGGCCCTTGGCCACAAACCACACTGTAAATTTGGCCCCGAGAGAAAGTTTGTGAGTACCCATGAATTAGAAGGACCGCAGAAAGAGGTCCTTCGTGTAGTGTAATTTTCTCACATAACCAGTTCAATAACTGCATATTGTGAATTTATGATTCACTTTAACTGAGGTTGTTTTGTGTCTGCTCAAGCCACTTTGCAGCTCCTTTAAAGTCAGATGAGTGGCGGATGGAATCCTGTGAAAGCTCATGGTACATGTGTTGTTCTGCAACCAGTTGCTGACCTCAGTTCGTGGGAGGTCCATTCAATAAAAGCAGTGGATTTCAAACCATGGGCAAAAATCATGTTGTCTATGAGCTGTGTACCTACCTATTCACTGTCAAGAACCGACTTTTCTAAATTTTGATATTCACTGCAATGTCACAGCACTGAAAAACAAAAACGATTTAACACTTCTGTGACATAACTGCCTATTCAGGGCTACTGTATGAAATGATTTCTATTGGATGGGTATGGGACTCATGCACAAAATAAAAGAGGGTAACTGTGACATACCGGCATGTTCTTCATCTTAGGGTTTGAGCGACATCACAGACAACTCAAACTTTACCCAACTAAAATGATAGGTTTGCCAGCATGTGAAGAAGGTAGGAGATTCCACAGACACAAGCCTTGAAGGTGAAGTAATGTCTATCAAACCTTTCATACTAAGGCGATGAATGTCCAGCAGGGCGTAGAATGCTGACCTTCGTGTTTGCAGATGGAGGGACATCTTGCAGAGCAAGCTCCGACAATGGTCTCACAGAACATTGACAACTTTAAGTGTTGCAAGCTAGGGCGGCCAAGTTTACACATTTTTCACACAACGCAGAGTAGCAATCCTATTTTTGTCACTGTTTTGCACACTGGGCAAAACACATCACAGAGCAAAATATCTGCTATGGTTGTCCTGCAACTGCTAGTATCCTGTAAACTGGTGCACCAATATAACAGCCTTGCACCGTGGTGGTGAGCAAGCACTGACTAGCAGAGAATGTCATTTCCAATCATACCATTCATCCTACTAATTTCTATGGAGGGACATATTCAGATGTTTTCCAGACATTGGCTGTGAGCTGAAGCACACGTGTACTGTGTCATTCTTTGGACAAATGATCACGTTTCTAGTGCCTGCTTCAAGCAAGAGATACTTTGATGCATAGCCCAGTCTTTCTTAGCAAATCGGGTTTTGCAGCAAAATGTAAGTACATTTGCGCTGATCCGATCTCAATAATGCTACTTTAAGCAAAGCAATATTTATGGTAAAAGCAGGCACAGTACTAGTGCAAAACACCTTATGCGCTGGCAATGAATAGCATATGCCGCGTTGCACTGGCACAGAGTCTTAGTTAATCTTGAAGTTACTCCTTTCTTGGTGTGGCATCCAGCGAAGGGCTCTTGTGTTTTTTGCAATTTTCACCCCGAGTGGGCTGGGTATGCTCAGACGTGAATCCCAGGCTCTCCACATCACTGGAGTCAAGCTATCCAGGCTGAATAAGGCTGATAGCCAGAAACCGGTCCTTGGATGCTTGATTCCGGTCTAGGAAAGACATGGCTTGGTAGTTCGGGCTGGACTGTTCCCATGAGGCACAGGGTCAAGGCTGATTTGCATATAGCCATTGTCTGGCCTAGGGTGGTGTGGAGTGCAAAAAAACGATGGATTTAGGCCCAGATCTTTGTACTGGGGTGAATGTAAGACATTGTTCTGCATTCTGTCCATCAACTGTGTTTTTTGCAATTTTCACCCCGAGTGGGCTGGGTATGCTCAGACGTGAGTCCCAGGCTCTCCACATCACTGGAGTCAAGCTATCCAGGCTGAAGAAGGCTGATAGCCAGAACCCAGTCCTTGGATGCTTGATTCCGGTCTAGGAAAGACATGGCTTGGCAGTTCGGGCTGGACTGTTCCCATGAGGCACAGGGTCAAGGCTGATTTGCATATAGCCATTGTCTGACCTAGGGTGGTGTGGAGTGCAAAAAAATGATGGATTTAGGCCCAGATCTTTGTACGGGGGTGAATGTAAGACATTGTTCTGCATTCTGTCCATCAACTGTGTTTTTTGCAATTTTCACCCCGAGTGGGCTGGGTATGCTCAGACGTGAGTCCCAGGCTCTCCACATCACTGGAGTCAAGCTATCCAGGCTGAAGAAGGCTGATAGCCAGAAACCGGTCCTTGGATGCTTGCTTTCCGTCTAGGAAAGACATGGCTTGGTGGTTCGGGCTGGACTGTTCCCATGAGTAACAGGGTCAAGGCTGATTTGCATATAGCCATTGTCTGACCTAGGGTGGTGTGGAGTGCAATAAAACAATGGATTAGGCCCAGATCTTTGTACTGGGGTGAATGTAAGACATTGTTCTGCATTCTGTCCATCAACTGTGTTTTTTGCAATTTTCACCCCGAGTGGGCTGGGTATGCTCAGACGTGAGTCCCAGGCTCTCCACATCACTGGAGTCAAGCTATCCAGGCTGAGGAAGGCTGATAGGCAGAAACCGGTCCTTTGATGCTTGATTCCGGTCTAGGAAAGACATGGCTTGGTAGTTCGGGCTGGACTGTTCCCATGAGGCACAGGGTCAAGGCTGATTTGCATATAGCCATTGTCTGACCAACGGTGGTGTGGAGTGCAAAAAAACGATGGATTTAGGCCCAGATCTTTGTACTGGGGTGAATGTAAGACATTGTTCTGCATTCTGTCCATCAACTGTGTTTTTTGCAATTTTCACCCCGAGTGGGCTGGGTATGCTCAGACGTGAGTCCCAGGCTCTCCACATCACTGGAGTCAAGCTATCCAGGCTGAGGAAGGCTGATAGCCAGAAACCGGTCCTTGGATGCTTGATTCCGGTCTAGGAAAGACATGGCTTGGTAGTTCGGGCTGGACTGTTCCATGAGGCACAGGGTCAAGGCTGATTTGCATATAGCCATTGTATGACCTAGGGTGGTGTGGAGTGCAAAAAAACAATGGATTAGGCCCAGATCTTTGTACTGGGGTGAATGTAAGACATTGTTCTGCATTCTGTCCATCAACTGTGTTTTTTGCAATTTTCACCCCGAGTGGGCTGGGTATGCTCAGACGTGAGTCCCAGGCTCTCCACATCACTGGAGTCAAGCTATCCAGGCTGAAGAAGGCTGATAGCCAGAAACCGGTCCTTGGATGCTTGATTCCGGTCTAGGAAAGACATGGCTTGGTAGTTCGGGCTGGACTGTTCCCATGAGGCACAGGGTCAAGGCTGATTTGCATATAGCCATTGTATGACCTAGGGTGGTGTGGAGTGCAAAAAAATTATGGATTTAGGCCCAGATCTTTGTACTGGGGTGAATGTAAGACATTGTTCTACATTCTGTCCATCAACTGTGTTTTTTGCAATTTTCACCCCGAGTGGGCTGGGTATGCTCAGACGTGAGTTCCAGGCTCTCCACATCACTGGAGTCAAGCTATCCAGGCTGAAGAAGGCTGATAGCCAGAAACAGGTCCTTGGATGCTAGATTCTGGTCTAGGAAAGACATGGCTTGGTAGTTCAGGCTGGACTGTTCCCATGAGGCACAGGGTCAAGGCTGATTTGCATATAGCCATTGTCTGGCCTAGGGTTGTGTGGAGTGCAAAAAAACGATGGATTTAGGCCCAGATCTTTGTACTGGGGTGAATGTAAGACATTGTTCTGCATTCTGTCCATCAACTGTGTTTTTTGCAATTGTCGTTTAAAAACATGGCATGTCGGTGATGTTTGTTCTGACTGTAGTGTTTTGTAGGAGGTTGTGCTGTTGTTGAGGACTGTTGGGCCACTGGGACAGCCATGTAAGGTATATCTGAGCAGTGTGTGGTGTGTGAGTGCTATATTCTGTTCTGTGTCAAACGTTGGGCTAACCTGAGTAAATGTAAATGTAAATGTATAGGCATTTATATAGCGCACTACTTACCCGGAGGGTCCCAAGGCGCTTCGACCGCTGCGAAACCCTTCCTGGCTTCCCTGAGAGATGGTCCCTTAATGGGTATCTCCAGGGTGAGACCAGGCATCCCCGGCGGTCTGGTGGGGCCGTTAGTGAGGATGAGGCAAGCTAATGCCCAGAGTTGCCGAGTGTGATCGCTGATCAGAGTGGGCACCGAGGCGAGAGAATTATCGAGTCCGCTGACCCTGGTCCAGAAACCTGCCGGAGCTTATCAAGGAACGATAGGCACATGGCATCATTTACTGGGTTGTAAGAATTGGTAGATTCCCTGCCAAGCAAAATTGTGGTTCTACCGCTTTATTTAGAGGTGGGGAAACCACTGCTTCTCTATCTGTTGTAGCCTCACCCAGCTCTTTTGGCTTAAACCCTTGAACTGATGGCCCATCCACCACTGGGTTGTCAAGTCACAGTGGCTCTCGCCCCATTCTCAGAAGGACAGGCTGACAGTCACTGTTTTGTCATTACTATGATGGTCCCAGAAAGTAAATATCTCAGGGAGAAAACTCCTAACATCTCAGGGGCACTTAGCTTTTGTCTTGCACCAATAAGCCCCACAGCCCCCACTTTGGAGTTTATTGCTGCGAGGGGAAAGGTAATTCAGAGTGGGCTTCTTCAACATAGTGAATTGAGATCATTGTTTTAATTGAAGTTTTGAAGGGAGGTTTTTAGGCTGTTGTCTGGATAGCTGAGTTAACGAAGAGTGAATTACGTAGATAGAGCCAGTGTTTTATTTGTACATTAGAAGAACGTAATGACATGATCAGAAATTTAGTTATAAAATTTCGGAGTTGGGAGACCCATACCCACTTAAATTCCCAGTCAGGTAGGTCAAAACACAATTCTAAGAGAATCTCTGCTCAACCCAGGGTAGCTGTGGCACTAGCACCAGGCAATCCCCTGAGGAATGGGTGCTAAGCTCAAGCAATACTAAAAATTGTAAAGTAAAGAACACAACACAATAACATTTTCAAACTAATTGAGAAAAATGTACGGAGCAAAAAGACACCAAGATCATTAAAATAGGATAAGAGAAGATATGATGTTTAAAGTGTTAAGGCAAAAAGCACATAGAAAAGTAAAGCAACATAAAAAACAAATCACGCTTGATCGAACTTAGGCACAATGTCAGGCTAACCATGATGGACCAATGTTCAGATACACCAAGCAGCTTGTCCTGGTCAAAGTTTTTACCTTTGGACTTAAAGACACTTTTTGGGGACATTGAAATCTTGCAGGCTGGAGGCTGCAGCTGGGCAGTGCTCCACAAGACCAGGGACCTTTACCATGAGGTCCCACTGAACCTTTTTTTCATGGTAAAATGCTCCAAGTGGGACAAACCTGGTTCTCTTTCCCCCGTATGTTGCAACCTCCCTGTGCAAGCATCAGCAACTTGTCATGGTCCTCTGGAGGAGTACAAAAAAATTACTTTTGTTCAACTGCAGGGAACGTTTCTGCTGATTAGACCTGCAGCCCCTGCCTTTCCCTGCAGTTGAACAAAAGTAATTTGTTCCTCCTCCAGAGGGGGAAAGAAACCAGGTTTGTCCCACTTCTTCAGATACACCAAGTAGCTCGTCCTGGTCAAAGTTTTTACCTTTGCACTTAAAGACACTGTAGGTACTTTCTCTCTGCCTTTCAGTACAAATAACTAGAATTCCCAGTTTCAGTGTGGCAGAACCCTTCTGCCAACAGGCAGGCCTGTTTTCAGAACCTTAGCCACATCTCATTTTAGAAGAGCTCTTCTCCCACCTGACAGGGTACGAGCTGGTTCTCCTCCCCACTGTGACTGAACCCTGGCTGTCGAAGAGGATCCTAAAGAACAGGAGAAGCCCTCCTGGTATATCCAAATCAAGAGTTAGTCCTAAAGCTGTCCTTTGTTCTGCTAAGTGGTTAGTCATTTTCACTCTTCTTTCCTTTATGCCCTCAGATACAGGTCACTGTCTTCCGAGTCAGGATCGTTAACTCTTCCAGCCAAGGATGTGTATTTCAGTTCTGGAGGTGTCATTAGTGGCAGAACTAATTTAAAGCTAATTCCGGCTCAGGCAATCTAAAGTACACTTTTACAACATTAGTTTTCGACTCAAGTTGTCAAAAATTGGATTCCCAGATAAGTTCAGTGTAGGAGAGTAGGGTCTGCTTTCCTATGGTGACCCCACTTTTTGCTTCACTGGTTTTCGACTTAATGTGGCTGTGGGCCTGCTAATCAGACCCACAGCCCAGCTGCTCTCTCTCTAAATTCACTACAATGTACTTTAAGTACATTACCAATTGGATACTAGATCACCTTATGAGCCCCTGTACAGTGTACCATAGGTACCCAGGGCATAGGTGGATCCAAGGCCTACCAGGGGCTGCAGCATATCTTTTGCCACCCCTGGCTGGCCATTCAAATTGACACAACTGGCTGATCACTCAGCTGGGGCAAGGTGGTGTAATCACCCCTTTCTTAGATATAGTGGGCCTTATTTATGAAGGCCTTGCGTCAGTTTTGCGCCGCCGGTGCGTCACTTTTTGTGACGCACCAGCGGTGTAAAAAATGCGCCTCGTTGCGCCATATTTAAAAAGTGACGCATCTAGGTAGATGCGTCACTTTTTAAACCCCTGCCCCACATTATACCTGCGTCAGGTATAATGTATGCAGAGGGGGCGTTCCCCCGCAAAAAGCCTCGTAATAGTGACACAGTGAAATCTATGAGATTTCACTGTGTCACTTTTAGGAAGCTGTTGCGTCAAAATCTTGCGCCTGCCTCACAGCAGGCGTAAGACTGACGCAAGCCCTTTGACATGGGGCTTTCCCCATGTGAAAGGACGCATTGCTGGAGTTGCGTCACTTTTGTGACACACTCCAGCAATGCGTCACTTTTGCGCTTACAGATACGTCAGAAATACTGACGTATCTGTAACTCCTTGCGACATGATGCGTCATACATTAAATATGACGCATCAGGAATGTCGTAAGGAGTGCGCAGTGAAAAGTGACACATCGCTGTTTTAACACAGCGATGCGTCACTTTTCATAAATGAGGCCCAGTATACCTATATCTAACCTTAGGTCTGGACACATATACACCTATAAGTCACTCCTATGGCAGGCCTTACCAATCCTGAAGGTACAGTGCTTGGTTTTATGTGAGATGGTGCTCTAGCATGAGCTGAGCCTGTCTGCAGCTTTCGGAACCATGTCCTTATAGCTGTTCTAGGATATTGCCATACCATATACTCTTAAGTGCATTATGAACCTCCCGGTTAAATGCTAACTATGGTTTGGCTTTATCAAAACATGTTGAGTAAGGTGTCATACAATTTGGAATACTACCCCCTCACCAGTCCTGGTGACGGGTGTAGCATTCCACCCTTCTAGAGGGAGAATACATGTTGTTCCTACTATTCCCGGTTAAAGTTAACCAGAGCCTCAGCATCACAAAATGGATGCTGCTGCCACAGACACAAGTCTGACCTCCTGCTCCTGGGAGTCCTTCCAGCGAGGGAGGCTTGGACAATAGGTTTCCTGCCTTGGGAGGTGCTAGCACCACCCCAGACAAGACTTTGTGTATTGGGACAGGGAGGGCTGAAAGGATTGAGACACTGCCTGGGGCACACAAGGTGTCCCATGCATAGCCCAGTTCAAACCGGTGCTGGGGCTCCCCTGCCCCGGCTCTGGCGCAAAACTGGACAAAGGGAAAGGGGTGTAACCACCCCCTTCCCTGGTCCCACCCATAGGAGGGACCTAGCAGGTAATCCAGCCCCTAAGATTGGTATATAGGTAGGAGCTGTGTCACAGGACTTCAGATTATCCTGACTGAAACACTGAAACAAAACTCTGGACCTTCATCACTCTACTTTGGAAGAAGACGACTGAAGAATCTCCCTTGTGGTCAAGGATTGACCACCCTGCACAAGCAGGCACCATCCAGCGATCGACGACTTGCTTTGCCGCCGCCTCCCGCTGGAGCCTGAGCCCAGAGCCTGACAAGAACCGGATTCCCAGACATCCAACAGTCCGATCCACAGTCCCTGCAAAGCTGAGACCCGTGGAGGCGACGAGAGACGTGGGACCGGCCATCTTGAAAAGTCTGCGACCTGCTAACTGTGCAGCCCCCGAGGCCTCCTCGAAGCTGTGCATTGGGGATTGAGAAGCCCCAGCCCCGAGCAGCATCTGCACCAAAGATCAGCCCTGCACACTCCACGAGTTCTGCCTGAGGCCCTTTTGCATTTTCCTGCTCGACGCGTCTGCCCGGTCACTTGCCCGTTAGCTAGTGGCCATCTTGGCAACGATTCTGTAAAACTACACCGCTGGTCTGGTTGCTCCTGACTGGCCCTTGCTTCCCTCAAAAGAAGCAGCCCCTCAGACCTTGCTGGTCTGAGTAAGAAGCCTACATCGATTCCTGCGTGGGTTGCCTTTGCCAAGGCTTTTTGACTCAAATCTTGAAGCCGAAACCGCCGACAGCGAGAGCCTTCGTGGGACAGTCCGTGCCTGCCTCCTGGTCATGGTCGACGCCTCCTGGTCCACGTGGCTACAGAGACAAGCTTCCCATCAGCACCTGATTGCAACGCGACATCACCTGGTTCCATCCTGGTCACTGGCTAGTGACGCAGGTCCTCTACATCTTCGATCCACCCTTGGATCCACCAGGACTCTTCTCTTCTGCCCGCCTGCAGCATCTTTTCTCCAAGGCTCACACTTTGGGACCTATGAACCCAC
Organism: Lissotriton vulgaris; assembly: GCF_964263255.1. Classification (NCBI taxonomy): domain Eukaryota; kingdom Metazoa; phylum Chordata; class Amphibia; order Caudata; family Salamandridae; genus Lissotriton; species Lissotriton vulgaris. The sequence goes on from NW_028253217.1 coordinate 314,372, forward strand.
TTCCTGTGGGTTAGGTAACGTGAGTACTACTGTGCTCCTGTAGAGGTTTACATTCCTAGTGTCCTAGTTTCAAGTGGTTAAGTTCTATTCCAGTCGGAAGACTCCTAAACCCTTAACTTTATAACTTTTACGCACCCATGGACTTCTATGTGTGAACGCGTGTGCCTTTAGACACTGGACACGCATTCCCGTGGGCCTCCTGCTCCATAACCATTGTTAGTGCAGTGTAGCCCCAGCGATTCCCAAGGCCTTACCATTGTTCGTGACGTGGTACTTATACCCCTTTTTTAATATATGGTTTAGCGGGCCACCCGACCCTCTCCATAATTGTGCAACTTTTGTCTATTCTATTAAGTTACTTGTTTTGCGCTTGTGCTTCTGTGCTCATAAAGAGTTCAGGGGTTTGTTTAGAAATAAATACATATATATTTTGAATATATATGCTGTGTGGTGTCCTTTCATTTGGTATTAAAGGGATTTCATATGGTAAAACAGCTGGCTTCACATGCCCTCTTGAGTTTAGCCTAAGACTGCTTTGTCCATGCTACCCCTGGGATAGCTGGTCTATAAGGTTGACTTTACAACCATCACCATAAGGGTTGTTTGGGCTGGTGCAAGGTGCTCACTAGAATAGTGAACATCATATACCAGGCCAACTTCTCACATTCAGGTTTTGAAAATTATGTAGGAAATAACTTTGAAGGACTTTGCTAGCATTTCCTCATGGGGAAATAGAAAATGTAATATTTTATCATACCAAGCTATTTTCTATGGAAACTATAGCCACTCCTACACAATGAAATAGGTTTTAGGTCTTCAGTCACTGTAAAGACATACTTTTTAACTAGATTGTGTGCAACTTTTTTATACATTAGGTAACCTGCCTTGTGGTCTTACAAGGCACACATTAGGGGAGACTTATTAATGCATCCTGTATGTGTCACTGCAGTGCATTAAACTGTAGCACAGCAAGAGTACTGTGGTGTTTCTGTTATACATATATTTATGTCATGCATATGGGTGATGTAATTACAGACTAAAGCCCACAAGCGACATTTTCTGTGCCACTTACTGTGGCCATACAGGAAAGTTAAATAGACCATTTGGGTGAATTACATTTTACAAATTCCACTGTAGGGAAGGAGCACACTCACTGTTGCACTTATCAGTGTCACTCTGCACAGAGTCCTAAAACCAGCAAAACAGAGTCCCAAAAAAGGCAAATATTATGATGTGACTTTGCAAAAAGGGCAACTTTTGCTAAACATGGTTAGAAAATGGCGTGCTTGCCAATGAGGAGGGAAGTTCGTCTCAGGGAACAATTCTGCGAACTCACTTGTGAGGAGGGAAGACATTAAGAACAGTCAATCGTAAAGTATGAAGGATACTTGTAAGTTTGCTACCTATTTCCTCATTCATGTGAAATTGGCTAGTTATCTGGAATTTACAGTACCATACCCTTTAAAAATACACAAATGCAAATACCTGGTCTTTCTGTGTATATACAAAATACATTCAATGCTTGTATACTTTTTTTCTGCTTCCCTTCGCAACTTAAAACATTTAACCACACACACACAACTGAATAAAGAATAACGACACAAGGATCTTTCTACTTTATATTATTTATATGCTTTTTGTACAATGTAGTTATAATACAAATACATAGGTTTAGATACAAAATTTGGAAATCAAGATAGAAAATAAGTCCTTACGGGTTGTTACCACTATCAAACTAAATGTTTACAATCAAATATATGAGGTAACTTAGTTTTTCTGCAACATATGTAGAACCTACACTTGATAATAGACTCTTAGATGTAAGTTTCTCGACTGGACACTAAGTGTTAATGAACTGCCAGTTAAACGCCAGTTATCTGGAGATGCAGCCAAGCTTCTTGGTGGAATAGCATAAGATACAAATATGAGCGTAACAGGAAGTGGGGATCAAGGTTCTTGTGATAAGTTGATCTGAACTGAAATTTGGTGCACCAACGTTAGCCTTCGCTTTAGTATCAACATCTGGAAAGAGAATCCAGCTTTCACCTTCTGATGTTCCCATCAGTGGCATTGCAGGATGGTAATGCCCTGGTTCTTGCTGCTTTTACCTTCTTCATGTGGTTACAGAGTAATTAATGTTTCTCTTAATTTTTGTTTTCTCTTTTCGATGGAGGGTAAGGGACTATAGGGTTGTTTCCTAGGGCAGGCAGATTCTACTGGGAAAAGTGGTTCTAGGATGGGAGGGAGCAATATAAATAAATTATACCAAATGTAAACTTATTATGTCCATCTTTCCTCCATTCAGCATGTTGCAGATATCTGGCGTTATACTGGGTTTAGTTTCAGCATGCACTTTACTGGAAAACAAAATTTTACGCATTGCTTTGCTGTTTTTTAATAACATGTACATCCATTGTACGTAAACATGAAAGCAGAAGAACCACACTTTATTTAATCCTCTTCCCTCAATAGAAAGGTGCTTGAACTTCTGCTCTTGCTTGCTTGGCATCAGATATTGAATGTATTAGGCAGGGCTGGCTAATGGATAACCTTACAAAGGTGCAGGGCAGAATCAGTTGAAGAATGGTCAATACAAGGTCTAACAGCTGCAGAATGCATTATAAGAAGTTGCAACTCTATTAGTCTCGATTAGGTGTCAGATGTTGGCCTAAAGTGGCCAGATTCCTGCCAGATTTATAGGTTTATAGGTTCACCGCAGAATAAAAAAAAGTCCCAGGTGTTAATGCGTGCAGATTTATCCCATGTGCTTATATTGAAAATCTGGCATGGATTCATCCACTATAGACACTCCTTCTGTAGAGATGTTTTAAGTGGAACTTCAAGCACAGTAAGTGGAATCACATTTTTGCCGTGATATAGAAGCTTTGCTTCCAGGGATGCTGTTTTTACATAAACGCAAATGCACCTCAATCACTCTAAGGTCTGACCTACACAGAGAGGAACTATTTATGAAACAAACCTTTGGTGATCAGATGGGTGATGAAAGCTATATCCCAAAGATCTTTGTATCAACTACAGGGTTGTACCATGAGTCGCCAATAGCTGTTTCATTTATGGCACCAAATTCATTGAAGGGATACAAGGGAGGCAACTCCTTGTCTCCACAAGGCTCTAAACTATCTAAATGACAATTCTTTGCAGTTGGTGTGGCCAACTGCCCATTACAGCTGGGTCAGGTTTTGAAGCCATGCTTCACTTGAATTCTCAATAAGACTAGTTGGAAACGCAAGAGATCTGGGGAGTTTTAGCTGAGAGACTCATATTTGCTAAGATACGTGTCAGAGATGCATTGCGCTTCGTCAGGTTGTGCGAAAGACCTCTAGAGATGCTTCAGAGGAAGTCTACGGATTGATGTGACTTCTCTCTTTCGAGCAACTGCTTTCTACATGGGTCTGAGAACAAAACTAATGCCACAAATCTTTGTAAAATTTCAACTAGAAGTAAACATTCACCTCCAAGAGCCTTCCATAATACGGAAACCATTTGCCTCCACTATCATCTGATAGTGGTGGCCAACTTCAGCCACTGTATGCATATATTCAATTGAGGCAACGAGGAGCTTCCCTGACCATGTTGAGGGTAACGGTAGATGCTGTGAGAGGTAAACACTTACATCCTTTGTAAACCTAAATCCATTACTGAGAAAGTGTCATTTTATCAAATATCACTCTATATCACACTAGAAGCACTAACTGCGATTCAACGTGATTCCCCGCAGACCATGGACATGTTCCATACACTTTTAGCTGTGTTTTACACTCCTTATGATCTTCATCAAACTGCTTTTATAGTGCCTTTTTGGCAGATCTCGTATTCTATAGTCTATTTATACAACCATGATCCAACCATCTGCTGATGACATGTATTGGTTTAGTTGTTAAATACACAGGATTAGATAACAATGCACCAATGGCACTTTCACTCCTTATTATACCACAAACATGGCCAAGCACTGTTACAGTACTAAAGGGCTGGAGGCCCACGCTGATCTGCCATCGGAGATGTTTGAGGACATGACGGCTCCTGCTGCAAGACTGAAGAGAAAGCTACAAATTATTTTGCTTATTCTTCAGCATACCAACAGCACTGCTAAGTGCCACTCATCACGTTCTAATAATATATCTGTAGCTAGGTCAAACATTTTTTCATATTAAAAATCATAACTAAAATATATTAAATAATATAAAATACAAAATTTGGCATTTAAGTTAAATAAAAACAGGCAAATAATCTTTTGGCTGATTATTTCCACAACGTAGATATAAGACAGGTCCTGAACCTGCCTGTTTAGAAGATTTTTTTGTTCAATTGCCACACCTCTAGAACTAAGGCTGCTTGTGTTTTTATTGCAGTGGGTAAACTTGGGTGCAACAGAACGAAAGTGTAACCGTGTTTAGGGATGAAAGAGGGAAATGGGGTTGTCTAGTAAGGTACAGACTACAGGCTCGTGCTGGACTCCAGCTCCACTAACCTGTGGGTGTATACTTTACCATCTACTGACCAACTGATTTTGGCAGATTTTAGGTCTCCTTAGGAATTCCCTATATATTGGTTCACTGTGGATACCAACGTTTGTTTACCTGGTTAGATATGTGGTAGAGTTTTCTTTCTGCTAGCACAATATTGGTGGATTTACTAACCTGCCAACTGGAATGGTTCATGTTATGCTTTGTTACCATATTTCATTTGGATTCCTGGACTGGACATATTATAGGTGCCATGCATGCTGGGCCACTCAATTCCCAGTGGATTCTTCAACTGGTATGGTATATGAAGTTCGAGGCTCTGGTTACTGATTCTTGATAGATTGCCAAACTGCCAAAATTACTTCAGAGCAGTAGTGTGGTATATTAAACAAATTAATAAAGGCAAGTCACACGACATTCTAAGTGAATTATAAAGGTCTCTTTGGCTCTACTGAGTAGCGACAAAGGCCTCCTTGACTTTGCCAGCACCATACTGAAATAAATAGCACATATCAGTATACTCACTAGATCAACTTCCAACTAACAACAGAGTACCCACCAGTGAAATGACAGCCTAAATACACCAGTTACATCTGTAAATGATGAAAATTGTTGTATCGTAATGGTGGCTCATAAGAGCAAACCACCTGCTGTTTATCAGTAGAATAATACAGACTGTAACTGCTGAACTTGAACAGTATACCCAGTTCTGGTATCACGGCCTGGAAATCCCAATCACTGGGCAACACCCACAGCACTCAAAATAATTACTTACCACCCTGGCCCTCTATAAATTTCCTACAATTACATTTAAACCCAAATGATCCAAAACCTACTTTATGGCCCAACATATTGGGGAAAAACCCCAATCTCTGACTATCCTCAATTAACGTTTGCCTCCATCATCTTCTCAACCAGAGAGTGCACATTTCCAAGACACATGTAGAGCCTGCATATTAGTTGGTACTGCACACTAACAACGCAAAGGAGCAAAACGTTTATGCCATTATTCGGTTTTTGTCCATAGTTTCCTTAAAATTATCACAGATAATGTACTGTGCCAAGATTATTTCCGCCTCTCGTAGAATTGCTTTTTGAACCACCACCTTTGCACGTTACTACAGATTAGCAAATCAAGTAGTCAGTAACCTAGCTTGTCCCCTATTTGTAAATGCAGCGCTAGTGCGCCATTTGACAAAAGCATCACCCCGCTCCACGCAGCCTGCTTTTTGTAAGGAATGATGGTGAGGGTTCTGTGATCACGTCTGGTGTAAGTGACTCCATTTCTAAACTATTCTTTATATTTCTGGCCCCATTATAAACTGTTCATTCCTTTATCCTGGCAATTGAGTCTATTCTTTGACCAACTTCTGCTGGAATACACTTTGCAGCTACATGCTTTAATATCTGCCCCAAATAGGTTGCTGATGGTTCCACAGAGGGCTCTTTATCAGTACCGCTCTAGGAGAAAATCATAATTTAAAAAAGGATACTTGCGTTTGGTTTCCATTTCTAGGACAACTGGAGCTCAACCTCGCCATACATCATTTCTGGTGGGCTTGGGGTACGAGATCAGTTACTGGAAAAGATCCTTTGTCTGAATCATGCAGCCAGTCATCTCATTGTATACATCACTAGGTGCCTTTGCAACACTGAATTGTTGTGCTGCAGGCAACTAACAAACTCAAGGTAACAATAATTAAAAGGTGTATTTCTACCATGCAGGAGACTCCCTGGAGGTGCTTCACAAATGCCCGGAGTTAGTATTTTTGGATGCAAGGCAAAACTGCACCAAAGTTGCTGCGCTGTTCTAAGGTATGGTGAATCTCTTTCTCTCCCAAGCGCTGGCGTACTTTTGCAAGCCATGTGCCAAAGCACACACCCTTGTGCTATAGTGCAAGGGTGTGTGCTCTCTAAAGCACAGAGGATTCCCTCCCAGTATAAAAACTGTGCTTTAAACTTTTTCTCACTTTGTATGTGTGCTGTACAACGCAGCACACATGCAACGTTGGAAATATGAGGACAAATTAAAACATGTCTCCTGGTTACACCTGCCTAAGGAGGCAAAAGGTTTTGCTGCATGGAAATGCCCATGCAGCAGCCTTGGAACGCCCCCTTCACGGAAAGTAAAGCTAAGCAGTGCACAGTGCAACTTTATGTTAATCTCGGGTACTAACCAGTAGAAATACTCGTTTGCGCTGGACAGTAAATCCCACTCCAACATTTTGCGCCAGATTTTTGTCAAACCCAGCACAAAGCATTAGTAAACATGAGTCTCAGTCTCTAACTGAAAAGTTATTACCCAACTAAATTTGGCATTTATTTCATCGCGTTTGGCAGGACGAAAGGCTAAGCCTGCTAGGTTGAAACTTGAACCATTTACATCGAAAACGGCACAGGCCTCAACAGCCTGCCCGGTTGGAACCTGAATATGTGGACAGCAATACGCACATTGAGTGAGTGCTGAACTCAAAGATCTAACAGAGAAAGGATCAATCTAGTCTCACACCATGGGACAAAGAACAGATGCTTCCGAGTTTGATTACCATAGCAGATATTTTGTACCATAGGCAAAGGGGGAGTTAGCATTCATTTTTAACGCAAACCCAGCCTCTGTGGTGGACACTGAAATACCTTACCCTACATGTAGGTTTTATACAGCTATAGCTGCATCTGAACGATTTACTTTTTGTAAAGAGTATAGCTCATAATGTCAGGAATTCTTACTTCTATTGGCTTCTAGTTTACTGTTGATGCCTAAATTGCAGATGATGGGTAAAATAGATGGAGAAACGAAAACTACAACAGCAAATGAACACATCACTGAGAAGTCTGAAGACCCAACCAGAAGATGGGGCATTCTGGAGTCTGTCTATTTAGATGGTCACGAGGAATCATCATCAGCTGAGGAAGAGAAGGACTAAGAGTGAGGGTTTGTATCACCCACCGGCCTCAGTGCCCCCTGCTTTAGAGGGATGTGAGCAGTCGTCTCTTGGTAAGTCTAGTTCTGGTTGCTCGCGTCCGAACCGCTGCCCTACTCCCACATTAACTCCTGGAGGGATCTACGTAGTTCCCTCATACAAGCAGACAGTGGATATGTCCACATTTATTTATTTTTATTTATAGTATTTATAGAGCGCTCTGCAACCCTACGGGCATCCTGGCGCTATGTTCATGTAGCTGAAAAACGCTGTGCATCATGGGTAGAAAGGATATCATTTGATTCTGGATAGTTAGATTTTAGGGAAAAGCCATGTTTTCACCTTTTTTCGGAAGGCCATCAGTTCATCTGTTTTCCTGATGTCAATAGGTAGTCTATTCCACAGATGAGCTGCCGCTATGCTGAAGGCTCTGCCACCACAGGTGGCTTTCCTGATCCTGGGTATACAGATGAGATTGGATGAGGAAGAACGAAGTACCCGAGTGGGTTCATACCACTTAAATTTGTTTTGAAGTGGTCGGGGGCCCATCCCATGCACTGCCTTAAAGACAGTGCACAGGGATTTAAAAAGGATCCTCTGGTGTACAGGTAGCCAGTGTAAATCAGCCAATGCGAGGGTAGTAGAGGATCTTCGCCCTCGGGAGAGTGCCAGTTTTGCTGCAGCCGCCTGGATGCTCTGAAGTCTGGAAATCAGGTAGGCAGGGGATTCCAGTAGCAGAGCGTTACAGTAATCCAGGCGGCTGAGAATGGTACTCCTAACTATGGTGGCTCTAACCTGTGTTGGTAAAAGGGGCAGCAGCTTTCGAAGTCCTCGCATTCAGGCGAAGCAGCTACTAACCTGCTTATTGACATTGGTCTCTAGACTCAGACTGTCATTGAGACTGACTCCAAGGTTCCTCACTGATTTCACTGGGGTTAAAGACTCCCCTGGCTCCAGAGGCCAGAAGTCCGTGGGTAGACTTCTAGTGATTTTACCTACTTTGCAATGCATTATTTCGGTTTTGTCACTATTAAATTGTAGTGAGTTCTGATTTAACCAGAATGTAATTTCCAACATACAGGTGAGAAAGGTCTCAAGTGAGTCTGCATGGGCACCATCAAGAGAAATCATCAGTTGCGTGTCATCCGCATAGTTGATCACATGAACCTATTCTACTGGAATACAAGTTTTGACTTCTGGCCCCAATATTCCATCTGCATATCTGTTTGGCTGATGGGGTGGTGGAAGCTGTGCACAGCTTTGCCTGTTAACAGTGTCTGTGGTTCTCTATTTTCCCTCATCATCCTGTGAAGTGGGATGGCTCACCCTTGGTCAGCAAGAAGTGTTCTAGCTACACCATTCAAAGCCCCACTGTGTGGGTGTCCTGGGCAGACTACTGATCAAGAGAAAGGCAAAACATGATCCGAATGCATGTGAAAACATACCACTCTGTGGAAGGCCGACCTTGTGACCTGCTGATCCCATTAGTGAGCCCAAAGTACTTTACAGCAACATATGGTAAAGGGCGGCAATCTGTGACCTCTAGCCAGAAGTTGTTGTGCCAGACCAGGGAAACACAGGTAAGAAACATCTAGGCCTTGCTGCCATTCATTAATGACACTGGTGGACAACCACTATCTGAACATGGTGAGACAAGCTCTAATCTTGTAAGCAGCCGCTGCCAGAAGTCCTCACAAGTGGAGATGGATCTGGTAGCACCAGCATATGAGGAGAAATGCACGCTGCAGCAGTATAATAAGGCTGTGACATAAAGGAAATAGAGCGAGAGAGCGACAAACCCTGCAAAAGGCATCAGCGAAACAGTTTACCAAAGGAATCTTTTTAAGGCAGGACCGTGGGTAACACTCACTGCATATCCAGCTAAAAGACAGATGATGGCTGTTGCCGCCACCACGTGAACTTCACCTCGCTTGTGATGTGAGGGGGTATTCTCGTCTAGGATTTTCATACATAAGCAATGTAAAGGTTGCAAGTCTCTCTTATGTTACAACAATGCAAGGGCAGAAGGCTTACTTCAAGCCCGGACGTCACAGAGACATCATTCCAACCATTCCCGGCTCTTGAAATGTAGAATCACGACCTTAACAAACGTACCGAAGGGGGTAGATGGAGAGGGAACATTATCATTGTCGAAATATACAACAGGAACAATATCACATCCACAATAACGACTACCACTTTAGTGTCAACGTAAGCAGATGTGGATTTAAGAAATATATATATATATATATATATATATATATATATATATATATATATATATATATATATATATATATATATATATATATATATATATTACCTTCTGGATAATGTGACACACACACACACCCCAGCTTAGGCTTAAAATGCAACATAAGTACCCTAGGAAAAGGTGGATCACTGTCTTTGCGAGTTATTCTCATTACTTTAAAAGGCAGAATTGGAGCTGCCTTTCCCCTTTAATGTCAAATTCTTCATCTTGTAGGCATAACTTGTAGCCTATGTGTATGCCATTCCAGTATTCTGCGAACCCCACAGCCAGATCAGACCTTAAGCACAACATGAATGCCAGAAAGTAAATACTCTAGTTGGCTCTCGTTGCACACTGCCCTCGTAAACTGGCTACTGACTGAGATCAGGAGGTTTTGTGGGATAAGAACCAAACACTTTGGCTTGTTCTTAAGCAAGACCACCAACTACCTCAGCAAGCGTGGAAACTACCAGCGGAATATGGGGGACATACTTTAAATGAAAGATCATGTAATTGCACCAGAGGTTACCACCGAAAGATTCCATCACAGTCCACAGTAGCCGAGGTACTTCGGCTGAGTTGGGTCCTGGCCTTTTCTACGAAGGTTTAACCTTTAAAGCTCAAACCACAAGCATACAAACCCTAGCTGTACTATCACCATCCTGTTTAAATCATTTGGGGCTTTTGTGCAGAAAAGGAGGTGCCTTTGAGGCATCTTCTTTAAATGTAAAAAGGAGCCAAGCATGCAGAAAGCCCTCTGTCACATATGTGCTGAAGCTTTACAAAAAAACTGTTAATGATGGCTGCCACAGTCTATAATTTCTGGATTTCATGATTAACACGACATGAAGACGATGCTTTTACAAGGCCTTTATGACCCTTCCTAACTTGTAGTGGAAATGTGGCCTCAAATTCAAGAGTGGCTGGAAGGAGAGTTTACACATTCTCAATGCCTAGTTTACCAAAAAAACAAAAAACAATATTTTAAGGACTACATCTGGTATCCAAGGTGAACCGATCCTCTGATAAAAGAAGAAGGCCACTTGCCGTTTGTGTTTTCTAGACACTGTCACAATAACAAGTCCTTATTGGGAAGGGGGGTGAAAGTGCAGATATGTGTACTTCACATATCCATCAGGATCTCTCCAAAATCCTTAAGAGTTCCCTCGTCCATTGGCTCATCGGCTAAGCGGGCTGCTGTCAGTGGCAGTAGAAACTGCTAAGAGATTACATCCATCAAGCACATAGATTAGTACAATCAAATCACTGTCCAAGAGGCCACAATTATTTTTCAAGTTTGGCAGTTGCATGTCCAGATTCCAACCTGGTTGGTCCCTAGCTCTTTCTGTCTCTATACTCCTAGGTAGACCTCTTAATTCCCACCACTAAACCAGAAGTTGCAGAATCCTCCCCACCCTGCACCCTCAGGCAAAAAGGTACATAAATTGCTGGTCTTCTGCAGATGCTTCAAGCTTTCTGGGTCATCATTTTCAAGTTGCTGCCATTTCAGAACTCTGTGTCCGTACACCGGAAAGTCCTCTCAGCAGTCATGACCATTCTGCATCCGACAGCCAGCATCGCCGGCCCTGCGCAGCAATCAAGCTCCCTTTATTTTTCAGGCCGTCTCAGATTGGTGCTATCAGATCAATACCTTGGAGTCTGCATGATTACTGGATATGGAAACATGGTAGCCAATACTACCTCTACTTTTTTTGGTGCAGCGTATTTCATTGCCACCAGCTGTTCTGCTTCAGCTTTTCAATTTCATTCTGGCCGTCTGGTGTGTCTTTAAATACCTGTGGTCCTCTGCAGGGAAAGTCATAAATATCAGGTCCCACATCAAAAACAAAGTCCACAAGATCCACTGAGACTGTCAATGTCAGGAATGGGATGTGGGGGGAGGGGAATAAAGGGGAACCTGCCCCCATTATAGTTCAATTTCAAAGGTTTTCTGTAAGTCATTGGAAAAGGGGTTTGCTGCCCTCTGGGACCTGGACTCCAAAGCTGCCCACTGTGCTTCGAACTGGTCGACCTCTTGCATGGTGGAGGGTCCCTTCAGCTGGTTGGGATCCGGCGGCCATGATGTGCCATTGGCAGTGCCATTCGCTCGCGGCCTGGCTGTGCTGTTGGATTGCTGCATGGGGCTTGAATATTGACTGCCTGGCGTCGAGACAGGTGGATTGTGCACTAAGCCCTGAGGGTAAGGACTGCTCTTGCTTGCCAAGTTTGATGACTGCATTTGAGTGGCAGTGCAGAACACATTGGCCACCATTTGGGAGGGTGTGATGCCCACCACAGGAACACTTGGAGTGGGATAGGACATGCTGCTGGCCATGGTAGGGTTGTAGGTGGCCATAGGCATGTACGCAGGCTGCATGTGTTGTGCCATATACATACTGGCAGGTGTCGGAGCAGCATCATAGGCCATAGGGAAGGACTGCACGGTGGTGGGGATGGACATGGGCATAAGAAGCATCGGCTGTGGTTGAGGCTGTTGTTGCTGTTGCTGCGCCTTTGCTGATTTGGCTACTTCCTCCAGCCATCGCTCTGCCTCGGAGGGCGTCCGTCTGTGTCCTGGTTGGAAGGTGGCGCTACCTGACGGCGTCATGCTGTGATCTCCATATGCTGCTGCCCCTAGAAGAAAAGAAAGAACACTGTATAACATATGCTGCAGACCATGATACATTCATTTCAGTCTAGCGTCACTCAAACATCTCCCTCTATATGGACACATGAAACTTATCGATTAACAAACACTGCTTTTTCCAAAATGGGTAATTTTTAATAATAAAGTGTTCAAAACCTATAATAGAAGTTAAAGTATAATCAGTCATAGGTCATCAATCCATTATCAAGTGGTCTGTGTTCCAATACCCACTGTGGCAAGGTTGGACAATGTCATAGCGGACTGCTTGCTCTTAATGGAGCAGCTAGCCCTGCTCCGGTACAATTTTTTGTTGTTTTTGTTTTCAAAAACCTTTATTGAGAAAAGTCAAGGCAGACACAGTACATCGTACAATAGCGCAGTACAATATACAAAACAGAAAGCAGGTCAAGCTCTCCATTATACATGGGTGTCGACTGTTAACCCAGTAAATAAACATGAAGAGAATGTCACAACTCCATCACAACAAGGTCCCTTCCTGATGGAAAAACACAGATAGAGCGTTGTCGGAAATGAAGGGCTAAGGAGAAAGGGGCGGAAGCGCACATTGCAGGGGGGAAAGGCAGTCACTGACCAGCACCGGCGGCCACCGCGGATTCAAGGCCGGCGACGAGCGAGGGAGAGGCAGCACCACTAGGGTGAGAACGGGAAAGAAGGTAGGTAATCAAAGGGCCCCAGATGTCAACAGGTCGGGACCTAGCAGGCATAAAATCCCAGAACTCCGCCAGGAGAGTCTGGCACAGAGAGGCGTCCTCCAGCCAACTCTCAACCTTGGGAGCCAGCCTGCGACCCCAACACATGGCCACCCTACGCCTAGCAAGGACCAGCAGCATCGCGATCAGGCGGCGGGAGGCGTCAGGGCAGAACTTGACAAACCTGAGAAGGCATAGAGGAGGATCGGGGTGCACTATCGAAAAGGTAATGTCAGAAATGGCAGAACACACCGCCCGCTAAAACTCGGAGACCCTTGGGCACAACGCACACAATTATCTCCGGGAGTGAGCCGGAGCCTGTGAAGCTGCACCGGGGTACGGTAAAGCCTATGCAAGTACTTGAAATGGATCAAACAAAGCCGGTAGTTTAGTGACAGCTTCTTCGTCTGATTGCAACAATAGAGTCAGTCAGCTGGCGAGATGTCGGCGGAAAAGATCAGTACCCCGTGCCTCCAGAGCACGATCAGAGGAGAAGGGGGCGGACACTAGAGTGAGGGCATATAGTTTGGTGACTAATTTGTGTGGGGACGAGGAGGTATAAATGAGATCCAGAGCCAGCATGTTGGCTGGGGGTTGAGGGAAAGTGGAGTGCAGCTTCAAGCACGTGGCACACAGCTGGTAAAATAAGAGCGTGTCCTGTGGACCCGATGCGTCAGGGAGCGTAAAGAAGGTGTTCTCCGGGTAGAGATCCGCCACCGTCGTCAGGCCCAAGCGCGCTGCACTCCTGGACATACTGGAGGCCTGAAGTGAAGGAAAATCCGGAGGGTTAACTATGGGCACGGAGTTAGCAGAGAGCAAGGGTATGCCGGACAGCCGACGCTGACCAGACTAGGCCCAACGAAGCGTCCTGACCGTGTCGACCTCGGCCCGAGGGCGCACCGCGGGCGCAAACAAAGCTGTGGACAGAGGCCAGGGAGAAGCTACATCCGTCTCAACGGTGACGTGAGGCTGATAAGGGGAGGGGTGGATCCAAAAATGAAGGAAACTGGCCTGAGCGCACAGGGCATACAGCTTGAAGTCAGGCGCGCCCATTATGCCGGCAGACATGGGTAGGGTAAGGATATCGTAAGCTACTCTTGGTTGTTTACCCGCCCAGACCAATGAAATAATTAGGGAGTGTAATTTGCGGAAAAAATGAGCGGTGAGGGGGATGGGGATATTTAAAAACAAGTAGAGGAATTTTGGAAGGACAACCATTCTGGCGATTGCAATGCGGCCCGCCAATGACAGTAGGAGCCGGCTCCACCGTAGGATCTTGGATTCTCGCCAGTCTACTGCACAACCAAAGTTCGATCTGTACAGTTCATCCAGATCCCTACTGAGCCAGATGCCCAGATAGCGCATGGGGCCGGAGGCCCATACGAATGGAAAGTCAAGTGAGAATGGCACAGTGGCGCCAGTCAGTGGCAAAAGGACCGACTTGCTCCAGTTTACCTGGATGCATGACAGCCCACCAAACTGAATGATCTCGCAGACAAGAGGACTGAGGTTCTCTTGGGGATGGCGGACGTAGAGCGTAATGTCGTCCGCATACATTGAGAGGAGCAAGGAACGGGACGAGAAACTAATACCCCTTGCTCCGGTACAATTATCTGGTCTTGAATACACAAAGCTTTAGGTGTCTATTGTTGAAAGACTGATTATACACAGTACCAGTACTTATAAAGGGTTTTGGGTCAGTCTACTGCTCATGGATGAATGTGTGTCTGTAACGCAACTGGTGCTCATGTACAATACTGAAGAAATAGACTTCGGCGAGCCGCAACGAAGAAAAGGAAGGCGTGGCTAGCCGAAGTCTATCTTTTCAAAATTGTATGTTATTACTGAGAAACCCCACACAGGCGGCATGCTGCAATGCTTATCAAAATCTTCCAATATTGCAAAAATTGACTTCAGCGAGTCGCGCTTTTCTTTAAATCAGCACAGCTCACTACAGCGGACTCCTCCTCCTTTCTGTCTGCTCCGTCTCATCCACTGCAACAGGAAGCAATGCAATAGGTCTCGCATTTGTGAGAGTTTAACCTATTGACATTGTAAATGACAATGCTTTATATTTATCTGTTTTAAAAACAAACACATAAATAAAATGCATTGTCTACAATGCCAATACCTTAAACTCTTGCGAATGCGAGACCTATTGCATTGTAAATGCTTGTTTCTTCATCCCTGTTCCTTGTTGAATTTCTTGCCATTTGTTTTACTGTGCCACACACACTTCAAAGAAGCCATTTTTCTCCTTTGAAATTGATGTTTATTGTGACAACAGATGTTATCAACTTTTATGGTGACTACAGATGTTATCTTCTTCAAAATGCATTCTCACAGAAACACGACATGGGCACAATTGCTTTGTTTATGGAATAGGATTTTTGCCATATTCCTTTTTTCATGCAAGGGGAGATTACTTGATTTGCTCAGAATCACATGGTGATGTGCCGAGATCTAACAAGCATTGGCAAGGCCAACAAGAATCTCCTTTGAGACTATTAGCACTGCCATTGCCTTTAGCTCACACTGTTCAGCATGAGCCTTTCCAACTTTGGCAATGATTTGTAGACATGCTGTATACCAGTGTGGCTGCTGTGCAGCATGCCAAAATAATAATAAAGAAAAGACTATGGTGCATCCAGCGCCAATGCACTTTAAAATGAAAAATAGACACATCAGCCCTGGCTGCATCATAACGCTTTTTTAAATTAGTTTTAGCCACACTGCAAAGCATCCATGCTGCAGTGCAGCATAGCAACAAAACACTGGCAAAGCCAATAGTTCCCATAGGCTAGACCTACTGGCTTTGCCAATGCTTGCTTCTTTTGGTTAATGGTCGATAGCATCGACAAGAAGCATTGGCAAAGCCTGCAGATGAGACAGATTGGCTTTGTCTGTGCTTGCCATAACGGGTTACAAGGAGGTTTACTTTTCAGAGAAGAGACTGAGATGCAATTCCTTTCAGGCAAAAATGTGGGGCAGGCGAATTGTACGAGTGGGGGCTGGTCAGACCATGTTCAGGGGACCGCAAAGCAGAGAAGGGGGTGCTGGCCCCACAACTGTGGTAGTTGAGGTAATTTGCTTCTGGTGTCCAGGAGTCTGTCCTACAATGGCTCTGCAAACTGGGCCAAGTACAAGCCTGCTAGAGCTTGACTCTTAGGGTAGGGAGAGAGAGCATTAACAGGTATAGGGTGGGGGGGGGACGCAATTTCAGAACTTCAGCACTGCTAAAATCTACAAATTTTAGTCACGTATACAAGGCAGTCCTCCTGTTCATGATTCTTCCTTGTTGCACTACACCAGCTGATCCCGCTCGAGTGATCTCCAACACAGCAGACCCTTGATCAGTTTGTCGGATTCAGCAATAATGGAGAACAAATTAGGCTCAGGTATGGAATATGGTGCAACTCCTGTAAAACGCGCAACCAGTTCAAGGGTTTGCATGTTTTTACCCATGATGGTGTGTAATGGATACGAAGAAAGCCTGAGTCTTTCCATTTGAGTAGCCCAGATTCAGCAGCATTGTCTTCTGCTCGCAAGCAGAGTCCTGGGGCAGTCCTTAAAAATTGCAAAAGAGGTCGAGCACAGACAGCCGATGTCTCTTCTCATGTGGCCACAGAGGTTCAGCCCAGGTTCAATTAACGGCCCTGGCGTTTCCGCCACGATGCTGATCGACCTCGCGAGATGGATGCAGCCCACTTCAGCTGTATGCTGATTTCACCGGAGGAATGGGTGCCGACTGGGCAGATAGGATTTTCCAGGCGGTTGCAGACCTGACCATTCTGATATGTTCTCGAAGACAGTTATAGCCCATACCGGGCCGACACAATCACCATGACACTTGCAGCTCTGGCTGGACCTACATGCGCTCCAAGATAGTTGCTACTTGTCCAGGCTCGTGCATTCACATAGACTTATGTACAAGTGAAACATCTTGAGGCTGGATATTCTGAGGGACATACAATAGCAAAATTATTTTCCAGGTAAAAATTAAACCTCTTTCATTACAGTCTTCTTCCAGTGGCCTTCCATCCTCTCTTTTATTTTGTGATAGAAGTACAATTCAGCAGAAACCACATTCTAGGGTCTCAAAACTCTAGTATACTTAATGCTTTGCAAAGCAAATGGAGGAATTTGTACATCATTCAACAACCTGCAGATAAAGGTTTTTTCTTTTTACTGAACTCAAAAGACTGACTCTGCTCCGCAGGATTCAAACGAATGAACTGCAGATTACTTTGGTGCAAGCACATTCACCGACTGAGCGACTGCATTAGCTGAAGGCAGACATTAATTAGCCAGGTAAGCTCGGTTCGCCGGAGTATTATATAGTAAAGTCAATTTGAATACAACTGTCATCTTATTGAAAACAATAAACAGTGGTGTTCATGTTTCTTCATTCACCACACTGCAAAGCGCTGCCTTCCGGATAACGATAACCACACCTTTTGAGAAGGGGTTGGGGGGCTTACGATAAAATTTAAAAAAACCTTTCCAACCACACTCCCCGCATGGCGTTGCTTGCTGTTATGTAGGCAAGTCCTTTAGAGCCTCACATGGGGTAGTAAGTGCTACAGAGCTTTAAGTGAGTAGGGTCCTGCCGAGCACCAGCAGTTTTAAAAGCAGGTGCTGAGACAGGTCCCTTTCGGGCTCTCCATTTTTGCCCTCATCCTCAGTGTGAAAAAAAAATCTTGACTCTGCAGCAGTACCACCCCTCACTGCCTCTGATGATACTTCAAAGAGGCTCGTTAAAGTTCTTTCAGTCTCACTATTTTAGAACTGAAGCATTTTCAATGTTCTATACAAGGAAGCCGTAGCTGTTGCTTATTTGTCTTATGCAACTAACAACCATTGGCAAAGCCAATAGTCCTGGCTTGTTGTAGGTGCAATGTTACCTGTTGTATTATATATATGGTTGCAATGACAGAAGCAGGAAAATACCAGTTAGGCGGTGCACTATGGTAAGCACAGATTTTTAGCTTGTGTATGTTTAAGCCCCGCCCTTAATTATATCGACTACGCCCCTCTGAGAGACCCCAGTTTTTGTATTCCACTTAAACCCCTGAAGTGCTATATAAATAAATTCTGCTATACATTCCAATGTCAAGCAGTGATTTGCTTTCACGTCATGCGCACCTCCAGTGTTTTCTTTGAACTCGCTAATTGTAGCTTCACTTTCACCGGGAGCATGACCTGCCTACACGTACGTGCGTGCGTGCGGAAAAAAAATGGCTGATGTGGACGCTTTCAGCTAGTCGAATGTGGGCTGCTCCAAAGATCTAAAACTGACCTACACAGAACAGCTTCATAATCGAAATGTTTTCGACAGTTTCTTTCAAATCTGTCCACATGGGGGCGCCAACCTCAAATTCATTTTGAGGCTCCTGAATACAAGACAAAGACGGTACAAAAGTGGAACCGTTATTCAGGTCCGATTATCGACTGGTATTCTTCACTAATGTAAATTCTCCCTTCCTCGTCCTACTAACAAAGCAAGTAAGGTGTGCCCATATCTAAGACTGCACTACCAGTGCCTGTCAATGCAGGCGAGGGGAACAGTTAACTCATTTTTGGGACCAGACCTATTTTTCAACATCAGACTTTTGACCCAGAGCAAGAGAAAGAAGGGCAGACAAGGGAGAGAGGAGGAAGAGAAATATAGGAGAATACTTTGAACGCAGGGATGAAAAAACTTGCAACCGGAAGATAAAGAGGCATGAAATGTAGGGTGGTGGAAGAAAGAGGAGTAAGATAGAATCAAGGCTAAGCCCATTCTAAGTTTGGTGCAATTCCTAGGTTTGGTGAAATTTCGTTCAGCCGTTTTGGGGTTTTACCTGAGTGGGCTGCTGCCTGCGAGATATTTTGTTAGCGGAAAAAATAAAATGTTAAATTCCTTAGAGCCCCACATTACTTCTCTCTGGTTGGCTACATCGTCACTCTCCTTAGCTTGATTCTCATCGGTCTGCATGTGCCAGTTTCACTTTCTCTTCCTGTGTTTGTCCATTCGATGGAGCATAGACCAAGTACTGATTAATAGCTTCATTAGTGTCTTTATGCTGCTCGTGCTCATTTTAAAGTAATTTTATTCTTCTTGCTTCTCCCATCGTCAATGCTTCAACGTCATTGTTGCTTACAGATTGTTGCGAGCACTTGTCCACCTTTTATAGTCCTTTACCCCCTACTTTCAGTGTTGCTTGCCCTTTCGTTGTAGTTGTTTTTTTGCATCCCCTGATTTCCTACTGTTGTTTACTTTCCTTCCTAGATGTTTTTTTCTCTTTTCTTCATTTCTGCTCTTTTTTTTCCCTTATGTTCTGCCTTTCCTTTCCTGCACTGATTTACCTACTTTCTTCCCTGCGCTTATTCACAGTTTTCGAGGGAAAGCTGCTTTTCGTGTCTCAAAAAGCTTGGTGCATTCCCTGGATGATTAGTCTACAGTAGTTTGCAGTTACAGTTTACTTTATGGATATGCCTGGTGAGTAATGAAGCAAGCAGCCCCATACACGAAAATCTGTTATTATAAGAGGAGTTTCATGCAGATTTGTCGAACACCACCAAATATTAGCAAATTAAAAAATGCATTTTCAATGGAAAGTCTGACCTTAAGATAACTACAGAGGCGCTATCTATATATGGACAGAAATAGAGAAAGACTGAGAGAGAGAGAGAGAGAGAGAGAGATAGCTCAATCGATAGAAAATGAGTGTGAACGAGACAGGAATATAATAGGTAGAGAGCTGGAAGGAGGGAGGACAATGGAGAGATATTTATAGTAATGGTGAAGATGCTATAATTAGACCCCTGCGGTGACTTCAGAACCTGAACTCTTAAGCTTCCCTAACATTTCACTGTAATGTCATAGCCTCAACTCCCCAGCTGCTCTCCGATTCCTACTATGATGTGACAGCCTAAACCGCTCGCTGAAGAGTCACAGACAACATTTTACTTAGATGTTTGCTGTGAGGTCATAGCCCTCCTTATATTCCTACTGTGACATTATGTCCCTACTATAGTAGTAATATAGCCTTATATCCCGCTGTAGCGGCCTATACCAGCCATTAAAGGCGTGCTTCAGCATATGTGAGGGCCTTTAACAGGGGAACAATGCCAGTATAGCCCCCATACAGAGGGCTAGAAGGCTATTAGAAAATTCTACCACTAGAGGGCAGAATGATCCAACAAATAAAACAAAGGCCTCATAAAACCTGAGGGAATTTCAATCTTCTCCGGCCGAGAGGCCTTTGTTTTAGCAACAGCTGCTAAGGACATCATTGGAATGTTGGAGCTCCAGGCTTATACCAGCCATTATAAGCCCGGCACACTCCATGGTCTTCAAAAGGAGTTCCCAACATTCCAATGTTCTAATATAGTCTCAACTCTCCTAGTGCGCTCATAACCAAAACACAACATTAAAGCAGGAACCAAGGAAAGAACTGAGCTATTGGGTAAGAAAAATATAAAACACTTCCATACTAAAAGCAAAACTCTATCATACAGTAATTTCAAACTGTAAAACAAAAAAAAATCAATAATAATTATGTCAACGCTGCAAAAAATGTAAAAAGTTAGAATTTCAATCACGGAATTGGCTAGACTAGCCCTTTCAAAATGTCCTATCTAGTTAATGTTCTCAGGCACACTAACCCTTACTGGGCACTCGAGGCAGGATGATCTCGCTATTGCAATAAGAATGTGCTGTCAGCTCGCATACTTACCCTGTGCTGCGGGGGAGGACATGGTTGGTGTCATGGTGCCATTAGAGGTGGAGCTGGTGGCAAACGGATCATCCGAGGGCCTGGTGAAAGAGGTGTTGATCTGAGTGCAGAGCGCATTGATGCCGTCGTTGTCATGGCAGCCAGTCGACTCCATTTCGGGCACTGGAAAAGAGAATGATAGTGAGACAAGGTCTTAGGAGTCATGGACTATTTTAGCCTTTGCAGACAAATTATCCCCATAGCTTTGGCCTTGTGCACCAACAACTAGGATTTATTGACTGAAGTATATATTTCCACTTTGGAGCAGCATTCGATTTTTACACCAGCCCTAAGCACCCTTTTATTTGACAGACTGAACTATGGATTTAATATTTACAGCAAGATTCCATACTTTTTGGATTCGTCTGGTTTCCTGGTTTTACAGTCAGGAACTTGACAACTAAACCAGTAGCCAGTCACCACACTTGAGAAGAAAACCACTCTAATTGATTATTCCATCCCCCTTTGTACATTTCATTTTGTACCATTCAGTGCTATCTCCTATCCATACAGTGCTGGCCTAGTGTGACAACTGTGCAGAATCTAGTTTTGGCAAATATTCTTGTGCAAGAACAAGGCTTCTGCCCTGCGCAATCACCCAGACTGCACACTGGTGCAGCATATGAAGGCAGATGTGAGTGCCGTAGCTAATCCCACGTCTTTCAGTGTGTACTGTGCCTTGCTGACTCAGTCTTTGGAAGGGTTAGGGGCTTTTAATCCCGCTACCAGCATGCCTTGCCCCAAAGGCCTAACTTCCTGGACAATCAGGGCTTCCATTTGTCAGACTGTCCTGTTTGGGAGCAGATGTTGGTATTCAATAGGTCTACAGCTGGACATTGTCACAACTTACCCCCTGACTCAACAGGCCATCAGGGGAAACTGTGCATTCTCTGCGATTCACTTCATAAATTGGCCAAGAGATTAACCAAGATATGCAAGTATTTTACTTTCCCAAGCTCTCTTCGAAAGACAACTCACTGAGCTTTCTTATTAGGTTACAGACCTGTGACATTCAGGACATACATGGTGCTCTGTATTATCACTCTTGCCTAATTAAATGATTCAACCCTGAGACCAGCAAATTCCACACAGACTGCCGCTGCAAAAGCATTAACCTCCCCAGCTTTCCGACCAATATTGTACTCTGGACTTGCTAGCCATTCCTAGATGTTTGAAGCTGGTACTTTTAACTTCCTAAGTTATCGGAAAATGCAATGCAAATTGTGATAACAAGGCTAGGCCGCAAGAGCCTTACTGTTTGATTTTTTTCTCTTTGTCGCCAATGCAAAGTGTATATGTACTAACAGAGCATGAGCAGACAGTCACAGACTTTGCTCCTCGTGAACCGCCTAACTACTGAATAGGTCGCCATGCTGAGTTTCTCAAGTACATTTTTCCATTTGTAGCACTGCATCTCTTTTCACACCAGAAACGAGCTTTCATCCCAGGAAGAGCTACAAATAGTCAGCATGTACCCGTGGCTGACGCAGTTAATTTGTGAACAGTATGTCATTCACAGATCCATTTTTAGGTCTGACTTGGCTGCACAACTGTCGCCAGATGTGATGTAATCAAAAAAAGCGCTTTCAGGAGTATTGTATAGAGGAACTGTGGCTCTGCCTTGGTTCACCTGAGTACAGTTTGTAATTTGGCCAATGCTTAATTTCAGCCGATGGTTTCTGGTGCTCAGCACCAGCACTTATTAACCAACACCAGCACTTTTCATGAGTACCAGTAAAGGACACATTCATTTACGGGGAGATTAAGTGATTTGCCCAGAATCACAGGATGTTGAGCCGACGCCGAGACTTAAAACCTGGTTCCGGCAGCTCTGGCCATTACCTCCACATTCTCTCCCCACTTTCATAATTAGTAGTTGGTTCAGTTTTAGTCAGCGCAAACAGGAGGAACGGGCTGGTGCAAGCTGCCTCTGGACGAAAGCCCTGTCACGTATTTCTTTTTTTTTTACAAATTAACCACTGATTTGGCCAAACCTGTATGCTTCAGCAGAAAGCGTGCTCACACTCCAAGCAGCAGTGATAATTTATTTAACAAGATGTGTGAGCTGTGGCTCTGTATCAATTCAAGCGATCGTGTTACAACAGGAGCTTGAGTCAAATGCCATGAGGTCACACACAAGCCACTGTAGTTCTTCTCCTGACAGCAGCACCGATGGGAGCAGGCAGGAAAGTGTTGCTCTATTGCAGTCCCAGCCTCCACCCCGTTCCCTTTCCATCATCAACGCCACACATACCTTAACATGGCACTCCTTGAGGGAATGGTGTTTTTTCTTTTTAATTCCTAGATAAATGGTCTATGGGCTGGAGAAGCATGCACATAGAGGCTTTGTTAAGCTCATTGGCTCCTCTTAGCTTATTCCTCTCTCTACATTCCTGCCCAAGGTCCTGGTAGTCATTACCTCGTCAGTTTTTACATGCTGGGTCATTACATCAAGGTGAGAACATCAAGAGTGCATTCACGTCACAGGTTTTTTTCCAAAAAATTAATTCAAATAATATATATACATATGATTTCGTATTTATTTTTTAACATTACAATGGTATTACATGTAATTTACTTCACATGTAATTTACTTCAAATGTAATTTTTTGTATCTTAAATTAATGTATCTAATATACTGACATTTAAAATTACTCTTCTCTGAATCCTAAAATCCACTTGCTACACCTAAATATGACATCTCCCTGAACACTGCACAGTGTGAACTCTAAAAACCACTTACTACCACTTGAAGCTACCCTTTCCTGAGCCTGAAAACGTAACTAACTCTTAACACTCCCCATCCTCAAACCCTAAACACCACATACTACACCTTAAATGACAGTCGGCTTTGTCACTGGATGAGGCAATACACTTAGGGCCAGATTTAGAGTTTGATGGATGGGTAATTAATGATAATTAATGCTGTGCAATTCCTCGCAGATGATCATGGTTCAAATCCCTGCCTAGCAGGAATGGCCCGGGATGCTGCGCACAAAATTACAAGGCATTACATAAACTACTTGTGGTATATCAGTTAGTGTCATAGCTTCAAGGGCAGTGTAACTATGTTACGTTTCTAGTGCCCCTCATTCGTTTTCAAGGCTTTCAATTTTTCACTTGTGCCTAAAATACCTAACTTTACAAAGACAAAACGAAGGTCGCGGTGCCTGGTGGCTGCTTGGACTTGCGGATATCCTAACTTGGGCCCTTTGAATTTAGTACCAGGCTTACAGCCCTCCACATATGTTACAGGCCTATCATGTAAAATCGACTCAGAACGTCATCTAACCACCAGGATAACCCCTGATGGCTTCCCCATGGATCCTCCAGATGCAGATGTTGTACATAATTCTCCTGAGCTTTGAGGGTCGACACTCTGCAGTTTCTGCTTTCCTTGAGTTTACACTCAGTAACCATATTGCAGTATATCTAGAAATGATAAAACTTGTATTCATCGTCTTTAGCATGAGACTGCCACAATCTTCATCTCAGGGACTTGATCTATCAGTCTTCACCTTCTGCTAGAGGTCTTTGAATACCTATTCTCAATTTTTCTGAAAATTCTTTCTATAGACCATCGTTAAGTCTCCCAAGTCATCTGCTTTTTTGTTCAGTTCACTGATTCCCCCACTCGTATCGGACCTGTCATAGAACCACGAGCCTCAAACCTTAACCAGATTAGGATTCAGTGATTCTAAAACTCTAGATCCGAATGACCCCTTCTCTTATCTGGCTCTTCGATGGAACAGTGCCTCTGAAACTCCAAAATTCCCATGAATACATACCTCTAAGAAAGACGTTGAAAGCCCACATTAATCTGTAATCCTAACTTTCATCTGATCCTCTGTGACACTCCATTCCTTACTAGCACCAAGAAACCCTCGAGTGAACAAATACTTGATAAAACTTCGCCAACATGAAATAGTGTGTAGGACTGGGAGGAGTTCCGCAACCTGGAACTCTCTTCTAGTGAACAAAAAACTCTGCCATGATATGGGGAGTTCCGTAAGCTGCGGAGTGCATTATGTTATGTTAGTTGCACTGATTTTTAGTTCTGGGTGTTTGTCCTGCTCTGTAAAATCAACTTCAACAGCACCATGCACAGTGCAAGAGGGCGCTGCTTCTTTCTGCAGCTCAAGTAGATATTCTACTTTAGCGGCAGCTTCCTCAGCGGAAACAGAAGGTTTCTCAGCGCGAGTGGTAGCGACCATCTGTGACCACCCGTATTGAGAAATCTCGCTGGTTGGTGGTCTGGAGTAAGATTTACCTCGCTCACGCTTGCCAACTTAACATTGGCGAGCAAGGAAAAAAATGCCTCTCTGCTGAGTTTTTCGGAACTCTGCGTGCTACGCAGAGCACAGAATGGGAACAAATCGATGAGCAGAGCGGAAGTTTACATCCAGGCCTAACAGCATGCTAATCTTTAAATCTGCTATCAGTCTCCAACATACACAGCTCAAGCTCCCGTCAACCACCACCAGCCATCTCCAGGCCAAATATAGCAAGTCCACAACTTTCTACATTGATCTCCAGCCTGGAGACCGTCAGTTCACCCTACCACAGTAAAAATCAGACACACTAAATCCAGCCTATACACAAATCTACCACTGTACATGGTTAATCTCTATGTTAGACTTGTCAAGCCTGGACAAGTGCCGGACTCAATGCTCTCAATTTGTTTTCCTCCTAGGTATAGCAAACCTTGTCTAGAGTATGCATAATATAGACATAAGCACATCACCATCTTTTTTATATTTTTCTAGGCCAAACAATAAGCTCACCTCACTCACTGAAAATCACCAATCTCTAATCAAGGCATAGAAAGTCGAGCTCAGCAATTAGAAATTAATGCATATTGAGACCTGTTGTAGCTCTATTCGTTTCAAGCTGTAGTTATGTTTCTTGTAGTGTTAGAGATAGAACCATTTTAAGAGATGCATGTTTTGAAGCCTCACCTGGGTTCTTCACTTGGAAGTCTGTTTTGCGCTGCAGGGTGGAGGGTAGCTCATTGAGGCGCAGAGAGAGCTGGCGTTTAAAGGGAGAATTCTTCTGGCTCAGGGCTGGGAAGCCACGAAAGGAACCCTGCCTCACCAGCTGCTCGATGGGTGCATGCCTTCGAGGGATGGCGTGCTGGTACCGGCCGTCATTCTTGTCCACGGGTGTTGTAGCACTTTGTGTTGGGGAAACATTTCCAGGCTGGGTAGAGACTCCTTGCATAGGTACCGATGCCGTCTCTGCTGCAACCACAGCTGCTGCCGCTGCTGCCGCCGCTGCAGCTTCAGCTATAAAACACAAACACACACAAGAATCCATGAGCAGGACAGCAAACAAACTACTTTTGAAAATGGTGCAATTTTTAATGTCCCACAAATTTGGTCACTTAAAAAACAATATATAATTGCACATCAGTACAATTCAGTGGCAACCCCAACTGTACAGAGATGTAAGAAAGCACCATAATACTTTTGGTAATGACAATTACTTTCATTTATTTGGAATGTCAAAGTATGACTGGGGCAATTTTTTTTGGGCAACTGCAATTTTATATGAGGCAGGGCCTGAAACACAAAGATACATTTAAACAGGTAGATTTACTTCTACATTAATATACTCCTGCATCAAGGTGCAAGACAACACTTTTTTGTTATTCACCATTTACGAGTGTAGATGTACACCTAGGTGCAGACCTAAATGTTTTCATCTCTTGAAATCAGGGGGTGGAGATAGCAAGGCAGAATTATGAGTGAAAAGTACTAATTTCCACATGTTGGCAGAGATTTCCTTGTGGTAAAGTACATGACTTTAATTAATCATATACAATAAAAAATGTACTTACTTGTGGTAAAGTACAGGAAAAAATAATACAGTATACCAAATATTAAATATATATATTAAATACTTTAATGTAAAATAAATATGAAAAATAATGACAAATAAAGGTGGCAGCCTTTGTAGGAGTGTATTTTATCACTTTTAAGCTATTTAATATATAATCATGAATTATCAAGGAGCTTTAACCATGATATTACACAAGATATTTTTATGTCAAAATATGTTCAAACTTTTTATATAGTTCACCTCTATGTATTTTTAGAACTGTCTTTCATAATTTTAACTCGAAATAAAGATTTTTGACTGACTGACAAATAATTATTAACCAATAGCTTATAACATAAAACGTTACAGAGCATTAACTCATCAAATGAAATATTAATATAATAATCTAATTTTTATCACCATTAAAAAAAATATATCCTCACTAGTATTTTACTATTTAATTAATTAGTAAATATAATTAAAGTTGTGTTATATAGTTGTGTACAATAATTTGATGTTTCTATTAAAAGGTTAATTGTTTAAAAAGGTAAATATAAATTTCGAAAATAATCTACCTTGACCGATGGCTAACTTTGCTGCACTCCACAGGGAAAAGGTTGGAGACTTCAATAATTCTGCGCTGCTATGTAAGGTGAAGTCCTACTGCTTATAATCAAGGAACTAGAGGTTGTTAAACAGGACTCCACCATAACCCTGCTTTCCTCACTAGGCCTGCAATGCGCTGCATTCCCCTCCCCCTTCTGGAACACAACCGGCTCCGCCTCTACCCACTGCCGCTTCCAACTAAACTCTTTGGACACCTGCTAGTGCCCCACTGTAGCTTAGAGACTCGGACCCCAACAAAAATAGCCCCCCTCTATCTATAAGATGTACGTTGCACCACATTACCCTCTCTTCAGACTGCTACATCATGCCACACCCAAGAGGATTCTACATAGTCTTCCGAATCAACCACCTTGTCTTGCCAGCCTACCATCTCCACTTCGGTCCCCAAACCATAGTTTTCCTGTACCCTTCCCTTTCTTCCCCCACCCTGTTCCATAGGATATCGCTGTCTTCTCAAATACACTATCAGTGAAAAAACACTATGCATAGCGATTGTTTGTATTTTCCTCAGTTGTTACTATTAAATTAATAAAAAGCATTACAAATAAATTTCAAGTTAATCTAACCTTTTCATACTAGAAAACAATGATGTTTAATTTAAAAGTCGAAAAAATGTGCATTATTTCCTATGATGTGTTGTCTTAAGTCCTGGCCCTCATTTTCTATCAGAGTAAGTTGCAGTGCCTGTTATTGGCCATGTGTGGTACTTAATTTACTTCCAAACTGAGCTGGAGTAAATTTAATACTGTTTTGGGACCTTTATGGCTATAGTAACTTTAGAAATGTAGTTTGTGAACAGCAATGGGCTTACTCTTTTGTGGGTGGGTGTTTGCATTAGTATGTCCCTCCATAAACTTCTCCGTATCCCTCCCCGAATCCCCAACCAGTTTAGGAGTAACCAATACTCATTTTCCAGCCACTCCCCAGGTTCCTTCCACATTTACTATTGAAAGGATTCCAACATGTACTGAGATCTCCACACAAGTGGCATATACACCTGCACAGAATAGACCGGTGCAGCAAAGGTCTCTGCACATAGGTTAGTGAATAGCATTTTGTAGTACGCGAGTAGTACTAATCTTGTACTATTCACGTACTACAAAATGCAGTTTGTAAATCCGACTCTACAAGTTTGCTCAGACATGAGATCAGTGACATTTGAAAAAAAGAAATACTGTGTTGAAAGAACAATTGAACGACTTTTCAAATGAGATTTCCCAACGATGAAAAGAAAACACTGAAAGCACAGAGGAAAACCAGTCACATATGTCCTCTGTGGCACCCAACATACATTTTGATCAGGTAGACCACTGAGTACTTCCAGCCAACTTGGTCAACTCACGGTTCAGCTCAGCTTATTCCTTGCACACCAGCCTTTACCACTGGCCAATCTTGAGTCCAAATTCACATTTCATTCACTTCCGGCTCACGCTTTGGCCCTTCACATAATATTGTTACAATGTCATTCATCCCTCATAGCACTCTGGCATAACTCACCACTGAACCCAGGATATTTTACCCCCACATCCTGGCTAAACTCCCCCCCCACCCACCATGTCAGTTTGCTTCACTCATAAAACAGGGCAATCGGGCAATAGACTCAGTGCTTGATTTAGCCTTTGGGGAACGGGTTACTCTGTAGCAGACATGACGGACATCTTGTTCGCCATATTAAAAATGCGCTATGTTCTCCCCCCCACCAACATTAGCGCAGAATAGTAGTACACAGGTGCCCCATTAACATTAACAGGTGAACCTCCCTTCGGCGACCAGTATCAAGTTATGGGTCGCTTCCCGCTGATTGCAGACCTGCAGCTCTGCTTGTGGCGCACAATAGCTGGGAAGTCAGGTTTGTCACTCAATTCCCTACACCATGTAGCAGTAACAATTGTCATCAGAGTTGTTATGGATTGTACTACTTCTGTTATATTTGCTAGTTCAGTAACCGTAATGATAAATGCGATAAAAACAGATTAAAACAAAAAAAATAATGTGTTATGTTCTATGACATATATAATACGGTGGACAGAAGATCCGTCACATTGGTGACGCAATAACCAATTAGATAAACTCTACATCAGGCTCCTAGTCTAAATGCTTCACAACAGATATATCTGTAATCCCAACTTCTCGCCTCTCCTTGCTGCTTAGATATTGAGCTTATGTCTGATATTAAGTTCTGACAGGTCTATGGATGGAGGGCATACATATTGGTCAGTAGAGCCTTTAGCGACAGTTTATAACACCAGATTACAAAACAACCTTTTCAGTATCCCACCGAGGTCCTAGTACGGTATATCCCCTTACCTTTGTTTTTGCTCTTCTTCTTATCCTGCAGCTGCCGCATCACCTCCTCCCGCTCTGCTTGCTGGGAGGCAGACGTCACGCGAAAAGAGCCCTCGCGGGCAAAGCTGGTCCGGCTGGCGTCAAAAGAGGCGGTTACACCGCACTCCTTCTCCCGCTTCTGCTTGCGTTCCAGGCAGGCAGCGAAAGCGCAGCCCACAGCATGGCTCAGCCTCTCCCCCTGCAGATCAAAAATCAACGGTCATTAGCCTGATGCGGGTGCCAAGACTTATCTAGCGACGCCACTCAGCCGCTGGGCTTTAGACATCTTGGGGCGGATGCACACCTTTTTAGGGACCCTCATTAAATGCAGAAATAATAAGCATTCTTCAAAGAGAATTGCTAAGCAAACTACCACATCTGTGAAGCAATATTTGATTAGACACAAGGCAGTTCCAGGAACAGTTAAGTAGAAAGTAGTCCTGATGAAGTATCAATCGAAAATACACATTTCTGCCATTTTACAATGCATATTCCTATCATAAATGTCACGGAACTGGGAATCACATTATATATTACTAACTTAAAATAGCCAGATTAATAATTTTATGACCGTATGAACAACAGTCTGGTTCATCAACATGATTCTAGTAATAGGTTTGCTGAATTTTCAATTGAATTGTCGTAGTAAGGAGTATGCCTTCCGAAAAGACCGTGCTGCATCATCGAAGGCTGTGATTAAACAGAGGTCTCTTGCATGCAATGTTTCTTTGGGATTAAGTCCTGAGCCTAAGGATATATGTCCATGCTCCTTACACCAGGTTGCAACAGGATTTAGACTGGTTTTCACACACAACCTTTAAGGGAAACAAAAGTAAAATCCCATCCGACTGTCAACACTCCGTTGGTCCCCTAGTTAGTCCGGCGCTCTACATAGACACCTGTACATGATGTAAAAGTGGCTAGGAAGAGATCCAAGCTCGCAGAAAGAGCATCGTCATGCTGTCTTCCAAAGGCCAATAAAAAAGACACAAACTCCAGGGAGACTAGCCAGAAATTATCCCAAAGTTTCCTGTGTCCCAAACTTCATTAGAACAGCTGTGATTAAACATTTGCAAGAGTAATGCCTTTCAAGCTAGAATGACAACAAAAAGAACAAGCAGTCTGGAAGCTGAGCAAAAAAAAAAGTAACATAAAGGGATGGTCAGAACAGAGGAATACGAAGAAATGCCCATAGAGTTTGGAACATACCACATTTCTGTGGATTGAACAGTCTCTTGTTCAAGATTTAGTGGCTGGGTCTATTCGGAGGTGCAGTAGTGGGCAAAAACACGATGGATTGGAATGCTACTACGTGTGATTGCCAGTGCTTGTAATATTTGCATGATTTCCTTCCATCACCTTTTGTGTGCAAGATCTGGTTCATAAAATCTCCAAACTCTTGGCCATGAATTCTTTTATACATCAAAGCATATGATTTTTCCTACTCTCAAAGGGCTCATTCGCCACCACAAAAAATAAAACTGTTCGGCTGTATTGTACCTTCTCGAGCACGGATTTGTATCCAGTTAAGAGCGGGAAGGACAATGTAAATAGCCAAGTTATTTCAAATGTAGCCGTTAGTACCAGCATTGTGATCCTAAATTCAGAAATTACATGATTTAATATCACAAACCCACTTCTAATTTTTTTTTATTATTGTGAACTTGCTCGTGTATATCCTTTCCCTCTTGTGAAATATTACTTAGTTTGGTGCAATATCACGAAGGAGCAAGGCTGCCCCACAGGCAGGGAGCAGGCGTTCAAGGACCGGAATGCCATGTAAATTGTTGTATTCACACACTTTTCCAAGGTGCATTCCCACCCTGAATACAGTCAGAGCTATAATCCTATCAGGGATAGTGCACCGTTAATCCCTTCCCAACACCAATTCAAAGTTTGGATTAAAAAGATTTACTTTATTGTTCCGTTTAAATCAAATTCTATAAGTAATGGATCCTATTTCCTACCCCAGAGGCCCATCTAGATCTATGCAAAACCAATACCACACAAAGGTATATGACTTCTTAAAGTCAGGTATAGTCTATAAAACATCTACAGGTGATGGGAAGAAAAAAGACATAGCAAGTAATGCACAGATCAGGTACAAAGGCCACCCTTTGGGACTGAATACACAGGACGAGCACAGACCTCGATGTCTTGACAATCAGATGGAAAACAAGCATTTGCAACCCCACAGGTGTCGCTTTCCTGACCT
Source organism: Lissotriton vulgaris (assembly GCF_964263255.1). Lineage (NCBI taxonomy): Eukaryota > Metazoa > Chordata > Amphibia > Caudata > Salamandridae > Lissotriton > Lissotriton vulgaris. The sequence continues at coordinate 346,138 of NW_028253217.1, forward strand.
ATTGGCTTTGCCAATGCTTTTTAATAATACAGTGCAACATCGTCAAGCCTACGGAATGGCATGGGCACCATGTTTGCCACCTGGAGCAGCCCGAGAACAAAAAGCAACTGCAGGGCCCTTCGAAACGTAAAAAATAAAATATTTAAAGGGCTTGGAGGCGGTGGGTACAACAAAGGAGTTGGCGGAGGAAGAAAAGGACAAGCTTTAGGCAGGTGGGTGGGGTGAGGGGAATAAATGGCAAAAAAGCAGGCTAGGGAAAGGAATGGGCAGAGTAGGGCGGAGGGAGCAACACGGTGTGTTTTAATGGTAATGACAGAAACAGCACATGAAGGAGACAGCAAGTATGGAGTGAAGACAGCAATGCCAGGAGCGCACAGGGGCAGGTATTCAGGGCCAGACTGGAAACCAAAACCGGCACTGGCAAAGTGCTCGGCCAGCCCCCCGGTGGTTGAGGGTGTGGCCGAGCTGTTTGGCAGGGCCGGTTTCTGACGATTTTGTTACAGGGGCCGATATTGCAGCTATGCTGCAAAAACGGCCCCCCAGGGGCCGAAAACCAGCCCCCACCATGGCGGCCCACCGGGGAAATGCCTAATGCCCACTATGGCCATTCCAGTTCTGCAGGCATTGGAGAGGACTCAGCAGTACACCAAGGAGTAAGAAAACACATGCACTCTCATGGAGTGCTCAAAGCAAAAGGACATAATAGCTCCCTGAGTGCGAGGAGTGCAAAGTTACAACTCATCCAATCAAAAGTGTGGCAAAGAGGCTATGTTCCATGGGAGGGACAAACAAAAGAAGAAGAAGAAAAGCTACCGAATAAGAAGCAAGCAAAAAAGAGTGGCAAGAAAGCCAACCAGTAGTAAGCAAGCATGGCTTGCCATAGGTCTTTAGCAGACAGACAGCTAAAGGCTGCCTGTTGGCGAGAATAAAACACAGTACACCAACAGAGGTTTGTTAAACTTGCAGAGAAAATACTCACAGAGTCCTTCAGAGCCATGAAGCAGTGGCAGATCCAACGTCGGGTAGTCCCGTCCCGGCAGATGTAGGAGAAGGCCTTGTCAAAGTTCCGGTCTGGTGCACAGAAGGACACTTTCTCAATCGTCTGGTCCACTATCAGATCCTGAAAAAGTCAGATCCTTACATCAGAAGATGACTTTCAGAGATGTGATTTTGTCTGTGCTTGAAAGTGAGTCCAGACCTTCCTGGATTTACCAACATGGTCAGCTACACGATGAGCAGCCCGAAAAATATATTGAGTCAGCAAACCACAAGAAAGTTTCCCGGTCCCTTCAGAAGCCCGTGCTTGCTTCTCATATGAATACAGTTAGGCAGACCAGCAACAAATGGAAAGAAAATAGACAATTCTGGCCAACATAGTCTGTGGTAAGATCCAGATGACTTCTGCACATCCTAATTAAGGCAGTGATTTCATCATATGGCTTCCTGCCCAGAGCAACGGGAAAAAATAGGAACACAATTTGGCCACTGGATGAACCCACCCAGCAATTGATGTAACCAGGGAAAATAAAAATAGACCACACTTCTGTGCCTAGAAATTAATGTTGTGTCACTTTCGCACTTCTACCATTCCGAATCTAAAGCATTGCTTTGTTTGAGGTCAGAGATATGGGATATTCATGAGACACCTACATTGTTATGAAAGTCACGGTGAATAAACAAGTTATTTAAAAAAAAAAAAAGATTGCATGAAATAGCAAACATGTAAGAGTGCATGAGGAGAGCGGCAGAGATCTTACAAGCATGAGAAAGAGCGCAAGGCAATTTTTACAACTTAACGCTGTTAACGGAATCACCTTCGGGTGCACTAATGAGGAACTGATTTAGTCATGATAGGATGTCTCATCTAGCAAGGCATAGGTTTTCCCTGCTACTTTAAATTTCCTGTAACCTGTACTTGGACTGGCTGAAGATAAATTTACAGAAAGGAATTGATGGGGGCCAATGGCCGTCAGGTCGGCGGTGACAAGCCTTGAATCTAAGGTACTGGCCACATTATCTGCAGCCGAAACCATGGGAAGGGAAAAAAACACACACAGTCACTCTACTATGGAAGTAAAGGAATGAATCAAGTGCAGGGTTTGAAGTTTTCAAAAGCCAATTTTTTAAGTCCTCATTAAAAGGAGCATTTGAGAGGCGTCACAGTAAGCAAGCACCATAACGAGGCACCTAGCCTTGAGGAGGTCGCGGACCCCTCTTCATGACTCACATTGCCGACAGACAATGGTGGGATTAGGCCGGGCTCCAGCCTCTTACCACTGCAGGGACCCCTTTTAAATTGCAGCCAGTAACACAGGAGCCAACCACGAAGGAGAATGATCGAATGTGTCCCTTCTAATCCAAAAGACAAAGGGATTTTATGGGCCGTAAAGCACGTGACCGTTCCTACCCCCTGCCCAGACAGAACCCCCTTAGCCTAGCAGACTAGCAAGGGCACAAAAGCAGCACAAAAGTCTTACAGAGGGAGGTGGATGGGGGCACCCAGGAACTGCTGAGCAAGAAGTTCTTCCAAAGGGACAACAAAACCACACTCCCTTTCTCACACCCCTTACTCATAGGGCCCTGGCGCGTCCCTACCCACAACTCCTTTCTCCAGCTCTGGCGCAGGCGGACTCACTTCATACGGCTCCAGACCGCAGGAAAGATGAAAAACCAGAAGAGAAATCTCCCAGCAACGCTGAAGAGTGGTCTGCATTGTTTCTGGCGGGGTGGCGAGAAGGCCGGGACCCCCTACAGTTGGATAGACGCCCTCACCTCTGTTGTGGAGAGAGTTGGAGGAGAGAGCTAATCCTTAGAGGCTCTCCCATCTCTTCTTGTTGCTTTGAGAGCGATTGCACGAATCTGTGTAAATTCTGAATATACTGCTGTTTGCTGTTGCTAAGAAAGAAGCTTTTAGTCCCTAGGGTGGCAAGTGAAATATCGCTAAGTGGAACAGTGTTCAATAGTTAAAGTAACACTAAAAAATGCCAGTACTTCATCATGTTTTGAAATTATTTTTGGGGGTGAAGTGTGGGCGGTCAGGAAGGAAGATTTTTGTGAATCATCTAAAGGGTCCCAAACGACTTTAATTTTTTTTCCTCCTTTACACTGGACAGAACTCTGTTGCAGGCGCACAACTCAACAAAGCTCAGATAGAACCAGTGGGCTTTTTATTACTGAACTGTGCAATTCTATTCAGGTTCTTTATGTATATTCTGCAAATAAGAGAAAGAATGGAAGAAAAGCTTATACCACATCATTCGGCAAGAGTGAAATTCAAGTTTCAAAAAACAACATGGATCAATTTCCTTTACAATAAGTTTTCAAAGTACATGATTCATTCACTGCCTAGGTGTTCCTTCACAATGTTAGACCAGAATTTCACCTTTTGCACAGACCGAAAGATTGCCTCTTCAACTGTTCAACTTCGACAGCAAATAAAAGTATGAATCTTTAGCAACTAATACAACAGTAAAGCAAAATAGAAACAAAAATGAAAGAACATACATTTACAGTAACGTGGCACAACATAAAAAACACACTTTAAAGATCACTCCAGATCATTTCTCTTCCAACACTTAGGTCATTAAGCCTACAATGCATGACCTGGCCACACGTCTGGGGGTGGGAGCCAGGAGCTGTGGAGTGTGAATAGCTGTTAGACCTATCTCAATGTTGCTAAAAATCTCATCTCATCCATGCCAGGATCTGATTTTAACCCTGATTGATCATTCTTTGCGCGAGATGTAAGGATCAAGGCACTGGCTGTCTCACTTCTCATCCCTTGATCACCCTATAAGATTCCCAGAGCTTCTTGCTGTTTCAGTTGACGCATAATATGAGGCGTTTATTATCATTTATGAATGAAAGCGTAGCTGACTTCCCTCTTACTTAGCATTGTTACCAGTTTGTCGGTAGACTTCCGTCCAATAGTAGCCATTCAGACTGGTTTGGTTCTTCCAGTACAAAGAAGCAACATATTTCCAAACTCAGATGGACAGCAGCGGTCATGCTGAACAATCCTACTAGGTCATTAAATGGCAAGTCTGCCCTTGTAAGTCTCAGATCCTTTCCATGACCCTCTATTACAGTTCTGAAATTTTAAGCAAAGTGGTCAAATGTAATAGTAGGGCAACACTTTCACACTCTCCAGCACCTTTAGGAACTATCTCGAAAATTGCAGAGACCATCATCATAAACTGATTAATAAAGCTGAATTCTATAATGTCCACTACTTTTAAAATGTCTACTGATGAAAAAAAGATGTTCCATCTATGTGATGTTTTATAATCAACGGCGGACCTCATTGGGGGTATAGGGCATTTCCTCACCTCACCCTGACATACATTTAGATCTAATGCGTATATGAGGTTTTTCCTAGTCCTAGTGAACTCGGAGAATCAGGCAGAATAGAACATTTTCCAGTAGTAATTGTCTTATGTTTCAGTGTGTCCTTAAATCAGGGTGTGTAAAGCCCTTGGAGACTCTTGGGACACCCATAACTGATGAGGTGTCCAGCGTTGTTCCTTTATGGCAAGATCTAGGCCATATTAAAAAAAAAAGAAAATCACTCCTCTTACGGACATTTCTCTCCTTGTGGCTGCTCCTCATTAAACTAATATTGAGGAGTACAACTTTCCCCTCCCACCAGATCTGATCTTTCACTTCCTTATCCATTCTTCTTCTCTGGTCACTACGTTTTTCAAGTTACACCTGCGTTCTCCATTATTCAGAACATCAACTGTTCCAGATCACCCTTCTCCCTTTGGAGAGCAGTCATTCTTGTCCTTTTTGTATTTCCAGGCGGCTGCAGTTGCCAGTGCCTCCATTCGCTCTTCAGTCTTCTCTGTGTTGGTTTCCAGGCAAGATTCTTAGGAAAACAGTTTGTCAATGAAGTTATTCAGCCATTTGTCCACTGATGCCTTTGTTGTCCAAGCAGCGTTGTCATATTTTACCCGTGAGGGGCATTTCTTCGGTATGCCTGCCAAACAGAGATTTGTAAAGTGCAACAGGTACTCCGAAAAGAGTCCCAGTGCTCGACTCACAGGAAAAAGTTATACCTGAGCAAAAAGCCAGGTTTTCAACATTTTCCTAAAAATCTGATTAGACTCCACAAGGCGAAGAGGAAGATTATTCCAAGCAGAAGGCACAAGAAAAGAAAAGGAGTGCGCCACTTTCCAGGCACAACTGATCCTTGACACCTCTGCCAGGGTAGGTTTGGAGGAGCAGAGTTCCCTATTGGGAAAGTAAAAAAAATTCTTGTTACAAGATACTGAGGAAGGCTCTAAAGCTCAGTATCAATTTCTTGAATAGAATCTGTTTCTTAACTGGGAGCCAGTGTAAGGGACGGAAGATACGGGGAAACCCTCGTTTTGAAAGGAAGATTATGAAGAAGCTGTGCCGCTGTATTTTATACAACTTGCAGCCTTTTATTAAGTCGTCTGGCATGCCCAAGTATATAACATTGGCATGCTCCAGCCTTGAAGTAATTAAGGGCTGGACACTATTTTCCTGTCCAGTAAGGAAAGGAAATGCAGAAATGTAATGTGTATCTAAAGTTAGATATGTTGTGTTACTTTGAAATGCCACTTCATATGCTTTCAGCCTTTTCCTTCTTGATCACCATGGATGAGGGAGCAGCACCACATTAAAACACACAAAAGGCGATGGGAGGCTGCTTGCAATAAGTCTGACCACTGGCAATAGCTCGGGTAGTGCCCCAACACATCGTTCTCTAGCTCACCTCACCACCCCTGTTTGGAAATCAGTCTTGACCCCGTTCCTCATGGGAACAATCCAGTCTGAACTGCCAGGCCAGGACCTTCCTCAATCGGAACCCAAGCAACCCAGGACGTATCAGCTGGGTACAGCTTGGCCCCAGTGACTCACTGAGCTCGGGACCCATGTCTGGACATACCGATCCCACAGACTGCTGATGAGCCCATAACTAGGGTGAAACTGGTCCAGAGTTGCTTGTTCCAGGTTCGGGGAGGACCTGGCTTGGCAGTTCGAGCTGGACGTTCCCAAGGGAAGGGTCAAGACTGATATACTTTATACACTGACAAGGATTAGAGTGCAGCAGAGTTGATGGTTTCCACCTAAAACAGTTTCATCAAGGATCTATTACAAGGATTTGAATGTTGCACTGCATTGGTCACATATACATTGACACGGCTAGTCATGCCTCTTCTCTTCACACAGGTGTTGAATTAATTCCAAACGTCTTCAAATGTATTCACACTGTCGTGTGCTACTGCCACAGGCTCCTCCATGTCGCAGAGTGACCTTATTTTGTTCCACCAAAGATTTAACAATGGAGGATTCGCCTGTTTTCAAAACTGAGTACCTAATAATTAGAGCGCCAGGTTTGATGGTATTTATTTTTTTGACATTTCTGTCTGTACTTATTTTTGCTAATTTTATCTGTATTATTCCATATTTATTTTGGGTTTTGTGGAAAAATTAAGCTGAAATGAGTACATTTCCATGTTTATTTAACCAATAAATATATACTCAGGCTTGAATGCCTGCAAGATTTCAGTGATATGAACACCCGCAGAAGATAAATCAATGCACTTATATGAAAATATGCACGATTCAGTATCAACCTTGTGCATATCTACTTGTGTTAAAGCCTCTATACTAAAAATCTTTTTTTTTTTTAACACCCTCACCTATGTTATGTTATGTTATGTTAATAGTTTTTATAAGGCGCGCAGCTGCCCCAGCCAAGGGGCGTCCCGGCGCCTGATCAGGTACCACAACATAACAAATCGATGCTGGGGAAAGAGAAGAAGGAATCATTCAGCAATTGGGAACAAAAAAGTTTTTATGGCGCGCCTAAAGGGAGTAAGGCTGTTCAAGGCTCGAATATGGACAGGGAGAGAATTCCACAATCCTGCCGCTAATACTCGAAAGGAGCGGCCTCCCATCCTACTCAGTCTAAACCGCGTATTAACCGCCAGATGGAGAGATTCCGATCTAAGAGACCGCGTAGGGACATATGAGGAGACAAGCTTAGCGAGGGCTGGAGGAGAGGAGAGCTTCAAGATTTTAAATGTCAGGCAGAGAGCCTTAAATTTAATTCTCTGTCTGACCGGCAGCCAGTGGAGAGAGGTCAAAACTGCAGAGACAGAGCACTGTCTAGGAAGGCCAACGATGGCACGTGCCGCGGCATTCTGCACCCTTTGCAGTCTAGTAGCCTCCGCCTGATTCACTCCGAGCAGCAGCGCACTCCCATAGTCCAGCCGCGAAATAATGGAGGCTTGGACCACCAGTTGCCGAGTAGGGGGGTCGAAGAATTTGAGGACCGGTCTCAGCCCTCGCAGAATACCATAACAGGTAGCTGCAACCTTCTTCGTATGGCTGGTGAAGGAGAGTGTAGGATCCAGCCAGACCCCCAAGTTCTTAACTTCGGCAGCTGCGATGGGAGTCACCCCCAATTCTGGAGGCCACCACTGGTCTCCCCAGAGCTCCGCCTGTTTTCCTAAAATCAGGACCTCGGTTTTTTTGGCATTTAACTGCAGACAGTTAGTTCGCATCCAATTTGCCACGGCTATGAGTCCTGCACGGAATCTGGGAGCGTTCACCTCGGGATCCCCGCTGAGTGTCACCGCCAGCTGCGTGTCGTCGGCATACGATGTCATGGTTAGGCCACATTGTCTGACGACTGCAGCCAGCGGTTTCACATATAGGTTGAACAGAGTGGGGCTCAACGCAGAGCCCTGCGGAACCCCCAGCCCCAGAGGATGGAAAGAGGACTGACCAGGTGGAATAGCCACTTTAAAAAACCGGTCCGAGAGGAAAGAGCGAAACCATTGGAGAGCAGACCCCTCAATTCCCACTTCCTCCAACCGCTGGATCAGAATGTCGTGAGACACCGTGTCAAACGCGGCGCTCAGATCTAACAGGAGGAGCGCCGCTGTTTGCCCAGCATCTAGCACCGTTCGCAAGTGCTCGGTCATAAAGAGCAGTGCAGTTTTGGTGCTGTGTTGTGCACGAAAACCATTCTGGGTCTCGTCTAGAATGTTATTTCGAGAAAGGTGGGCAGACAAGATGGAGTTCACGTGTGCCTCAGTAACCTTAGCGATCCAGGGCAGAAGGGAGATGGGAAGGTAGTTTTCTGGTAATAGGGGGTCAAGGTTAGGCTTCTTTAAAATTGGGCTGACCACTGCCTGCTTCCAGGAAGAGGGGACCACACCCGATGTGAGCGATAAATTGATCAGATCCAGTATAGGCTCACGACATAGGGGAGGAAGGAGTTTGAATAACTCTGGCTTCAGCGGATCTAATGGAGAACCGGATTTAATTTTGAGGCTCAGAGTATCGAAAACCTCGTCAGACATTACTGGCAGGGAGGACAGGGTTTCATGAACCGTAGCCATCACACCAGTTTGCTCAGCACCGGGCACAGATGACATAAATCCTCAATAGATTGCCTGCACTTTCTCCACGAAAAAGGATGCCAGACTTTCACAGTGAGAGTCCGTGCAGATTTCCACTGAGGTGGCCCGTTTCCCCATAAGGTCTTTGAGAACCTTAAAGATTAATTTAGATGGGTTGGGGCTATTCTGAAATTCGAAAGCATAGTGTGCGGCCCGGGTTTGACAGATTGTGCTGTGATAGATCTTAAGCTGGGCAAAATACAAAGATTTCAGGGTTGGATCAAAGGATTTCCTCTACGCCCTCTCAGCTTGCCGGCACGTTCTCTTAAGCTCGGCAAGAGTATCATTATACCATGGGCTGGGAACTTTAGCATGGCATTTCGACCAGCGCATCGGTATAAGAGAGTCAAGGGCGGCTAGGACCCAGTTACGAAACTGCTCATATCCTTGTTCCACATTCAGCAGATTGCCCAGGGGCTGCGCCTCCAAGATCTTAAAAAACTCCTCCAGTTTGAGCTTATGCCAATTTCTTTTAAGGATCAGTCTATCCACAGGTTTAAATTGTGGGTCATCTATAGGGCATGAAACTTTAACCAACAGATGATCAGTCCAGCCTACCACCATCGGGTCAGAAACCGTAGCCCGCTCCAGTGTAGTAAAGAAGGGGTCAAGGATATGACCTCCTATGTGGGTAGGGGAGGTAACTAGTTGGTTCAATTGCATGGCTTCAAGGTCCGCTAGGAAGGTATTAATAGGTGCTGATGACCTCTGATCAAAATGGATATTGAGGTCGCCTACGATGTTAAAATTAGCACATCTTGGAGCTAAAGAGCTGACCACGTCAGCAAGAGCGGCCTTGAAGACAGTGTCGTTCCCTGGCGGGCGTTAAATAAGCATGCCGCTAAGAGTAAACTGATGACTGAAGGCTACCTTAAAAGAAGCGCTCTCACACGCTGGTAAGTCAAGAGCTTTCCATTCAGCCGGAAAGCAAGATTTTATCACCATAGCTATGCCACCCCCTCTAGAAGTGCGGTTAGAGTGAACACTGTGTAGTTGGAAGGGAATGCCAGATTGATTATTGCAGTGTCCGCATCTTGAAGCCAAGTCTCAGTGATGAAGATGAGGTCAGGAGAGTCCATTTCGATCATATCACGTAAGGACTGATGGTGCTTGACCAACAATTTCACGTTCAGACTCCATATGCTAAGTACACGCTCAGAAATATTAGTACGTGTACTTGGGGCATTCCTTTCCACAGAGCGCACCCCGGAGGGGGTATCAAGTGACAAACTGCCACAGGCACAGTCATAAGGGCCCGACAGCGGGTGCACAGGATCATGACCACACACCGAGAGCCTCTCTCTAATTGAAAGAAGAGCGGCGCGATTGTACCTGAGCGTCACAGTATTCTGCATGGTGGTATGATGACTAAGTGCCAGAGTCCAGGCCCCGCTCACGCTTCCTCGACGCGGACGAGCGCAGACGGGCAGGACTCTGGCACGACTCCAGCTAAGCGACGGCGTCCCACAGCGCGGTCCCGCTGCGCGGGAGAGGACGACTTTAAGTAGGTGTCGCAATAAAGAGCTCGAGCGTCGGACGCTCCAAGATGGCGCCCGCCTAAATTTCCACTCACCCAAGCCAAGATGGCGCCCACAAGAGTCCAACCCCGGGACCCGGACCAGCCAAACGGCGGTGCGCTTTCCGAAAATTAAGTGCAGGTAAGGGGACGAGTACCCAGGCAGAGTAATGGTAAAAACAGGGGAGAATCCAAACAAAATAACGAAAATGCAAGTAAGGTAAATTTAAAAACACAGCGCACTGGCAGCGCGACCTGCGCTAAAGCAGCACCTATCAATTCACAGAGCTATTGGCCTGGCAGTCATGGCAGACATTATTTAGAACTACTCAAAAAGCAATCCAATTTCCGTTTTTATCCACATTTAAAAATTAATACAGACAAGAAAATAAATGTGTTCTGTCTGTATTTATATGTAAAAATTCAGTACAAACGGACAACAGGAAGCCTTACTAAAAATCTAGCCACCCAAAACATCTGTGTAATGATCTTACCAATTACAGATCCAAATGGTAGGAACTGCAATCCCCCATGCATTTAACCAAAACCACCAGTAAATTGGGTTCTAATGAAATTACAGTTATATCTTCTGAGATCATAAATATAATGCCCAGGCCTCTGAATCTTTGGACATGTCCACCACCGCCACCGCCCGTGCAGGTAAGAGCAGTGGGGCCGGGTGGGGGGATTTCAGCAGACGACGACGCAAAGGTAAAATTAATTATTTATTTAATTTCCCCTTGTGATCTGTTGAATCACCCCCACCCCACCCCCAACCCGGCTCCACCGCTCTTACCTGCACGGGCGGATCATGGTCCACCACTGGTGAGCCGTGGTTCCTCTTTCAGCACAGCCTCTACAAAAAGTAAACACATACTCCAACCACAGCATTTAATCTGACCGGTGTAAACTCCACTGCATTAGTGTTCTATATGTGTTTTCCTTCTGTTGTGTTCATTGGGAAGATTTTGCATCCCTAGTTAAAATGATGTCCCACATACTTTCCGAGGTCTTCTTGTCCAGATCTGACTCTCATCTTTCCATATATTTATGTTTGACTTGCCCACCCTGGGCAAACAGTATGTACATGTCCGTCATGCCCTTTGAAACACATTACTCAGAAATACGTGTCTTGCATTTTTTTTTATTACTGCCTTTTTCCATAGATTAATGTGATCAGCTCATTAAAGCAACTGGGGTAATCTAAAATTATTAATAGACTGAGAGTAAAAATCTGTTACATTGGCCTCACTGCTCTCGGGAGCCACATCATGAAACACGTTGCCTAGTAACGGCGGGGATGCCTGCGTCCATCTCGGAAACCTGGCGTCTGCTATTCTCGGGGTGAGGAGGAATCGGGATTGTGTATTATAGGTAACACAGTGGACAGATGTGTGTGGCGTTTTGTGACAGAATACCACAATATGTGATAACTTTACTGTTTTAACCACTTTACCCTAGTGTTCTACAAATATCTATAGCTGGATAGATTTAAGAGTCCTTCTGTCTAGGGATCTATGTTTTAGTGGTAATCACAGCATGCAGGGCAGTGAAATAACTGAATAATGGTGTTCTATCAAAAGCCACAGCTTAAGGCAGTGGTCTTCAAACTTCTTAATTTAGCGACCCCTCTGTTAAAAACAAAAAACTCACCCCCTCCTCAATTTTTTCACGTGTCTGCTAAATTGGCAATGTTTAAATACGTCTAAACATATTGCAGTAAAGCTATGTTGCCCTTTTGGACATGCACTCCCAGTCAGGATATAAATAGTGATGGCCCATTATACAGTGGCTTACTGCGGCTCTTGTTTTTAACACTTAAAACAAAGCATGATGCTTCTCTTTACCAGAGACTGGGGCCCCCCACTGAGATCACTTAAAGATCCCCCGCCTCCAGGGCGTTGCAGTCCCACCCTGCAGTTTGTAAACCTCTGGCTTAATGTGAGGCTCCTTCTTACTTCTTGTGAAAAAAGCACGTTTTTGCCATCGGAAATAGCTGGAAACCAGAAGAAGCATTTGCAAATTTGATAACGCCAGTCCATATTGCGCCAATCGAGCAGGCTCACACTCTAGGCATGGAAAAGGGCTCTCCTACACACAGTAGCGGTTTCACCATTAGGGCGTTTGGGCGTTGCCCCACCTATAATTATCAGGCAATTTATTCGAGCGGCGCGTTAATAAAAGTTTTATAAATTAATGCGCCGCTCAAATAAATTGCCCGATAATTATTGCCCTGCGGCCGTGGTGTGTGTCATCGACTTGGACAGTATGCACTGTCTGACACTGGGTGGCGCTGGACTGACTCTGTGCCGGCACAGTGCGCACTCACTGCGCATGTGGTGTTTGCCCGGCAGGGCTTTTTTAACTAGATAACTATGTGGTTTTAAAAAAAACCACCGATTAGGGGTTTGCCTGCCTAATGCAACGTACCCCATTGCTGAAAAAACGAACGACGTTTTTTCAATGCTCAGCCCAATCCTGATGCTACTTTCTTTAGAGAGCAGCTCTCCTCTAAAGAGAGCAGCATCAGGATTGGCTACTACTGTCTCTCGTCATCGGCAAGTTGGCAGCCATCAGTCTAGGCGCCAACGGGACCCCAGAGCAGAGATGGTGCGGACCCGGTCAAGTGAAGACAAGGTAAGTTTTTTATTTTATTTATCCCCACCCCCCTGTGAGCGAGCCGTGACTGTCTAGAAATAAACCGAGGCTAGCCCGAAGCTTTCTAAACTCCGAAAATTGTGTAAATACGTGAGTAGCAATAACATTTTCTTTAACTGCATTTGAAAGCATTTTCAACAAGTAGGAAACTTCAGCAGCCGAACACTTTTCATGCCATCTATGGTAATACCTTCAAGTAAACATAGCTTGAATTCCTTGACTGTAAAAAGCGTAATGTAGCTAGAGATACAGGAGGTGGATAAGTGCTCGCCAGACACGCAGCCATCCACTATTTATTTTTGCATGGTGATGGGTGACTTATTATGTTTTTATGATGAAGGGCGTTCTGAGGTGGCACAACAGTACCAGAATGCGAGAGTACAGTTATATAATACGGGCTGGGGCTAGCAGGGTTTGCGACTGCGAGCTCTAGAGCTGAGTGCGGGAGGCAAGGAGGGGGGTGTGTCAGACCACATTTACAACACTCCCCTCTCCCCGCTGGAAACAACTACCTGCACGCACGGCCGGGACTGCAGTGTGCTGAGCACGAGAGCTCTCGGTGTGCACGCCGTGGGGTGGGGACAGGGGTGAATGAATGGCACTTCAGCGGTGAGGGGTAGAAACAGAGCTCTGGGAAGTCATCCGAATAGTGAAGGAGGGCAGGGCCGTCCTGAATAGAAGCAAAACTCTTGCAGATTAGGTTCAGATCACCCTGGGGAACAGGCAGCGCCCATGGAAGTAGGACAAAACTGTCCGGAGGTCGGGGGCAGGGAGAGCTCTCTGGGATTAGAGTAGAGCACAAAGGTGACTGGCGCGGAGCCCCCTAAAGGGTATGGTGACCTCATGGGTAGGAGCAGAGCAAAACACCTCTGGGGCCGAGAGAGAGCCCGTAGAGCCAGTGCAGAACTCTCTGGGGGGCAGGCAGTGTACGTCTCATGGGGCACAGTATTATTCTATGGGGCAGGTACACATCTCAGGAAGCAGAGCAGTACTCTCGAGTGATAGGAGCATGTCACCACTTTGAAAATCTACCAGCCGCCACTGAATAGTACAGAACTTTTCGCCCCACCACTTTGAAAATCCACCAGCCGCCACTGCCTACACATACAAATATGTGGGAACAATCCCTCCCTTCAGACTTTAAGGTCTGCCACAGTAACTAAGTGCATTATTCGCTGAAGCAGCAACCAAGAGGCACGCAGCAGCTTGCAAATTAACTTGATATTTGCAGTGCGCACCAGCCTGGTTGCGGAAGCGACTAGAAGTCCTTTTATAAATCCATGCTGATTTTGACTAGCTTTTATACTTTTGATGTCCTTGGATTTACACTAGGAACGTAAGTCCTGAATACATATAAATATTTGTTTCTTTCTACTGAATACGCATTTACTGTTTTTGTTGTATTATTTACCTTATCAATTTCAGAAACAGTGTTTAACCCCTTGCATGCTGATGACAGCCCCCGTCCGGAATGCAGCACAGAGGGCGTGTGCTGATGACGGCTGGGGGCCGTCATGAACCCGCCCACTCTTTAGAAGTGCCGCACAGGCGCAGAATCGCAGCCGCACGCAAGGGTTTAAGGTACTACATTTTTTTTATTTTTTATTTTTACTACTGCATATTTTGTTCATGAACAAAATGTTCTTCTATTTTTGGACTGCTTTCTGAAAGTTATTTATTGCTCATGTACTTTTAAAAAACAAAAACATTTTAATAAAGAATTGTGATGAAAAAAAGAACAGCAGTGGACAACCTTGTTGAAGGACTATTGTGGCCAAAATAGTGAGCCGTTGACGCTCCGAGCAACACCTCAGAGTATCAGGCAATGAAATGCCAAAACGTCTTCTTGAACTCTCTCTCAGATTTCTACCAGAGCCAAAGACTAAACAATAACAGTAAATGCAGCTAGCAAAACTCACCATTAATTACCACCAAAGCACAACATGTAAAATACTTCTATACATATTTGTGCATTTGTGAATTGTTATTTTTTTAGAGTGCGGTGCACTCTTCTGCAAACTTCAGAGCTCTATTTTGGCATGTTCGTGTTGGCATTTCTTCATATCTTTGGGTGACGTCAGGATAAAACCCAATAAAGCATTCAGTGGCATACTTTTGACACTCTCTGTTTTTAGATTCTTTTAGTCAGCACCCATTCTGATCTTAACTCCAATTAAGAACTTAAGATGTATCAGACCACCTTGGTTTGTGAATAGATCACACTACTCGTGACAGGCGAATACATGTGGTTCATATCTCCCCCTTCATACAGAAATCTAGATTCTAGCAGAATATGCAGTAAAACTTAGATATAATAAACAAAGCTCTTTCCATTCTTTGCCTTAAAGGCAACATGGAGCCAATGTGTATTGTTTCTTGCGGGAAAATGGAGATATTTGCACAGATACCTGTGCTCTGCCTCACTCTCTTCATTAGTATATGTGTCTGTCTCGCCATCTGGCAGTGTCTGCTTTTTGGTTGAGCCTACCAGACAGCACAAGCTTTCTGATTACAAAAGACATATTTTGGAATTTTCAATAACATACAAGGGCATGGAGCCCGCCCATTGCTTACCATTGGTTGCCTTTCCTGTCACTTATTTGGCTACTTCTTATTAGATTTTGTCAATGTTGTGTTTTCCCTCCCTTGGAGCATAGCCTCTTTACCCATCTTTTTTTTTACATTTGGCTTTTATGCTTTGACTGCTTGCTTATCCGGGAACTACATACTTCTTTTTGCTTAAGCACTCTGAGAGGGCCATCTGTTTTCCAGCTGTCTCCTACATGTGCTTCCCTCCTCCTCTTGCTCTCTCTGCCCATGTGTTTTTCTCCCTCAACCCACAATCCTGTTGCTCTCTTTTGCCTGTGTTGCTTCACCTCGACCCATTCCCAATCTGCTCAACCATTAATTTTTGTTATGCTTTTTTGCACTTCATTTTAAAACAGTGCTTTCACTCTACTTTTTGACGGCTCCATCTTGAAACAGTAAATAAAAAAACATGTCTTTTTGTCGGCTACTGCATACAAGTTCAAAGAATGCACGTACCTACAAAATGAGGCAGTGGCTGCATCATCACAATTTCTTTTTGCCACAATTGCTATACAGTATGCTAGAAAAGAGCAGACAAGACCTATTGGCTTTGCCATGCTTGTTGCATACAGCCATTTGTTTCAACATCTGGCTGTCAGAGTTTGGAGCTTCAAGTACGAGTTCCTTTTCACACTAATGTCCCTCCGACAATCTCTCTGCATTCACCACTCTCCCTGCATTTGTTCCTCAATTCGCTGGTCTGCCTAGCTTCCCTGCTCTGCTTGTGCCAGTGTCTAGCGCTTCCTGGATTTTACTGTCACTGGTTCTGTATCTCTGTCTCAGTCTATGCCCCGGTCAGTCTCTAAATGTATTTCCATGTCTGTCTCTGCACCTGTAAACCTATGTCCCGGTCAATGCTTCCACCCATCCATCCATCTACCCATCTACGCATCCGAGAAACCCTTCTGCAGTCTTCAGTGCTGGAGGTCAGCACACCCATTTGCGACACAAGCCCTCATCTCCCCTCTATTGCAAAAATGAGGCCCTGGCAGGGGTGCATCACACACCTGGGAGGTGCAACTAATAACATTATAAGTAGTCCATTACTACCAGATTTTTGAGTTGGGATCAAACAGGGGGCGACCAGGCTAGAGGGTTTTAAATGTTGACACATTCTTCACAACTGGCCTGAGATCCAGCTACAGCCACATGGGAAGGTAAAACTGGAACCAGCCATCACCATGCTGACAACACAGTCGCTTCGACAGCCTCTCTCTCCCCAACAAATGCGCACACCAATTATTTAGAAGAAAAAAAATTGCTCGCTGATGTGCTGTGCCAAGCAAAAAACATCTAAACTGGGATCCGTGGTTCCCAAAGGAACAAATTGAGGAGAGATGTAAAAACGGCTGACCAGAGCATCTTTTAAACAGAGTATGATGCAGTGTCGAGGTAGAAATGCAGAACGTCCAACAGCATAAAAAGGCCTGGTCTTCCTCATGCTTGGTCAATTGCTCACGCATTCTTTTGTCAACTGAGTAACAATGATCCAAGCCCGGCATCATAGAGTCACACCACTAATGCAATAAGGGCACAGTAATCCAATTTCGCTTTTAATGCATGAGAGAAAATCCTAAAATGCAGGTGGAGTGAAAGAGTAGGGTGTGGCAGGGGCGGCTCCTCCATATTGGCAGAGGAGCGTCGCCCCAGAGCCTGTGCCGGCAGATGATACATAAAATGACAATAACTCAGTTATTGCCATTTAATTTATGCTGTCTGTCTGAGCCCCGCAATAACTATAGGGCGTGGTGGGCGGGCATGTCAGGGAGGAGGAGTAGAGTGCACTCATAAGTGCACATTTGTGCTTAGTCGGCCGCCCTAATCCTGCTAAACACACATGCCCACTTATGTTTCTCCAACCCGGCTGTATTACTCAGCAGGGTTGGAGAAAAGGCACATGCTCCAATGCACCCTGTTAGCGGCAAACTAGGCCGCTCAGACCAATCCTGGCGCAGCTCTCCTATGAGAGCAGCATCTGGATAGGGTGTGAAGCCTGCTCCCCAGAGGGCCCATCCCCTTTCGACCCGACGGCAACGAGAGGAGCAGCGAGGCGGCCATCAGCGGGAGAGGAGCAGCAAGTAAGTTTTATTTTATTTCTTTTATATTAATTCAACGCTCCCGCCCCCCCCTCTCCCGCCCTAAACTCCTGCCCTCCCCCGTGGCCGCACTACCAATTAAGATAGGCGGCTGCTGCCATTGAAGTCGAGACGTAAAAGATCTGCAGATGTTTAACTCCTTCCGTGCTCATGACGAGCTCAGCTCGTCATGAGGCACGGTGCTCGTGTGCTCATGACGAGCTGAGCTCGTCATGAGCCGTGGAACGCTCACACGCGGGGATAATTCCCCTGCTGTGCTGAACTTTCCACGAAAACGGGTGTGGCCGTGACGAGCTCAGCTCGTCATGAGCACACGAGCACTGTGCCTCATGACGAGCACACCGGGGTGCTGTACGCACCCCCCAGCACAGCAGGGGAATTACCCCCGCTGCAAAGGGGTTAAAAAGAGAGGTGCGGAGGTCAGTTGCAGCGCACTGATATGCACATCACAACCTCCACCTTCATTGTTACTGGACTCCCATTTTTTATTATTGTAACAATAGAAAATAAGACCCTATTGTTCACTATTGCAATAATTTAAAAAAAAGGCTGTCCCACATGGCGCAAGTTCTAGATCTCAGTTTCCTGTTTCAGTGCAGGAAGTGGAAAGAGGTGATGTTTCTTCCCAAATTATCCATCTCTATCCAGCAGCTGAAGGTAAGTGGAAAAATCTGTCAGATGTGTGTGTGCATGCAAGAGAGAAAGTATATGTGCAAGTGTGAGTGAAAGTGAGGGAATGAGGGGGATTTGATTGAGAATAAGTGAGTGAGTGATATTCAGTATAACTGTAACTGAAAATGAACAAGTCTGAATCAGTGAGAATAAGTTTTAGTGAGTGTGACTGATAGAAGCAGTGAGATGCGAATGAATGAGTGTGAGGAAGTGCGGGTAAGTGAGTGAATATGGGTGTCAATGAGTGACAGAATAGAAGTGAGCCAGGGTAAGTCAAAGTGCATTTGTCAGTGTAATACTCTTGCAAATCTGTTGCAAGCCATTGCATACTGGAGGTAAATCTGGTCTCATGGGGTGCCTATGCCAAAATTCTGGCAGCGACACACTGGAGGTAATTCTTGTTGTAAGGGTCATTCGTGGCAGAATACTGGTGCAGGCACCTGTGGTAGAATACTGTTGCTGACACACTGGGCATAATTCTTGGCATAAGAGGCACCAATGGTAAAATGGCAATTTGGAAGTAGCTCTTGACATATGGTGTACCCATGGCAAAAGGCTGGAGCTGCTGTACTGGAAGTAACTATTGATTTAAGAGTCACCAGGGGCAAAATGCTGGCATTGGCACAATAGGGGTAATTTATGGCATAGGGGACACCCATAGCAAAATGCTGTCGCTAGCATAGAGAAGCTAATTCTTGGCGATAGGGAGGGCCGCCAAGCAAAATGGTGTCTCTAAAGTACCAAAGATAAGGGGCTACCAAAGACATATTGGGGCACCCATGACAAAATGCTGGCCCTGCACAATAGGTAATTACTTGCATACAGAGGGTACCAACTGCATAATTTGAAAAACAAAAATGAGGTAAACTGCTGATGATTATGCTTCATTGACCTGGCACATGCAAAACGAATGAAAATAAGTGAGGGCATTTTGAATCAGTCTCAGAGCACGGATGTGTGAACACAGCTACAGGCATAGATTCTGGTTAAACAAACAGTGCAGTTGGAAGCAATGAGTTGTACTGTGTATATAAAAACTTTTTTCCAACAGGTTGCTGTTGCCCCTTTTCCTTGTATAAAATGTGTAATTAGCTTACATTTTGGCGCCACCTGGTGGAAATACAATGTAATGCTGCAGAAGTGACATTGAGTAAAAAACAACTTATCACGTAACTTGGGCCAGATTTACTAATATTTTGCGTCATGGTTGCACCACTTTTGTAGCACATCCATGACGCAAAATGTTAGTAGGTATTTACACAAAGCCATGCAAGGGGGGATTTGCGCTGGCTTACGTGGCTTTGTAGAAATAAAATTATAATGAAACGCAATGCAGCAGCTTGCACTGCATTGTGTTACATTTCATTCTGGGAGGCAAAACATAGGCATTCCCATGCACCCACCCATGGATTTCACACAATCCCAGATTAACAACGGTTTGCAAAACTGGGATTGCGTGAAATTGCTACACCTCCCAGAAGATGGCGTAACAAGAGAAAAAGGTTTTTTTCTCCTTGTTATGTCCTATTTCTATTAGTGCTGCAATAGAACACACAGAAAGAGGAAAATGCTTTGAGAGATTGTTTTTGTGCATCAAGGTATCCGTTCCTGACCAAAAACAATTCTCCTTGTAACACAGACACCCTTGAACTGTGGTGCCAAAGTGCCTGTGATGGAGCTCGGCTGCCTGAAGGGCGCCAGTGTTATGAGAGAGCAGACGTGTACCATTTCTAGATATGACGCATTTCTGCTCTCTCCATTTCACGCAACGCAGCAATGTGTCTTGCTACAATGCGTTGAGGGGCCAAGAAACAAAAACAGTTGATATTAGAAGCAAGGTGGCCGTAGTGAATAGGTAAGGCAATGTATTTAGCTTAATGCTAACCCCATAAAGGTAAATACCTTGCCAGGTTCCCGGCAGTGCAGGGACGTCTGTGCAGCACCTGCCTGCAGGGTCTTGATGGCTGGACACGGAGACAGACACAATCACACGCAGTGTCCCTCTGTCCTTCCTTCAACCCCCCCCCCCCCCCTCCCTTAAGAGGACTGTGGTCGGCCACTGCAATTAGCTTAAGGTTATTACATTAGGTTGATTAAAATGTCCACTATTGACAGAGCTGGGCAACAGGACAGTTCCTAGATCATTGCGTGTGCCAATGTTTGGAACAAGGAATTCTTGTTTTGCAGGGCTTTTCACCTACATTCCAGTCTGTGGCAGGCAAATGCAGTAATGGCCAAACTGCCCACTTTCGCATTTACTTACCCACTGACTGAAGATAAAGATGCCAACCCCCACTTCTGACTGCTTGCGTGACATTCAGTGATAAAAGGCGGAGAACGAAAGAAAACGAGAAAGACAGATGGAGCTCTGAAGAAATCAGAGGAAATTATGATTTTCTATTGCACATTTTGGATATAATTCCGACCTTTTGTCTTCAATTAATAAAGCCATTGTCCTCTGCCAAGATTATGGGACGAAATCCCTCGATTTGAGGCTGCCGAGGGCAGCCCATGTGAAGACAAATGTATATCAGTAAGGTAACAAATAGTGCATAGAATGCTTCCATTTTTGTACGTGCCATGGAATTCACGGTTTTGTATTTGCATAAAATAAAATCAAAATGTTTAACAGATGTCAAAATTAACACAAAGCAATCAGGGAATGCTCCGCCTTGCATGGTAACCCCACAATGGAGACAGAGAGACCTTTAAAAATCATTGGGTGTACTCTTGGCCCACTCTGAACCCATAAACTTCCTCCCACTTAGAACTCTAAATGGAAGAGGGTCCAGGGACCAATCGGCAGCCTGCAAATATACATTGAGCTCCTGTGTCTCTCTGATAGGTTATATTTGGATATCTACCCAGCATTTTATGTGGGTAAGCAATTTCCAAGTGTGTCGCACATTGAAGAGCGGCCATGCAAGACTATCCTGTACCCTCCATACGGGCACACCTAGACTGACACAACTGCAAACAATCGGTGCAGAAGAGTGCACTTGCGGGTTCCGAAGAGTAAAATGGTCAACAACAGTACCTCTCACAGGTGCATCTCCAAAAACTCATCAGCTCACTGGCTACTGCGTGCATGTAAGAAGTACTGAGACCTGAGAGGAGCAGCATTCTCAGCAACCCCTAATAAAATTCGTTTTTGATCTCTACTGATGAAGGATAAAATCCAGAAACACATGTGTCTAGAGATGAACAGCACTACCGGCATCAACTTTGGTGAAAAAATACTACTAATATTCAAGTAAGCACTAATTGTGAACTGCATTCACCATAATGCAAAGGGGTGAACTTTACTGGGATGTAAGGCAGTGTGCTCCCATCTTCCTTCTATATCTCCCCACCTTTTTTGTAACTTTTGGTCCATTTGAGCTAGAAAATGTTTTTTGTTACCATCAGCAGATTATGCTGCAGATGATGGATCATGTGGCAAATGCTGCAAATTCATAATAATGCAACACAATACTTGGTGACAGGATCGCACAATTCCAGTGGCCCGGCCCCTAAGACATGACAGGGTTTATTCCTCAGGACAGTACAAGGTGGAACCCATAGGACGGTACAAGGTGGAACCCATAGGCAGCACAAGGTTGACCCCCTTAGGACAGTAGATGGTTGAACCCGTATCTCACATTTAGGCACTTCACACTTCCATATTCCCCTGTTAGTAGCTGAGGGCCAAGAGGGAAGGGCAGGGACTGGATGCAATGGGACGCTAGAAGCTGGCCTAGTTTATATTCCTATCATAGCCATTATGACTCCAGAGACCAGGGATAGTAGGGGCAATGATTGGGCTTTTAAATGGGTAAGTCAGGAGTAGCCCTCATGGTCCCTAACTGGCTCCAATGATTTTATTGTCTCCATCACCATGACAAGAACGCTCCAAAACAGGTGCCCGGCATAGGTTCTACTATAAATCCAGTTACAATACAAAACAGTAAATAAAATAAATAGCTGATCTTCAGTGCATGTAGGCGGTGTGAGCTAAACCTCACGGGGAACCTTTTCATGATATCCAGAGTGATTGATAAACAAGTAATTACATTTATGTAACATGGATATACCTTCAGGTAGCACACCGTTGCAGCTTGGCAGAATGCCCAAAAGAAATGCTTAAGTGTCCAAAGTGTGCTTTAGGTGTACCTCAGATCAAAGTCACAGGCGCAATGCAGGGGTATGAGGCAGCTTAAAGCACCCTAATGGAGGATCCTGACAAATAGGACACTAGGCGGTCATTGGTGGTCACTACAGCCACATCAGAATGCTCTAATGCGCAGTCAAAGGCCCCACAAGCATGGATTTTCAGCTGCCATCTTCTGCAATGAAAGGCTTATATACTAACCAACAAACCCATGAACCAGCTCTTACCTTAGTTTTCTCATCGACTACTCGCAGCCCATCGGCAGATACCCACAGGATGGCCTTCACAGATTTTTTTCCAATCTCAATAAAAAAGAGAAAAAGGCACTTAGTTTCTTCTACATCCAACAATAGCCTGTACCACAAATGTTCAACCAATGTGTCCAAAGCAAGAGATTGTTACAGATGGAACAGTGCTTTAAATGGGTCAGTATTCACAGGTATTGAGTACATGCCCTTCTTTAATTTAAAGGAGTGAGTACCCGCACTTCTCAGGACAGATGCAGTAGTATAATGGGAGGGAATAACAGTTCTCAGTAGCAACCTAGCACTCTGGGATAGTAAGTACCTGCACTTTTATTTTCCCATTGCAAGCACTGATCAGGAGAAAGCCAGGTCCTTGGCTGCGAGCAGTAAGAAACTGAAAGACCGAATCACTCATTCAATGTTACAAGTACGATAAATTGTGTACTACTGAGATGGATAGTTCTGGTAAATGGAGTTCCCAGTTTACTGGAGTGATTTCTATCGATAAGAAGGTGGGTGACAAGTGGGCCTTCTCTTGATGGTGCCCATGTATGGCAGTTTTACACAACGCCAAAGAAGGCTCGGGATGTTCCCTGTGACTGAAAGATGGTTTGACAAACCGTAAAGGCGGGGTCTAGCTGACAGTATGAGCAAGTAATGGTTGACTGGCCACATCAATGAATGGCTGTGCACAGCACAAGGAATTATGAGAGAAGTGCTTGAAGCACAAACTGCTGGCCAACAGACAACTATCTTACCTGCCAACTCACACTGTACCACTGCGTGGCACTCTATATCTGTTCCCATCACACGGTCACGCGGTTAGAAGCCGTTATCACACAGTGGCAGGAAAAACAAGCTGCAACCCATTTAAATAGTGCGTTTTTTTGGCTAGTTTTCGAAGGCTTTCAACTGCTGACGTCCATTAAGGGGCGTGAAAACACCCCAGGACATCGGCATCATCCTCAACAAGCTTTATTGGGGGCAGGGGGGTTTCAAAGGTGCCTCGTATGTACTTCTTGACACAAGGCCCAGCCTCCTCCTAGGTCCTGCCCCCTCCTCACACAGTGAGATTTTTGTTCAAGTGGGCAGGTATGAACTATCGTAGTTCACACTGCAGGTCTCAAATAGTCCCATATTCTGATCATTAACATCTTATCATGAAAAAAGGGGAGACAATAATGCAGCCTGTCTTGGCGAACCTCATCAATAGACATCTCATAATTGTAATCATACAAGGAAGGACTATAACACAGTGCATCTGGGAAGATTTCTCAATCCCTCACATTCTTTGTCGACACCAGTTGTTTCTTGAAGATCTATAAGAGCAGCATAAATCAAACAGAATATAAAAGGAAACTAACAACACAATGAAGGGACTTGCAGATCTAATCAGAGCTGCCAGCATAACACATATTAGAAGTGCACGTCTATCACTCACACTTCCACGCCCATCACACTGCTAAGCGCTGCTTCCCAAACACGATGACCACACCTCCGTGGCCACGCAAGACATGGAAACACTTCACCTCGTGGGCTGAAAGTAAATAGAACACTCTTACGAGAAGCACATCTGCATGGTGTTCCTGCTGCCCATGTAGGCAAGCACTTCATAGCCCCACGTATGGGTAATAAGCGCTATACGAATACTATAATACAATAGGAAGTGATTCCAACCACAGGTAAATCAATCTGGGCCACATTTTGGTCATATTTTTATCGATTTTTACATAGATTTAGAGATGCTTGTATTCAAGACTAACAGCTTGAGCTGCACTTTGTCCAGTGGAGCAGAAGCAAGGCAATCCCTGTCTGGAGGTGCACAGTGAGCAAAAAAATCAAAGAACTCGGAAGCTGAAGAGTAATTACCAGTGTCTGAGATAATTCAAGCACTCCATCCCATCACTATGCTTTTTAGACGCCGTGTGTTCAATGGGTATGCACAGACATGGGTCCTCTATCTCACCGTGCCTAGGACGCAGGCTACACCTCCCTGATGAGAACCAAACAGGGGTGAAGCCAGTTCGGGTTTTCACAAGTTCCTAGATAAAGGGGAACTGTGGCTTAGCAGTTAGGCTGGGCTGGGTGGCACAACAGGGAACAAAATAGACTGGAATGAGACTGAGAGTTGTTACCAGTTGATGCTTTTACAGCCTTAAACCTGTTTGCATTGAGGTGCTGCTGGCAAAGTTTACACCCCACAGCCAGGACAAGATCCACTGGATAACAACTGGTGTGACCTGAATCGGGGTGGTAACAGAGCAGGCGATACTTGCATGGAACCGTAAGTGCCAGCGCAGGAGGAAATCTATATGAGGGCAACCACCCTGGTGGGAGGGTCTGGGCATCAGGCAGTGTCTACCTACTACTGGCTGGGCGCTGGGTCCTTAATTAGTAGCAGACAGACAGGGGGATGATACAGGATCCTAGTAGAAGAGTCGAGGAAGCTCACGTTTAAGTCATTTCTCTGGTTAGGGAGATGGAAAGTGCACCTGACCCGAGTACAGACACAATGCTTGACTTAGACCCACGGTGCCGCTAACATCCAGTCCGTGATGCTGATCTTATTCTCCTAGGCCCAAGAAAATCTTGTCCGGCAAGCAGCGAGGACCTGACTAGGCTGGATTCCCTGGCGAAAGAAAACTAAAGTCTCTGAGAGAAGCCCTTAATCTCAGTAATCTTAAATCAGAGATTTTGGGGCCTTTAGGAGACAGATGTACAGATATCCAGCAGTATGAGTGAATATGGCACTCAGGTAACGCCATCTTCCTAGTGAGTGACCAACTATCCAACTTTTGACCCAGTCTAGTGGTCAGACGCCTAAAATAGTCTGCCCTGACTAGGGGATTCTGGACAACTACTTGCTCAAGGTGTTATCCCCCCTTTGATTACTTTATGGGGCTGTGGTGGACCTCGAGCAACAGTCCTGTGACAGTTGACTATACGGAGCTCTTTCTAGGTTGACCACTGCTCCGACATTATGCGGGCTCCGAGGCTTAATCTCTGTGGTGGTTAGCACATTATATAAACTCCTAGATATGTGTATGGCCCTAGGCTGTTTTTAAAACGTCTAGGTCAGCTTCATCTTCACCTTCCAATAGATATACTTGAAATTTGTTCCCAAAATGTACATGGTTTGTGGTGAAGGACACCACCCAGTCACCGCATACCACTCAATCCTCAACCACTCAGAAATACGGGAGTCCCTATTTTTACACTGCGTAGATTACGCACAGCGCCCTGCTCACTGGGCCTCACTGCAAAAGATGGGACATGGCAGTGCCGGGTGCTGCAAAAGTAGTATATTAAAAACAATGTTATTGATATCGCAATTCTACTGTGTGCTTACCCTTGCCCAAGATGGGGTTAGTTCTTGTCTGTTAAATGCATTGTTTTTATTTATTTATTAAAAACATGTTCTTTGAGTTTTATTCCAAAAACAGTCAAATAACAAAAAAAACACAAGCCAGGAGCCCCAGACTCCCACACCCCCTCTTGCCACCTTTGGCCGTCACAGAGCGATCACTATTCAACCCTGCTGGTTTCCCCCGGAACTTCCCAGCACTAGGGTGTCCCTGGAGACAGTCTGTCCAAGATGGGGCTGGTCTCCTTCCATACCCTCTCGGGTGTCCGGCCAAGGGTCCCACACTTTCTCAAATTTGCGTGGGCAGCCAAGTGCCTGATGAACCAGCTTCTCCACCCGCGTGCAT
The DNA here is from genome assembly GCF_964263255.1 of Lissotriton vulgaris. Taxonomy (NCBI): domain Eukaryota; kingdom Metazoa; phylum Chordata; class Amphibia; order Caudata; family Salamandridae; genus Lissotriton; species Lissotriton vulgaris. The sequence continues at coordinate 372,215 of NW_028253217.1, forward strand.
CAGTTCAGGTTTGCCTCCCAGTCCCCACCTTCGGGATCCTGGCATTAAATGCATTGTTCACAGGTTACATATACTGCAGACTGAGGTAGGTGGAGGGGGAATGACAAAAACAACTTTAATACCTCCCTGTTTGCGTAAATGCTATTCCATCCCTGTGCCCACACCCACACCCTTTATCTAGCTTCTTTAGCACAAACTTAAATGCAGAAACCATTCCAACCAGAAATGTATCTGAAAGATATTCAACAATCAGAGGTTCCCGTCATTGAGCGATGTCCCTCTTTCGCAGGCAAGGTTCCGTTAAAAAAGGTTTTAAGCATCATCTTGAAGTCGGTGAACTTAAAAATGGGTGTTTTCACTGAGAAAACATTTTGAGGTGAGGTAACTCGAAAATGCTTCAAAAAGATAGACAATATTTTCGCAATGCACTTAATCTTAATGCAGATGTGTTCCTTTCATTCGTATATCTGGCAAAATCACTTGCTTTTTTACTATACAATTAATCAAAATAACTTGCTATTGGTGGCGATGTAACTACAATTGGGAATAAGAGCCCTTCACTGAAGCGGTGCTGGGCAAAAATGAGAAGAAAAAGGGATAATTAAAATATCTCTGCTGGTGTGCACGGCTGAGATAAAAGATGAAAGCACCGAGCATGCTCAACCCCCCTTTAGCAAAGCGGCAGCCTGGATACGGGAGGGGGAAGGAATCTGAAAACCACATTAAACCAACTGGAAAGTGGGGCGTTCTGCTGCAGGGGGTGCAATGAAGAAACGAGCTCAACTCGCGGATTCTAGCACGTTTTGTTCCGCACTGCGCACACCTCGAAGTACTCTCCCCCCTCCCTCTGCAGGGTAGTTTACACCAGGTGCGCGTGCACATTTTCATTTCCGGTGCGCCACCAGACACTTACTGTTTTCAGCTTCTTCACGGCGTCTTCGCAGACGTGCATCCCGCGCGACTCGTCCACCTCCACGTGGCCCAGGTACTATCAGGAGAAGGCGGGAAGAAACGGGGTGACAGGGCATGTTAAATAGTGCAGCGATTAGTGTTGCGAACAACTGGTTATTGATACATTTGAGCATACACCCGGTCCCCACACCCCAAAAAATAGCCCACCCTGAAAGCCACCAGACCGTTCTCTCAATGTGGACTTTGAATGTAACGTGGCCCACTTGAAGAGTGAAATGAAGTTTTGGAATGCCTCCCTGTCAGAAAGAAAGAAAACTGTCAGCAGCAAAACGGTGGAAAAGCACCAGTGTGGTGCGGACAGAAGATAGAATTAATTTCTCAAACAAGCATAAGGCACGGAACAGAGTCACCGTCTGAGAAGCAGCTCTAAATCACCAAAAATAAACATATTAAAATCCCCCAAAATTTGTAAGGGCTGATCGTATTAGAATTTACATTTTCTAATGTGCAGTGTGGACTGCTGCAAAAAATCACGAAATGTGGTTGAATGCAGATGATTTTAAACAATGTATCAACAGGGACGGGCCGTCAAAGGAATGATCAGTTTGTGTCCATAGAAAACCATGTGTTTTTTTTAAAAGAACCCTCACCCGCCAACCGAGTTGGTGGCATGGTTCATCATTGGGTCCCTGGTAACAGGCCGCAATAGGTAACAATGGTGGGCAGCTGTCCTTGATGATTGTTTGACTACAGGCACTGCCCCCTCCCTGGGATCCATGTCGCGTTAAAATTAAGTGATTTAAGTAAACAACCACAGAAAACAAAGGTGTTTTCTCTGTTTCGCACCTTAGCGTGTGCACACTTTTTGCACCCTTAGACTGAGGACCTCACCCAAGTCTTCTTCACAATATTTTTGGTCCTGACGAAAGCCAGCTAATGAAATCTACTGGCTGAAACATTTAGACCTTTTTATTGGATACATGAGTCAAACCCAAACTCGCAAGGTATCCGCTTCAACTTACTTTTGGCCCTGCCATAGGGCCCCATTATTAAATGTACTCCTTTTTGAGAGGTACGCTATAGACAGTTTTAAATCACTACACTCACTTCACCACCATAAAAACCAGCTCCGCTGTAGTTCAGGCGTTGTAGCACACCCAAAGTGCACTTGGCGCCTTGGGTGCGAACCCAATGATGAACCATGCCACCAACTCGGTTTGTGGGTGAGGGTTCTTTTAAAAAACCGAATGGTTTTCTTTGGACACAAACTGATCATTCCTTAGAAGACCAGTCCTTGTTGATACATTGATTTAGCAGGGGAACTGGACTAGCCTCCCAAATTCCTCACTTTCTTGTTGATACTGATAGATTTTAAACAATGGTCAAGTCTAACTAAGGGTTATAATTTTTTCTCTTTTTTTGGGCCTAGTTGCCCTCGACCACATCAAATGGTTCTCATATTTTCAGCCGAATCAGGATGGGTGAAGCCTTTTCCAATGAATCGACAGAGCAAGGGATTTCATTTTAACCTCATCGCTGCGGCGGTAATTTTCGCGCTACGCGGCTTTTTTCAAAAAGCCGCGTTAGATGACGAGCTCAGCTCGTCATCCGCACACGCCCCCCGTGGCTGATGACGAGCTGAGCTCGTCATCAGCATCGAAGGGGTTAAAATAAGTGAATCAGAGGCAGGAGCCTTTCACCAACATTCCCCTAGATAGAAAATAAAACACACTATGGTGGATTTACATAAATACCAAAGTGATCTGGATCCTAGCTGAAATACAGTTGAGTGAACACAAAGTACCCGACATAACCCAACATTTAATGGCTTTACACCCTCTCCAGTAGTGATCAGCATTTCCATGGGGCTAAAGCTGTGCTGTTTGTGTTTATGACCCAGAAAATAAATCTGAGCAGAAAAACCTGCAAATCTCAGATGTGTGAGGATACATTTTAAACTATGGCGACATTACAGCTAGGTACGAGTGCAACTGCCAGGCAGAGGGGTAACTCGAGTTCAAAGAGTGGCACATACCTACCCATCAACCCTCCTTTCTAAAAAAAGCTTACCCGCACAGGGAAGTTACACTTCCCCTTCCTGACTGCTTCCTCGTCCGCCTGCCATTGGTGTGGTCTGCTGGCCTCAGGGATATAGGATGGCTTCTTTCGCCGCAGACTCTGCCGCAACTTGTTCATATTGCCTCCCTGCGGTCCTGTGAAGGGATAAAAAGAAGAGTGAACACCCCAAAAAAATAAAGCACTAGAAAGCAAGAAACCCCTTCCATCTGGCTTGATTGCTGCTTGCATGCAAGAACCTTCTTAACGAGTACTTCAGGCCTTAGGTGCCTTGAACGTGAAAGAACATTAAGAGATTTTCAACACCCAGTCTCCTTCTTTGCTTTTGTTAAAATTAAATTATCCATCTAGTACTGTCATTTTTTCCCCAAACTATATGGAAGGCAAAATACCCATATTTCCAGGCTAATCATTGAATATATATATATATATATATATATATATATATATATATATAGCCACAGATTTCTTCTTTCCACGTTCGGTAGAATAAAGACCACGGCACAGCAACAGATGGATTTCAGCGCTTTATTTACACACCAGTGCAAAAAATAACGTGCATCAAATGGACGGTCTACGCGTTTCGGCTCCTGCCTTCCACTGGACCATAGAGTCCCTAGGTCTAGACCTTACTTATATAGTGCAAATAGTGTAAGTACCCTCTACCATTTCCATGGTTTTCTAGACCAACCCAACCCAGCATAGTGTATATACATGGCAAGTACATGTTAAAAGGTATATACACAAATATGTACAATCAACGTAAAGTACATTAGTCAAAAGTCCAAGACCATATGAAAATAAAGTATTATAGCATTCCATGGTCTATTTTACCTGGTGTCAGTGATTTAAAGGCGGAAGGGGAGCGACGCCATCCAGGTGAGAGCGTATGCCCGCGCTCAATTGCAGCAACAAAGCAGGGTGAATGAAGGCTGTGCTTCACCTCTACCCACATGGGATTGAAAATATTAAAGAAAGGTACGGAGTGCGCATCCACTGGGAGATGACACAGGATTGACACTACAACACCCAGAAGGCCGAGTGCGGCCACGCCCAGTGAAGGGCGGGTGTTGACTATTAAAAACTTGAAAATGCAGCAACTCTGTTTTAATCCACAAAGCCACTGATGAAGAGAGCTTCCTGACTCTCGAAACGCGTTTGGCTGTCGACAAATGAAACTGAAGTGTTTCCTGCCTGTTGTTCACCAGCATGAGGCAATAAAAGAGCGTCTTTTTACTAAGCTTCTGTGTGGCCATTCCAATTGGGGATCCTGGACTTGATGGATTTGTAGCGGCTCTTCCTGGTCGCGGTAATGGCCCATCGTGGAACACGACCCTTCGCTAGCACCTACCTGGTGTCAGTGATTTAAAGGCGGAAGGGGAGCGACGCCATCCAGGTGAGAGCGTATGCCCGCGCTCAATTGCAGCAACAAAGCAGGGTGAATGAAGGCTGTGCTTCACCTCTACCCACATGGGATTGAAAATATTAAAGAAAGGTACGGAGTGCGCATCCACTGGGAGATGACACAGGATTGACACTACAACACCCAGAAGGCCGAGTGCGGCCACGCCCAGTGAAGGGCGGGTGTTGACTATTAAAAACTTGAAAATGCAGCAACTCTGTTTTAATCCACAAAGCCACTGATGAAGAGAGCTTCCTGACTCTCGAAACGCGTTTGGCTGTCGACAAATGAAACTGAAGTGTTTCCTGCCTGTTGTTCACCAGCATGAGGCAATAAAAGAGCGTCTTTTTACTAAGCTTCTGTGTGGCCATTCCAATTGGGGATCCTGGACTTGATGGATTTGTAGCGGCTCTTCCTGGTCGCGGTAATGGCCCATCGTGGAACACGACCCTTCGCTAGCACCTAGCTGGTGTCAGTGATTTAAAGGCGGAAGGGGAGCGACGCCATCCAGGTGAGAGCGTATGCCCGCGCTCAATTGCAGCAACAAAGCAGGGTGAATGAAGGCTGTGCTTCACCTCTACCCACATGGGATTGAAAATATTAAAGAAAGGTACGGAGTGCGCATCCACTGGGAGATGACACAGGATTGACACTACAACACCCAGAAGGCCGAGTGCGGCCACGCCCAGTGAAGGGCGGGTATTGACTATTAAAAACTTGAAAATGCAGCAACTCTGTTTTAATCCACAAAGCCACTGATGAAGAGAGCTTCCTGACTCTCGAAACGCGTTTGGCTGTCGACAAATGAAACTGAAGTGTTTCCTGCCTGTTGTTCACCAGCATGAGGCAATAAAAGAGCGTCTTTTTACTAAGCTTCTGTGTGGCCATTCCAATTGGGGATCCTGGACTTGATGGATTTGTAGCGGCTCTTCCTGGTCGCGGTAATGGCCCATCGTGGAACACGACCCTTCGCTAGCACCTACCTGGTGTCAGTGATTTAAAGGCGGAAGGGGAGCGACGCCATCCAGGTGAGAGCGTATGCCTGCGCTCAATTGCAGCAACAAAGCAGGGTGAATGAAGGCTGTGCTTCACCTCTACCCACATGGGATTGAAAATATTAAAGAAAGGTACGGAGTGCGCATCCACTGGGAGATGACACAGGATTGACACTACAACACCCAGAAGGCCGAGTGCGGCCACGCCCAGTGAAGGGCGGGTGTTGACTATTAAAAACTTGAAAATGCAGCAACTCTGTTTTAATCCACAAAGCCACTGATGAAGAGAGCTTCCTGACTCTCGAAACACGTTTGGCTGTCGACAAATGAAACTGAAGTGTTTCCTGCCTGTTGTTCACCAGCATGAGGCAATAAAAGAGCGTCTTTTTACTAAGCTTCTGTGTGGCCATTCCAATTGGGGATCCTGGACTTGATGGATTTGTAGCGGCTCTTCCTGGTCGCGGTAATGGCCCATCGTGGAACACGACCCTTCGCTAGCACCTACCTGGTGTCAGTGATTTAAAGGCGGAAGGGGAGCGACGCCATCCAGGTGAGAGCGTATGCCCGCGCTCAATTGCAGCAACAAAGCAGGGTGAATTCAGGCTGTGCTTCACCTCTACCCACATGGGATTGAAAATATTAAAGAAAGGTACGGAGTGCGCATCCACTGGGAGATGACACAGGATTGACACTACAACACCCAGAAGGCCGAGTGCGGCCACGCCCAGTGAAGGGCGGGTGTTGACTATTAAAAACTTGAAAATGCAGCAACTCTGTTTTAATCCACAAAGCCACTGATGAAGAGAGCTTCCTGACTCTCGAAACGCGTTTGGCTGTCGACAAATGAAACTGAAGTGTTTCCTGCCTGTTGTTCACCAGCATGAGGCAATAAAAGAGCGTCTTTTTACTAAGCTTCTGTGTGGCCATTCCAATTGGGGATCCTGGACTTGATGGATTTGTAGCGGCTCTTCCTGGTCGCGGTAATGGCCCATCGTGGAACACGACCCTTCGCTAGCACCTACCTGGTGTCAGTGATTTAAAGGCGGAAGGGGAGCGACGCCATCCAGGTGAGAGCGTATGCCCGCGCTCAATTGCAGCAACAAAGCAGGGTGAATGAAGGCTGTGCTTCACCTCTACCCACATGGGATTGAAAATATTAAAGAAAGGTACGGAGTGCGCATCCACTGGGAGATGACACAGGATTGACACTACAACACCCAGAAGGCCGAGTGCGGCCACGCCCAGTGAAGGGCGGGTGTTGACTATTAAAAACTTGAAAATGCAGCAACTCTGTTTTAATCCACAAAGCCACTGATGAAGAGAGCTTCCTGACTCTCGAAACGCGTTTGGCTGTCGACAAATGAAACTGAAGTGTTTCCTGCCTGTTGTTCACCAGCATGAGGCAATAAAAGAGCGTCTTTTTACTAAGCTTCTGTGTGGCCATTCCAATTGGGGATCCTGGACTTGATGGATTTGTAGCGGCTCTTCCTGGTCGCGGTAATGGCCCATCGTGGAACACGACCCTTCGCTAGCACCTACCTGGTGTCAGTGATTTAAAGGCGGAAGGGGAGCGACGCCATCCAGGTGAGAGCGTATGCCCGCGCTCAATTGCAGCAACAAAGCAGGGTGAATGAAGGCTGTGCTTCACCTCTACCCACATGGGATTGAAAATATTAAAGAAAGGTACGGAGTGCGCATCCACTGGGAGATGACACAGGATTGACACTACAACACCCAGAAGGCCGAGTGCGGCCACGCCCAGTGAAGGGCGGGTGTTGACTATTAAAAACTTGAAAATGCAGCAACTCTGCTTTAATCCACAAAGCCACTGATGAAGAGAGCTTCCTGACTCTCGAAACGCGTTTGGCTGTCGACAAATGAAACTGAAGTGTTTCCTGCCTGTTGTTCACCAGCATGAGGCAATAAAAGAGCGTCTTTTTACTAAGCTTCTGTGTGGCCATTCCAATTGGGGATCCTGGACTTGATGGATTTGTAGCGGCTCTTCCTGGTCGCGGTAATGGCCCATCGTGGAACACGACCCTTCGCTAGCACCTACCTGGTGTCAGTGATTTAAAGGCGGAAGGGGAGCGACGCCATCCAGGTGAGAGCGTATGCCCGCGCTCAATTGCAGCAACAAAGCAGGGTGAATGAAGGCTGTGCTTCACCTCTACCCACATGGGATTGAAAATATTAAAGAAAGGTACGGAGTGCGCATCCACTGGGAGTTGACACAGGATTGACACTACAACACCCAGAAGGCCGAGTGCGGCCACGCCCAGTGAAGGGCGGGTGTTGACTATTAAAAACTTGAAAATGCAGCAACTCTGTTTTAATCCACAAAGCCACTGATGAAGAGAGCTTCCTGACTCTCGAAACGCGTTTGGCTGTCGACAAATGAAACTGAAGTGTTTCCTGCCTGTTGTTCACCAGCATGAGGCAATAAAAGAGCGTCTTTTTACTAAGCTTCTGTGTGGCCATTCCAATTGGGGATCCTGGACTTGATGGATATATATATATATATGTATGTTTCACATCCTCTCAGTTGATTAATATCCCAACGAATGCATTGGCGCACATCAGGGTTGTGAAGAGCTAGCTAAAGTTCAATATTCATTATAGCTCGCAGCAGGGGTTAACGAGTTTCGGCTACCGCCTTAGTCCTGACTCTTATATAGAAGTTCCATTTAGGTTAATCAAATATACATTTATCTAATGCAGGTATGTTGAAATTCTAGTACAGCTTTGATTCGCTTTGAACTAAGGAAAACAGCACTTTTTGTATGGAGGCCATGTTGGGAAAAAAAAAACAGCACATCCTCCGCTTTTTAAATCTTGTTTACATACCCAGGTCTATTTTTTTTTTTTTTTCATTTCATGCTTAATGGCAGCGGGGCTACTTCCTAAGTGTGTTTGCCAGATCTGGCCCCGCGGTACAGCAGCAATAAACAGCACTCAATAAATAACACTATAAAACGCACAATAAAAAACCCTACAGTAACCATGTCAACAAAGCCAACTTACATAGTAGCAGATTGCACAGCAAACAGTGGCGTCTGGAATTTCAGCAGTAAAATGAACATCTCATTGGATTCAGTCAATTAGACAGAGTTCTATTCTCATAAGAGTCACTCACCAGGAATTACTTAGAGGAAACAAACGTTTTCTCACACAAATTATGAGGACAGAGCGGTTAGCTGGTATTTCCCCATGCACAGGAATAGGAGGTTTGACTTCTGATGTATTTTCTTAGAAGTTAATCAATGTATTCATCAATCTATTGATTCATCAAATATATATTTTACTGACCCATCCTACCCCAGGTTTAAATTTTCCATTTCCAACAATGCAGCCTGTATTTTCAGGCTTAGGTAAAATTATTTAATTCAATGGCTAAACAGGAGAATTCTGACCTAAATTCTAATTTCTGTCGCTATCGTATTTCATCCAGGTATACCCAAAACGGCTGCAAAATAGATCAGTTTCTTCTGACCACTCACCGAGTTGTGAGAAAAACACATCTAAGCATTAAAGAAAAGACACAACAACTATAAGTGAAAATTCTCCTTATATTATACCCAGAAAGAAACCAGACATACCCTATTAAACAGCTAAAGTATCTTGCACGTAAAGCCTGTGAGAACAAGAATAGACGTGAACATGCACTTTAAATAATGGGTTATGAAGGTTCACAAAAATAACATTTTGTATTTAAGTTGTTCTAGATTTCCCTTCAAAAAAGTATTTTTTATTGGTCTTATTTTTATTCACTTTGATAAGGGACCTTTGCTTAGGTGGGGATCCATTTTTAAACTGTTTTCAAAGCTCACAACAGGAAGTGAGAAATGAAATGTAATGCAGCTAGGAGAAAAGATAAAAATTGAAAGTTTTTCTACTCCACAATGGACATTCAGCCTCGGTTTCAGAGATATCTTCCCAGCTGCCCCTGGCATAAATTAAGGAACCTGGTTAGCCAGCACCCTTCCCTAACCCTGCAGACTTTCCAACCTGGTGTTGTCCTGAACCAGCAGGCTCCTAACACACTCACCAAAACATAGGCCTTAGAATTCTGTTCAGCTTGCACCATAAACCTCTATGCCTTGTGAAGCTGCAGGATAGCTCAGCGAGTTAAATGCTTGCGACTGGCTTGCTGTGTCATGCAGCTCTTTTCTTTGTATTTTCGCAAGGACAACACACCCTTCTATTCTTTCAAAATATATACATTTAGAGTCAATATTTCGAGATTATGAACCCCCTTTTTTATAACAGTTAGAAACGAAATAATTTCGATATAAAAATAGTATATATATTTGATAATGCAGCTCCAAATGTACCGTATATTGTAACTTGCAAGTTACTGACGAGTTCCCTGAATGCACAGAGACACAAGGATGCATGCAGACCATATGGATTCCAAGGTCACACAAATCTTTTATAGCTTGCAACATCCATCTATATTTGTATTTAGGGTTGTGTTATCGCACATAATAAAGTGGGGGTTCCCACTCATTCACAGGGCCCTAAAGAGGTCTATAAGCATGTATGCGGATCTCATCCAGTCTGGTGGTTTCTTCATTACTTTATGTGACTTGCAGTTTTGTTTTTATGGTAACAAAAGGAGGACCACAAGATCAAGAATGCAAAGAAAAACAAGGTGTTAATGCATTGCTCACGCCTGACCTGGATCAATTTTTTTCTGCTCTCAGGTCTTTCCAAATTGACCAGGACCAGAGAGAATGCAGTGAGAGCCCTCCACATCTTACTTGCGACTTTGAACAGTTCTGTAGAGTTGCCGCACTGCTGGCCTCCATATTGGGTGGGATGTTCCATTGCACATTTCAAGTGGGTGTAGCCTGACTGGTGGTTGTAACATCAGCTCTGCAGTCCATCGCTCTAGTATGTGGCAGGACACTTGTTCTTACGAGGGCATAAGACTGGTGTTCCAGAGAGCGGGGAAATCATGCCCAGGAAATACTCTGGTTCTTGGATGGTGAAGAACATTTTAGTGTTCCGAGGGCAGGTGGGTTGCGCCTTGCGTGGTTCTCCGATAGGAGATGCGAGCCAGAGGGCCCCTTGGTGCTGCAGTAAGTAAATATTGCCTTTCCGGTGGTTATGATCAGTGATAAAAATTTGTAAATATTAAAAGTGTAAATATTGAATTTATAAATGTGAATTTTATAAATGCATTTTGTCATGTTTATGAATGTTTGATGGTTATTAAACATGGCCGTTTTACCCGCACTCTTGGATTGGCAAGTTTTGATTGTGGGATTGCATGAGGTTGGGGCGGGGGACATCCTAGGGGGTCCGGGCTCTATGAACAGTTCTGTGGAGTTGCCGCACTGCTGGCCTCCATATTTGGTGGGATTTTCCATTGCACATCTCAAGTGGGTGCAGCCGGACTGGAGGTTGTAACATCAGCTCTGCAGTCCATCGCTCTAGTATGCGGCAGGACACTTGTTCTTGCGTGGGCATAAGACTGGTGTTCGGGAGAGCGTGGGAATCATGCCCAGAAAAGACACTGGTTCTTGGATGGTGAAGAACAGTTTAGTGCTCAGAGGGCAGGTTGGCAGGTATCACTGCCATGACTCCCCCCATCCTCCGTCATTAAAGTCAAGCGATGGAGGCTTGATTTAAAGGTTTGGGAAGAGTAGGTGTGACATCACAGCTCGTTTGTAATGGTATTACAAGCAAATAGTGATGGTATTTTCGTATTACAGAGGACCAGAATGTGCCTGTAATATTCATTAGCAACACCAAAAATTTATGCAGTAATTAATGTCTTACACTTATTAAGTAGGATCAAGTACTTTCTACCGTACAAGATAAAGGCATTGCAAGCCGCCACGCACTCACTTTATAAGGCCAGGGAATCCAGAGATGTTTCAGACGATCCTTGTAGATGCAAAAACTTGTACATCAGATTAATATAACCAGCTGTAGCTCAGAAAGTCTGGTATGTTATTTCTGATACTACACTGCCAGACCATCCCCATTTACCAAATCCCCTTTTAAACCGTCTGTCTCTTGTTCCTTCTTAGGAAACGGATACTACCTGTGCAGGTGTGCTAATTAAATATGAAATGCACTAAGTGATAACAAAAAGTTCAATTACACAGCTCGTAACTGATAAGAAGATAAACGTTAAACAGTTGAATATGTCACTTTCAAAAGCTGCATTTCAGAACGCATGGTAAGGTGTAGTGGGTAAGTTGCTACTCCCATGGAATGAACTCCACCAGTTCAAGAAAGTAACATACTGATATGGACGCCTCCTCATAAGATAAAGGCAGTAATTTTTTTAATAGAAGTAGTTCTGAAGAAAGCGCTAGAAAGTGTGTTGTAATTCTTCTTGGACGTAAGAGAACTGCAAGAGTACCTGCACTAGGCATAGAATACACCGGTCCAGCTGAAAAGTACACTTTCTGATAGAAACAAAAACACAAGAATGCGAGAATAAACTAAACATTCATTATACGGACTAATGAAATAATGGGTAAAAAAAACACACCACATTTTCGATCAATAAAACGAAACTCCGGCCCAACGAGGCAACCGAAGTGCTCGTGAAAGTGAATATGTGAACAAGAAATAAAGTACTTTAGATAAAAATAAAAAATCTGTAAACCCAATTTTTTTAACTTCACTTTCTCCTCCCATATTAGCTCTCAGTCACTTTCTTTTCTCCATCAGTTTTATCCTCTCGCTTTGTCTTCCCTTGTTAGTTTTCTCCCTTTGCATTTTCCTCTCGCTCAACCATCCCCAAATAGCTTTCTCTTCTCACACCCTCTTCTCCCTTATTCTCATCTTCCTCCCTCACCCTTATTAGCCTTTCCCCCTTTCCTTTGCCTAATTGACCTGTCTTTCCACCACTCTTTCTCCCCAGTTCATCCACATGATTACTTTTCTGGACTTTCTCTTCTCACTTCCTCCTTACTGGCTTTCTCCAACATCTCTCTCTCCACCACGTTCCCCTCTTCTCTTTCTCAATGATGCCCTGGCCACACTTTCTCTTCTCCTTACGTCATCCTCCTCTCGCTCGTGCTACCCTCCATCCATCACTTGCTCCCTCACAGTGGCGCAGTGATTCTTCGATGGGCCATGACGCAAGCAAAGAAAAGAGTCCCCCTCCCCTGGTTGGGTTCTAAAAGACAACCGTAAATAGCGTGCAGTGCGTCCTTCACGCCCGCGGTCCTGGTGCCTCCGCCCAAACACTTACTTGTCCATTTACATTTTCCCTATCCTTTCAGTGTCCACCACGTCATTTTCACAAGCTCAACAGCTTCTCTTCCTTATATTTGCTAAATGCTCACCTTCTCTTCTACCCTATCATATTATGTGCCTTCACCCACTTGTTCCTATCTTTCCCATGGTATGTATCCTTTCCTTCACCTCCGCATATTTACTTTTCTCCTACCCCTCCCCACACGTTAGTGCGCTCTTTCTCTCCCCCCCCCCCCCCCCCCCATAATGCTCTTCCCTCCCCTACCGTAATTACCCTCTCTCAGGCTTTCCCGCGCTTTCTTTCCCTTTTCAGTGAAATGCTCGCGCCACTTCCGCGTGCACTCCTCCCTCGCCACAGAGCCGGCGGCGATGCTATTAATATGATGAATGGTGTAATTTGCGCTGGTGGCCTCGTTCCCCGGGGCCCGCCTCCCCACTGTGAAACGAAAGCCCACCACACAGTGGCGAGATTACGGACCATAACGCCCGACTCGAGGAACTGTATTACCATCTCTGAGCGAGTCAGCGATTTCAGCACAACGCGGGCCCCGATTTATAAATATTTCTGCCGACGGAATGAGATGGCTGGCAGAGGGATGCGGTCAGTTAAGTACTGGGCCAGTGAGGTTTTATTACATAAAAGCCATCATTGAAACTCATCTGTTTAAAAAAAAGAGACAGCCCCATTCAGTCCAGTCAACCGTTTTAAAACGGGGAGGATTTTATATTCAAATAATCTATTCTATCTAGTTATGTTTTTATAGCGCTTTGTGCCACACTTCCCCATTTCTGAGTGGAGTAAATAAGAGGCTCCAGGCCTCCCCATCTTCAACGAGAGACTGGTCCAATTTAATGGTAGTCAATTACCGACCTCGGGGGGATTAATCGGGCTTCGAGGATTAGAACAAGGAACTTGCAACCCACCACATGTGTCAGCAACGAGTGTCTGACAGTAAGCCATCCTGCCGTGGAATGCATGGCGTGCATTCATGGAGCACTGTGCTGGGCAGGGTAGCAACTGCCCTACTGCGCATGCTCTGTCCCTCCCGCTCCGACCCCGCCACTACTCATTCAACAAAGCCCAGCATTACATTCCACTGTCTAGCTAGAAGGCTCAAGGAACAGCTTGGAGTCAAAAGGTTACAATAATTTTTATTATTTAAAGATTTTTCTTTACAGCCTAGCACGTGAGCCTATATTCCACAGTCCCGATATTAAAAATTGATGACTTAATTTCGGGAAACTGCCCTGCGATCAATACTTAGAAGCGGGTGTTACAATCCCCTCCAATGACGACAACTGCGTTTGCTAACCTTATATTAAAGGGAATTTAAAAAGCTCTGCCCGGTTGCGATATGTGGCAGCCCAGTTATTTTTGGCATGTTCCGGCCCAGAGGCCTATATACTTCAGACCTGGCAACTAAAATGGTGCCACTGCGTGTTTCACAATGTCCACACTCTTCGCAGTGGCATCTGCACAAAATTACAGAAAGTGAGCGTCCCAGGAGCTCCGCGGCATTCTAATTCGATTCTTTTCCCCAGGGCACTTTGATATTATAGAAGGGACTGCAGATGTTGCTGCGGCATATTCCATAATACATATGGCGGACATTGACCACTTTTGCATAGGTGCACTTAGAATTTGACATCCTCGTGTTTACATTGTAGCGTCGCCCATGCAAACGAGGGAACATTTTGCAGTTGCACCAGTGCTGTATTACAGATGCAGGAGCAGAAGCAAAGAAGCGGATGGGCACTAGCACCAGGGCCGGACTGGGAACAGAAACCGGCCCTGACAAACTGCTCACCTGACAGCCCTCCCCCCCCCCCCCCCCCCCCCCCCCGGTGTAGGGGAGCCAAGAAGTTTGCGAGGGCCGGTTTCGACTGATTTTGTTACCGGGGGCTGATATTGCCGACCCCCGGCAACAAAAACGGCCCCGCCCTAGCGGCCTACCGGGGAAACGCCCAGTGCCCGCTATGGCCAGTCCGGCACTGACTAGCACAAACCGGGGCAGTGATCCCAATATGTAATTCAAGTCCCGAGAAAGAGATGAGCCCAACTTTAGTACGCCACACCGGGAAATTCCACCACAGATTCATCTGTTCCTTTAAGGAGATTGTGTAATAGACTAGTTAGCTGCTCTGTATCTCCATCATAGGTAATGGGATTTCTTTTCCAAGCAAGATACCCACCTGGGAAAGATGGACTACACATAGATTAGCTGCAATGCCAACTGTACAGGAGTGTTTCACTCACCACCAACCAGCAACGATGCACACATGATGCTTGAGTTTGGCTAAATGAAGCATACTTTGGCCTTGCCTCCACTGGTTCAGATCTGCAGATAATGGCTCTCAGAGAAAGAGTTTATGGAGAATTGTCTATGGGCGAGGTGAGAAAGACTAGAAAATCAGTAGGCTTCATCCCTTGGGCGTCTGCCATGGACATACATGGTCATTGGTAGGTTTCATTGGCGTATGGGCCATAGGTGCAACTTACACCTCGGTTGAGGAGGTGGCGAACAAGCAATTAGCTGTGTTTTTAATGGGCTACTGGCTAAGCTGAGTTAAATCCGAACCAATTCTTTCTGCTTCTTACCCCGGTGTCCAAAGTGAAGAATACCTGGTTGTGGAACACTCTTAAATTATTCCCAAGTTATTCTGGGGCTCAGTTTTGCTGGGTCCCACTGTAGAATGTAGACAAAGCTGGCCTTCCTGTCGCAATAACGTCACCCTCCCCTTTATTCCTGAGCCACGGTATTCGGATTTGTGATGATGCATTGTTATTTTAATTGAATCACGCCTTGATGTGACAATGTGCTGCAGTGAAATTTATGGGATTTGCTTGCAGGAAGCTTTTTGAAGCTAATTAATGTTTTATTATGGTATTTTATTACATAAATTATATGGATTTTCATTGATTTGAACATAATCATGTTTTTTATTACCTAATAAGTACATTTGACTTCACTTGATCCTGCACGGGGTTGGTGTGCAGCTCATGTGTGGAGGCGTTGCACAGTTGAGACCCATCACCGGTTTAGAATCCACCCCGTGACATTGGAGGCGGCATCAGAAGCCATTGTGTTTTTGGAGAGTGTAGAAGTGGCTGCCAAGGCAGTGCGGGACACAACGTCACATCCTCTTTCCACAGCCCTGCCAAACCCAAACTTCATTCATTGATGTTCATGCAGTGACAGGGTACACGTTATGTCCCTCTATGACCCCTCCATCTCTCCAACACCTTTTCAAGGTTGGCAGGTTTGATACTATAATCTACAGGCATTGAAGACAACTGGCACCTCCGATAAACCTTGTGGTGCCACCATGTGGCAAATGGGCACCATCACCGCAACAACGAGCAATAAAACACCAGTGACATGAAACCACTACCACAAGCCATATGCCCATCTATGGTGGAGGGTTTCCCAACCCATTCCCAATAGTGAACCCCATAGGGCTGGCCTCCTTGTGCACATATACAATGTGAAGTGACCAACGTGATATCTAACAGATGTTCTCCAGATGCAAGGGCTTGAAGAGGTTTTCTGAAAGCGCTTTCTGGATGCAGGTACCAGGATTTTTTTTCTTTTCTTTTTGGCATTGTATCCCTTGAGGGTGAGGATAGCGTCAAAGGAGAAACCTAGTAACTTGTCATTCTGTGAAAGTTGGGGGTTCAATCCAGCCAAGGTTCATGTCACTGAGCCAGGTTTGCACAGTTTGTTTGTTGTTCTTGGCAAATAACAGAAGTTCAATCTTTCTTGGCTGGGTGGACTTTCAGGTGGATGCTCAACATCCAGGTCTGGATGATGTGCAGACAGTGTAGGAGTCGTTTGATGTCTCAAGCAGGGGAGTAGAGTTGTGCACCATCAACATATTGGTGGATCTTGATACTATTATCTGTGACCAGAACACCAAGCAGCTCCATGTAGAGGTTGAAGATGAAAGGGGATGCTATGGGACAGGCGGCAGGGATCTTTCTTTTTTGACTTGGAGGTGGCCATGTGACCAAACTTGTGTCGGTTGTAAAGGTAGGGGGGAGAGTAAATAAAGGACATTGCTTTGGATAAAACTGAAAAACCATAAGAGTATGCCTTTGGAGGGTAATGTCTAGCGTACTCAGTTCTATTGGTTCTGGCCACACCAGACATACATAGGTAGTGTGTGAAAATATTAACAAAACCAGAGTCTAAAATATAGACTATCCAAATGTCAACATTACAGAAATATCATCCGAGAAAAATTTCGACCTGCATTCAACCCCACTATCAACCACCTGCTAGAAACTGGAGTTAGAATATGAAATTAGACCCATTCTTAAAAAACACAAGTTGCATTTTTGGACCATATTTTTGCAGTCTAGATTATGCACTGTTTGTTTTTACACAAAGTCAATAGTTTGCTCTCCGAGATTGCAGTATTACTACTCCAAATTCAGCAACAGGCCACATAGCTTGTCCAAGATGGCAGTACAGCCCCTAGCCTACAAATTCAGTAATAGGCCCATTGTCACCCTTTCAAGAACTGAAAATACCCACAAGGTCAAATTACTCCAGGGCACCTGGCCAAAAATACTTTCATCCATAATTGCATACCACCACATTTTGAAAACCACCTGGAAAACTAGTGCCATCCTGTAGTGCCTAGCTATTCAAGATGCCACGCACTTTCCAGTAAACACGTTTTTTTACAGAGAGCGTCAGAGGTACAGCCTGGAAGAATAACCTTATGAAGCAGTTTTTTTGCACCTTTTTACTTGTAATGTATAAGTACTACATTTGAATTCCTTGCACTGGGAGGTTCTACACACACGGAAACCCATCAACACCATTCACTTATAAAATATATGCAGCAAAAGGGTTAAAGGGCATGAAGGGGGCTGTGGTGCCTTAAGGTGGAACAGAACCAGGAAGAGACGCATGGGGGACTTAGAGAACAATGAGTGGTCCTCTTGTTATTTACAAGTAGCAGGGCACTAAAAATCACAAATTGTGCAGATCATGATGAAAAGCATACAGGAGAGAGACTACTGTCTTGGATTTACTGCCCCTGCTGCACTAGCAGAAGGCACCACCCTGGAAATGTGGGGGTAAAGGCTAGGAATGGGAGAGGGCTATGTAGAAACCAAGCAATAATCTGTGGAGGTGCTTGAGCAGTGGGATGGACAGTGTATGATGCCTCCAGTGTCAGGAAAGAAACAGGCTCCTTTGCTCCTGTTAAAAATATAAAATGAAGCAATAGTCTATGTTCAATATGTCCCAGATTCTTTGGTGTCATGGTGCCACTGTACCTGCTGCATGAATAGAAAGTATTCCCCGGGCAAGTGCAGGTGCAAAGGCTACGAACATGGGCTGGTGGGGAGTGTGGGGGAGGCTTTTAAATGAGTAATGATGGGGAGTAGTTCTTGTTCCAGAGGCACTTGTATGTGTAATTTGTAGGTTAAAACCCAAGCAGGCACAGCATATTTTAACAATCAGGGCCTGTGTCGCTGCTGAAACATCCTGTGATTCTGAGCAAGTCACTTATCTCTCCTTTAAAAAAAAAATGTTACATGATGTGCTGTTTAAGGGATATGTTACAGTTTCGTAAATGGAGACTAGGAGGGGCACCAGTGGGCTTCACGCGGAGAAAGCAGAAAGCACGTTTTGAATGCACACCAAATGTGAAGAGATAATAACAAGATTTACAGGCCTGTTTACAGAAAGGGGACTCTCAGAAGGATACTGGTAAATAGGGGTTTTTACATGGGAGGGACGAAATGAACCTGGAGAGCCTAAGCCAGCAAATGGAAAGCAAGAAAATGTGAGTTACAAACCACAAAGCCAATGGCAAGCAATAGGCAGAATACATTCCCAGGTCAACTTTCTGAAACTCCACAAGATGTCTTTTGCATACCACACTGCTCCACTGTCTGGTAGGCTGCAACCTAAAAAGATAATATTTGGGGAATTCGAAGGAGTGGTCACAAGCCTCACACACACACACCTTTTCCTGCTAAAGATGTTTACCAATATAAAAACATTATTGAAGTTTACCCTGGAAATAAATTGAAACGTATTGCAAACCTCAAATGTCACACCGTCGAACGCACCTAAGCATCTGGTAAGAAAAAAAATGTGCAGCACTGTATGATAAACAAACCAAAACTAATAGATGATGCCCTTTTGTGAAATGGAGAAAAGAATTTCCACCAACCCCAACTAACAGAATGCTATCACCATTTTACGAGAAATCCCCGGACTCAAAGAAAGTTCATCTGGTAAGTCTAGTATCTTCCAAAGAACATCAGTGCATAAACAGTACACCAATACAGGGTGCACAGCCGACGGTGGGCCATGTGCCATTTAATTTGGTAAGTAAACATTTTCAACTTTTCTCATATATTTTCTCACAATTTGTTCAATTTTATCACAAGTTATCCAATAGAATCAGTCTTGATCCAAAATCTACCAAAACGATCTTTATTTGATAGTTCCAGCATAATAGTGTGTTACACATGTCTTCCATATTCATCAAAACCCAATGCATTTCGGGAAAGAAAGTTCCCTTCGTCAAGGGTCACTACAATGGAAACATAATAATAAGTACCACCGCAACGTGTATCATGTAATAACTTTACATTACTTTGAGTGTCTTAGTTATCCGACATCTAAAAACCAGCTACGGACATTTATAATTCTCATGCGAAACACAATAAAAGTGTCAGTTCTGTTATTACAGCCTCCTTTGTGCATATACTCTCCATTTGACTTAAACAATACATCTAGCACTCCTTCATGCCTGACAACTCCCCAAAATCAATAAAAAATTAAATAAATCTGTGCGACCAAACTCCAATAACTCTTTATCCCAAAAACAAACCTCCCACAGTGGCCCCTGCAACCCGACATTAAAAGATCTAGACCTAGGTCCCATGTACCTTAGAAACAGTCATCATCCAATATACCCTTCTTCGTTGTCCCATCCTTATGTATAGCACACTTGCTATAAAATTAAAATTACTGCGTATGTGGCTTGCGTCCCAATTTCCTATCTTTAGTGGTCCCGCCGTGCACGCTGCGTTTCCGCCATTATGTGGCTCCGTTACTTTCAGTAAAAACCAATAGGGAATGTGATGTTATCAGCTTAATTTAAATACATATCATGTGACCCCAAGATGCCTCGTGTTGCACTTGGAAAAGTAAACGAAATAAACAAAATACTCCTATCCTCACATATTACGTGCCACTATAACAGTTAAAAATACTCATGTGTTTAACTCGCTTTCATCCGATAATTAAAAGTGAAATAATCCCTGTGATATTCAACCATAAATGCATTTCGCAACTTTTTTATGTAGTTAAACCACAGCCTCAGTTAGATTCCTCAATACCATAAATGTAAAAGATTCTCAATGCTGCGATGGTACCGAACATGTTCAACAAGATAAGGGGTCTTCTTTACGCTTTTGAAAAACATGAATCTTACATGAATCTTTCTGTTATTTTATCATGGGGTGCAGACTATGCGGTAGACAGAATTTATTATAAACTTCACATAATTTATAGAGTGCACACCTTCTTTAAATCATTTGCTCTTCGTGAATTTTTAGTTTTTTAGTTTCTTAATGCTCTCCAGGCAATTTTTAAATTTGGCGTGCAACCCAGTTGCATGTTCTGCCCATACATGCCAATATCATCCAAAGAACATCAGTGCATAAACAGTACACCAATACAGGGTGCACAGCCGACGGTGGGCCATAGGCCATGGGCCATTTAATTTGGTAAGTAAACATTTTCAACTTTTCTCATATATTTTCTCACAATTTGTCCATTTTTATCACAAGTAATCCAACAGAATCAGTCTTGATCCAAAATCTTCCAAAACGATCTTTATTTGATGGTTCCAGCGTAACTGTGTGTTACACATGTCTTCCATATTCATCAAAACCCAATGCATTTCGGGAAAGAAAGTTCCCTTCGTCAGGGGTCACTACAATGGAAACATAATAATAAGTACCACCGCAACGTAATGCATTGGGTTTTGATGAATATGGAAGGGCTTTAGTTACCCCACTGGTACAACCCTTTGAAGGTGTAACTGAAGCCAGTGTTGTAGCAAACGTATCACGGGCCCTAATGCATGCAAGTAAATTGGGCCCAACATCTCCAGAGCTGGTAGCAAATCCAGCTATAAGTGGGTTGCACTGGGCCCATCAAGCCCTTAGTTTCGGTGCCACTACACCTAGTGCACTATTGACAGCTCTGCCCTGAAGATGCATCATTCCAAGGTTTGATCTTCGCAGTGCATTAGAAAGACCAGGGGTGTGCGGTTATGAGTGTTCCACATCACCCAGCAGTAAATCGTGCTCCGGGCCTTCCCATCGGGCCCCCCGGTTACCAAGGATACTAGAAGCCTCGCGCAGCAGTAAGCACATGCACTGCGGCAACTATCACTTCCGTTGTTGTTCTGTTTACCACGGAGCGGGCAGCGAATGATTCACCGAGGTCGTTATAGTCATACAAACACTGCTTTACATATATACACAGAGCATGGTGAAGACAATTTACCTGTTTAAAACAGGATACTGGAGTATACCAGGGCATACGTCTGGCAGCAAGAAGGTATATGGATTGATTGCAGAACAGCATCCAGCTAATGGACTCGGAGGAGAGCACCGCAATTAGAGTCTAGATACTCAGCAATTAGGTTAAGCCATTAGGAAGGTCCGGATAGTGGGTATCTCCAGAACTGGAGGCATTGTAGATGTTAAAAACCATCAGAATGGAATACCCAGAGACAAAGGGTTCAGTGCTTAATTTGCGCAGGTGTTTGGCACGAGCACTTGTTTTATGGAAACTTGGACGCATTTTTCATGATCAGTTTTTGACTGGGAGCAAAACAGAAAAAAATCAGAAAGGAGATTAAGAAAGGAGAACAGCAAAAAAGAGAGAGCTTGGGAATGTAAAATAACCCGTGAGACTGAGATAAAGTGGCAAGAGGTGTAGGGCGGTGGAAGAAAGAGGCATGAGGTGGAATAAAGACCAGTGAGCATTTGCCAACTCCGGCGTGGGGCTCCCTTGAAAAGCCCTGGCCCGCTACATTTCTTTCTTTCTTTTGTTTTTTCTTAATACATTAAGCAGCATAAGGGAGAACCCAGAGTCTGAGAGTGAACCCGGAGAATGGTTATTATTGGTAACCTGCATTTGTTCAGCACTGCAACGCCGTTCGGGCTGTGACTTTCCAAAAGTCTCCATTTTACATTAATTTGTTTCATGAGGCAATGGTCCTTGAAGCCTGGAGACGGGGGCTCGGGGATCTGGAACGAGCCGCCACCTTGATGTCCAGATAGTGGGAAGAGCCAGTGTGCAGTATTTAATGCAACAGCAATACTGTCTTGTGTGTAAGAACTCGGTTTAATTACTAGGTCATTAAAATGTTAAAAGGACAGGAGTGATGTGGTCAAATTGACAACTGCCAGAGACAATAAAAGCCCTGTGATTCATTTTGACTCTTGGAAAAGATGCAAGTTAATACAAGGGTGTTTCGGCAGTGGCTTGGCTTGCAGGCTTAAAAACTGCCCAAATCCTGAGCTAAGTAGCTACCGTACCATCAGTTACCGATAATCAAGGTGTCTCTCCAGCTCGGACTTGAGGCTCATGGCATGAAGATTGAGAATGAGTGGTGCTGGAAGCTTGCATCTACCCCTGGTGACCTCTCATGTCATTACACCTTATCCGAAAAATGGATCCATTCATTAAAAACCCCATGACAAAAAAGCAAACACCCAGGCAAAACAACTGAGAAGACACAGAATAAGGATAACCCAACTAGGACCTACAAAAACAATGTAGCGGTTCTGGTAACTTGATGGGAAAACCGTCTATTCCAGGGTGGCATACCATGAAGGTTCAATGGACTCAGGATGGTAAGCATAATACATTTACTTCTTAAGTTCCACATAGGTTAGACGCCTTGTCAGACACAATAATATCCTGCCTGCCTAGGGTAGTAGGTCTCGTGGAAGGCAGACAGCACAGCAACGCAAGCAGACATGGGTCCCGAAGAAAACTATGAGTGTGATTAGAGAGTCACATATCGGATTGCATATAATATAATAAACCAGAGTAGGCATTAATCACAGCCATATCTCAAATGCTTAACTAATGTAGAGTAAATATTTCATAGTGATAACATGATGATGATTTGTAGGGTAACGGTTTGCAACCACCCAATTCACATGCACACTGCATGAGGTGTCACCGATGGGTAATTAACTAGCCCATCCTTAATTTGAATTAAAAATATACATTTGTCCTTCATCTCCACTGCTAAAAGCAGTGGCAGGGGCGAACTGGCATGTGCAAGCTGTGCACCTGCATAGGGCCACCAAACCCCAGGGACCGCCACGCCAATATATATCCTTAATATAATAATCCTCTGAGGATGGATACATATTTGCATGGTGGCCCCTGGCAGGGATTTGGCGGCCTCCGGCTCTGTTCCACTTCCAAACACCCTGACCCCTCCCCGCCCCCCTCTCCCTCTTCACTGGCCTCCGCGCTCCACCCTGCCTGGACCCCCTCTTCAGGGGCCCCCTACAAACGCTCCATGCCCAGGGCCACCATGAGCCTAGAGCCGCCCCTGGCAGTGGGGCGATGCTCCTCCGCCTCAGCAGAAGATCCACCACTGCCCAGTTACAAGATGTCCATGGTCAACCAGGACGGAACCTGGACCCTTAGGGCCGACTCATCTCTCCCCATATTGCAGGCCACAGGTGAAGTCCTGAGCCCACATTAGGGGCAAAATCAAACATTTAAATCTATATCAGACATCGTATGTCGATGGTGTTGCCAAACCCAGCTCATTCCACACACTCCTTGAAAACAAAAAAATGCGACCAATTGAATCTGGACAAAGGAGCTAAAACAAGGCTGAAGAATATGGCTAATCCTGGCCAGTGAGGGGCAGAAAGGCTGGACGACCCAGGAGGCTGGATAGCTGCAGGTCAGATGAAAGAGAATGAGCTTACGTCTCTGCAGGGTAATATACCCCTTGACCAAATCTGCTCCATCCCACAATGCACCAGCCAGGCAGCCCTACTTCTGACGTAAACCCCTCCTCCTGGAACCAAACAAAGGCCATTGCAATAGCAGCACCATAGCACTGCCATCACCCTGCCCCGTGCCAAGGGCAGCCCTTCTCCAGTTTACCTCGATCTGCCCTAACCGACATCTGAAAAGCACACACATACTACGGATCATTTACTACGGCACAGGTCTGTAGTAGGCAGAGGGAAAGACAAAGTACAACAACAAATGGGCACCTTATTGTGTGAAAATATTGCACATTACTCTATAAATGTTGCATCCTACGTTACTAATGTTTAGAAAATTCAATAGCTGAATCACTTTTCTGTCTACCTTGTTTGCTTTCCACAACCAAAAATAGCTTTTCATATTTGTCCTTGAAAAGAATACGGAGTAGTGAGTGGCAAGACAGAAATGCTCGGATTAAAAGTAAATCATAAGAAACTAGATTCTCACAAAAGGACAGGAGTTCAAGAGTGCAGTGGTTTTAGCATATCAACATAGCAGGTTGTTTGAAACATGGGGATATCTGTCCACAGGAGCCTTTCAAAGAAAGCGGGTTCTGGGAAAACTGTAGATGTGCTGCAAAAACTACAAACAGGTATTCAAACCGTGGGCAACCTGAGAGAGAGGGCAGCCCAGAATCCTCGTCAAATCGAGCTTGGGAACTCAGCAAATATCACAGGACGCCAATATGTAAACATCTGCTGGAAACCCATCTGCTAGCTCTTTCAAATGTCTGCCTCCGAAATGGAAACAAGCATTTGCAATGCAAGAGGACTCGCATTTACACGAGACCTATTACATTGCAAACGGAAGTGGGGTTGGTGAGAAGGCTCAAACTACGGGAGGGGGGAGAGAAGGCATGGACAGCGGGAAAAGAGTGCTCCTACAACACTCAAAGTAAAGGGGCCAGTAGCCATGGAAGGATACAAATGACAACATAGCTGTAATAAGGAGGGGCTAACAGCCTACAAACCAATCGGAAGGCAGCATTTTGAAAGGACAAAGACTCAAGCCAATTAAAAAGTGGGTGGGGGAGTGGGCGTGGCTTCTCCCTCCTACTCTACTACCACAGATCAATCCGAGAGCAGCCCTTGCGCGCTGGCTCAGGGCTTGGCCTAAAAATAAGTACATATAATTATATGTCAAATTATATGGCATAAAAGAGCATGTGGCACAAACACTGAGTGGAGGCTTTCTGTCGCATCTGAGGTCGGCATTACATTATGGCCTTTGTAGGCAGCTGCCTCCTAGTGCCACTACAAATGGCCACAAGAGGGTGCTAGCCTGCAACAAAAGACCTACAAAAAGGATCCTATCAAATGACTCTGAAAATCCTTTCACCCGAGTGAACTCCAGTTTGAATGACGTACCACTCACTTTCGCATCTTTTCCACCCACATAGCTTACAAGGTCCTTTTCAATGTAGTCAATCAGGTGGCGTGCCAGAAGGGAACCGCCATCCTCACATATCTCGGTTATCTTATCAAGATCTCAGGCTCATAGCGTCAAATAAATATTTTCCTCTACAGTTAAATAATGTGTACACTTCTCCATGGTATCACATCGTAAAACATTTCCCGCCTGAGGGCATGTTTGTTCTAACTGTGGAACTGGGGTCTCTCCTGCTGCTGTGGGTTGGCACCCTTTGGGTAGGCTACGTGTTTGACAGCTTGGATGAATGAATCTGTTGTGTTGCTACATCTGACAGTTCAGCCATAATTTCAACATAATTTAACAATATATTATCAATAAAGAAGCTCTTAGGCGTGGCTCTGGGCAAACCTGCAGGGCGCTCTTTGGTCCATTTCTTGTATCAGAAAGGTCAGCATACTGCAACCGCATTCATTTGAGGGGCCAATGTATATTAACAGGAAAGGGCTCGAGATATTATTCCCAAGGGGTCACCATGGCAGCCAAAAGACTGCATGAGTTCTAAACTCTTTCTCTCTCCCTCTCCCTCTCAAAAAACCTATAAACTGCAGTTATGGAAAAAAATTAAACAACAGAAACAACTTTTGTGTTTACTTTGCCAGTAATAGTCTACACTGCCCATGATATGTCAACTTTTGAAAATACACAAGTACATATACACACACACACATTAATATACACACACACACACAGACAGACATACACACACACGCGCGTGCCATTTCAGTGAAAATAAATTTGGCAAATAACACGTTATATAGATCAATTATACAAATAAACACACATCACTACAGCCAATTAGCAAAATTTACTTCATTACCACAGTGCAGCAAATGTGTGGTGAGGAAAACACGTCTTGCTACCTCACAGATAATATGTAACAATAAATTTAGCATAGAAACAACTCTCCCAATAATTAGTTCTCTCTTGAGGGATTTTACTGTGCAGAAACATATTTAACCCATTGCACTCTGGTTTTGATTAAACACATTTGTTAGAAAACCGAATAAATGCAATAGCATAAACCAAGTATGCAGATGAGCAGAGTATAATAGCAGATTACACTATATGCAACTGAGTATATGCTATACATTTAGCCTGGAGCTGCAGTCTTAAACATTAATGGAACAGTGGTAATAAATGTGCAGTGAGGTGTACAAATCTGGCTGGCAGGGTCGTCGACCAAAGATGCCATTCATAGAACAGGAGGCCCCCTGTCTTTTGAGGTCACTCTCACCCATATTAGATGAGGTCACAAGACTGCGAGAGTGTACCCTAATTAGATAAAACCAGTGAAAGCATATTTCTTCCCAGTCTGGGACTGGTGCAAGAGTTGTAATCGTCGGAGTTCGAATGTGCTCTACATTCCACGTAGAGTGCACTGTGAGCAGCTGTAAGATTTATTACCCAGTGGAAAGGAAAATGCTTTTAACTTGTAGCTAAAAAAAAAATACAATTTTGTATTAAGAGCAGAGTGATTTAACAAGAAGCACAAAGGACATTTTCCTATAAGCCATTTAAAATCTATCAAATGAACATTTATTCTGTTGCCAAACAGTCTAGCCTGGAAAAATTACTGCACATTAGTATACCCCGTGGGTGCGATTCTGGTCAGAAGCAGCCCTCTTCCATTGTGTTACACATACATGCAGGATGTTTTCGGGCACCGCCTCTTCCGCTCGAGTCATGGCGGCTGCTGACTCATCCCGGTAGTCCATGTCCAAACAAAGGCCGCAGAAACGATGCTAAACCAAGCTATCTCGGCCAGTGGCATGGAATGCGTCATGTGTCAGTGACAGCAGCAGTGCTGACAGGGATGCTGCCTGCAGCCACTGAAAACCAGGGCAGGGTACCGGGGCCCAGGATCAGGCGGTGCCGGAAGGATGGTTTGAAGGGTCAGTGTATGGGAATTATTTTTTAGGGCTTTTGTTTTATGGCCTGCTGGGTCCGGGTGCAGCTCTAGGCTCATGGCCGCCCTGGGCAGGCAGCGTAGGTAGGGGGCTCTGGAAGAGGGGGGTCCGGGCGGGGCGGAGCCCAGGAAGGTACCAGCGGGTGTTTGGAAGTGGAACAGAGCCGGGGGCCGCCAAATCCCTGCCAGGGGCCGCCACGCAAATATGTATCCATCCTCATAGGATTATTATATTGAGGATATATATGGCGTAGCGGCCCCTGGGGTTTGGCGGCTCTGTACAGGTGCACAGCTTGCACATGCCTAAGGCCGCCACTGCTGGGTCTGTGTTTACCGTTAATTTCCCTATTAAAACAAACATTGCCTGTAGCAATCACATATGCATGCCGGCTTCCATACCTTGCAAAACACACATACAGCAAGTCTTTACAAGTTCAAAACTGCTCCAATTTTAAAATAATGGGCCACTTATTTAACTATCTAATTTGCTAATATAGGCCACTTATGTTTTGGTGTACAGGCCGATATCCTGTCGCAGTCCGAATCTTGCAGAGCCACCATGAGATGCCTCTGCACCAGCAAAACGGCAATAAGAGAGTTCGACAGGTGTAACATGCTCTAGATACCACAATATGGCGCCTGTAAACACCAGGAGACTGTTGAACTAGTAGCAGGATGGCATGTTATTGTATTAGGGAACCTACCAATATCTGGCCACGGACACTGTGCGTAAAATACGGAGACTGTCGAACCAGAACACCACATTTAACCTGCCTAATCAGTAAGCATCGATGTTATGTTAAAAAAAATTGCAGAACGCAACGTATATCCGAGGGTGTCTTGGCGCTACTCTGGGTGCTGAGCAGAAGTGAGAAAGGAGGAATTACTGCTTAAAGAGCCAGGTTTTAAGCAGTTTTTCTTTTTTTTTGTTATAAAATATATACGTTTATAAGGAAAACACGTAGTAAAAAAACCATGCTGTGATGAACAGTAAATAAATAGAAAAACGAAAAAGAAAGAGTTCAGGATGAGATCAAACTTGGGTATATGCACTGGAAAGGGCTCGTTTAATCAAATTGTACTTGGAATGGAAGGAAGGGGGTAGGTCAAAAAGTTGACTACCCTCAGGAAAAGACTGGATCTCATTTTGAGAGAAAAGCTGGTGTGTCCATATTAAACCCTTAAGTCTCCAGGATTTCCAATTGAAGGGTTTTCCACAAATCAAAATGGATTTATTGTGCCATAATGTGGAGTTAAAGAAAGAGTCTGGACCAGTAGGGGGAGTGAGTGGAGTAGGTTCCATGTGTCTTCATGTATGCTTGAGAACCGGGGTAAAAATAGATTGTGGTCTATGAGTGAAAGACAGAATTTCTTTAAACGAGAAAGGAGAAAGAAAAGAGCGCTCAAGATCAACCCATAGAGGGCAATCCAAAGGGAAGTCAGATAGCCACCTCAAAGTCTGGCGAAGTAGGAAAGATTTTTGGTAAGAGGGAAAGTCAGGATAATTAACTCCACCCTCTACTTTTGGTTTTATTAATCTCAGTAGAGACATGCGAGGTGTTCTGTTATTACATAAAAAGGAAGATAGTATGGAGTTGATCTTTTTGTTAAAAAAATGTAAGGGAATGAGAACTGGAATATTGGAGATCTTATATAAAACTAAAGGGGCAAGCGTTGTTTTAATAAAAGTGTCCAGACGACCCCACCATGAGAGATATAAGGGATGCCATTTGGTTGTTAGAGTAGGGATTTTATGTATACATTTCTCTATACAAAGAGATATAGTTGTAGGAATTAAAAGGGTAAAATAAAAACCTAAGTATTTATTATGATGTGAATTCCAAGAAAAATTTGAAGATTTAAAATCGTCTTTAAATATATATTTAGTTAAAGGAAGTTTTTCACATTTATCCCTATAAAGCTTGTAACCAGAAACAAAGGCAAAGAGGTCCACTTCTTGTAAGCATGCAGGTACAAAGAGGATTGAGTGTTGGAGAGAAATAATAAGATATCATCACCATATTCTGCTAATTTAACTTGTATGTCTTTAGTGTCCAGTGATTTTATGTCATTATTTTGATAAATTTTGGACAAAAAAGGTTCCAAAGCCAAATTAAAAAGGTACGGGGATAAAGGGCAGCTATGCCGGACACCTCTTTTCAGATCGAAATAGGTAGATGAGGTACCATTAACAAAAATGGCTGCTCGTAGATTAGAGTATAAAATGGAAATCAGGGAAATGATATTTGGGCCAAGACCAAACCATTTGCGTGTTTGAAAAAGGTAAGACCAATTAACTCGATCAAACGCTTTCTCCGCGTCTAGGGCCACAGCTGCTAAAGAATGTGGGAAATAGGTGGCTTTATGATAAAGTATCGGAAAAAAAACTAGTATTATCAGAGATGAGACGGCCCGTAACAAAACCTGATTGTTCTGCACACAATAGTTGAGGGAGGAAAGACTTAAGATGAATAGCCAAGGTTTTAGCAAAGACTTTATAATCAATGTTAACAAGTGAAATGGGCCTGTAATTCTTACAATATTTTAAGTCTTTCCCTTCCTTGGGTATTAAACAAATTAGAGCTTCTAAAAAGGACCCAGAAGATCCTTCTGAATGTGTAAAAAGATGTAAAAGAGTAAGTGACTTGGGAAGAAGAATTGGAGAGAAGTGTGTAAAAAAATCAACAGTGAAACCATCCGGGTCCAGGGCTGTGTCCGTTTTGAATATTTGCAAGGCATCAAGAAGTTCCTGTTGTGGGATATTAAATTCTAAGGGGATGAAATCAGGGTGAGAGTGAGAGGGTTTGTGAATGCCTGAGAGGAATTGCGAGATATTGGAGTCTGAAGGTGTAACTTCAGGTGTGTAAAGTGTTTCATAGAAAAGAAGAAATTCATTTATTATCTCTGGGCCTTTAGTTCGCAATGTATTATGTTCATTCATAATGGATTCAATATCAAACTTATTGTGTCTAATTTTCAAGTAGTTCAGCAAAAGCTTGCCAGACTTATTCTGACCCCATAACACTTTGCACTAGACTTCCACAGGTAAAGTGAAGCATTATAAGTAGATTTCTTATTAAATTGAAAATGTGCCTTGATGAGTTGTGGGAGACAAATTTTGGATTTCGTAGAGTAATAGGAGTGTTCCAATCTCTTTATCTCAGACAGAAGTTCATTAGTTATTTTGCATGTGTTTTTACGCTTTTTGGAGACTAAACCAATGATGAAATCTCTTAAGGAGCTTTCGAAACTTTTGAAGAGAGGAGGCCGATCTAATGTGTATAGGTAGGAGATTCCACTGTTTGGCAGCTCCAGCCAGAAAACTGTTTCCACCCCATTAAAATTGTTTATATCTGAAGGTGTTTATTTTGAAGGTTCCCACTGATCTAAGATTTCTATTGGGCGATCACTTACTGAAGTAGAGCCTGAAAACACAGTCCTCTCAGTTTTCACAGGCCCATGATCAAGTAGCTCAGCCAGGTTTATTCTTTACATTCAGGGAGTAGTAGTCCAAGGTTCTAAAACGGTATAAACATGATTACAGATCACAGAAAGCACTGGGAAAACATGTGCAGAATAAGCTACAGAGCATGGACCTGAGAAAGCCAAGAGCTCTGTGGAAACCAACCTGCTGAGCCACAAATCGCAATCAGTAATAGTCTGCAATGGAAAAAGAACATGGTCAAAATACATATCTAAATTCATCAAGTGACATCAAATGACCCACTGTCGTGGATAACACCTTCAGCCTGTCTGGCTTTTATGTGTATATTATCAGAAGAACAACCCCTTCTCTGCCCACATGGACCAGGGTCAATGTTATTTACTTGCAAACAGCGCCCCGTGGGACTCTTTTCAGAACAAGCAGCAACCCTCAGCCCACCGCTTGGGGAAGCCACCATTAAAATGTATTTATAATTAAACACCAAGTGGTACCTACACACTTTGGTAGTCTTTCACACAAAAGCAAGTGTAATAAATACATTTAATGGTGGGTTCCTCAAACGGTGGGTAGAGGGTTGCTGATTTTTCTAAAAAAAAAGAGTCCCACAGTAGACGCTGTTTGCATGTAAATGTTCTGGCTTTTAGACATCAGCACTTAACAGCCTGGAATTTCTAGGAGTGCCTTTAATAGTAAAAGTGAAACCATAAGACCCATAATGAAAAGCGGCAACAACTAAAAAGTTAGACGTGGTAGGCAATGACCCACAGGGCATGGGACCACTGGGCTAATCCTTAAACAACAGAAGGATATAAAATTACAATTTCTTGGGGGGGGGGGGGGGGGGGGGGGGGTGAAAAGTGACAAATGTAATTCACCCCTTTGTTCCGAATTCAATAGGCCAGTTATATCAATGTATTTATTCATATGCATAATAATATTTTGTTTTTATTTTACAGACTGCACTTTATTAATGCTTCTAAGAAGTCTTGTGTATATGATTTGTGTGTGTGTGTGTGTAGTTCTTTTATATACATTTGTTTTCTTGCTTACAATTAAGGATTCCAGCTTTCCATTCTTACATTTTTTACAGATAAACCCTAACCGAAAACTATCTATTTTATTATCTTCATTTATTTTTCAATATGGATAAGAATGGAAATTCTAAATGCTGATAGTCATGACTACCAGGCCAATAGCTGTGCAGATTGATAGGCAAAAAAGTCAAAAAAGACTCCAAGAACCTTACAGTCGACAACTTTCCAATGAACTTAGCTTGTTTTTCACACAGAAAAATATTTTTGTCGCTAAAAACTCTATGTTCTGGAGCTCTATAATAACAGAATACATTTTTTCAGCCACTGTTAAGGCTACTTGAGGCCCACTTCAACACCGATCTCTGTCTTTTTTTACTCCCAGAATCAGCTTTAAAATGTTGAACGTCGTTGTACTGGCATTCTACTATTTAGGGCATGAATTCGCTGTTCACAACCTGAACGTTCCTTAACCTGAGTGGCCCCGGTGCCGACAGATCTCAGAGGCATCGGAACCCCAAAAGTAGTGGTATGAGAAATTCTAGTAATTTGTTTTTGAGTAATTAGCAAACTTTGGGGAAAATGATCAAATTTACATTTAACTACGTGATCTGCAAATCCGTTACTGTGCGCATTTCACAAATTGAGGCAATAATGCATTTTGCAATATATAAAGCACAAAAAATACAACGGATTAAGCAACCTCTACTTGTATTCTGGCTATTTGCATTCTTCCTGCCAGCTCGCTGTGAAAGTTTGCCATGAATGACAGGTAATTACACAATGCGGCAAAATGGCGTAAATTCAGGAATTTTGTACAAGCATAACCCACAATACCCAAACTAATGCGAATAACACTGACATTATTTACATTTCGCCTGGGTCTATTCAGAACAGGTTTTTTTCCAACACAAAAAATACTGCAGTTCTAGGGTACCGTGGCACCATTGACGGTTCCTTCGCTAAGGCAGAGGAGTGTCGCCTCGCTGTCAGAAAGCGGCAAAAGAAAGAAAAAAATTAAATTATAATAACTAATGTTATTATCATTTTACTTTGTCCTCGTGCTGCGGCAGCATGCGTGAGGGGGCGGGCTGCAGAGTAGGGGAGGAGTGGTAGAACACTCCTGTGCCCAATGACCGTTTGGTCAGCCCTCTCGGGGTCGCCCAAAACAGTCATGCGCACTTCCCTGTTCTCCATGCTGGCTGCGATTGTTTCTGCATGGAGAACATGCCCACCCCTCCAGCCCCTAGCTGAGTGCCGTGTTATGGCGCTCAGACCAATCACAACGCTGCATTGCAGCAGTGTGCTTGGCTGCGAGGAGCCCTGGTGCTTCCTGTTTAAAACAAGAAGCCAGGAAGAGGACGGGATGGACGCAGGACAGGCGACAGCGGCCAGCCGGCCAGTAACAGATTGTTTTTTTTTTGTTTACTCCATTCAATCCCCACCCGCCCCACTGCTGCTTGTAGGCAGCACCTGCGACTGCGTGGCATGCTGTGCTGACCACATGTCCACATTGATAGAAATGCTTGTGTTGACTTTTTGTTAATGACAATCAGTTAAGGAGTTGGTGATTGTTGAATATATAATATGGGAAAAATTAACTAAATGAACTTGTCACGTTATTCTCATTAAAGTAGTGCCCTTGTGTACTCGGATAATCGGATTCTGCTGTTGCGGGGATCCTATATTCAGCCTGTTCCCTCATCTTCTTTTAAAAAACTACAAGAGCGAGTAGCAGAGTCTGTGATGATGTGTTGGCTCACACTGTTGCACCTTGTATACATGGAGTAGAACTTTCCCCTTTCTCACTCACTATTCACAAGGGCCTTCAAGTCCCAGCATGCAGAGGATTGTTGCTTAAAAGCCCGGGATTGGAATCACACACACTTGACATGGGGCCTCTTGGCAGCTCCGTGACTCCCCAGGCACAGGAAGGCACCGACCCACTCATGTGGAGGGTGAAAGCCGCCTCAAGAGGGGAAAGTGCCAGCCAGTGGGACCTCAGAGCAGGCTCGGTGCCAAGGTTTGCCTGAGGTTAATGGGTTCCCATCGCCTTTCTTGCACGGTGCAAAAAACACTTAGCCCATTAGTAAGAGACATGCCAGAGCCGCACACCACCCAAAGCCGAGCCAGCCCGTCTAGCCTTTGACAGTGAGAACGCTGGGACCCTTTAATCCAGTGTACTGCAAGATCACGCAATCGAATGTTGGGGTTTGTACAACGGCCAAGCAATGGCAGACAGCATGCAATACGTTCAGTGGCGTAACAAAACTTGAGGGACCCCCCCTGCAAGATACAAGGAGGGGCCACCACTCTGGATTTAATCAGGAGTTCTCCTACCAGAGTACTGTGCTGAGGGGGCCCTCTGCAGCTCCAGGGGCCCCCGCACCACAGGGGCTGCGGGGGCCTGTGTGACGCTACTGTATCCGTTGGCTCAGTGGCTCTTAATGCATGGGCACGCTGGGCAGTTACCTGGGGGCCCGTGAGCATAGGGGCCCAATGCAGACCAGAATTTAACACTAATTTTCAATTAAACATTTTTATTCCTGTGAGTGGGTGTATAGGCAGGGCCCAGTGGCGTAATGAAACTTGAGGCGGCCCCCCTGAAAGGTACGTGTAGGGGCCTCCACCGGACTCAATCAGGAGCTCTCCAGCCATATTATTGTTCTGGGGGGCTCCCTGGAGCTTAGGGCCCCCAGCACTGCAGGGGCTGCGGGGGCCTGTGTTAAGCCACTGGCAGGGCCCAGTGCACTGCTAAGCACAGGGGCCTATAATGCTGTTAAGACGGCCCGAGTTGACTTTCTAAACCAAAATGTATAGTCAATAATCATCTCCCTCCCCTATAAGGGGAAGCCATCAGTAACGTAAAACAAAAGATCAGGAGTTCTGGCTTCTATAGAAGCAGAGGGCACAAACATTTCCATTTTACACATAAAAGGCCAACCGGATCAGAAACTGAATTTAGGTAATTCTATTACAGAATAACAACTTAGTAAACCTAACCGGTTTAAAGTTTGCTTTGTGTACTATTGGCCTTGACAGTGCTTGTATGTCTAGTGGGGGGCAGGTGCAGGCAAAAGCATCTGAAAGAATGCTAAAGAAACATTCCTTGGCAAAGTCAATAGGGCGCGCCTTTGGGACCTATTGGCTTTGTTAATGGCTTTTAGCGATGATGTACAACATCCCCAACGTTAGCCAGTATGGCTAAACAGTGAACAAAAACAAAAGACGCTGTGAGGTGTCCAACCACGTCATTATGCAGATACATGCAACACGCATGTGTGCACCTAGTAAAGGACCCGTGCACTTTCCTTCTTTTAATTTACCAATCCAGGTTGGACAGAAAGAATTTTTTTTTGCAAAAGTAGTGTGAAAGCCTTTTTGCCAAGAGGGAAACAACATGGAGCGCGTAGGTGGGAAGAGAAGCATTATGGGGTACGAAGCAATGCAGGGCCAGAATCAACGCAGAGGGGGTAGAAGCAACATGGAGGGTGCACCTAGGGGAAGCAATAGGTAGGGTGTGGAAAACCAACATGGGCCGGAGAGGATTATAGAGCATGGGGAAGAGATGCACACAGGCTAGAGAAAGAAAGATGCAGTTGTTCAGCGGAAGCACACAGGCTGGAAAGCAAAGAGATGGGAGAAGCACACGAGGGCAAGCAAAACAGAGGCAGTGGGGAAGAAACATGCAGGCGAGAGAGAGCACATAGCGGGGCAGAATGGGAAGGAGGAGTACATGAGGAAGACAGCTGGAAAACACAGGCACTCTTGTGGAGGCCTTAACCTACAAGAAAAATACAGTACTTCAAAAGTGAGCAGTGGAAGGACACAGGTAATGCACACAGGTTTCAGAAGGTGGGACAAAGACAAGAAGAGGAAGTAAAGCCCACACAAGCTGACAAATAAAAACCTAACAACTGAGAGTGACAATAGAGCCAAATAATCGTATGCAATGGGTGAGCTGTAAGAACACTGTAAGCTGACAATAAGCCTGTTCGCCACAGACACCTTGTGCAGTCTCGTAGGCGAGACCTAAAAAGGTTGCTTTCTTCTTCGAGCAAGCATTTTCCACTCCTGTGTGCTACTAGCCGCTCGCAGACTAATACCATCCCACATGGGTTTCAATGGGGGTGAAGGACATACTAAACAGCTAATAAAAAATATTTGACACCGAAGTACTCTTCAAAAATATACCCGATTATGTCACAAGCCAATGGCTGGATGTTCCATGGCAGAGGAGGCTGGACCACAGCCCTTTCAATAAGTCAGTAGGCATAGCATAGAATATGTTTCCCATGAATGCTGCAAGTGTCAGACACAAACATAACAAGCATTTGCAATGCAATAGGTCTCGCATTTGCGAGAGTTTAAGCTATTGGCATCATAAATGACAATACCTTTTATTTATCTGTTTTGATAATTAACACATAAATAAAAGGCAGTGTCATTTATAATGCCAATAGCTCAAACTATTATAAATGCGAGACCTCGTCCGCCATTGTGCCTTGCTGCTTGGAAAGTAAAAGCGTGCATGGTATGCTGAAAGTTGCAGGAAAGTATATTATGCCTGCAGTAGTAGAAATGCTTTAACGAAAATAGTGCTATCAGACATACCGTGTAACAACTGAAGTAAAAGGGCCAGTCCTCATGGGCGTTTACAAATTAAGACAAGGCGGTACTAAGGAGGGAATAACAAGCCTATTAACAAATCAGAAGTCAGCATTTACAAAGGACAATGACACAAGCCAATGAAAAATATGGGCAGAGTGAGCAGAGCTTCAAGTCCATACTCGACTCGAATACAGCATGCCTCGCAAAGCAGCACATGCGCTGCCCAGGCTTGACCTAAAAATGTATAGATTTTACAGTTATTGAATTGTCTGCAAGCATTAGGTTTTACAGACTTATCTATGTACACGCCTATTTATAAAAAGCTGCAATTTGAGAAGAAAGTACATGTTCCTAAAAAAAAAAAACATATTTCTTAGAGAGCCAGGTTTTAATACCGTTGAGTTAATTAAGATGTTCTTGTGCAGTTTTAAGTGTAGTTGGGAAGGTGCTCCACAGGTTTCGCCCTTGGATTCATTATTCCACCAAGATTACAATACTTACACTTCTGAATCCTTAGGAAAATGTTTGACGTGTGAATGCAGGACTGATCCTGAGGGTGTGTGGCAGTCATTTGTGTTGTGAGAATGGAGGGATGGCTTGATATTCCTACAAGAGTGCTGATGATGCTGATGGCATTTGTAGAATTGGGTACCCCTCTTAGTGTAAGGGCCAGTGCCGGTCGATGGGCAATAAATGCAGAATCCTAAGGGCTGAATTACATTTTTAACTGTCCTTTTCCTAGATATCATTCACCAGAGGGTCTCACTATACTACTCAAACAGTAATCTCTCTGTACCTGGGACAGTGTTTAATAGCACACCCAATGCATACTTCCCAGTTTGGGGAACCTTTCCAAACCACAATCTACAACACTTCATCTTACCATCACCAGTAGGTTCCTGTTTCCATTCATTCGATCATTAATTGCCTCCACCAGCAGTTCTGTGCCAGGTGAGAATAAGGCTACCTCGGGCAGTGGAAATTGAAAGTCAAAACACCAGGCACGTTAACCAGCCAGTTGACTGATTTAGCATCAAAGTCCCTTTTTTAATGAAAGTATACCTCTTAGGTTTGATCTGCTAGTAGGCAACCACACCCTCAATATTCAGTAGAGCTTCTCTATGTAAGCGTTCGAGCACTCACTCAGTTCTCAGGGCTCGCTCGGCACACCAAGCGGTTGCCCTCATAGAACGTGCTGCGTAATGAGGAGCAGTCCATCGGGTCATTGACCTATTGAAGACATTGCCCTCTTGATATCAACCATTGCTGGCTCATAATCCCCTGATCGAATCAAGCGAAACCAGCAGGAGACATCTGAAAATGCTATGTGTTTCTTCGCAAGGCAGCCCCTTCTTGAGCCAGTGCCACCAAAGGTCTCAGGCTTCTGGAAGACGCAGATAGGTTGGTGGAAGAACATGGTCACAGACAGCCTAGACGGACGTCCGGGGTACCGACGGACAGAGCGGTGCTCCGTTTTACCTGCGCTGTAGCCAGGTGAGGTGGGGCGTGCATTCCCTAAAAATTAGGCGAATCTCAGGTGATATAATTTATCTCCTTATATCCTTTTCAACACTTTCACTTATTTTATTTACACTAAGCAGTAGCATAAGTCAAGGTCCTGAGGAAGCAGTAGGAGACCATCTGGCTCCGCCTTTACTGCAGAAACATGTCGACCAAACATCTATTCCAGTAGTTATTTGTTTACACTACTATGCACTGGTTTTATCTTGGGAGTGGATAGGATCTCATTAAAATTGTTCCTTTTTTCCAATTCTACTACCCAATTTTAAGATTTTTTCACATTTAGCACATATTAATTTATCACATTTAGCACTGCTTGTCAGATTACCTCCTGATACTATAGTACACCACACTCACATTTGAGGCATATCCATTAGATGAGGCTACGACCTGCCAAATCTACTGTGAGTAAAACCACTCTCCTTCATGGTGAAGGATCCTAAATGATGTAGGGCGGTACAGGTCGGTAATCTGATGGGAATAATTTTCTCACCACGAAATACTCTCAGTGGATTTTGCGGCTGTACCCTATAGATACACAGATAGTTTATAGATAGTTTGTTGTTTGACCCATTGCTATCCTGGTTGTTAGTATTCATAGTTGTTAGGGATGATAGCAATGCATGGTCGGTAAATATTCCCTTGGACCCTCCTTTTTCTTTTTGCACAGTCTTTCAGGACCATGAGGCGCGGGGCGGTTACGGCGAATAAGAACTGAAAGGAGAAGAAAGCTTAAGACAGCTCCCATCTCATTCTTTGGGAGAAACTTCTGCCTTCCTTCTCTCAAAAGATCCGAGTGGAGGCACCAAGAGGAGGTCTTTGGAACAAATTTCTTGCTCAAACGAAAGAAGAGCAGGCCCTTGCTGTGAATAGCTTGTGCTGATAAGACCGATTGTATTCTATGAAAGTGACCATTTTGCGCTGTTGCAACTAATGTACATAATTCAGATTTGCCATGTTTGGAGCCATTTTCACATGATGCAGCCAAGAAGGGGTGAGGGGCGAGGAGTTCCTTGGGGGGGATTAAGAGCCCTTAACTCCATGACCAGTCATTCAAGCCCCTCATAGGCACAATGGGGGCTATGTGGGCTATGGCCTGAGAAGGCTGTACAGCCACCAGGCCCGACATACTGGCGGGAAACTTACTGTGTAACAGCATCCAGTTCAAAATGTGATCCAGTCTCCTCACCACGTGCTCATATGACGCATGCCGTGTGAGATCGGGGGTCCGAGAATTGTATCCAGCACCTGAGGGCAAAAGCGCGTTGGAATGGCGGGAAATGGGATGCAGGGTCCTCGCAGCTGCTTTCCCTTTGGCAGTGATGTAAACACAGGCGTTGGCGCTGCTCCCATGCCGTTCCCGTGCTGCTGCCCTGCCCTGTCTGGCTCCCACTCCTGGAGTACTTACGTCAGGAGGGGATGGTCCGCACCTAGTCTAATACAGTATAAACAGCCGGAAGGTGGAAGGGTATTTCGCAGATCTGAGGTCCTCGCCTAGCCATCAACAAGATGGAGATGCCAGTGAATGTTCGCCTTCGGCATCCGCAGTGATGTGAGGGTCATGGTCTGAATACTGCCAGGTAGAGTCCGCTTTTTGCCCTTCCCATATAGGAGGAGCATTTAGTACTGCTAGATTGTGTGACTGTTATATCTCTACCTACAGTGCATAGAAACGGCAGAAGTGAGGTGTAAGGCGCTACTTAAAACACATTATTATTATTTATGGATGCACCAGGAACCACTCTGTGGAATGTTGTGCCTGCAGCACCTCCCTGTGTGCACGGTGAAGGTCGATATTTGAGGAAGGTTATGGTTTAGCCCAGCACTGAGCGCAGGCTGCCTACGACCTGGCATGGGGCCATTGGCACGGACATGATCATAATGCACAATGCTAGCGAGATTCTGGCGCGCTGCAGCAAGCGCAGGATATTTCTGTCACAATGCATGGTTTGAGGTTATTATTACAACAAGAAGAGATGCCAGTGACATTTTATTGGCACACAATGCATTTGGGACATTTCATTTTTTTGTGCCGGCTGTGCCTTCCTGCCATTTTTAGCTTTTTACCAAACCTTTCTCTGCATGGACGAGCCACCCAGAAACAGCCTGAGGCCCTCCAAGATAGAAAATAGCACTATATAAATACCAATACAATCCAATAATAGTTGTCACTAATCAAGGCAAATATCCAGCTGACCATAGAGAGCTGCGGATTATAAGCGAGACCGCAAAAGGGTCCCCCTAAAAATTGATCTACAGTAGCCAAGCATGCCACCTGAAATCTTTATTGAGAGGATTCTGGCATACACTCCTGTGCATCACTGAATGAGTATTTGTTATGGAGGAGACCAGCCTTCCCCTTTTTTGTCACCGGGGCATGATTCTTGGCTCCATAGGACACAGTGTGAGCACAGCCACCAACACGGCTGTTATAATCAAAGGCGTTTGAGGGAAAGAAACTGTTTGGGCACCCGTCAGCTAATCAATCATCAATATATAAAACTCATTTTGATGCAAGGAATTCATATGTTAGACCATTTGAGCAGTCCAACACTCTGAATACTTTAAAAAAAAAATCACCAATTCCAGATCTATGGGTTGAATCCCGAAGTTAACTTCGGGATTCAACCCATAGATCTATCTCCAACACAAGAGCTACGAACAGGGGTATACCACACCCGTCAGCTCAAAAAAGAACTCTGCTCCCAGAGTATTTAAACTCTGGTTTTTGGAACTTGTCAATTTGGAACCAGGCGTGAAATAATATATGCTGTATATGTGAAAATAGCCTTGAGGAAGCCCCGGCGCAACTCGCCAATAGGGGGCGAAACACGTGTCAGCTGTCCATGTTCCATCATCAAATAATAAAGATGTTGCACTGCAATCCAAAGTAGCTCTGGTCTTGTATGACAATTGCAAAGAACGGATATTAATCCAAACTAGTACTTGTTGATTTCTTTTGGAGTACACACTCTTCTTCTTTCAAACTTGTTTTCCTTTATGAAGCTCAAGAGGTCCAGAGCTTCGAGTGTGTCTTCAACCAGTTACAAAAGGAGCTTATACAAGCGTTGTTCAAACTTGGGAATCTATGGACCTTTCTGCTTTGCTGATCACAGGGATGAGACTTGTGCCTGGTTAGCAGGAGTCCTCAAGCAGCAGGACCCCTGACCCTCCAGAGCTGCTCACACGCCCAGCACTCAACCAGCCCCTACACCCAAAGAGCGCTCACTGCTATCCACGATGGCCTTTGTGGGACTGGATTTACTGATATTGTGCAAGGCTGGTTCATCTTTTATTTGGGATTACTTAACTACAATAGTTAATAGGAGTTGTACATTTATCAGAGAGGCTCAGTAGTGGGTACCTCAGGTCCAGATACTACTTTACCCATCATTTCCCCCCACAGAAACCCCTTGGGCTTCAAGTTCAAAGACTTTCAGAGTCCGTGGATGTCCCGACAGTCGTCAATGGTGCTAAACCTCTGGAGGACATTAGCCCATTGTCTCCTATGAGAAGTGAAGCCACAGAACAGGAATTCAAATCAGAACAGGGACCAAAGCCTCAATTATGACCTATTGAGCCATTAGGCGCAAAGACTTGAACCTACCACCATTCCTTCTCAATTTTTGTGCATGATCATTTTAGGAACTCTGAAGTAATAATGGTGTGTGTGTGCGAGTTAACTGTAGCCGTCAAATCAGTTTCCAATGGCGTAGGCCTAACCTGCCCACCCAACCTATTATGGAGCGTTGAGGAGTCTTTGGAGGCCTAACTCTATGCCTCAGATGGACGCTGGTAACCTGATCAGTACAAAAAGCACACAACCTCCTTTCATTTAAATTTAAAAAAAAATACATAATCTGATTCAAGATTCTCTACCTCAAGTAAAAATGCACCATGCCAAAATATCTACAAAGAATAATTTCCCAATATACGCAACTTATGCTCACAAGAAGAGAGTTATTTGATTATCCCACAACCAGATGCACACACATGGTGGGGAAGGATGCTTATGGTGCCAGCTGTTCACGTCTGGAAAACCTATGCAAGGAAATCTGACATGTCCAAGCATTTCAGAACAAAACAGAAGACCTCTGTTTTACCACCCTGCATCCATCCATCATTAGCCAGCTACCTTTGCTGCGTAATATTCCTCACTAACACCTACTGGACTCAGTCAGTATACCTAAGTCTGCTGTTCAACATACCTTGTTAAGCAACTGGATTTGGCGATTGTAACCACGACTGGCTAACCCATGGTTCCAAACAGGCTGAATCCTGGCCACTGCAATGACAATATGTCCTACACCCATGCATGCTTCGTCGAAGAGGACTGGAGGCGATATCTGTAACCAAAGCCGAACTGTCTGGCACTGCTCAAATATAACCTTTTTTTATTTGCATATCGAACCCATACACCTTTGCAGAAGCGGCTGGCATCTACAAGGAGAGGGGGGTATGCGCGCATGCAAAAAAACAAATTAAATGAACAAAACTTACCTGGCGAACGTCACGTTTAGGAACTGGAACCTGGAACTCCCTTGACCAATCAGGGCGCTGCTCTCATGCTGTGAGAGCAGCGCCCCTGATTGGCACTCCACAGCGCCCTGGAGGACTGCACGGACTCTAACCCAGCTGTCTTAAGACAGTTGGGTTAGAGATGTTTAAAGTGTGCATGTGTGACTGGCCGTCTCAAGATGACCGGCCAAAAAGACATGCGCACTTTAAACATAAGTGAATAGACAACCTACCCTCCTCCCTGCTGCTGTCACTCAGCAGCGACGCCGCCCCAGTCCTGAGGCTTGGCTCGGGATGGGGTTCTTTATTCCAATCAATGAATCCGACAAGAATAAACAACCATATTGTAGGGTTTTAATTGGAAAGTCCCGGGCTGGAGCTGTGCGTCATGGGATCATCTGAAACCTTAATATTACTGGCGCAATAAATTATGTAACAGGGTATTGTTTCTGCAAGGTGGGATGGGGTCAAGCGCTTCAGGCCTCGCAGGGGATGGGAGAGCGCTATAAACATAACCGTAACATAAGATGGGGGGGAACATTACTGCCACAAAACAAACCTATGTTGGGAAATTGGCACAATGAAGGGCGCTCCGGGTGGCAACACTAAGCTGAAAGGAAAGCGGGCTGAAGGCCTTGACAAGCACGCCGAGCTCTGCGCAGTGCCTGCAGGGGTGGGTATTCCACGGGGAGCTGCTCGGCGGAGAACTACGGTTTCAGCGCTTCCGGCTTTCTATTTTAGAACCAGGAGCCGTGCCAGCACCATGATAGCACACATTACCACAGCAGCACTGAGCTTCATGGGATGCTAACCCGGGTCAAAACATTCATGAAAACAGGGGCTCTGGAGGGGGCTGTGGTCTGAGTACCCCTGGAGTGACGTCATGTCAGCAGGCCTCGACCTGTGGCCGTGGGGTAGGGGCGCTCGGGCTGCACTCTTTTTAGGGGCGGTGGAGGTGAGCAAGTCGTATCTGTCGACTACCACCACCACCACCCCTCCACCCCCGTAGAACAAGCTACGTCATTGGGTAGGGTCTGGATGACAAGACCCTCTTACACAGTACACCGAAGACAGGGACTCTTCGGAAACCATTATCCAAGCAGCCACAAGAATACAGAGGCCGCCCCTGGGATCAATTAAAGGCTAAACAGGAAGGGAAGGGCTGATACCCTATCGATCGGCTTAATTACACCGAGACCAGCTACCCTGCAGCATGGGAGAGACAATGGGCCTCCTGCTCACCAAAACACCAGCTGGAAAGAGACGCTGCTACTGCAATTGTAATTGCATTTATATAGCGCTTACCATCCCCGATGAGGCGTCGAAGCGCTTATATAGCACGCTATTCCAGAACCTAAAGAGGATTAGTGGTGAATTAGT
This sequence comes from Lissotriton vulgaris, assembly GCF_964263255.1. NCBI lineage: Eukaryota > Metazoa > Chordata > Amphibia > Caudata > Salamandridae > Lissotriton > Lissotriton vulgaris. The sequence goes on from NW_028253217.1 coordinate 415,742, forward strand.
ATAGAAAGATATGCAATTAATTTGAGGGGTGGGAGCATACTGCCCTAGAACATTTGGACACACACAGAGTCACTCCATAGCTTCACACAAGAGGGGCCTGTAGGCCACACTGTTAGTGACGCACATAAAAAGGTCTGGTCACTATACCCATCTGAGGAAGTTGTATGCTTCTGCTACTGCTTTCGCCCTGGGCCCACTTACAATGCGATCTGGACTACAGAGTTACAGATCAAGGCCTAACCAGGGCATTTTATGTATTCGAAGGTCCACAAAGCTAGAACGGGGGTCGAGCTTCCTCCGTGTGGGTGACAAGCCTGTGGAATTCCATGCCACGGTATGCAATGGAATCTGCTTTTAAATCTGCCCTGAAGACCTTCCTCTTTAGAGAGATGTGGTTCTTTGTTAGTGCCTCAGTTTGCTTAGTGCCAAGAAGTGTTCTTTGGGAGCAGCTGTTTGCATTTTACAAATGAGATTAAACAAAGAGGACTAGCTTAAGTTGACCAAAGTGTTGCAGTACTCACATTAGTTCTGTCACGGGCACCTTGTTGGTGTATTCATGAAGCCCTCACCCACCAACCTAGTTGGTGGCATGCTTCATCATCGGGCCCACCCAGTGACACCTAGTAGGTCCCGGGTGTGCTACGACGCCTGATTACAGCGGAGCTGGTAAGCTAGTCCTCTTTGTTTAATCACATATAAACCCTCGGGGACACGGACTAGCTACCTAGTCCTCACTCTCCCTCTTGTTACACGCATGCATTTTACAAATTACTTTTCATTCATTCATTCATTCATTCATAAGTGTGGCCTTGTCTGCAGAGATGTGAAAAGAGGACCAAATTTGGCCTGGACCAAGGAGGCGAAAAGACCAACACCCGTTTAAATACGTCACCAGGATCTAGCACAGCACTATTGTGTTGCGAGTGGTCGGTAAGTGCCACACAAATCATGGCGCTGTTGGGTATTCTAGATCACTCTTGGGGAGCATCCCAGGAAGTCCATTGTACAATCTGGAGGCGGCCGTGGGGTTACAAAAGTTAACTTTTAAGGAAAGGTGATGGCAAGAGGGTCACTTCTGGCTAGCAGTCTTTGTGGTTCAAGTACAAATTGCCCCTCCAGTCTATTCTATTCTGCACCACTGTACTCTACCTCACTGCACTCCATGGCAATGTAATCTATGCCACTGTACTATACACCACAGCACTCTACGCCACTTAACTCTACTCTGCACCCCTCTACTCTACGGCACTGCACTCTGCATTACTCCACTCTTCACTGCATCACAGCACTTAATTCCATTGTACTCTACTCTGCACCACTCTACTCCAGTCTACTGCACTCTACACCAATGCACTGTATGCCACTACACTCTACACCGCTTTACTGTGCATCACTCCACTCTACGTCACTGCAATATATGATAATCCACTAAGCCATTCTAATCTACTATGCACCACTGCACTCTATTCTATGCCACTCTATTCTACTCTATGCCACTCCACTCTATGGCACTGCAATCTACCCTGCGCCACTCCACTCTACCCCACTCTATTCTACATTGCTGCACTCTACACCACTTTACCCAAAACCAATACACTCCATGCCAATCTACTCTGCACCACTGCAATCTATGCCACTTTACTAAACTCTCTAACACTATACACTACTGCAATCTCTGCTACTCTACATCATTGCACTCTGTCACTTCACTCTACACAACTGCACTCTCTGCCACTCTACTCTGCACCACTGCACTCTACTCTACGCCAGTGAACTCTGCGCCACTCTAATCTACTATGCACCACTGCACTCTACTCTACGCCAGTGCACTCTGCGCCACTCTAATCTACTATGTACCACTGCACTCTACTCTACGCCAGTGCACTCTGCGCCACTCTAATCTACTATGCACAACTGCACTCTATCACACTGCATTCTACGCCACTTCACCCTACGTTTCTCTACTCTACACCACTCTACTCTATGGCAATGCACTCTACCACACTCTACTATGCACCCCTCCAGTCTAGGCCACTCCAGTCTACTCTGCGCCACTCTACTCTATGCCACGCCACTCTGCCATGCTGAACTCTATGCCACTGCACTCTACACAACTCTAGGCCTCTGTGCTCTATGTCACTACTCCATGCCACTTCACTCTACCCTGCACCAATCCATGCCACTTTGCTCTACTCTGAAACAATCTACTCTACAACACTGCACTCTACTCCACTCTGTGCCACTCCACTCTACACCATTGAACTCTATTCTACTCTAATCTATTCCACTGCACTCTGCCAACTACTCTGCGTTGCTGCACTATGCCACTCTACCCCATTGCGCTCTGTCACTGCACTCTACTCCACTCCTTGCCACTCCACTCTACGCCATTGCACTCTATTCTACTCTAATCTATGCCACTGCACTCTGCCAACTACTCTGCGCCGCTGCACTATGCCACTCTACCCCATTGCGCTCTGTCACTGCACTCTACGCCACTCTATTCTACTCTGCACCACTGTACTCTACACCACTGCTCTCTGAACCAATGCACTCTATGGCACCCCACTCTATGCCACTCAAATGCACACTATGGCAATGCACTCTACACCACTAAACTCTATGCAACTACACTCTATACCACTATATTCCACTCAAATTGTTTTCTGCACCACTGCACTCCACTTCACTCTTCACCACTGCAGTCTACTCTACATCTCGGACTCCACCCTGCACCACTCCACTCTACTCTACTCTGAAACAATCTACTCTATCTCACTGCACTCTGCAGTAAGTCATTGCACTCTATACCAAAGCAATCTGCACCACTTTACTAAAAAAACAACGCCAATCTACTCTGCATCCCCTGTACTTTACGCCACTTCACTCTAGGCCACTCTACTCTACTCTACATTACACTCAACGATACTCTATTCTATGATGCTCTACTCCATTAAACTCTACTCCACACTATGCCACTCCACTCTACGACACTCTACGCAACTCCCTCTAAGCAGCTCCATGCCACTTTACTCCACTCTATTCTATGAGACACTACTCCACTGTACTCTTCCCCTCCAGTCCACTCTATACCACTTCACAACACTGTATTCCACTCTATGCCATTCCAATCTTCGACACTCCTCCCCTCTATAACAATCTACTCTGCTCTACAACAGACTACTCTGAGCAACACCCTTTATGCCACTCCACCACACTCTATGCCACTAGACTCTACAACACTCTATTCCACTGTACGCCACTCAAATCTACTCCCTCTATGCCCTTTCACTTCCTCCACGACACTCCACAACACTTTACACCACAACATGCCTAGCAGCAGCGCCTCCGCTAAGGTAGAGAAGCGTCGCCCCACAGGAAAAATAAAATGATAACATCAACTAAGTTTCAGTTGGATCTAAAGAGTTGAAATTTGGTTCTTGGCCTTCAAGATGGAAAATCACAAATTCAATTTCCGGGTGAAAGTACTGGCATTGCCGTTGGTGTCAGGCACTGGGTGGAGTCAGGTGGGACCAGTGTTCCTATCTGTGACTGTTCTGGCCCACCCTGTGTACCACCACCGGTAACTCTTTCATTCACTTAAGAGAATTTGCTTTTCACATAATGGTGTGTTTCTGTGTTTTTTTCATGCAAAATATTAGTTACTGAACAATAAAATCAAATACATGAGATTCTGCAATTCCTGTATAAACATCAATCTCGAACTTCTTAATATTCGAGGACTTGTGACACACCCAGTTGCGATTATAAAGAAAAGAAGTCAGAGCTCTACTATTTATAAGTTATTACAGTTGAGTTCTGATGTTGCAGTGCCTGCTGCCAGAACCACCAGCCAAAGGAAAAGGGCAGGTCTGGTCACTGGGATTTGAAGCAGCTGTTTAAAGCAACTAAAACTTTGCTTTTCTTTTTTCTACTAGATTTTAATGACAAGCAGAGAGAATATGTTTATTTTTTGCACTCCACAGAGAAAAGCTAAAATATTTCTGTATGTGTCTACACATTCTGCGTCATTACAGCTTTCTTTAAAAAATGATTTTTAAAAATCGTGACTTGTAGTGAACTGTTTAGTGTATCTGTTTATAACAAATATCTAACAGGTTTATGATGTGTTTAACTTTGTTTATTTTTACTCTTCATGTTTGCAAACATGCTCTCTCTTTCGTGTGAAAGAGGTACGCAACAATCTTTTAAGTGGCTTTCAGGAAAGGTAATTGTGTGACCATGTATTATATGGGATAAAGTACCCCCTGGCGTACTTGATAAGGCTATTTCAAGTCACTTCGGAGTTCCATAACCTTATAAAGAAACTCTGCCTTCTGCCTTGCTCCTCTCTATGGCAATGGAACTCCACAGTGGCTTGCAATTTCCTTATAATGTACAGCTGGGTTATTTTTGTATCCCTTATATAGGGCATACTGTGAAAAGAGTGACCTCTGTATCAGTGTGAGGTTAGGTTGTGGGTGGGTGTTACATAGGGCTATGACTTAGAGCTCTAGCGCTCAGCCCGAAGGTAGTGTGAATTTCTCACAGTGCCTATCAGTGGGTTAGAAAGGTGTTGAGAATATACCTTCCAGGGCCGGACTGGGAACCCAAAGTGGCCCTGGCAATTTTCTCGGACCAGCCCCAGAGAAAGCATTGCCTGGCCCCAGGAGGCTGGAAGCGCTTCCTTGCTGCTTTTCTTACTGGGGGTCGATATTGCAGCACTGCTGCAAACTGGCTCCCCGTAACAAAACCAGCCCTCACTGCTGCAAAACCGGCCCCACCCTTCCAGTCTCCCGGGGAAACGCTAGATGCCTGGTACGGACAGTCCGGCCCAACACCTTCACCCAATCCTTTTGCCTCCCTGCAGGGAGCATAGGACACTGGTAAGGTGTGAAAATTGTGAGTATATGCAAAAAACGTGTGAAGGAGGTAAACAGCTGTCAAAATACTGACAGTCTGAAAGTTGAAGAAAATGCAGTGCTTACGGGTGATTTAGTGGGTCATTGTGTGTGCCTCTGAAGTATGGCGCTGTGATTGAGATGCAAGGATATAAATGCAAACAAGAGTGCTTAACAGGAAAGAGGAGTGAGAAATGCAGATGGAGCTTTTCAGAACGATAGGAGAAAAACAGAGGCAGCAAACGAAAGTGGTGTGGTGAGGTGAAGGGGAGTGAAAGACACTCCGAAGATTACTACTCCTTCCACAAACTATAGTATGAAAAGCGTGAGACCTTGGTGAGCGTGCCCTTAGGGCCCGACCCCCCAGGTCCCACGCCACACCCCCATAGTCCGGACCAGTAGCCCGATTGGCTACTGGCCGGATGAAGTACTTCCGGGTCGGCCGTGACGTGTGTCGGGCTAGGAGCGGAAGGGGGGGAGCCAGGGGGTGGGGGGCTATTTAGGCCCTGGGTCCCATAGTGAACATCCTCTTTTCCCTGCACTTGACCCCAGGAGCAGTAGAATTCTTCGATCTCTGTGTTTGTAGGACTTGTAGGACCAGTAGGCATTCGTAGGACTTGTAGGACTCATGGCTGCTTTTTTCTGAGGATATCGTTGTTGGGCATCGCGGATTCGGAGGTGAGGTGTCGGGGGCTTTGGGGAGCGCGGGGCAGCTGCTGGTAGCCGGTGGGTGGAGATAAGTTGTAATTTGGAGAAACTGTTTCCTCTGCCGGACGCTGGTGGCTTCCCTTTGACTCCCTGCAGTGTTAGCTCGCCTCAGTGGGAGGGTGAAGGACCTGTGGGCCCTGGTCACCCTAGTGGCGGAAAGAGACCACAGAACATTGATTTTCAGGGTTAACGGGAGGCCTGCTTACATACTACCAAGGCCAGCACCGAGGGGAGACGGTAAGCTCTCCGCAGGGAGAATGGGGACACCGGCTGGGGAGGCAAGGGCGCCAGGTCACACGAGCTTCCTTGGCAGCCTGGTGATAGAGGGGTGGGCCCCTGGAATGACAGAGAAGGACCGAGGGCTGGAGGCTCACCGCTCAAGGACGCAGGTGGGTTGCGCCATGCGTGGTTCTCAGATAGGAGAGGCTAGCCAGAGGGCCCCTTGGTACTGGAGTAAGTAGATAGTGCATAACCGGTGGTTATGATCAGTGATAATACTTGTAAATATTAAAAGTGTAAATATTGAATTTATAAATGTGAATTTTATAAATTCTTTTGTCATGTTTATGAATGTTTGATGGTTATTAAACATGGCCGTTTTACCCACACTCTTGGACTGGCAAGTTTTGATTGTGGGACTGCATGAGGTTGGGGCGAGGGACATCCTGGGGGGTCCGGGCTCCAATGTTTCCTTTACAGTCTGCATAATTGCCCATTGAAGATGGCCCCAGCGGTTTTATCTGTAGTCTCGTATCAGCCCTCCTAAAAATCACTTGCAGATATAATGCTGAGTGAAAGGCTCCAAGCTTTCCTACCAGTATGCAAGTCACCCTGGTCTGCTTCCATTTTGTACAAGATTCGATTTCCAACCCTGATTTTAGTGCAGTTTGTACAGAACCAGACCAGACAACTCGTTTGGACTAAATTCACAGCAGTTTGGAATAGGGTGTGAAGCTTTTTGAGGGCCTTTGGGCTGTTTGGGAGAAGGGAAGTATTTTTGGAGCCATAGCCACTGTATTTTCGGGCACAGAAACAACATTTTTATGCAATACTTTTGGAAAGATACAGCTCCAGAAGGCTGCGGAACAGGACATATAAATAACCTGCAAGATGGCTCAATGAGTTAACAAGTTTAAATCCTTGCAGGCCCAACTCAGCCTCTCATCTTTCTAAGGTCTGTAAAATTAGTATGCTTAACCTGGTAATGGCAACAGAAGTGCGGTATGACTCACCTCATAAAACCCCATATTAAAGTTGCAACTGTTAGTCTCAATGATAAAACCGTAGAGAAATACAGAGTAATACTGCAGTGTAATTCAATTAATATGAGATTCAAATTTGGGCGGCATTACTTTTTAATGGGGGTATTTTATATAGCGCGAACTAGACCTGAAGGTATCAGAGCGCTTTACATGAGCACCAGTTGCGTTACAGACGGACACATACATTTTGTTGGGCACGGGAAGGTTAAGTGACTTGCCCAGAATCACAGAATGCTGAGCGTCCCTGACCTAACTCGAACGCGGTTCCGCAGCTTCTAGGTCGGCCGCTCTAGCCGTTAGACCACACCCTCTCCATTCTCTGTGGAAAATATATTAGACAGGCGTGACAACGCATGAGGGTGGTGGGGTGGGGCACTGAGCAGCCCATGCATCTAGAGCATGACCCCAGGAAGCGGAAGCTAGTGCTAATCCTGTCCACACCCTCCAATTTCCTTCCATTTGTGAGTAGCAGACAACTAGCCACGAGCGGGCAACGAGAGCTCGTGGGCTGACTGCTAAGTAAGGAAAACGGATCCATGCCAGGTGGCTGGACAGTACAAGGCATGTACAACTAGGGTGCACTGTTTCCTTCTGACCCCTGAGCGACGGTGCCACGAGGCCGACGGTGCCAGAGATCGCTGGGCTCCATTATGGACCCCTTTGCAAACTTCACTATAAATTTATTTAGGAATTTCGTTTACCTGTAATGTCTCACTTTTCATCAGGAGTCAATAAAAATAGGACAATTATCTTGAGGTGACAAAAATGGAGTATAACATCCAGTGAGTAGAGGAATTTGCAGTTGTAATATCCCTCATCCGTAAATACTAGTCTACCAGGCAGGTCTTGAAATGGGTGAGATATCTCAGCGAGATGAGATCCTGCAGCACAGATGGCAGTATCTGCCAGAAAGGGCATGTCAGCCTTTTATCTTTCATAGGCTGATACAGTTAGCTTCAGTAAGTTGGGCGACAGCTGAGACGGGAATTTCTGAGTCTGATGTGCAGTCCACATAGCTAATAGATTAGAACTGTTTTGTCCAGTTCCCCAGAGCTGTAGAAATGATTTTGCAGTTGAACCGTTGAGGGGGTCAATGGCTAACAAAATAAAAGTACAATCGTTCATTATACAAACATATTTAAATTACAAATACCTTCATCTCCAGATAGCTTACTCCACACACACCAATATCTACCTGCTTAGTATACTCCTGAGGAATATGTAGGTATACTGGAATAATGTGGGGGCTGGCTAAATTATGCTGCAAACAAAGGTGCATTTTGTGCCGTCATGAGGTACATTTTGTGACATTATTACTTCATTATTTGGTCTTTTTCACACATGTCTGGACAAAGGTTCCACCGCATTGATAACAGTATAACACTCAAACACAGCAATAGGCAATTGAAAGTTGATCAGTCAACTTTTGCAAAGCGGTTCCACTGCCTTGCAACACGCGTCTCCATGTTTTTTGTAATTTTTGTATCCGTTTCCGCATGAAATAACTTTTGGGTAAAAACTGCAAAGTATGCAGCAGGTGATGGATCCTGTGGCAAGGACGGCAAATCCATCATTATGCAGCAAACTCTGCACCCACAGAAATCGCATAATTTAATTGACCCTGGTAAATGCAATCCACACAAAGAACTTACTTAATGCCTTCACTCTAGCCGCCCTTTAATGACCCGGCATCGGTCTATTTTAGAGGGGCAAAGGTGGGCCTGGCGTAAGCAGGGCCGGCCTTAGGCATGTGCAAGCTGTGTACCTGCACAGGGCCACCAAACCCCAGGGGCCACCACACCAATATATATCCTTAATATATTTATCCTCTGAGGATGGATACATATTTGTGTGGCGGCCCCTGGCAGGGATTTGGCTGCCTCCGGCTGAGTTCCACTTCTAAACACCCTGACCCCCCCCCCCCCCCCCCCCCCCTCTTTACTGGCCTCCGCGCTCTGCCCCACCCAGACCCACTCTTCCGGGGCCCCCTACCTATGCTCCCTGCCCAGGGCCACCATGACCCTAGAGCCGCCCCTGGCGTAAGTTTACAGACGAGGAGTCCCAGCCCTAACCACAACAGATGCTCTCGAGAAGCAACTGCCCCCGAATAGGCCTTCCACCAGGTCCATGCTGAGGCATACGATGGGGTCCTGCAGAATTGGCTGAGGGCCCGTGTCTCACATACTTGACATTTATTCATTGGCCCTCGGCTGAATGGGGGGGGGGTCCTCTAAACGGTAGGGGCCCCACTTGACGGGTTAGGGCCCCTCCCACACCTCTGGGTCCATGTACAAGCCTCGTGCGCCCTCACTCATGTTGGCTGCGCCTCCTGCGTCACACTAGGCCCAGAAGGGGGAGCCGGAAGTTGCAGCCCGCAGCCCTAGCCACTTAATCTTGCCAAGTAGATTAAAAAAACATTCTTTATTAAATCATTGCAGCAAATAAGTGAACAGCGGGAGTCTGATATCCAGCAAATTGAATTAACGCCCACTGGAAAGGAGCAAGTGCGCCACAGGCCGCAGGCTCGAGGCCGCCGGTTAGTGGTGCCTCGCGACTTATTAATGAGGAGGTAGGGTCTTAAAGCGGCCATTGCCCTCCCTCCCTCCCCAACAACGAACCAATTAATGACCCGACAGTGGCGGCTGGTGGATTTTCAAAGTGGTGGGGCGAAAAGTTCTGTACTATTCAGTGGCGGCTGGTAGATTTTCAAAGTGGTGACATGCTCCTATCACTCGAGAGTACTGCTCTGCTTCCTGAGATGTGTACCTGCCCCATAGAATAATACTGTGCCCCATGAGACGTACACTGCCTGCCCCCCAGAGAGTTCTGCACTGGCTCTACGGGCTCTCTCTCGGCCCCAGAGGTGTTTTGCTCTGCTCCTACCCATGAGGTCACCATACCCTTTAGGGGGCTCCGCGCCAGTCACCTTTGTGCTCTACTCTAATCCCAGAGAGCTCTCCCTGCCCCCGACCTCCGGACAGTTTTGTCCTACTTCCATGGGCGCTGCCTGTTCCCCAGGGTGATCTGAACCTAATCTGCAAGAGTTTTGCTTCTATTCAGGACGGCCCTGCCCTCCTTCACTATTCGGATGACTTCCCAGAGCTCTGTTTCTACCCCTCACCGCTGAAGTGCCATTCATTCACCCCTGTCCCCACCCCACGGCGTGCACACCGAGAGCTCTCGTGCTCAGCACACTGCAGTCCCGGCCGTGCGTGCAGGTAGTTGTTTCCAGCGGGGAGAGGGGAGTGTTGTAAATGTGGTCTGACACACCCCCCTCCTTGCCTCCCGCACTCAGCTCTAGAGCTCGCAGTCGCAAACCCTGCTAGCCCCAGCCCGTATTATATAACTGTACTCTCGCATTCTGGTACTGTTGTGCCACCTCAGAACGCCCTTCATCATAAAAACATAATAAGTCACCCATCACCATGCAAAAATAAATAGTGGATGGCTGCGTGTCTGGCGAGCACTTATCCACCTCCTGTATCTCTAGCTACATTACGCTTTTTACAGTCAAGGAATTCAAGCTATGTTTACTTGAAGGTATTACCATAGATGGCATGAAAAGTGTTCGGCTGCTGAAGTTTCCTACTTGTTGAAAATGCTTTCAAATGCAGTTAAAGAAAATGTTATTGCTACTCACGTATTTACACAATTTTCGGAGTTTAGAAAGCTTCGGGCTAGCCTCGGTTTATTTCTAGACAGTCACGGCTCGCTCACAGGGGGGTGGGGATAAATAAAATAAAAAACTTACCTTGTCTTCACTTGACCGGGTCCGCACCATCTCTGCTCTGGGGTCCCGTTGGCGCCTAGACTGATGGCTGCCAACTTGCCGATGACGAGAGACAGTAGTAGCCAATCCTGATGCTGCTCTCTTTAGAGGAGAGCTGCTCTCTAAAGAAAGTAGCATCAGGATTGGGCTGAGCATTGAAAAAACGTCGTTCGTTTTTTCAGCAATGGGGTACGTTGCATTAGGCAGGCAAACCCCTAATCGGTGGTTTTTTTTAAAACCACATAGTTATCTAGTTAAAAAAGCCCTGCCGGGCAAACACCACATGCGCAGTGAGTGCGCACTGTGCCGGCACAGAGTCAGTCCAGCGCCACCCAGTGTCAGACAGTGCATACTGTCCAAGTCGATGACACACACCACGGCCGCAGGGCAATAATTATCGGGCAATTTATTTGAGCGGCGCATTAATTTATAAAACTTTTATTAACGCGCCGCTCGAATAAATTGCCTGATAATTATAGGTGGGGCAACGCCCAAACGCCCTAATGGTGAAACCGCTACTGTGACCCGACACAATCTAACTAGGCCCACAGACGTACAGGAGAATGTAGATGTTTCTAAAATTAACGCCTGTACTTTGTAGTCTAGTACCGGCGAAAATTCCATTACTCATTAGAAAGGAACACGATTTCACTCACGCAGGCTGCAAATGCGCACCCTCATCCGCGTGTGTGTGTCGTGTGTGATTGAATTAGCCTCTCCAAGTCAGGAACCCTTCGCATACAAGAGATAATGGCATAAGAACCAATTCATTATTCCGGTCATGCCTGCGTTGATGTCCTGGACTGCAACAGCGCAGCAACACTTCCCTTTAACCTTCTTATGTCTAATGCACAGTGCACAGTCTTTTCAGTCTGGTCTAGGGGCAGCTTTCGTGGTCTCCTCAGCCTCCGGTAATACAAAGCGAATGAATAGATATAAATATGTGCGCTTTGGATCAGCTCTCTTCACTTTGATGGATGGCATTTGACCTGATCACGAGTGCACATCAACGTAAACAAAAGTCACTTAAGTGCCAGGGCTGACAGTACATTAGTTTACTTTGCAAATACTATTGTCTTTCTATTCTTTATCATTTTTAATATTCTTTTAGTCATTTTTGTGTGTATCAACTATGTATTAACATTATATTAATTCAAATCAGTAATACCTTTTTTGCATGAATAAGAATCCTTTTCCTGTGATGTGCATTAAATCTAAAAAGCATTTTCATTTCTGTACTAGACACGCTTGGGTGCTAGAAAGCATCTGCACTAGCCTATTAAAATCAAATGGCATAGTGTTTTCATTTTTTTATTTTAAGCATATGGCCACAATGTTTTGGTGACCTGTTTTCTTCCTTTTATTTGTGTGGTAATTGCTTCCAAGTTCAGACCTATTCATCAATGTTTGTTTGACTAGCTCCTGCTTCGGTACCATCATGCGCAGTGTACTAACACCATAGCAAGTACATTTCCGAAATTTTAGAGTCGGCCCTACGCCCCTACCCTAGCAACTTCATACCAACCCTAGAGACTAATGAGGTAAAATTGGCCGAAAAAAACTATCCCGCGTGTGTAGTCAATAGAGTGAAGAAGAGGGACCAACTCTTGACCACGTATGAAAAAGAGAAGAACAAAACACTGATTTGTGTGACAACATATAGTCCATTGTCCAATGTTTTCCAGAATGTAATTAACAAACATTGGAGAATTTTACACTCTGGGGCCTGGCCCTTGAAAAACCAATGCACGCTTTTAGGAGAGCCAGGAACATCAAAGATATGATAGTGCGGACCAGTCCAAAGCACACTACAATACGGGGTAATCGAAGGACACTGGGATTTACCACCTCCAGTGGCTCCCTCTCCATGTAGGAATTGCATTGTATTCCCACTCACTAAAAAAGGTAAAGGAAATTGACCTTGGCATGAAAGCACCATGGCAATTAAAATCCTTGACAAACTGTAATTCGAGTAAAGTGGTATACATGATCAGGTGTCCCTGTGGCCTCGTGTATATTGGCAAAACCACCAAGAACGTACATATTCGCATCACTGAACATCGCAGAACCATTAGATGCAAACGAGACAACTAAATTGACTCAACACTTTTTAGAGAAGGGCCATAATGACAACTTAGAGTGGTACGACCTAGAAAAATAAAAAAAGAATCAAACAGAGATGACAGCACCCCTACTCTGTTTCAAACAAAAATGGATATACAGACTATCCACTGACCGCCAGGGGCTCAATGATGAAATACCCTGGGGGAGCTTAACGCTGTAATACAACCTGCTAGTCTTTGGGGTTAACAATGGAAGCATAGCAATCGTGAATATACTGTCAATAACAATGATATACTCTGTATATGTACCTTGGATATGGTGACTGTTTTATACTGAGCTTTTTCATTAAAAATATTTATATACTTTAAAACAATGGAAGCATTAATAATGTCTGATAGAAAGAGCATCCCCCTACTGTATGCAAGAAACGTGACCCTGACATAGACCTCAGCAATCATATTAGACTTAGGTGCGATGCCCACATAGAGGTCCTTTCCTCGCGGGGGTATGCTTCCTGGCAGGTAAAGGTAAATCTGTTAGACAATATAACGAGGGTACTTTCATTGCCCCACTTAATATCCTCCTGTGAGGTAACACAAGAGAGTTGCTGGTTTCCTATTTCTGTTGTAAACTCTACCGGCTAAGATGTGGTATAGAATCTCGTGATTTTTACGTACGTACCCACATTACCACTGCAGCCAGCACTTAGGTAGAAGCAGTGCTTGAAATAGAAAAACAGAAGTGCAGGTACTCTGTACTAGAGTACCTGCTTGTTTCTGAGAAGTGCTGGTACTCTCCAATTAAAAGTATTGCATTTCTCTTGAGAAGTGCAGGTACTCTCCCTCTCAAAATAAAAAAATGCTGGTACTCCGTACCGGACAGTACTGGCCCATTTAAAGCTCTGGGTAGAGGAAGATTTACATGTCCCAGGATGAACGGAGCAAAGGCTCCAACTCCCATCTACCCCGGGAACATTTCCGACCGGGACACGGAGGCAACGCCCCTTCCGCTTCTGCAGCTGAGCGGCAGGGAAGCCTGCGATGGCGCGCATTTGTACTAGAAAAGCACTCCGCTACCACTTACCTGCGTTACATACTTCCTTCTGAGAGCAGGTACCAAGTAGGTGGGATAGCACAGTGGCCCTTTTGACGAAGTAAATTGCATGCATATTTATTTATTATTTATTTATTTGAAAGGTTTTATATAGCGCTGGCTAGACCCGGAGGTATCCGAGAGCTTTACATGAGTATCAGACCATAGTTACAGGTTACATCATTACAAAGGTTACCAGGAAAGGGGAGAGATTCATTGGAGAGGGGGTAGGAGCAGGGGAAGTAGACAGCGAATGAAGGAGGGAAATCGGAGGGGGAGGGTGAGAGACACAGCATGAACGAAGAGGGGTAGGGTGACGGGGGCACAAACCGGTAGACGAGTAATAGCCTTGTCCAAAGTCCAGTAAGCTGTGATCCCAGGGGAAGTGGTATCATTCCCCCAACTCCGTTGCGCGATGCTCCCTTTACACAATGGACTCTCTCAGAGGGGTCTCTGAGACTCCAAGGCCTACCTACTGGATCCTTCCCCAAAAAGGGGAGAGGGAGTGCTTTGGCAAGGGGCGCCATACCATACCTCAACTGTGAGTGGCTCCCTTGGCGCTGTGGACTCTCTCAGAGGGATCACTGAGACTCCAGAGTATAAATAATTGGATCTTTCCCTGACAAGGGGAGAAGGAGTGCTTAGTTAAAGGGCACAAGGGACAGGGGGGTAGGCGGCGTAGCAGGCAAGGGGAGAGATTAAGGGGAGGGAGGATAGGGGCAGAGGAAGTAGACATAGAATGAAAGAGGGAACGCGGTCGGGGAGGGTGAGAGAGAGCATGAAAGGGGGAGGAGGATGAAGGGGGCACAAACCGGTAAACGGGTAAAAACCTCGTCCAAGGTCCGGCAAGCTGGGATCCCAGGGGAAGTGGTATCATTCCCACGTCTCCGCTGCATGAGGCTCCCTTTAAGCAGTTGACTCTCTCAGAGGGGGCTCTGAGACTCCAAGGCCTGCCTACTGGATCTTTCCCCAACAAGGGGAGAGGGAGTGCTTTGGTAAGGGGCGCCATACCATGCCTCAGCTGTGCATGGTTCCCTTGACGCTGTGGACTCTCTCAGAGGGGTCACTGAGACTCCAGAGTAAGAATATTGGATCTTTCCCCAACAAGTGGAGAAGGAGTGCTTGTTCAAAGGGCAACAAGGGACAGGGGGCTAAGAGGCGGGTCAGAACTGGTAGGTCAACAGAGGGGGAAAAAACGGCCAAAGAAAATCACATTATTTACAGAGAGATATCACATTCAATACCAGGGTAAATTAGCGATCCAGAAAAAGACAGGATCCACGAAAGGCAAGGGTCAGGGAGGACAAAGAGAGGGAGTCAGCAAGTTGAAGAGTCCCACAAGGAAGAGATACGGATAGCAGAAAAGGAAATATATACGTTGTAGAGTCACTCAGGAAGGAGATGCAAACGGAAAAGCTCGGAATCACAAAATAGTGATATTAAGTACAAAGAACTACTACATATACTAGTGGTTAGAGTTGTAACTATGCAAAATAGAAAATTCACTCAGGGTTCCATTTTCACAACAGTTAGGCTAATAATTATTGTATATTACTTTTCTACGGAGTGAACAGAGAAATACGACATCCAAGGGGTAGAGAGAGGGAGGGGAGGGAGAGGAGATAGGTGACAGGAGAGACTTGGTCCTATGGGGGCAGCAAGAGATAAGGTCGTCCAGCCGAGGAGCATTGTCTGAGGGTCGGCATGATGAGGACAAGAAAAAACAAAATGGTGGCTCCGTTCGCGATCCGCCATTTTGCGCCGTCAGTTGCCAGACACATCACTGGACCGTCACTCTGAGGCATCTCCAGCTATGCCATGAGGAAGATAAGTATGGGTGCACAAAGTGCCTTAGAATATTAATACCTGACAGCTGCTCAGGTTTAATTTAAGGTGGGCCTTCGGCCTAGACGGTCCCTTGGCAAAGTTAAGGGGATACTGAAGAATTAGACCATAATGTAAAATGTGGGTGACAAGAAAATCATAAATATTAAGTGGATTATGTGAAGTGGCTTAGTTCAGTCAATAACCGTAAATAAGGTTTAGAGTTACATGCAGCGGCACAGATTCACATAAGTTAACCAGGTCACAGGTTTAAAACAAAGTCATTAAAATGGTGAATAAAATACGAGAGGAGAAAAAACAGTCAATAGGCATTATAAAAAGTCCGCTAATAATTCCAAGTATTTAAAGCATTGGTTGAGATAGAATAAGGCTAATAATGATTTGCAGCAGTTCCCGTTTCGTTATGGGAGCAAATAGTTAATCTGCCACGAGTGAGGAGTTTGCTAGTGATTCTAAGCATCAAAGTAGAATGAGGTAATCAGTGGCTAAGATGGAACTTCAGGGGATAACCAGTGCAAGCAGCTCCGGGTCACACAATTTTTCCTAGTCTTGATCCCGTCTTGCCGCCTGGGGTAGGACCCGGAAGGAATGATACCCTCCAGTGTGGGAGGTGGTAAGGTGCACTCAGTAGTGAAAGACTTGTGGTTGTGGAATGAAGCTCTTGAAGTATATCCAGCAAAAGGCTGAATAGTTAATCTCTGGCCGAGTGTTACCAGATGAGTTGGAGGCACCACTCCAAGATGGCCCCCATGTATAGGGAATGTAGTGAGCATTTTTCTATTTCCATGCTCTGTGATGCATCAAGCCCAGGGACTGGGGCGCCCTCAACAAGTTTGAAAAGTGATAGTGAACAAAGGCAGCCCACGGCGAACTCTCAGTTAAAAACAAAATGGGCACACAGGATAGTAGCCACGGACAAGTAAAGATCCCCTCCAAATCAAGTCAGGATAACGGCAGGCAAAACTGCCATATGCAGGGTCAATACGAGCCTGATAAATCAATTGGCCTGTTCTGTCGCCAGGACTCATTCATAAGTGGCCCCTTGAGTCACAAACACCCCCCTCTATTAGACTCACCTCCACATCAGGGCAACACGCAGTAAAAGCAGAGGGAACTTGTGGGACTATCGGTGGTAATAAACCGGGAGCACGCCACACTTCACTTCCAGTTGGTGGAAATTTAGACTCAGTACCCCTGTTATGACTGCTCCGGCCTCGAGCTCCGCTGGGCAAGACATCCTGCCTACCTTTTGTAATGCTAGATTTGCCTGTAGTATGGAGTTACGTACCTACGGGCGGGATGCGATTTTAAGATCACAATATACATCCGATATCCGATCTTAAGACCACTTTGTGACGAGAACATAATACAGTTGTCTGTTTGCAACATATCTTTGCATCTATCTATGACATGTTCTGAAGCACTGAGACAGACTTCATGAGCCATTTATTAGCTTGTGGGCCCAGGCTCTATCGAGACCAATATTGGCCCCACAAGGGTTTCTCTTATAAAATGCAGAATTTGTTGGGAATTGTATTATAATCTCCCCGCACCTTGGGTGAATCCGATGACGGATGGTTGTATGTAAACTCGTTTTTCGTTCCTCAGCTAAATATGAATTACTGTTAAGGGTGGGGCGAGTGTGAATATATGCGGAACTACGAAAAAATTATTCACGTAGATGGAACTTAACAACAAGCTGCCCTGCATGGTGATCCTACTTTGAATTACATTTTGCTAGCAACAAACAAATACTTATTGAAATTCTTCGCATTACTATTTGGAGAGGCACAACTCGTGTGGGAATAGAAAATATAGAGTGCCTAACTTGGCCGTTATAATCTTACAACTACTGTGTGCTCCACATAAATGAATAACCTTATTTCGTGCTTTATCTACATACATAGTGTGTGACTACAAAGGACAACGTCCCTCTCTCCGGCTAAAGAGCAGTTACCCCCTATAATTTAGGGTACGTTTCTAGATAAAAACGCCAAAGAAACACTGTTCTAAATGTCTAGCCTTCGAGTAAAAGGTTTCAATGATATGTAAGGTATCCTGTTCTAATGCATGATATCTCTCACTACAGTCTCACGTGTGTTTTTGCTGTGCAGTGCCACTTGCATGTCACGTGTTTTTGCATGTCATATGTTAATTTTTAATCAAGTTTTTCGCAATGAAAGTAAAACAATCATGAAAAGGAAAAAACAAGGGGTTTATTTGGGAGGCTGAGCCATATCAACTTGTGGAAGAAAGGTGTATATCATTTTCTATTTTTCTTCTGGTGTAGGTTATTCGGACCGGTTTTGTTCAGGTAGGATGAACCCGAGCACACTTTTGGTTTTCTTTAGATTATGATTTTGCTTTTTGAGTTGTAGTATCGCATTAGTTGAGAGGAAATTGGACCCTCTGATTGCAAATTATGGATCCTTGGCCTTGAAGAATGTCCTAGACCCGTTTTGGGCTTTGTGTAGGGCAAAAACATGTTGGCCTATATTGTGGTGGTGAAGTGAGTCATTGGTCTCACCAGATCACCCCATTGTTCTTTTTAACCATACCTGGTGCACCCACCAATAAAGGCAAATAGCCGGGTTACACTAAGTCATTTTAACTCACTAACCTGGATCCCTTCACTGTCCAGCAGCTTTAATCTAAGAACTCTCTCCTACAAAGAATACAATAGTCCACCCTGGAGGTATCACCCTTCCAGAGTGGGGAGAGGTTGCTGATGATGAAGCATGACACAGTTTTGTGTGTGAGGCTTCCTCTTCCATAAGGATGGACCTTCCTTCTCCCCTTTCGCCCCGCCCCCCACTTCCAGCCTATAGGAGCTCTCTAGGCTTACCAGGGCATGACACTCCAAGCTGCTAGGCTGTAACACTAAATAAGTGACCTGCTATCAGTGCTGCCTTCCTTGTGTTTTACACTAATGTGGTAGTGCCCGTTCCACACAATCTTGGTGGTCTAGGCACTTCTGCCCAGAAGTGCAGTTATATCACTTTGCTTGTTTTGGTGTTGTACAGTGCCAGGCTGATGCTTAATCCATCAAGTTTTCATAGTATTAATTCTTTTAATATATGTGGTCCTGGGGTTACCTGCAACAGGAAAAAGGCAGTTGATGGATCTACCACAAAGCCGGCAATGGGCTTGCAAGCAGGAGTGCCTCAGAAGTGCCCTTTGCGGTTTTCCAAACAGGGTTGAGCACCAGCTAAGTTCTGTGACCGATGTGATCAACACACTGTCTGCACTATCCCTCCCTCTATCACTTACTACACACAATATCTCAGTCCAAGGGCTACCTACCTGACTGGCTCTTCAGCTTTTTCTTAAGAACTTTTTTTTCCTTGAAATTTTGCAATTGTTTGAGGACAAGGGAAGATATATGGGAGTGTATTTATTACATTGTTCGAGTCCCTAACAAGAAAGCAGGAATCTATCAGCATGTTACCAAGCACCCTGAACAGCAGCTGCTTTTCAAAGTGGCATATTAAATTGAATGATATATGTTTCAACTAATTAGAAGCTGGATTTGGGCCATTTGGTCACTATCTACATGGCGTCCTGCTCCCACTGTGTCCCCTCAAGTGCTGATAGCTGTATGATTAGAAGGGGTTTCTTGATGTGACCGGTGTGTGGAGCTGGGTGTTGCAGCTGAAGAGGTGCTCCAGTCACACCAAAGTGTGATTTACACAAGGTAACATATAGGTGCGATTAAACGTGATAATAAATAATTTTGGATTGGTTGATTAGATCACTGTGATAACTCAGAAGCAGAGACGTGGATGTGTGTGCCATGCAGCTGGAGGGAGGTGGAATCATGTTTAAAAGCAGGTACTGTACATGAGGACTGGAGATATGCTCAGAACATGGTGTCAAATGTGAAGCTAAGCGGATAGGTTAAGTCACTACCTATTAGGATTTCGTGGGCGTTGTGGCATGCTACAAAACAGGACTGGGCTTAGAGCTACGAATACGCTCCGAGTGGCCTGCAGCAATGATTCAATCAAACTTGCGAATACTGATATTTTGAATGCCCGGCTGAGGGCTAGATAGCCACGAAAATGTCTAAAGCAATCCAGAAAGAATTGCAGTTTGTACAGAAAAATTCAAGCTTCAGAGTCAAAACAGGTTAAAACTTGGGGTTTCTCTCTGCTGGGCCTTTGATTGAATGCAATGTCTTTGCAGGTTGATTCTTGGTCATCTCTGAATTGAGACAAATCAAACTCCATGTAGGGTGTGGTGGGCAATTTGGAGGGTCTTGAAAGGGATTCTTGTGGTTTAAAGAAGCCAGTCATGTATTGTTGGGGTTTTTGGTCCTTAGAATTAAAATAGAAAAGTCGTACCAAATCCTTGATATGGAGTTTATGCAAAATATATTTAGGTGTAGGAAGGCAGACTCTGTAGGCTAAGTGAAGATAGGAGAGTAGGACTAAGGATAGAGGCACATGCCAGGTGCAGAGAAGAAAAAAAAGGTACAGTTTGCCTTAAAGTTTAAGATGAAGGAATAAATACTTGACAACCTTACTGATCAGGTCAAAAGATAATGTCTGCATTTATTGGGATTCAATTACCTTTTATTGAGGATGCTGGAGTGGGTGTGGGATTCAGCTAACTAGGCCACCTAGGTTAGGGCATCTCACAAAAGGAAAATCCACAGCTCAGAATTTCTGTTCCGCAAACACAGACCTTCAGATGACCTCTTGGTCATCCAGCCATGGATAGTGATGAGACCAGATCCAAGTGTTTTGCACTGAAGATCCAATTGAAGCTCTAGCTACAGAATGATTATTGTGTATGTGACAGTAGCGGGGAGGCTGCAGCATTCAATAAGGTTCAACAGGGGTCTGGGGTAGACGCTAAATAAGACAGGACCAATGCCCTGTAGGACAGAAATAAGAGACCGAGGAGTGAAGAGGTATGGAGATGATCTGTAGACGGATCAAGAGGAAGAACGATATCCAATCCAAGGCCTTATCTTGAACCTCCATATCACACCAATTTAGGAGGAGAGTAGGGTATACATAACATCAAATGCAGCCGAGTTCAATTAGTATGAAAGCAGAGGTTCCAATCCCAACCATCAGAACTCCGAGATCATCCTAGGCAGTGATAATTAATGACTGTCCCACGTCATTGAGGGATGTGGACACGTGATCGGACACAATGCTGCGAGATGGGATGCATCTACTGAGCTACGAGAAGGCCACGCTTTCAATCAGCTTCCCGTGACAGGCCCTTTCGCAATCACACTATAGTTTACCAACTTTGTAGGATTACTGAATGGTTCCTTTCGAATCACTGATGTGTGAACATGCCTGGAGCCTCCCTGAAACTGCAGTAGGTTCAAACCTCCCCCAAGCCTTCATTACCCTCCAAAAAATCTTCATTGTTCACTTGGAAGAAGTCACCTTCAAAATACCTAATTTCACCCGCCTTGAAGATCCAAATGGACTGAGTATTGTTCTACCACGTGTGCAGTAGCAGCTCACCAGATTTTACATCTAGCCTTTTGCCACCAGATGCACATTTGTTCAGTTTTTTCTTTTTTTTAAGTTAGAGTCTTTCTGGATTATGAGACTTATAATCTTGCTTTTACAACTATGAGCACTGGCCTACACGACCTTCAGGAGGATACTAAAGACCTGGCTGTTCGATCAGTAGCGGCCCCCACCTCCCCCCCGCGCCTTGAGACCCTTGTGGGTATGTAGCGTGCTTAACAAATGACTGATTGATTGATAATGTTATGTTGAATAAAGAAAACAAAAAACACAGAGACAAGCAGGACCCTCTGTAGAAGCGGATGATGACATGGGATAGGTTGATATTCCTGGTGCACGTCATTCTTTCAATTCATTTATGTACCAGGACACAAATATACATTTTAAAGCATCTGCCTTTGCACTGGGGAAGTTGTTCCCACTTCTCGTCAGATGACGGGGGGTAATTTACATATATTAGAATAGAAACATACTACATCCTCTGGCTAAATAATTGTCCACCGCAACTCCTTCTGATGATTTCATGCTGCACAACAGACTGTGTTTGTGTACGCACTTGCATGAATGTGTTACAGGGGCGTCCTTTACGGAAATTGGATGTAGCAAACAATGAGGTCCCTGTGGCCACATATTACAGAGACAGAAGCCTTAATTTTCGACACTGTACAAAGAAAATATTAGTTCACAGTGAAGTACTCTGCACTCAAAAATATGAGAACCAAGGAACAACTTTACACAAGCATCAAACGAAGCAACCGCTCCCTCCCCACATGTGACAGACCCATGTCAATCAATCAACCAGGGAATTGTAAACGCACTACTCACCTGTGAGGGTCTCAAGGTGCTTGGGGGGAGGTGTGGGGGATAGCAGCTCCGTTCAGTCGAACAGCCAGGTCTTGATTGTATTCCTGAAGATGATCAGGGAGGGGGCGCTCCTGATGTTGATTAGGAGCTTGTTCCCGCTTATGCCCGTGATTTAGGAGACGACTCATCCTCCTGTTCCGGCTCTGTGGATGCGCGGTGTTTCGGCGAGGGTGAGGTTGGCGGATCCGAGGTTACTTTTGGGTACGTGGAAGGAGGTTATTTTGTTGAGGTATTGGGGTCCGGTGTTGTGGAGGCATTTGTACACGTGGGTGAGTATCTTGAACGTGATTCTCTTCTTGACTGGGAGCCAGTTGAGGTTTTGTAGGTGTTGGGGATGTGTTCATGTTGGGGGATGCCGAGGACGAGTCTGGCTGCGGTGTTCTGTACTGGCTGGAGCTTAGAGTAGGGTCTTGTTGATCCCGGCCTATAGGGTATTTCCGTAGTTTAGTCTGCTGGTTATGAGTGCATTCGTGACGGTCTTCCTTGACTGGGGGGGGGAATTCAATTGAAGGTGTTTCGGAGGATGCAGAGGGTGTTGAAGCAGCTGGAGGCAACGGCGTTGACCTGTCTGTTCATGGAGAGGGAGGAGTTGAGTACTCAGGATATTCATAAGGATTAAATTTACATAGAGTGACTCAACGCTAAACATTACCATAGGCAGCAGCAAGTACAAAATTTTGGCATAGTCTGGTGCACATCATGTACAGCAAAGTTGGACATGACGGCCTTAGAGCGAACGGACCATCTTAATTAGATTGGAATACAATATGGAGTAGAACAACCCTTTGGCATGTGCCTTTTTGGCAACCAAGCAGAAAGCATTCCCCTTAGAAGAGACTCAGGCGGTCAACTGATATCCTAAAATCTAACGAATGGAGCTGCTTCACACTTCGAAGGGGCGGAAGCTGTATGAAAAAAACATCTGAAAAAATACACATCTGAGTGAAAACCTGCCTTGTGCTGAACTCTACCATAGCCGTTTCCCGCTCAGAGGTACTGGCATGCTGGGAATCCTGCTAAGCAGGCTACACGCAAACCCATCAACATAGCTGCCAAGTTTCCCAGGTCCATGAGCAAATAGTTGTTCTAGGCATTTATTTTTCTTGTAACTCTAGGACTCGTAGTCCTGGTTTTGTACGGGGTTTAAAAAGACTACAGGTCCCAGAACTATAAGAGAAAAATGGGGCAGGCCTAACTAGAATACACAATATAATGACACCATCAGTTACTTCAGAGATGAGATCTGTGATCACCAGATACGCTATTCCCAACAACGTCGTTGATAAAATCACTCGTTACTATGGAATGTGAATTTTACTCACTAAACCCCGTCTACATATAAAACCTGTGCTTTAAATTCAAGTCAAAGTCCAACTGTTAGGCTCCTAAACCAAAAGTATCCAGGCGCCAGACAATCCGATCCTTGCCAAACTCTATTATCTGAAGGAAGACCTCCCTTTACTGAAAATTCTATTCTCCTTGACTATGGAAGTGCCTTCCCAGTGTGTTCTTGTGGTTGGAGTGTTTAACATTCACTGCTGTATTATCCTTGTACTTGTGTTTGGTACCTTTTTGTAACTTGCACACACCACCTTCCCTTGTAACACACAGTATGCTACCTC
Source organism: Lissotriton vulgaris (assembly GCF_964263255.1). NCBI lineage: Eukaryota > Metazoa > Chordata > Amphibia > Caudata > Salamandridae > Lissotriton > Lissotriton vulgaris. Next base: position 439,367 of record NW_028253217.1, read on the forward strand.
TCACATTTTGTTTACCTTTGATACTTGCACAAGTGCCACCATTGCCTATGTTACGTCTATTCTTGTGCCTGAGTGTCTAGCATATTTTGCAGTATTATACCTCTATGTGTACTTTGTTTTCTCTTATAACCTGCACACTTGTCACTTTTTCCTCATGGCACCTTTGCTACCTCATGTATTTTGTTTGCTCACAATTGTCACTTTTACCTCATGTAACCTAACGTCTGCTTTTGTAATTTGTTCACGTGTAATGTTCTCCTCATGTAACAGTTCTGTTCCTTGTGTGAATAACTCTGACTCCTTCGGGTAAAGTCTGCGCTATATAAAAACGTATAAATAAATAAGAGATGGGGTTGGGGGGGGGGGGGGGGGGGGGGGGGGTCAAGGAATCCGTAAGCCTAAGTGTAGGGTGCCCAGGCATCCCAGATTTGCCGGGGCAGTCCCTGTTAGTCAACAGCTGTTCCAGCAGATTTGGCAAATTTGTATCATGTACTGGTTTTTAGAGAGGGCCAACTCAAAACAGTGAGAGACACTTTTTTTTAGGTGTTCCAAATCTGTGCTAGTTAGCAGCTGTTAGAAGTAAGCAATTGTGTTCTTGAACTTAAAAAAAAAGAAGTAAGCAATTGTGTTAATCAGTATGATGCTGGTTTTGAAAATTACATTTGATTTATTTTCTTATTTCTGTGTCTGAGGGTTGCCATTCTTTGCCCTTCCTTGATGTGAAACGGTAGTCCTTCCTCTATTTTTGTGAAATGTCCCGGATTTTGAGTCGCAAGGTCTGTTCGTAGTCGTAGATGAGTCGTAGGAGGCCGCACCTGCTCCACCCAGCTAGGCCCTCGTGGAGGAGGGGGGGGCGAACAAGCCGCCCATTCAAGGCCTCCGAGGGAATGCCAGGAATGCCGCACATCCAGCTAGAAACCTCAAAGCGCAGAGGAAACGGCTGGTGTCTGAGAGAAGCGCGGGGGAGGCGGCTGCTGTGCAACACACACACACAGGCCCAACAGACGGCCTCTCACAATGCGAAGACTGAAAGCTGAGCGCGGGCATGCCACTGGCATCCCGGGGTTGGGTTTGGCCAAGCTTTTCGGCTGCGGAGCTATGGCATTTCTAAAGAGGCGGTCTTCACATCACTTGTTCAACCTGTGTGATCCCCGGCAGATCTGTACTCCCTTGTTTAAGGTTCCCTGTCAGCCACATGGGGCGAGGCGCGCGCCATTCACAGGTGCGAATGTAGACGTCTGACTGGCTCTCTTCAGCAGATCCCTGCCTTCAATACGGACAGTTGGGGCGCTGTCCTGAAGAAAACACGACTCCGCTTTTTTACTGCAGGAAAATAACCAGTTCAAGAGAACACCAGTAGTGCTTCACTAAAAGGCAACCTTGATGGTGTTTATAAGAAGGGAGGGGGGACTCAAACTCTGTCCGCCAGCGATATGTTACAAAGGAAAGAATGACTCCACCGGTTCAGCATTTTCCCTACGGACTCAAAGAGGCTTTAATTTGTTCCGGGGGAGGGGGGACTGTTTTGTGCCTCTCCAGACATGGAGAGCCCAAACGCTTGTCAGTTGGGGAACACGCGTCACCCAGATCCCGGGCACGCAGAGCTCAAGTCGGGGTACCACGCGGGTGGACGGCGCCCCCCACTTATTTTACCGGGAGCTCGATAACTGGAGCAAATGGAGCCACACATTCACTCTTTGGCCTCTCTGGGGCGAGATCGGCGCTCAATCAGAAAGCTGCTCACGCGCTGGCTTCTCGCATCCAAGTGGTGAGCGAGGGGAGGCAATGAGTCTGATGGTGCAAGCCATCTTTCGTGACGTCACTTCTTGTCGTGACGTCAGCGTCCCCCCACTTCTTTTTTCGGTTGAGCCTCAGGCCTTCCTTTAGCAATGCTTGTTTAGGACTTGTGCCCTGCAGGCTGGCAGCCTTGTTGGACCCCATTAGTGAGGGGCTACTGCACTCCACTAGCACAGAGAGCTACAGGGCCCAACATCTGAACACCTCCAGTGGACTTGGCATCACTTGGATAAACAACAATGGATTAGTGAATGGCGGTTCTGCTGAATTGTTCTTATTGGGTCAAGGATGATTTGCATATGGCTGGGTCAGAACTGGTGTGGCGAAGTGAGCTAAAGAACGATGATGGATTCAACCCAGATCGCTGACTGGGGGTGAGTGTCTGAAAGTTTCAGCGCTCTGTCCAGCATCTCCTTGCGTTTGCCTTATTAAAGCAGGACCAGAACTGACCTGCATCTGCTGGCCACTGTTGGGAGTGGCATTGTGAGCAAAAAAACAAGGGCATGGAATGTAGCCACAGGTAATTATCAATCACTGCAATCAATTAAAGAATTTCCCACTTCACTTTTTTGTTTTTCGCAACAACAAAGCTACGACATCCTCAGATTTCATCCTTTGTTAGTACATATACTCCCAATCTTTGACAGAGTGTCGTGGACAATAGGAAGGGAAGGCTAGGCCAAGCAGACTGAGACATGGATACAAGGCCTCAGAGAAAGGAGATGCGAGGAAAAGACTAGAACGAGGAATAAACACAAAACTACAGAACACAACATAGCGTACATATTCAATGCTGGCAAAGTCTGAAAATGAAACAATACCTCCACTCCTGCCTCCTATGACATACCGCCCCCACCCCAGAGAAAACTCAGACTGCACACAATGCATACACTAAGTCATCAAACAGCACCAGGGGACTTTGTCAATGGCAAATGCTCTTCCAATACAAAACAAAAAAGAATCAGCTGAGTTGGGTAATATGAAACAATAATCTAAGCACCAACATACAATTCAGTCCACAGTGCACACTAGACAAATAGTTAATACTGTATATCAATACTATTACAAATAAAAAGATGTGCAACACCGAATTTAGAGAATACAGCCAGTCGCAGAATACATTCCTTGTACTAAGCTGTCACAAGACTGCAGATGTGTGCATCATAGTGTGTTCATATGGATTCACACATGCGGTACAATACCAAAAGGCTCATAACACCTGATCATAATCGACAAGGTGATCAGGTACACTCCACGCATGCGACTGCCGTAAGGTCTTGTGGTCCTGCACCACGCTGCCATAATCCTCTGTCAGTGATGTCATCAACAGTTGCCTTGGAAACAGCTATGTATTTTCCCGGCAGGGGATTATTGCAGGGATATGGATCAACAGGCGGGCGAATGAATCTAAGAGAAAGAAATCTTGTTTTCTGCCCATGAGCCTTTCGAGAAAGGGCAAGGAGGTTAAAGGCACCGAAAAATAAGAAAAATAAAGTCACATCTGTTAAAGGAATAGGATCAGAGAACTTGTGGGGGAAACATAGCACAGGCCACCAATAACAATTAAAGTAAGGGGCAGAGTCAGACCTTTGGCTGCATACTATGAATCTAAAACAACATGGCCCTCGCTGTCTCCCAAGAGTATGCGCTGCTGCTACTACATCCAATTCTAGGTCTCATTGGGGCGTAATCTTAGTGCAGATGAAAACTGGTGCCATTCCTTTAAAGACAGCAGGAAGCTGAGTGACCACCTCAACCATGACTCCTCAGGCAAAAAGCCAGAGTTCTGATAATCTTCATCTCTTTCAAAATTTTAACAAGAGCATATAAGTGCCCTGCTCCCCCGCTTTTCGAATTAATTAATTAAAAACTGTAAACCAAAGGTGCAGAGGGACTTCCGACTTCGTCACAGCCTCCCCTTTTTGGGTCCTTCTTCCAGCAGCAATATGGATGGATTATTTCTAACTGTTGAGCACTGAAACAACCAGACACTACTGCTAAGAGACCAACACTTCCATACACTCAGTAGAAACCAGAAAACCTAAAAACAGGATACTGCTTCACAGGACCATTGACATCAAGCGAAGTATCAGGATCCTATCTGCTCGGCGTGTTGACAAGGAGAAACAGCATAATCCTTATGATCAAATCTGATATTTAATTGCAACACATCCTGGGCCAAAAAAGCCCTGCCTCCATTCCCATCGTCAACCTCCAAAGACAGTGGTCGAGGCCACACATCACCAGCCTCGACAACCTGCTGACCCCGCAGTGTTTCACTCACAATGAGCACTCAAACAATCCAAAGTGCAAACATGCTGTAAAGTAAGGAAAGCCAACATTTAACTACAATGCAGAATAATCACCTTGCCATTTCTTCTTGACCTCATTTTGTTGCTTTGTCTTACGTAGCAATATGCAAGGAGAATTGGAGGAGTGTACGCAATACTCTACAAACAATAAAATTAAATTAAATACTCATTGGCAGCAAAAAGGAAGCAATGTATCACCAGGGAGGGCAGACAGGTGCATCCACAAAATCACTGCCCATCAATCATGTAAGATTTAAAAAAATTACAGACAGTAAAAATCTTCTACACCTGCCAACACTATATTCTGTGCTTAAACTGACTGCTTAGGTAATGTATATAATGCCTGATGGTTTTCGGCAAACTATGAAATATAAGTTTTTTGTGAAAATGTTACATACTTTTCCTAGGCATTCTATACAATTCCTAGGCATTATACAGAATGACCAGTAGCATTTACGCAAAGTGTTAAAAGGCCACAAGATGAGATTCCTAGGCATTCGGCAAAGTGCGAAATCCCTGTATTGTATAGAATGCCAAGGTAATGTATAGAATGCCTGATGGTTTAGAGGCAAACTAGGAAATATAAGTTTTTTGTGAAAATGTTACATACTTTTCCTAGGCATTCTATACAATTCCCAGGCGTTATACAGAATGACCAGTACCATTTACGCAAAGTGTTAAAAGGGCACAAGATGAGAAGCCTTTATTAATTAATACGCATTTGAAACTGAAAGAACAAAACTACGAAATAAAGCACAGGATATTCTTACCGGAAAACAATGAAAGCAGAACTGAGATTGAAGTACTTGTTACACTAAGAAAGGCCGGAGTAACACGTGAAATGTACTCACTTTTATTCTTCACACAAAAACACCTTTAATTTGGGAATTTTGATCTTGTACATACATTTCACGACTTAAATAAGAATGCGAACAGAATATTGTTACCGGTAAAACACAAAGCAGAACTGGCATGACCTACTTGTTGCAGCACAAAAACACCTTCTATTTTGGCACTTTGATCTTGTACATACATTTCACGACTTAAAGAAGAATGCGAACAGAATATTGTTACTGGTGAAACACAAAGCAGAATTGGCATGACCTACTTGTTACAGCAGGGAAGGCTAGAGTGACATTTTGAATTGCATTTAATTTTCTTTTTCACACAAAGGCACCTCATATTTTGGCATTTCGTCTTGCACATACACCTGACGAATCCTTGGCCGCTTCCTGTGGACTGAGAAGTATCTGCAGATCAGAGAGGTATTTTGTGGTCAGGAAAGTCTTCAATTTTAATTAAGTTCTTTGGACATACGGTGAATTGTGATCTGGCGTAGAGTTGCTTCAAGATTCCTTGTGCAGTTCCAAGTCGGTAAAAGCCATCTTCCGTCACGTTCATAACAACTGCCAAGAGATTGCGTGAGTCACCCCGCCCTTTGTCGATGTCGGGAATCGGAACTCGCACAGTGGCACCCAAAGGCATAGGAGGAATTTTTTTGTCAGAATCCCTTTTCATTTTTTTGGCCTGAATCTTAAGGTTCGATTTTGATTCCATTTTACTTTGGGTAGGTTTCTCAATATTGAAGCACACATTGCACAAAATGCTAACCCCATAACCTTCTACTTCGTCGCCGTCATCATCTTTAGGAGAATGTCCACAGATGGCATAAAGGTTTTGGCCACACTTCCGACATGTATGAGCACCGCTGGTTTCTTTTAAGCAGTCGCAACAGATAGCAGAAGAAGGATTTTAGGTAACCACAGAAATTGAAGGCTCTTCGATAACCATGGCTTCATCACTGTTTTGGTTTCCTCCATCATGGATTGCATTCTCAGCTATGTCTTCTGCAGGGAGCTGTGCCTCTTGCATTGATTCATCTTGCCTTTCTTCCTGCTGTTGTGCTGTTTGTACGCTCTTTATTATTTTTTCAAGCTCTTCCTCAGTCTCTACGTCTTGTAAAACGTCGTCAGGCAGGGACAACGTCGAGAGACCTACTCTAGCTTTGCAGCCGAACAGAGCTTCGTATTATGACCTCTTAATCCCAATATAAAAAAACTCTGTTCTTCATAAATTGGACGAACCGCAATCCCTCACTCCAGCAGCTAGTTTTTTCATCTTGCATCCAAGCACACAGCATATTTTCAATGTCCTGGTTAGCTCTTTTGACGCTCCCCTGACTTTGTGAGTGGCGCGGCTTACCATGGACGATCTTCAATGTGGGCCAATACTCCTTTAGGCTGTTTATCACATTGCTTGCAAATTCCCTGCCGTTATCAGACTGTAGAATAGTTGGAGCACCAAACAATGTAAATATGTCAACGAGCTTGTAGGCTACTTATTCCGCTCTCTTTGATTTCAGAGCCCTGAGAACTACAAACTTAGTGAGATGATCTTGGTACACCATTATAAACTTGTACTCTCTGTCAGGATGAGACTGAAAATCGATGAGATCGACCTGACAACAGGAGTTGAATTCAGAAAAAAACATTGGCATGACCACAACACCTTTTTTAACACCTTTTTGCTTCTTCTGGCAAGGCTCACAAAGGTGAATGTACAGCTCAATATCATGACGGGTAATGTTCTTATCCTTGGGTGAAAGTTCTTTCAACATCCTGTCCCGTCCTCCATGACCAATAGCCAAATGGGCCTTTTGGAGTACGTCAAATAACTCTGAGTCTGCGACGTAAAAGTGAATAGCACTCGTACCTTCTTTAACAGGATAGATCAACTTAGTCGTATTCTCGACCATCATTACGTCATAGTGTTTCACCAGCCAATAGTCCCGTGGTTCCTTCTTAATGGTCGTCTTGACAATCCAGCAAAGTATACAATGCCTAGGCAATGTATAAAATATCAATCATTTCATACTTTGACGTTCGATTTTCAGGCATTCTATACATTACCTAGCCATTCTATAGAATGCCGGATTTCACACATTGCCGGGCGGGAATAAAATGGCGGGATTAGGCGTATTATATACTTTACCGGCAGACAATCCGGCAAAGTATACAATGCCTAGGCAATGTATAGAATATCAATCATTTCATACTTTGACGTTCGATTTTCAGATATTTTCAGGCATTCTATACATTACCTAGGCATTCTATAGAATGCGGGATTTCACACTTTGACTAACATATACACTACACTATATAGGACAGAAGCCATGAAAACACATTTCTTTACCTTGTACCTGTGTTAGAGCTAGCAGGCAAGCTGGCAGCTCATTGCCAAATGTATGGCTTAAATCATGTAAATGTATGGCAACAACTATTCCTAGAGCTTGCTTTTAGGAAATACTACATGCATTTGGTGCTTGCTTTGTGGCGTATTGTTTGTTTTGTGTATGGATAGAGTGTGGGGCTTCCCATAAAGAGTGTTTGTGATGGGTGCTTGTTAGTGCATGGACTGGGAGCTCCACCACTCAACCATTAAAGTGTTACTGTATCTGCCCCCATCCCAGAACTCCTTGACAGGCAGGTTCAGCTTCTGATCAGCCCAGCCTTTGAAATGGTAGCATAAAAAGATTCTGTCAGTGCCAGTAGGTCTGGCCTGCATTTTGGGTCCAGTGTAAAACATTTTAAAAACCTGCTTTAGTGAAAAACAAATATATACGGTGCATCAGAAAATGCAATGTCTGATTATTCAATGCACTTTTAAGATATAAAATAAAACCCCTCATGTATTAAAAGGCACACACTCCATAAGAGGTGCAATGATCCACCAAATAGCCAAGAGCATGACGTGAGCGAGAAATACTTCTCTGGGTGGAGCCAAGCCCACTCTTCATATATTTTGAAGCATTGGTACCAGCAGATCCTCCTGACAGCTGTGCTGCCATGCCAGACCTAAAAATATAATGCTTTTTTGGAGCAAACATTGTTTTAAAAGTGGTGAACACTCGCAAACAGTCGCTATCGAGATGCAATATTTGAACATTACGTTTTCGAGGTTTTTTTTTTTTTTTTTAGGACAGCGATGGGGCGATGTCATAACATTATTAATCCCAGGTGGTAAACTCCGCTCTGTTCACTGAGTTTTTCGCACTCCGCGGAGCACGCAGAGTTCCAAAAACTCCACTTCGCATAGCGGAGCAGAGTTTTTTCCACGCTCGCGCTCAAAGTAAAGTTGAAGAGCATGAGCAGGAAATCCACCTCCTGGCGCGATTTTTGGCTCGCTTCAACTTAACGGACCTCCCCCCAGCCTTAAACATTATGCACGTGGCACTCTTCAAGCAGGATACCTGGAAAAACCACCATGTCTTTACTAGATGGCTTGTGCATCAAAGACACATTTCCCTCCTCGAGCACGCATTTAACAACCTAATGCATCCTGGAAGCTGTGGACCTACTTCAACGCACTAGACGAGAGTAATATGCTGCCTGAAAAACAGTAATAGAGCATCCTGGAAAAAGCACACATGCATAGGGATTACAAGATTAAGTAAAGCTGCAATATATAAGCAGCAACAACATGCATTACCGTAAGGTTTTTTTAAAACCCATTGTTCAGCAATAGATCAGTGTTTTGCATGAAAAGTTAAGGACATGAATACAGGGCTTGAAAGGGACCCGTTTCAATGCCCCTTTAAATTATTACCAGGTCTGAGAACCATAGGGACCAGGCCCACTTAAAGCCCTGGTACTTATTTCTTCCAACTAGAATGGTAAATGTAAGGATGCAAAGAACAGACCTGGAATGAATGAGCTACCCAGGCATCACCCTTGGAAACTTGACAACTGTTCGAATACATGAAGAGGCTTGACTGAAGAGTCTGCGGCTGGCCAGTCACCTCGCGGAGGTCTTCCCATGAACCCTTCAATACAGCGTGAGCAAGATCACATGTAGTGCAACACGTTATGAACAGGACCACTGGAATTATGCAGCAAGGGAGGACCAAATTTATGTGGCAGTGTTTATTAAATTATGCGGCAAGAACATGCAAACTATGCTGCATAATGCGGCACATTTTGTGATAGTATCAGTTTATCATTTTTATACATTTTAACACTTCTGGACAAAGGCTTCACCTCATCAGTACTAGTAAAATCAAAATACAGCCATATGCAACTGAAATGTGAACACTGCACCTTTGTGAAGTGCATTCCACTGCGCAGAAACACATACGTTGCCGCAATTTTTATTCATTTGAGCGGGTCTGGTATTTCATCCTTCTGAGGTCGATAGAATTAGCACCATTGCGTTGGTCAACAATAAATTCTGTTAATGTGCGCCAAGATACCCTTGGGTGAGCGTGTGCCTTTTTTTTTTTTTTACAAATACACGTTATTTTATGAGCTAGAAACAATTCTCTGATAAAATCTAAAAATTATGCAGCAGATGACAGATTATGCGGCAAATCCATAATTGTGCGATAAATGCTAGGGCCGCAGAATCACATAATTCCAGTGGCTCTGGTTATGAATGAGTTGGTCATTGCTATTTGAAGAGTTGCTCCACAGACGTGTAGCTGGTTTCCTACACTCCTCTCTGCAAAGAAAGGAAGGCCCTGTTCAAAGACGAAGCTCATTTCAGGGTCTCTGCTGAACCAGAACTTGTGCACAGATGCAGGTGTGAGGTGCCCCCTGAATGGGCTGTCAGCACAAATCAGACTTAAAGCAGCTGGACTGCACTTTTTCCAAGCCCGAGGAGACTGCAGTAAAATATCCAATTTCCCAAAGAAATTCCAGCGCTCGCACCAGAGCTCAAAACATAAGCCTTGCGGCCAAACAAAGCAATCCAGCAGCCATTAGCGCCGTGGGAATGGCGGGGCAGAGGAACGCGACGAACCCGTCCCCACCCAGTCTGCGAACTTCAGTCAATTAATAGACAGCAATGTTGGAGGATGAACTGATACAAATACGAAACAAAATAACGGGAGGAATTAAAGAATTCGAGGTAAAAGAGACTTCGAAGAAAGGGATAAAAGAAAGGACGATATTAAAGAAAAAAATGCACAGAAAGGCAGACAAATCAAGCTAAGTATGGAAAATGTTAAAAAAAAACAAGAAAGAAATGAAAGGTGGAGGGGAAGTGTAGAAGTAGAAAGAAAAAAATCAAGGAAAAAGCAAACGGTCTGGCCTAGGCAAGGTGGTGTGATGGCTAATAGTTGTTTGACTTTTTTTTACTACAAGCATGTGCCTTAAAAATGAAAAAAATGGAACGAAACATGGTGTCTACATTGGGTAGCCATATTTTTGCCCTACAAATCATATATTTTTTAAACAGGACAGGTGCTTCCCAGCAGTGCACCTTAAGAGGAATAGAAAACTTTTCTCTGGTCTAATCCATATCACAGAAACCTAGGATTCTTTTTGGCACAGTAAAATAACAGCTCACTAGTCGCTTATTTTTGCCAGAATGTGCACATGCTCAGTAAGAATGCTGCCATTAACAGAGCAGGAAACCAATGGCTGGAGTGGGCAGACCCATTGATGCACTGAGTTTGCTGTGGTGGGCGGCAGCAAAAGGGGGACGAGAGATAGGTAAGTGGGTGAGTGGATGTGACTGTGTCTACACAAAAGGACACAGGCTTATTTTTATTTGCTGAATTGACAAGGATTGGTAAATAAAAATAGAAAAAAAAATCAAGAAGTCGGGTCTTGGGCTCAAAATTCCACGGACCTGATAATTCTCGCCTCTGTGCCTATTCCAATCATGGAGTCCCACTTTGCAACTCTGGGCAATAGCTTGCTTAATTTCCACAACGGCCCCCACAACGCTAAGGATGCCTGGCCTCCACCTTGGGGTTGCCCAGGAGTGGACGCCTCACAGGGAAAGCCAGGATGGGTTCCACAGCGGTATTCGTACAAGCGTCTTGAGACCCTTGCGGGTAAGTAGTGCACTATACAAGTATCAATTTACATTTTTACATGCAAATGTCTTTTTTTTTTTTTAAATGGATGAGCTGGTTCGGAAGGGTGCAAGAAACATGGTAGGCAGGGAAGAAGCAATACGGCGGGGAAGAGCCAACATGAAGCACAGTGGCAAAGAGAGTAGCACACCAATGAGAGAGAACACCACAAGCACAGATGGGGGTAGAGAAGCATATGCACAAGAGAGAGCAATATGGAGAGGGAGAGAAAAGATTATTAGGGAGACAGTTGGAAAACACATGTACTCTCATGCAGTACTTAAATAAAATATAAAAAAGTGGTTCCAAAAAAGCAAGCGGAGGAAGCATAGAAGCCAGCCAATCAAAGAAATGCAAAGAGGCCATGCTTCATGTGAGGGACAAACGCAACACAGGCTGAAACAAGCATAGCCATCCTTGGGGAAGGGGTGCGACTGCGGGTCTGCGTACAGGAAATAGAACAATGCAAATTATGCCTGGCATGTCAACAAATTAGACAAAAACAGACCACTGGTCAGGAAACGGCCTGACAAAGCAACGCCAAGCACTGCCATTTCTACAGAGCTTTAACTCGCCATATAAATAAGGCAATGTGGTTCAGGGCAAAACGGTATATGGCGCCGATGGGCCCAAAAAAAGGACAATCGCCTATGGCTGTTGCACATCTCTGAGAAATGCAAGCGTTTTTAACAGATCGAATAATTTTTAAAGCTGCAATGCTCATAAACTGTAAAAAAAAAAAAAAAGACAGTTTAGTTAGATATATTTTAATAAAAAAAGAATAGGCTTTCAAAGTGAAAATTTGCATTCCGATAGTTTCAGCAAGAATGTGCGGGGGGGGGGGTGTATGTTGATTGGATTGAACTTTAATGCATTTATTATATTCTTTAATGGAAATAAGCAGAGATATGTGCAGTTTGCAGAGTTTCTCTCCTGCAGAATTGTCCAATACTCTGTGTATTTACTTTCCCCACACCGGTTGGTCTGGTTCTTTCACCAAGGCACTGTGTTTATTTGCTTGCTCTGGTCGATGGAGCGGGGTCCTCCATCTTGGGTGGTCCCCGTTTCTCCCTCGCACCAGCGCCTGCTTCTTTTCCTACCTCCTTCCAACACTTCATGCTGCGCGACCAGATCTCAGAAGCCCTTAATTAGCCACACTTAATAGCAACCGCGATAAAGGCTCGCCCTAAAAAACGCACGGGGGCACCTCCAGGAAGCGCTTTCTGCTGAAAGACCCAACGAATCCGAGTGTGAGAGGTCCCCCGCCCCTCTGTAGGCCCCCAGACCACTCATTTCAGCAGAGCCGGCGCAGAATCACAGGGCGTCGTCTGTGGCCCAGCCTTTTCACTGGCAGCAAAATACGTGTGACAAATCCTAAAGCATCTCCCCGGATAATAAATCGTATTGGAATAAGAGGTGTGTATGTTTATTAATTTATAGGCACAGCGCCGGCTTGTAAAGTGCTCCACAGAACTTTATTAGCGAGGAGCTGGTTATGAAATGGCGGCGCTCACCGGAAGTGTTAGTCTGCTGCAGACAGAGGCCACCTTTATACAATAAAACCACAGCCCCGCCTCCCACCAAGAGGTGTTTGGGTGGATATTTAGATCAGCTAATAGAAACTTGTAAACTGCACATAAGCAACCATTTTACGGCACAGGATGCCACAGACAGTACAGCAGAGGCCCTTTAGGAGTAAAACTGGAGCAAAGGCGTTAAATTAGTGCATTGAGGAAACCTCAAAGCACAAACTTAAGTTTTTAGTTTTTAGTAAGCTAAAAATACACTTTGGGCCTTATTCTGAGTTTGGCGGTCCTCCGGTCGGCCTGCCTCCGCCGAGCTGTCAGGAGGACCACCAAGCCCGCAGTGCACCCACCTGCTTAATTACGAGTGCAATCCATGGCATGGCAGACGGGCGGTGCTGCGGTGGTCTCACAGCGGTGGGTTGTTAGGCCCATAAGACAGCATAACATGCAGCCCGCCACCAAGACAGCGCCTGCAGCTCGTTCCTGCACGGTGTGAGACGGGGGTGCAATGACAGGGTGGCACAAAGGTACCCCCTGTAAGCACCTCAGGCCCAGGTCTGGCAGGGGGCCCTACTTGCCTCTGCCACCATTTTCATGTGGGCTCACCGCCCTGAAAAGGGGAGTGAAAAGGCAACTCATAATATGCTCAGCGTGCCAGCTGCAGCACCAGCAGCATATTCAGGCCAGTTTCAGACCGCCGGCCCAGCGGGATCCTTGATCCTGGGGAGCCAGCGGTCTCGTGGTGGTCTGACTGCCACACTCAGAATACTGCGGGTGGATCCGCAGTGTGGTGGTGGTGGGACTCCTAATACGGCCCTTTGTCTGCAATGGCGGTTTGGGAAGTCCAAATGTGAGGCCTGGATGGTGCAAATGAATGTCAATGTGGGTTAAAATGAGCAGTATCATTCAGGGCCGGACTGACATTTGTGGGCACCGGGCATTTCCCCGGTGGGCTGGAGGGGTGGGGGCCGGTTTTGTGGCCGCAGGGGGGCGCTTTTCTTACAGAATGCCGGTTTTGTAGCAGCTCTGCAAAATCGGCCCTCTGTAAGAAAAGCGGTAGCAGTGCTTTGCGGGTAACAACCCCCTCCCCTCCCGTTACCAGGGCCGGTGGAGAAGCAACCTGCCAGGGCTGGTTGCTGGTCTCAGTCCGGCCCTGGTATCATTGGTGCAAATGAGTGACAATGGCGCTGCAAATGAGTGCTTTGCTCAAGTATTTACTGCAAACCATGGGCCAGCGGACATTTTAAAAGGGCCACACTGAACCAATAATCAAAAGTGAAGGTTTTTCGATCTGGTGTCAAATGTGTTAGTCATTCTAGACCAGCAAAACTCAAAGTACAGCCCGGAGGCCACTTGCAGCCCTCCAGAGCTTCACATATGGTCCCCAGGTGAACAACAGCATTGGGCTGCTGTTAACTTGAGAGGGCACTAACTGTAATTTTGCATTCAGAAATCTGTAAAATAAATAGGCAATCATTTACACGCTAACTGAAGTAAAATAAACGAATCAAAAACGGTGTCCTGCACCACTTAGCTTTAGGAACAAATTCATTTTTAAAGACATTTTGCAACAAATTTGTAACATTTTGAAAAATGTCTTTTCAAAAAAATGTATTTCATTAACAAGCAGAAGTGCTTCACCTTAGTCATCAGATTATATCATTGCATTGAGGAATGTTTTTTGAAGGTGCTAGCAGTCAGAAATGAACGTAGAAACATGCAGGCCTCCTCCCACCAGGACAAGAATGCCAATAGTGAACTAAGAGGCAAGTAAGTTGTCTTCTGGGTGGCCTCAGCTGTCATTATCGATGGCCAACATAATGATCTATTAAATGAACAAGAGGTTTTGTACAGCACACATCCCAAACTCATGTACTTCAGGGTGCTCTTATGTTTGGTAATGAAGACAGAGGAAGCAAAGTGAAATAGAAGGATCACACAATTTGGTTAATCGAGGAAGCAGGGATAGATCATTGGTGTTCTAGTTTCACATCGTGCAATTCGATTTCATTCCAATTCAATAAACAGGTTACTTCCTTACTTACACTTGACTCTCCCAAGGTAGCAATGGCAAGCAGAGGAGGCTACGGTACAGTTAAGGGATGGCGATTCAGATATCGCATAACACACTATTGTCAAATCTATGACTCTCCTAGAGACTAAGGGCTTCATGTAGACTGCAATATGGCAAGAAACCCTCAAAACACCTCCATGACTCGTTGTCCACACCGTGTACGTACTTTTCTTCCCCAACGCTGACTTTACGGCCACACCCCCACCAAAGCCCCACCCTCGCTCACCCTGCCGGCATCCGTGAGGCCCTCGGGCACACCACATACCACAATACTATGTTCTATCTAGACGAATACGCAACTCTGCAAAAGGAATTTCTCCTGAGCAATTATAATGACATTTTTGAGACACCCCAATGTAAGGGCAATTCTGGTGGACTCAGAATGAATGGCTCCATTTCAAAGATATTAAGCAGGCTGGTTTAGGGGCTGTAACTCAAGGTTCTTCCTACAAACATACAACACATCATTCCACAAGGCATCTGAGCGCTCACTTAATACAGCATCAATGTCACCTTCGCCTTCCTCCTTAACATCTGACCCTCAGCAGCTGCCAGGATCGGGCAGTGCCAATGCCCAGAGTACTGTGAGGGAAGCGGAACAGTAAAGAAGGTCACCATTTTAAGACGATGTGGTTAATGAGGTGGGTACTGGTGTCCTATAATTAATATTTACCTTCGATTCTACGAGGCTGATGTTGCCATTGTTTAGAGAAACTACTCCTTAACAGTATATACATTTTATCATTTGGATTTACTGCATTTGGCACATACATTTCCACCTACTTTGCAGATTCCACAAAAAATGTTGGTGGATGAACCACATAATTTATGTTTTATGCCACATAATTCGGATAAATCTGAAGCATAATTTGGTCCCTCGTGTAGCAGCATACACCTAGTGTCCCAGACAATGGCAAAGTTCTGGAGAGTGATTTAAGTGCTGTTATTATGATGGTGAAATCCATATTGCAGGAGAACTGTGACGTGGTTCCTTTCAAAAGCCATAAAAATGATAATATTCGTAGGTGAAAGAAATTCACAATCTTAACATCACTGTCCTTTGTGATAACGTCACACGTTTTTTCCGCTCATTCAACGGCCTTCTAACTGAGATCATGAAGCAACAAGAGGGCAGAAAAAAACAGAATGTGCATACCTTTTGACTGCCTTTATGTGTCCAAGTCTATCCCTTAATGCTGTACGGACAGAAGAGGGGGCAGACACGACATCTGGAGTGACTGCTTTCTGCGATCAAGGTTTGTGGGGTAGAGCGGGCGGGGCGGGGTGGGGAGTAAAGGAAGGGATATCCACTGGTGATGGAGGGACAATTCCACCCAGGACGGAGAGAGTGCGAGCACCCAGCATTCTACGAAGAGAAATAGTCTCTTTATTAAACTTCTCAAAGAAGAGAACTTTTATACTCTCAAGTCCTCAAAGAATTCGGCTTTTTACCCCAAACCCCTCACAGAAGGGAGCTCTACAGAAGCCTAAAATAAGAGCGCTCTCACCTCCTAATGCGAAGGGGTCTCTTTAATCCCCAGTCCTCACAGGAGAGAACCTTTTACTCCAGAGACAAAAAAAAACACGGAGCTCTTCCCTACAGAATCTTAAGAGGCTCTTAGCTGCCAAGTCTTAAGCAGAGGAAATAGCTTTTCTGCAAGCCAACGGGAGGGAAAGGACCTCTTTACGGGTACATTTCGTGAGCAAGAAGCAGTGACCGAGAGCCCAGGTGCTGATAGCTAATTAGCTCTGCTAACAACCCAGGCGACCATATTACATTTCAACAGGAACAGATTTTGCCTCTCCTCAGCAACTGTTGCCACCAAAATACGACCACGTTCCAGCCGCGTCCATTGCACCTGAACTGGCTTGTCCGTGAATTCCCCTGCGCAAAAGGCTATTTATAAGTACGCCATTTCCGGTTTCTTTGCTGGGTCGAGCTCTGGAAGATAAAAGCAACGCATTGCTGGTGGCTGGACTCCAAGGTTCCATAATGCCCTGTAGTTAATTAGGTGGTCACAGAGGATTCACCGACTGTCTATGTTTCTGCATAAACAGGGGTTAAGGATTGGCTGAAAGGACCATGTATATAGCGCCTTATAAACATCAGAAGTCATGCAACCGGGCCTGCATTCATCTACATACCTGGACGAAGGGCAGTTAAAATTGCGACTTACTGCGCCGTTTTCCACATAAATATGGAAAACCTACCCTTACTACACGATCCACCAACAGCGGCATAATGTACAGATTCCGACAAAAACAAAGTTGGCTCCAGCAGTAAATCAAAAGTTACAAAAAAATGTGTCATAGCTGGTCACACGCACTGGCAGACTCTTTACAAAAAAGTAACTGGTCACCAGCCAGTTGTGTATCACTTTAAACAAGTAGTAATGTGTTAAAATAATAAAATAATTCTGCCACACAATGTGATGTTTGAAATCAAATCATTTTCCTCTTCTGCAAGCTTAATTAATTTAACTCTGCCGCATAGTTGATCCTCCATTGCAGCCTAATCCCAGTTTTCCTGACTGAAATGCACTATTTAGGTAACATACACTAAAAAGGAAATGGTAGCTAATAATAGATACAGTGGCCAAACTCATTTTTATTCATTTTATTTACCTCTGTATATTAACATTTCAACAGGCCCAGCTATGATTTCAACCAGCAGGTAAACAAAACAGATCTACTCAGCCTGTGCCTTGTCCACTGAGCTATCTTAAATAGAGTATGCAGCAGACTGAATACAGCTGTTACTGGTCATGTGTGCCTTGTGTGGACGTCAGATACCCGATGACCTTTGATGAGTTGTATCTCATTACTTCCAGTGGGTCTACCTGATTTCCAGTGGTCCACCGCCTGAGATGAGCAACCCCCTTGTTGATAAAGAAATAAAAACATGCACTTATTCCCTCTTACTTAAGAAGAGCCCCTTCTTTCAATAGGCGCGTGTCATTTCTGGTGACACCTACAAAGGTGTAATCAGATAAAAATCTGGTGCTGCCTTAATTGGGCAAAGGATCACAAGGACTGCATGGGAAAGACTCACCTTAGGCAATGAAGTTACTAATACACAACCAGGGTTTGTCCTATTGCCCTATCTCAGTTTTCATTTATGATGACATACCCAAGCCAACTTCACTAAAATAAAGCCAAGGCTCCACAGCACCACCAGACACTGATAAAGGCACCAATTTCACAATATGCTACTATCATGTCATTTGTACGGATAACAAAATCATTTTGCCTAATCCCACTGCCCTTGAATCCCCAGCGTTAAACTTGTAATTGCAGTTGTCCATCACAGAAGCCCGCTGATTCTCTGCTCAGAAGACAGACCTGTAGATTACTAAAGTAATCCAGGGTGCCAAGAACGCCTGTAGATGACCCATGACCCCTTTGGCTACTTCAACATTTCTCACATGTGCACTCTGGCCAGTGGCGACTACCACAAATCTAAAGTGGTGAGGTAGAGGGGGTGAAATAAGTTGATTTCAAGGCAGGAGATGGAGGTTGGAATCTTCTTTATTTCTAGAGTAGAAACACCCACAGAGAAAAGCCGCAGCTCGACTCCAGGACTCCGGGCAACTGACTAGCGTTGCCCAGAGTGCTAGACCCGAACGGGGCGGTAGCACAGCAACAACAAGAAGCAATCCCTCGTGCTGCACCCAGCACGAGGGAGGACATATACTACAACTTCTCCCTCCTCACAACATTTCAAAGCAAAGAAAGAAAAGAGAGCAAATACATGTGAGCTGAGACATCAAAAGCATTTTGAACAGAAACATGAAAATAAGTTTCAACTTAAAACATGATCATTAAACCTGACAGGTAACCTCCTACATCGAACAGATGGAGCAGAAGCTTGATGTAAAACCTCCCCACCAATCTCAGAATGAATGGAAGAAGGAGAGGAACACAACCATGAAGAGGAGGGACCTGAGGAAGAAGAGGAATCCGTGAATGATGCGGATGCATCTGGCAAAGGACTGGATGAAGATGAGTTAGAAGAACATGGAGGATCTAACCAAAAAGACCAGTCACACTGATCAAATTGTTCTTTGGTCAAACTTAATAAGGAGTCTGCCTGTGAGTCAGACAAGTGAACTAAAGCTCTCTTGTTCCACCATCCTCTGCTGCCAAGTAAAGCAGAAGCCCTACTGACAGCAGTTACCTGAACTGTGGTAGAGAATTTAGAGAGCCCTTTAGCAACTTTTCTTGGGTTTTTGATGAGAACCCAATCACCAACTTTTAAAACAATAGAACTGAAACATTTACCTGAATCATGCCTGGTCTTCATAAGAGACTGTTTTTGAGAGACTTTTTCAGATAGAGAAACATCAGAAGGTCGAAGGGTCTGAACATTTTTCTCGGATAACCATGTAGGACACAATTTGGTGTGGACACTCCTATTCCTTAACAAAGAAAAGGGAGATGTGCCAGTTGTACAATGGGGAGAAATGTTGTATGACCAAAACTTCTCTTCAACAAAATTCCTTACATCATTGTGGGAGGAAATGGCAGTTTGAACAGCATCTTTGAGCAGTCTATTAGCCCGTTCAACTAAACCGTCTTTAAGTGGGCGAATAAAGTGCAACTTTGAAATGAACAACATCATGCTCCATTAAAAATGAGTCAAATTTTTCAGATACGAAATGGGAACCATTATCGGTAACTACAACAGAAGGACAACCTTCAATGTTGAACAAATTCCGCAAACATTTGATGGCATTGGCAGAGGAGGGAGAGTCACAAAACATGTGGTACAACCATTTTGAATGATAGTCAATCAGAAGAATGACATATTTCATGTCATGGGGAAGGACATCGAATGGGCCAGAAAAATCCAACCCAACCTTTTCCCATGGTTTGAGAGGAAAAGGAACAGGATGGAGGGGTGTACTAATGAGTTTCCATTTCTTATCCGAGAGCAAACATTCATTGCAGGAATCAATGTAAAACTTTACCTGGGACTCAATAGAAGGCCACCAATAATGAGATTTGATGAGTTGAGATGTTTTTGTTATGCCTAGATGCCCTTGATGTGCAAATTTAATGATATCGGGTCTGACATCAGAAGGCGGAACAAAAACATCATGTCTCATTATTAAATTGTCAACGAGAGAGAGTTCAGAAGAAATCATAGAAAAGGCTTTCAACTCATTAGACAATTTTCTATTCTCAGGCCAGCCCTGAGAAATGTATTGTGCAACCAATTTTAAATTGTGATCATTTTCATAGGCTTTGGACCAAGAATCCTCCGTAATGTGAGGGCACAATTTGGTGGCGTCAAGGGTGGCAACCACACACTCAACGTCACCAATTTCTTGAAAATCAGACGTATCATTGAGTGACATACGAGATAAACAGTCAGCACGAAAATTTTTACCACCTGAGATGTGCTTAATATTGAAGTGAAACTCGTGTAATTTGGACAAGAGCCTGACAAGTCTTGAGGAGGCTTTACCTAGGCCATCCCCATTGAGAAGCTGAGTGAGTGGCTTGTGATCGGTAAATAAATCAAATTCTCTACCCCAAATGTAGTTCTTGAACTTCTCAATTGCCCAAACGCATGCCAATGACTCTCGTTCAATGGTGCTATAGTGGGTTTCGGAATCTTTAAGTCTTCTAGAAGAAAAAGCAACAGTGTGTTCTCTACCAGAAACCCACTGACCCAAGACGGCACCTAAACCAGTCAAACTGGCGTCAACCATAATTAAACACTTGGCAGAGTCTTGAAAGGGATGCAAGGCGGGAGCACCAACAATCATGTTCTTGACATGTGTAAAAGAGGCATCGATTTCTTCAGACCAAGAAAATTTGGAACCTTTGCGAAGCAAAGAACGAAGGGGTTCAACAATTTGAGCATAGCCTTTTACAAAACGGGCGTAATACTCTGCTAAACCCAAAAAGGAGCGGAGAGCGTCCTTGTCTTTGGGAGGGGAGGCCTGAGAGATAGCCTCAATGAGGGAGGACTTGGGTTTTATGCCTTCGGGAGTTAAAGTATGACCTAAATATTCCAGGGATTGAGAGCCAAATTTGCATTTGTCAGCTCTGACAGTCATGCCAGTTTTGTTAAGCTTGCTCAAAACAGAAGATAGGTGAGACAAGTGAGAATTCCAATCAGGCGAAAAAACCAAAATGTCATCCTGCACCCCAGGAACAGACTCGAAAAGGTGATCCATTATTTTTTGAAAAACACTAGCTGCACTAGCAAGTCCAAATGGAAGTTTCAAATATTTGAAAACACCAAATGGGGTCACAAAAGTGGTGAGATCTTGAGAAGGTTCAGTGAGGGGTACCTGATGGTATGCCGAGCGCAAATCGATAAGCGAAAAATATTTTGCACCACCCAGGTTGGCAAGTAAGTCGTGAATTTTGGGAAGGGGGTGGCAGTCAACCAAAATATTTTTGTTTAGCGTGCGAAGGTCGGCACAGAGCCTAACCTCACCATTCTTTTTGCGAACGATAACAATGGGCGAAACCCATTCCGAAGAGTCTGAAGGTGCAATGATACCATCCTTTTTAAGAGAAGTGAGCACAGATTTAAGCTCATCCCTGGCACTGATAGGGACAGGGCGGACTTTATGAACAATGGGTTGAGCAGAGGCTTTCAGCTTAATCTCATGTTGAAAACCTTTGACAGTACCTGGTTGGTTGGAAAAAACATTGGGGAATTTGTCCAGGATTTGTTTGATGTCAGACTCATGATCATTACTGAGAAGACAAACTAAAACAAAAGGTGGAACAGGAGAATAACCCTCAGGAGGATCACCCACTCTAATGGGATCATCCGAACCAGGAACTAGGAAAATACCCATCTTGGCGAGATCTTGCCAGCCAACTATGTTGGGACCCTTGGTCGCAACATAAATCTTTGTAATTATAGATCTGCCAAAACACTCTAGCCTATAGTTAAAGTAGCCAAGCATAATAATATCAGATTCGTTAAATGCTTTTGGACTAAGGTCAGATTTGAGCAAAGAAATGGAATTGTTCCATTTTTCATGAAAAAATACTTCGTTGAGAATGGTTATTGGAGAACCAGAATCTACCATGACTGTAACTTCAATATTCCCAAACAGTGCAGAGCAGTATGGACCTTTGACCAAATTAGAAGTATCGATGAAATTGCAATGGATGGATACAACCATGTCTTGGAATTCATCAATGCAATCATCCAAATCAGGACATACAATGCTATTTACAGAAGGTCTGAACGACCTTTTGACAGATTTGCACATACCTTGGAAATGTCCTAATTTTTTACATAAAACACACCTTTTACCTGAAGCAGAACAAGAGGGGTTATTGCCAATATGGGATTTAGAACCACACCTGTAACAATAAGGGTTAGGTTTTTTTTGTAATGGTCTGAAAGACTTAGTGTTAACTAAACTAACAGAAGTAGAATTATCATATGAAGAAGTATGAACAGAAGTATGAGGTTGATCTTTCTGAAGAGCATTAGAAGTAGTGATGGATCTCTCGATGCTCTTGGCAATGTCAATAGTTTCTTGAAGTGTAGGCTTCTTGCAGCTCAACAGGCGTTGTTGAATCTTTTTGGAGAAACAAGCGAAAACAAATTGATCTCGAATGTAAATATCGGGATTGGATTCAAATTCACAAGTAGACGCCAAGATTCTCAATTGAGCAATGTACTCCTCAATGGATTCGTCTTCTCGCTGTCTTCTCTTAAAGAAGTGATGTCTCTCCAGCATTTCATTAGGTTCTTCACCATAATGTCTTGCGAGGCGAGATAAAGCCTCCTTATACTCGTCCCAATTATCACCGGCTTCTCCAGAGGGAGGAGAAGACCTTGGGAGATTTTCAAAGGTATGTTGTGCAGCAACTCCCAAGCAACCATATAAAATAGCAACTTTTCTCTCAGGCGTAAACTTAACTGCATCAATTGCTACAATATGGTTGGCAAAAGCTCTAACCCACTGACGCCAAGGAATAGTAGGTTTCCCAGGAAGTTGAAGAAAAGGTGGGGGTTGAGCAAATTGTTGAGAAGAAGCCATTTAAAATGAACAGTATCACAGTTATGGTTGAAAAAGAAATAATTAAAAGCAATTACAAGTGCTCAAGAAATAACAGGTTAAAGCTTATAACGATAATTGACATGCAGGCAGAGGTGTGGTGTCACCGAAAGAGCAGACATATGAAATAAGAAGTTTTGTCATATATCAAAAAAATGTGGCGAAAATACCAGTATTTGATTCCTCAGAGTGAAGAAATGTGAGTCAAACGAAGCGAAGGTCGCGCTGCAGCGTTAAATTGCAGGAAACTGACTCCGTGTGAAGATTCAGCGCGGAGCGTGTAGCTGTAGCTAGGCAACCAGCTAAAATGGCTGCCGTGCGCGAGCGTGATGACGTGGAGGCGTGATGAGGTGGAGCGCTGCAGCGTCGAGTGTATGAGCGTCAAGTGCGCATTAGGGTTGATGACGCGCAGGAGCTGATGACGCTGGAGAACGCTGGGTACTCACGGGCTGAAGCTCGAGCCCAGGGCCAACCGTCACCAAGAATCGCGAGTTGCAGGGAAATCCGGAAAAACCAGGCAGAAAGCAAGCTACCGTCGGCTTGAAGTGCAGGTAGATGTGTAATTTTTGAAGAATGATGAAGCGCCTGGTCGGAGTGAGAGGGCGAGCATGGAGGGGTAGGCCGAGTATCTCCTGGTGGGTGTTGAGTAGGTTCAGGACCCGCTCTTCGCCAAATGAAATAAGTTGATTTCAAGGCAGGAGATGGAGGTTGGAATCTTCTTTATTTCTAGAGTAGAAACACCCACAGAGAAAAGCTGCCGCTCGACTCCAGGACTCCGGGCAACTGACTAGCGTTGCCCAGAGTGCTAGAACCGAACGGGGCGGTAGCACAGCAACAACAAGAAGCAATCCCTCGTGCTGCACCCAGCACGAGGGAGGACATATACTAAAGGGGGGCTGTTAGGGGAATAATATATATATATATATATATATATATATATATATATATATTTATTTTTTAACCCCTTCGATGCTGATGACGAGCTCAGCTCGTCATCAGCCACGGTGGTCGTGTGCGGATGACGAGCTGAGCTCGTCATGCAACGCGGCTTTTAGAAAAAAGCAGCGCAGCGGAAAAATAACCGCCGCAGCGATGTGGGTAAACATACCTGTCGTTGGTGCTGACACTGCTGGATGCCTCAGCACTCCTCTCCTTCTGGCAGTCACTGGGGCACAAAGCACAGGCTCCGCATCAAATCTAGATGCTGGTCTCATGCTACACCAAGCATGAGAGAAGCTCCAAGATTGGCCTGAGCAGGCTGGCAGATACTCGCTCAGGCGCAGAGCCTGTGCCATTTCTACATTCAGCTGTACAACACAGCAGGGTTGGAGAAATGTAACTGCGCATGTCAGTCTGTCCATCCTAAGACAGCCGGCAAAACCGACATGTGCACTTACAGTACCCATCACTCCTCCTCCCTGCTATGGCCCGTCCCCGCCCCAGATTCCATGGCTCAGTCAGTCAGTGGAAAATAAAATTATATCATTTTATTATGATTTTATTTTTCGCTGACTGAGCAGTAGGTCAATGCTCCCCCGCCATTACGTAGGAGATGCCCCTGACTGGCAACGAATGTCTGCCATCCAGTCCAAGCGTTTGGCATGAGTCAGGCCCACAGTATCTCACTGACAGAATTGGCCCTTATCGTCAGGGGAGAGCGCTTTGTCCTTTTGAGTCTCTTCTGATTGTGGTTCCTCGAGTAGCCACTCTAGGAGAGGCGGTTCATCATATTCCGTTTAGGCTTCCGGGCCTGGAATAACCTCCCTTCTGTTCTATGGGATATTTAAAATGAATTCCTCTTCTAGAAAGCCCTGGAAACTCTTCTGTTCCCTTCACTGTGAGACACTGACCAGACGTGCACTCTACAAACCTAATAATTCATTCCTTCATTCATTCAAGTACAAAACAAGACCCCTGAGCAAATTCACCGAATGAAGCAGATTCTCCTCTTGAGATAGAAGCAAAGAACGCTACAAAGCGTTCATATAGAGGGGGTTTGCAGGTTCCTGGGTGCTCATGCAAAATGCTTTTGTACGTAATTCTCCTCCAGTTAGCTCGAGGTAAGCATATGGTTGCATGACATGGACAAGAACATCTGGTACCGTACACAACTGTGAAATGAGTAAACACAAAACAGTCGATACGGCAAAATGAATGGCTAAAGCATGTTTGCATAAGCAGGATTCCTGGTCTCCAAATATGTGGCGGCAAAGGTAAGTGCAAAAGTGCCCTAAGCTAAATTCAAACCTACCTCCGAGCCCTCAAGTACTCTGACTGAGCACAAGTGTTGGGGCACATTGGTGATCACAGTTGACGGCCCTGCAGCTTAGTCTCACTGAGATAAGCGGTGGATCCAAGGTTGAGACCTTTCAGGGCCTTTGCAATGACAAAGTCAGTCAAAGGCCTTTCTACAATCATTCTACACCGTCCCTGCCCATATTACTGGACAATGCTTTCTTTGCTGGACTGCAGACACGACTGCTCTTCTCACACCTCACCTGAGTAGTGTGGTCTACAGCCCAGTAAATAAAGCCATGCCCAGTAATGTGGAGCGGGCATATAGGCTGGCTGTAATAGTTAGGCAACGCAACCCCCAATTAATGAATAAGGAATATTCAATATGTGGGCCTGAGGACTGAACACTGGTGAGGAATTTAAGGGAGGAGGTAGAAGCCAGAGGATGCTTCTAGTCGTATTCCAGTAGTAAAGAGTGTGCAGGGCTGGTTGCTCTCCATACATGGTCAAATGATGCCATCAAGTCAAAGGCTTGGGACTGGGAAACCGCTTGTAAATCTCTGATACACAGTTTGAATGTCTCCGAGGAACCTCAATCAGGAGGTGACCAAACCACTGGCCTGAGGTGTTGATCCTCCTGCGTACTCCCTGGTGAGAGGTGCAAAAGCAGATCTGTGTTGCCAGGTAGGTCTCAGAAGAAGATCTACACTGCTGCGATGTGCTGAGCCGGTGCAGGTGGTAGGCATACAATACAGTGTAGAGTCGGTGGTCACTTGGTTACCATCACTAAGGGGCACAGACGCAACGCACCCTAGGGCAATTGTGGCTTCTGTAGATGGTGTGGTCTTGCCAGGCCTAGCCGCAGCCTTAAATGGGTTGTAACTCCAGGTTCACCAGCAGGAGAGAAAAAAAACCTTAGCAGCAGTGAGCTCAAATGACTTCCTCTACCGCAGGGATGACTGCCACAGGAAAAGTAGGCTTTACAATGCCTTCATCGATACAGCTTGCAAACACCGCAGCTCCTATCAGCCATGCCTTAACTGCTGAGAAAAGAAATCCAGTCCATTTTTGAGACATCGCATCCAGTGCATCGCAAGGCAGCTCAAAGACAGAGACAATATGGAAGTCAAGTCTGTGGGTAGAACCTCATATGTTATTCTTTAACTCATTCTTGAATGATGATGGATTAAACTTAGATCAGTTGACTGGGGGTGAGTGCTTGCAATGTTCAACACTCCGTCCATCATCCCTTTTGGATTTTGCTTTGTTTGCCCTAAGTGTGGCAGGGTATGCCCAGACGTAGGTCCCTTGCTCACTTTGCCACTGGATTCAAGCTAGCCTGGCTGATGACGGCAGATTAGCCAGAAATCGGTCCCAGGATGCTTGTTTCCGGTTCAGGGAAGACATGGCTTGGCAGTTCGGGCTGGACTGTTCCCATGAGGCACAGGGTCAGACTGATTTGCATATGGCCATGTCTGAACTGGGGTGGCGAGTGAGCTAAAGAATGATGATGGATTAAACCCAGGTAAGTTGACTGGGGGTGAGTGCATGCAATGTTCAACACTCCGTCCATCATCCCCTTTGGTTTTTGCCTATCCTTTGTAACGTTGAAATAAAAACTTTGAAGGGGAAAATCCTCAAGGATGCTTCAGACTTCTATTTGTGCGGTCTGGACTGGAAGCATAGATCACATTGCTTAATAAGATATTCACCAATGAGGAGTACAAAATGTGAATGGCGAATAAAAAATGGACAGAACATCTCAGAAGTTGAAGGGAAGAGTACAGAACTATGGAAAGTAGAGGACAAGACACAACCACACACACTCATGCAACTGGAGTCAGAAGAGATGGAATCATCACATAATTCGAGAATAAAAGAGCAGCAAAGTATATATTGGATCACAGATCTTAGCTCCCAGTCATGCAAGAATATGCATATGCACTCCTAACCCTTCATTTGTGTTTTTCACACACTATTTACCACAGAAATAGTACAACAGAGGATCCTAGTGCTAGAGGAAGTTCATTATGTGAAGTACGTTATTCAATTCCTTCACTCTAACCCCCAAACATATCACACGCTGAGACAGAGCCAGTCTGAATTAGATAGCGAATGAGGTGGGATTCATTTTTACAAAGGTAGTAGATGCCTTTGTAAGATACAAGAGATACAAGAGACTCTGATTTGGAAAACGTAATGTCCAACAACCCTGGTACAAAGTAGTCTTTACTTACATGGATACATCTCATCAGGGAGGAGCGGAGGAACATCGCTACACTTAAATTACCACCAAAACCCCAAATATGAAAAATCAAATAGTAATTTATTAGCATTTAATTTATCATCCTACGTCCAAACAGAGCGTCAGGAAGGGGCAGGGCCTGCTGAGTACATCAGCAGGAAGGAGGGCGGTCTGTTATTAACGGTTCATGGTATGCATGCCTTTTTGGCTGGCCGTCTTGCTATGGACTGTCACCCATGCACACTTTAAACATCTCTAACCCAGCTGTTCTTAAGACAGCCGGGTTAGAGCAAGTGTAGGCCTCCAGAGCACTGTGCAGTGCCAAGTGCAGCCGCTCCCTCCAATCAGGGCGCTGCTCTCATGCTGAATTAGAGCAGCACCAGGATTGGTGAAGGGAGTTTCCTGGTGACCGGTCTGCAGTCAAACAAAGAAGACGTTCTGAGCGGAGGACGGCTTCTTCAGGTAAGTGTATTTTTTTATATATTATTTTCGCAAGCGCCCACCCCCGTAGATGTCAGCCGCCATTGCTTATAAACCGCAGAATTTAAAATACCTTGAATTTCAGGATCCACAAATTGACAACATTCACTGTTGCCTCTTCATTAACGAGGTGGGGCCTAACAGTAAACAATATGAATCAATTTTGTTGCTACAGACTAAATCAAAGAGCAGGAAGACTGGTCACAAAATTATTAGAATAGTGGGTTTTATGTCCATCATGAAATCTGTTGATCGAATAGAGAGGTTGCTAATAAGGTGCAACCAATGCCCAAACAGTCGTAACAAGAGAATGAAAGACAAAATAATGAAGTAATAGCATTACAAAATCTGCCAAATTAAACCACAGTTTGCTTTTTCCTGCCGCATAATTTACTCAACACTGCTGCATAAATTGGGCCTCCCCTGCTGCATAATTTCGATGGCCCTCCTCTAACCTCATGGGTCAAATAACACCACAAATTTTACTTTGCCATCATTTATTAAACAAACAAAAAATCATCTTACATAGAAGCTCGAGTGAAAAAGTAAATGCTCCTTTACTGCTCTGTCAATTAAGAAGGTAATTCAAACAAGAACACGTTATAAATAAAGCGTCAGAAAGTCCTTCCACTGGTATAAGAAATTAGAACATTTACTGTTTAGTTTGGAGCATTTTGGTTTTGGGCAAAAGTTGATGACTAGGTTAAAGGATATCTGTAAAAGTGTCCGAAAATAATTATGGTTGATCCTTACTTTGGGAAGGGTATAAACTGATTTCCAAACAATATAAAGTTCATCATTCCACAGTGAAAAAGCTTATTTACAAATTAAGGAAAATCAAAATGTCACAAAGACCCCCTAAAGTACATTAAGTGATCAAGTGGGTTCTGGTGCTACCATTAGAAAAAAGACAAGAACAGGGGGCTTTCATGGGAGGGTAGCAAAGAGAACTCCCCTCTCTCCAAAAAGATCATGGTTACATGGCTTAGATTTGCAAACACCTAAATGAACACATGACTTCTAGAACAAGGTCCTCTGGACAGATGATATCAAAGTGGAGTTATCTGGCTGAAACGCACAAAGAAGTGTTCCGTCAAAATCTAAAACAGTATCCCCCCAAGAACCATACACCTTCCATCAACCACGGTAGTGACGATACAGTGATTTGGGCCTGTTTTGCAGCTATAGGACGTAAACACTCCCCCCCCCCCCCCCCCCCCCAAAGTGTCCAACATGGATTCCTCCATACTCAAGTCGATTTAAGGTGAAACAGTGACATTATCTTGCTGGATCATCCCTCAGGACAATGATCCAAAACACATTAGAAAAGGCAGGGTGTGGGACGTCAAATCTGTAACCCCCAAATCATGCAATTCACTCGCTTGCTTACCAATTACTTCTTTTATTTTCAAAGACCTCTCGGAGATACTGTCCCAAGAAACAACACTGTATCTACAAATATACAGACAACACTGATTTCTACCTCTGGGCGACTCCTTTGAGGAGTAGTTCTCTCTCAAAGTTCTATGCATAATCAATTTCCTGTTCATTTGTGTTACTCAGAACTATATCCCTCCCACCTTAATTCTTCAAAACAAAGGTTTTTGGTCTGCCGTTTGATGTAAGGAGTCAGCATGCAGCATATATTAATACTGGGTGTAAGTAAAATAAATGGCACACTTATTTAAACACACAGGAGCAATCTTAACAAGATTCCTGGTAAAGGTGGACAAGTTTGAATCTTTCAGGAAGAAATGATAGAGGTGGCAGGTCTTGTGGTAATTATGACTGTCAACACAGTGACTACCTGTGTAACCTAATTATACACTGCATTATTTTCTCCTGTGGTATATCTCATTCCTGGAAACCCTGCCGGGTGATTAGTTGTGCTTTACAATTCCATTGATTGATTCATTGATCCCACGGCCAGCTGTTTAAAGAGACACTTTAAACCAATCTACTTTGTATTACTGGAGAACATAGTATTCTTTCAGTTTTCCAGTTTCTTACAACATCTTACTCACAAGCCACAGACCTGTTCCAAATGAACTGTTTAAATGTATTCTTTGCTTACCCATTTGCATTAGCAGATTGTTTTGTTCAAATGTAACATCCACGAAGACATGGATAATCGAAATTAATATGTAACCACCTTAAGCATTCATTCCTGGTCTAACAACTTCTCTGCAGGCTGGAGGACAGATTTTGTAGTCCTCAAGCAACGGCTTTAAGTTTCACTCTGAAGTCTTATCTTTCTCTGCCACCTCATTGTGACACCAAATATGAGTTTCATCGGCGGTCGCTTCACGAGAAAAAACTCATAAGAAACATTGTGCAAATGGTGGCCCATTCTCATAATTACAAAGGAAGTACTTACTGGAAACTCTCCCAAGATCAACCCTGGCCCTTGTCAATGCCACCCTCCATTCAGCTGCTCTACAGACCAAAACCCACCGCCTCCCATTTGAAACAGCACATTCTGAAAGGGATTCTCGCTTCATTGTCACACCAACCGCATTACAACCGCCCCATATTGGGAAGATGAATGTAATGTTGCTGGGGCTCAAGGCTAGATTGCAGCAAATATTGGTCCACCTTTGAAACCCCCAAAGCTAAGAAATTAAAAACACTGAACAAAGCCCCATGTACTTTGCCCGAGGAATAGCACACAATCTAACCTCCCTTTTTAACCCAATTTTTCTTCTGCCTCCTTATCAAATCGCTTCACCCTGCAGACTTCCTGTTTCATGGAGCTTCATGGTTCTGCATCCCAGAAAATACTCCCTGTATATCATCTGTTCTACTCTTATGCTACTTTCCACGGATACAAAACGTTTTGTCAGCTCTCTATTATTCATAAAGTCCTTTATTGTCCTTGTAGAGAGTTCAGAGTGATATAAATGTATTAAATATATACAAATTTAAATTGTGTGATTCATAGCGCACACAGTAAAAACAGCCTGTATGTGGACATGACTCAAAAATGAAGCGCTCCTGCCATGTGAGTGGGCAGTCACAGGGCAGACTGGATGTCCTTGCGCGCCATTTGAACTTTGTTGAGGATACTCTTAAACTTCAACTAAAGGAGTTTGATTAATCATCACACCTACCTTCTAAAGTTCCATCTGGACGGCCGTCAGAGAATACCACAACATCACTTCAATGACTAGATAACACTTCATCGTTCCAGCTCTGGCCGAACAAACATCTTTCAGGAGAGACAACCACCTCATCCCTGAATTGGTGGATCACACACAAGCCCAAGGGGGAGACCGAATTTCCAGTTATGGCCTACTGGAGAACCTGACCTCCTACCTTGCCCCTGTCAGCCACCGTTTGGCAGAGAATCTACCGGCGATCATTCCAACAATTGTCTAACTGGCCACAAAGTGTGTTTAATAGGACAAACAAGGCTAGAGTGCTCATCCCTTCAATGAGATGTTCATGGACAACAAGGCTAGAAGTGTCAATGCCAAAAGGGTAAAGATTCAAAATTCTCAAAATCCAATTAGGTTACTAGTCTCTACCTCATCTCAGAAGCACTTTCCTGGAGCAGGACAGGAACACAAAATAAACAAGTACGACAATGAAAAAATTAATATTCAGTACTGTAAAATGTTACTCAAAAAGATAATTCTTTTCCTCTCAATATCTTGGAGCACCCACAGAGTTACCTAACCCCTAGTTCTTTGAAAAGTCCAGGTCATGCACCTGAACAGAGCAAGCTTGGCTCATAGATCCCAATATAACAAGCAAGGCCCATGTTCTCTTCCATCCACAAAGAGCAAGCAGGGCCCATGCCTCTCCACCAGAGGGAGCTCGGCCTAGTCCCCATAACATTGATGGAGGAGTACGAATCCAGGTTGCACTCACAGTGACAGCCGCAGCAGTGGGGCCCAGAACAAATGGTCATCCAATCCAGGGATTAGGGGTCCAGGCCACGACGTCCAGCACAGCTCCGTGGCAAGGCGGCTCGTGGGGAGGAGTCCTCCGGTACACCAAGAAAGCGCTGTCCTGATGAGAAGAAAAATACATCTTTCACATCGTTTAATTTATTACATCTCTTATTAACAAAATCCAGCACATCACACAAAAACACTTTTAAGTGTGCAAACATGCCATTTCAGACATCAAAGAAAGTTAAGAGCCCGAGGCCAATTCAGTACCTGGCCTTTTTATTCAAATTGTGAAAATTAACAGCATTGTCGCATGTGATGAAGGTAACCAGAATGGGCAGGTGACACAGTGCTGCCCCTCATTGGGTCGTCAGTTTTGGGGGCTTTGGTTGTCTTGTAGCTTGGTGAACACTGAACGACAGTCAGAGAACTATTCTGTTTTTGGTGATGCCAGTGAACCAAAGGAGTGATGAAGTGGCCATTTCCCGCCCTCTCTTTAGCAGTAAAACCACCAAATGCCTCTGAGCTATCAAATGCCCAAATATACCAGTATATCCCAAGCAGCGGCAGTGAACCTGGGGGTACTCAAGTCCTCACAGAAAGGGTGCATATGATGGTCTTGAAAACGCACATGACATAAAGAGTGTCGGCCTGGGGCATACTTGCGTTCAATATCACAAAACTGGAAATGTGACATTTGGTTTGGTAAGTGACAGTAAGTGTGTGTGTTTGACAGCACAAACTTGCACCTGGTTAGACGTCAGTAACCCGCATGTTTAGGAACCCCTTGGAGGTTATCAGCGTGCAGGCAACAGACTATACAGCTGTGCAGTGCCTCCCTCCGCAGCACACAGGGGCACCCCATCCCCACCATTCGAACCCATGAAGTGGACTCCCCCAGAGTACTAACTTTGATCATTATAACCGAAAGCACCCCTAGAGAGGATTCTCCAGTTTGTACCCCTCTTCCTGCTGCATCTCTAGCATTCTCTTTATGATTCTCAATTGGGCGGCTGAAGGCTCACTCATGAATTAGTGCCTAGAGCTTTCTCTCCTTGAGCACCACCACTTCCCATGCAACTTCCATATCTGCAAATGTATGCATGCATTGATATCTATATAGTGCAAACCTAGCTACGAAGCAATTGAGTCCTATACATTAAGTTGGGAGACGATCTACTAGATCATGTACATCAAGTCGGGAATACATAAATACATTCCACACTTTAGATTTCACATTTTTTATTTTTTTTGCACAGGGAAATTTGATTATTTCTCCATTTGCCCCGAATCACATGACGTTAACTCAAGCACCAAGGCTGGTATTGAAATCTGGGCCCCCAGGTGTGCAGCTCTAGCCACCGGCCCTCATCACAGATAGTAGGTGGCCTGTGCTTACCCGTCTTCCTCCTTCCAGCCATTGGTCAGTCCGGTTTCGTACCAAGCCCCTCATGATTACCTCATATACCCTTACTACGCTATTGGTTTTAGCTTCCTGACCGGTCTCTCATGTTTTAAGGATTCTTGCAACTTTCTCCCCGCTGCTATCCTGTGGTCCTTTGCTGCCTGCCCCTCTGCCCATGGTAGGAGAGCACAGGACTCTACATGCATTCTGGAACAGTCCATCCGACCACCACTGACTCAGTGTACGACGCATGCTATTGCAGAGGCCAGAGCAATGCTTAATTTGTCCAAAACAAAAAAAAAGGATTGCCAGGGCTCTCGTCTAGAGGACACTGCAGATTCACCACATATTGCCCCTGCTATGCTGCCAATGACCGTAACTACACAACTGCTATCCATCACCCTTCTACAAGTGTGATCATTTAAATTATTTCAGGCCCCCAAAACTATATGAATGGCTTGGGCAGTAGTAATAGTATTTTTTAATGTATACTGAATTCATAATTAACTGTTGTCGTAATCTCTAAATGAGCCAGACAGTGCCACCTTGGGGCAGACTGTCACAAGTGCCGGTATTGACAATTAAGGGCCTGATTCTGATGTGGGTTGGAAAGCTCTCCCACCTAGGGCCTGATTCTGATGCGGTTAGGAAGGCCTCCTAATAGCATTTGCTCCTTCCAAATCGGACCGCGAACGACCCAGGGCCCAATGATGATGTGGTTAGGAACATATGCTCCCATTGAAGTCAATGGGAGTCCAACCAAATCGTATCGGGAAGCATCCGGATGCATTGTACTCCGTCGGTCGAACTGTCCCAATCAGAGTGGGTTGGAAACCATTTCTAACCCGATTCAGTAGGGAAGCATTTCCAACCCGCATCAGAATCAGCCCCTTAGTAGCACCGAAAACCTCCAACTCAAATTAAGCACTGGGGCAGAGGCTTTTTGGCACAGCTCTGAAGGAACACATACTTGCCTTTTCTGCATTTCCCTTATGTGAAATTGGTGGTAGCATATTAACTAATTATTCAATTGAAATTTTTGTTGTAGCTTTATCACGACTAACTGATTCAGTATGTTTGTTTCTGAATAAACCCCTTACATATCACATCGAACCGTGCGCATAAACGCTTATAGTCTAGTAAGTCATAGCTCCCATCAGTACTAACCCCAAAGAAACAATACACAGAAACATATAACAGACAATAGAGGATGAAACATATTTAATGCACCTAAAAGAAACTAAGTAGGCCATAGATTCTTCCACCATGTGGGCCCTCAATAGTACATCTCACACGCTAAATACTTTGATTGCATAGACACAGTCCAGGCATGCCATCACAGTGCTCAACACCACTGGAGACCACAAAATGACCCCCACGCTTTTCCATCTAATGGGCAATAAGCATGTCCACCGATCAAGCAGGCGGATAAGCAACTGGTAAAGCCCTCTGGGATCAACCCTAAAACACCACAGCCAGACAATCCAACACATAAGATACAGCCACCTAACCAAAAAAGAGTCAAGATCACAAAATCTTTATCACTTCATAACAAGCAGAATCAGAACCCATTCTACAATGGAACCTCAAAAGCACATTGTATCTATATATATAAAAACAAAAGTATGTCTGTTCGTCCTTTATGCATTACTACACCATTCATCCGATCACCATGAACATTTGGGAAATTGTTGAGTACACTCCCGCAAAGGTTTCTGGCAAAAAAACAAAAAAAAATTAACGTTTGTTGAGTACACTCCCGCGAAGGTTTCTGGCAAAAAAAAAATAATAATAATAATTGTTAAGTATCGGCACCCCACGGCCCTCATAATCTTTCCAATACTGAACGTTTACAGTGCGACTCGCTTTTGCAATGACCATCAACAAGGACAATCGCTGCAAGTGTGTGGACTAGATTTGGAGAATCCGTGCTTCTCACATGGACAACTGTATGTGGCCAGCTCAAGCGTCGGAAAACCTTCTGATTTATTTGTGTACGCACCAGACGGAAAAACAAAAAATACTGTGTATCCACAAGCACTCGAACAAATAAACAGAATTAAACAACACTTTAAAATGTTTTCCATATTAAAATGAATATGTTTCAATAAAAATGACACAATGTAAATTGAATGTTATCATAACAAGTTTCCTTAAATTTCCTTTCTTCTGAGATCACAGCAACGCGCGACGGGTAAGCTAGTGCTATATAAATGGCGCTATAAGATGGAAAAAAATAAGCAATACGCCTTTCTTCTGTCGGTCCTAGGAATTCCTCAGTTAATGGAAAATAAATCCTTAAATTGTTCTGCAGTATAAAAAATGCAACAAGAGTAACCTGGAATTCTATTATAGAATACTGTGGTACATTATCACCCCTATTATATCACATATAATTAAAAACTGGAAGCATGTAAAACTGCACAAAACTGTTCCCTATTTATTTTTTTCATTAGAGCCTCGTTGTGACATAACTAGTCACGTAATGGTGTAATAATATAGTGTGTAAGGCAGGCAACAAACTAGAGTACCATGTTTCACGCATTCGGAACTACAGTACTTTTCAAAATAACATGATTATTGTTAATCTGCACTTGTAGAGCCCACAATCTGACATTGTTATGGCATAGCAGCCCATTTCTGTAGTGGAGTATGGCTTTCCAAATGTTTAAATTACAGACCAAAGTCTGAATGTTTATTGGGGTGTGCGGTTAGTCATCTTAGTTTTAATGAGTTGTACATTTTTTGGTGAGCGAGACCGGAGTGCTAAACCAAATTGCTTTCATAGTTACTCAATTGGTACAGACCCAACAAATTTAAGTGTGTGGTAAGTAGCCAGCAGCAATTGCGTCAATTATATTTTTCACCCATTTCAAGATGCATAGTGGCATTTGTCTTTTTATAGGACTACCACAAAAATGTATTCTAGATAACTGCAGCTACAGTATCCCTTTCATAAGAAGAAGCAAGAGGTTAAGGGCCTCATTCCAAAAGTTGGTGGATCCTTTGTCCGCGAATCTCATGGTTCCCAAGTTCCGTTCACAGGTGGGGAAAGTCGGAATGTTTCCACCGGTGGAACTTCAGCTGGCTGTGCACCAGGTGGCACCAGAAACCCTTGGTCTGGCAGCCCATATGCTGCGGAGGCGCCAGATCACAGTGACCACAGCACCACCCTATTTAGGTTCTCAATGTCCGGTCTGCCATTGTGTCCTGAGCAGGGAAAATAGCTACAACATGCAGGGAGAAAGCTCTCTGTGCATCAAGGCCATTTAGTTTTAGGTTTCGCTTGCACAGTGCTTGTGATATCAATTATTTTTAATAAAAACTTTAAAAGGGCTTACATTCTGCCTCTCTCTTTCATTGCTTTTCATTGGTTCCTGTGCTTGCTACTTACTTTTCCTCCATTTTTATTAGCTGTTGCAAACTTTCCTGCATTGACCAATGTGTGTTCCTCATCTGTTTCTCTTATCAGTTTCCTGCAGCCGAAATACTGTTAGCATCTTCTTCAGTGCAACTATTTTTTCATAAAGTTTTGCCTCTTTCTGCTTTTTCTTGCAGCAGATGTATATATCGTAACGTATCACCCAAGAGATTAAGTGATTTGCCCAGGATCACAGGATGTTGCACCACTGAGACTCGAATAGAGATCCCCACCTCTCCAGTCAACAACGCTGGCTGCTGGCCCACATCTTCTCTACTACTTTATTACTTGTCAGGGAGCTCTTTCCTTGGTCCCGGACAGTGATTGCTAAAAACATCTTATTATTCATCACATTGGCGAAAACGATGCATTACCAATGCTTGTTTAAACAAGCTATCGCTTACTCAGAAAACTGCTCTACCTTCAGTGTACCCGCCGCACCAGAGAAGCCACAGAGATATCCACCAGGTAGATAAGGATCTCCCAATTATGGCAGGTGGTCCTCCACCAGGGAAGCTGAGGCCAAAGTCTCCACCAAGTTGATGGGCCACCCGCCACAGCTTCAATGGGTCCCCAAGGACTCTTGGACCTCCATGGCCTTGTTCCTCTAATTGTCTATGTAATTTCATTGCGAATGGCAATGTATGTGCAATACAATATATAGCCGAAACGTGTCATACCATTTTGCAACATTTTGTTGTAATAAAGTTTAGAGATTAAAAGCGATCCTGAGCAGTGTCGGTGCCTGTCCTTTGAAGTGGAGCAGGAGTGGAAATAATATATACATATATACACACACACACTTCACGAAAAGACAGTGAGGTGTTGACTTTAGAAATGCAGCCTGTCAAAATACAATTTAGAAGTTTTCATTCAACAGAAACTATACATTAAGTGGTTCTGACGTGTTACAAAATCTAACAGAAGCTTTATAACACGGTGCTCAGCAGGCCTCACTGGTATCATTTTGCGTGAACAGAAACGGCGCTCTGCATGAGGAGGGTCACCCCATTCGCGCTCATGATGGTAACCTTGCCTTACCCGGGTGCCAGGACTTTCATTCTCCCATGCACAGCCAGGAGACATTCAGCTATCACAGAGACACTCTCTATAGTCCAGGTTTGAGTTCACTTTAAGCAAACGTGCCTTATTTCTTCGCACTTGCCATGTGCTAATTGTTGTTCGTTGGAGCACAGCTCCTCTTCACACCCCTCAATCTAGTTTTCCCTCAGGAAAGTAGATCTGATCAGACTTGTTTTTGTTCTTTTTTCAACATAAGATGTGACATTTTAATGTATATAGCACTTGGAACAAAATTCCTTTCTTATTTTTCTTCTCTTGGCTGTCATCAGTAGATTTGAGGAGAGCTATAAATTAGGCTGCAGGTGTGCATTTTAGTGAGACCGAAGTTCGATATTTCCTGGGTCAGAAGAGAGTCTTTAAATAAGAGTAAATTTGGACCCTAGAATCGATGTATATGTGCAATATCGGGTCATACGGGCAGGATCTGCCCAGGCACCTCCCCACACTAGACGCTGTGCTTTAAAATTGAGCAGGGATCGGTACACTTCAATAAAGCTTCCACGGTGGCTCAGTGAGTTAACCGCCTACTGATGTGTAAGAGCGGCCTAGTGACCGCACTGAAAGACCTTCACCCTCTCTACTGGCCTATTTTTGGCGTTACAGCATTTTGTAAGTTAGAACGTGTAGAGCCATCACTACAAAGGAAAAACCGCCTGCAAAGTACTGTTGGCCTAAAGGGTCGGACTGATGGGAGTCGTCACCCACAATATGGAGAGACTTGGAACCAAGTCTGACCCTATGGAGTTGGTCAATCGATTGAATTCTGGCTAATCAACGTATCCTCTCATCCTCACGAGATGGAGAGTAGAAACAGCATGGGTTCAAATATCCTGTATTAACCTGGGAGGAGCCAATTCAGCTTGTTGTAGAAAAGAAGAAATAAGCAAGGTGTTTCTTTCTCACACTTAGCCAGAAGGAGCTCCGAAGACTACAGCGGGTCATTGGGATGGTGAGGCCATTTAAAATCCCAAAGTAGAGGTCTGGGAAAATGTGAACAATATACTAGAGGCTTTGTAGAGTGCCAGAAATCCAGAAGAGCTGTGAGCAAGACCCTGGGAGCACAGGGGGGCATGAATGATGGAACTGGGGAAAGAATATTCCACACAAATGACAAAACAACCCCTCTCATCCTAAATGGGGGAGTTGTGCTTTTTCCAGTGGTGACCGGCACAAATCTGGGGTGGCGGGCCAGGGGGTAAGTGGGTGTAAAAAAAGAAAAGTACACTTTCCTCCTTGCAGCTCTGTCCCACGTCATCTCTCCTCCGTCGGCCCGAACAGGAAGCATTCAGGCTCCCCTAAGCTAATCACAACGCTGTAATGCAATGTTGTGAATGATCTTAGCACCGTAGTTCGGTGCTCAGACACGGACTGGGGGCCTGGGCATGTTCTCCATCCAGGATGTAATGCAGCCCGGGTGGATAACATACTAAGTGCGCATGACTGTTTGGTCGGCCCGAGACAGCCAGCCAAAGGATCAGGATTACTTCAATGTGCCCACCACTCCTCCCCTGCCCTGCTCTGTGAGCAGAGCAGCCGTTCCCATGCTGCCTCAGCAGGAACAAACCAAATGATAATTACATCAAGTTATTATCATTTTATTTCTCCTTTCCTTCGCCGCTGCAGCGCAGTGGGGTGAAGCTCCACCACCTTAGCAGAGGAACCGCCACTGGCTTTTTAGCGGTGGGGTTTAGGAAATGAAATTGTACAAGTGATTAGACACAATGCCAGGCATGTCCGTATGATGCTGAAGATATCAATTTTTAGTAATGTTGAAATTAATTTTAGTGGTCAGCAAAAAAGATTACCCAGAGCAGCTTATACATATAGTATCCAGTTCTGGGCTTCTTATGGGGTTCACCAACACATAAGAGGACATGTGGTGTGCGGCAATACATCTGTATGATGATAATGCGAGCTGCATGCAAAACAGGCCTGTCTGCATATAAACATGGCTACATTTACCATTGAGGAATGTGCGCAATAGACCTAGAACCTGGAAAAGTGGACCAATCATTTGAACAGTAATTCTAGCAGCGTGTACTAAATGGACTTGGTCAAGAAATTCCATGTTTTTAACACCATTCAAACTAACAGTAGACAGAAGGAAAGCCTGTCTTCTCTCTGGAGTGCGTGTACTAACCGCGGCTACAAGGGAAGATGACCATGTCGCGATCATCTTGGAAGGAAGGATAGAGAAATTGCTTCCTTATATTTCTGAAAAGTAGAATTCTTTGCATATTTTTGTAGCAAAGCATCAACAAGCACGGGTGAATCCCTCCCTCGCACCATTATTGATAAAGGTACTGGTGCTGGGGGCGGAGGGGTGGGTTTAGACACACAGAACAGATGCTAAGGAGCAGTACTTAATTTGTAAAAAATGAAAATAAAATAAGTGCCAGAGACCTCGTCAGGAGGCCACTGCAGCTTGCAACACACATTGCCCCTGCCATGCTGCCAATGAAAAGTAACAACACAGCTATTAACCATCACACTCCTACAAGTGTGACAATTCAGCCTACTCTAGGTCCCTAAAGCTGTAAGAATGGCTTGGGCGGCAGTCAATAGTAATTTTTAACAGCACCACCATAAGGCACACTGGTACAAGCCCTGTGTTGATACTTAAGTGCCAGTGCTGAGCACCGGAAACCACTGGCTCAAATTAAGCACTGCTAACAAGAGATGCTGAAGGGCTGAACTGCGATAAAGTACACGGGGAACTATACATTGCTTGACATAGTTTGGGGTGTTGGTAAACCAATGCAGCCGTCCATCTTCGCTGGCTGGTAAATGTTCAATGGGATACACTAGTAGGTTAGGGATGTGTAAATAAAATGTGATCAGGATTTACCAAACATTCACCCATATTTGCATATTATCTGCTTAGTTGTTTATAACTAGTATTATTATTCTGATACACAAGATGTGTTGGTTAACGCTGCATAATAATGTATCATATATTTGGTCTGTACTGATCTGAGGATTGAAGAATGGGCCTTTACTTTATCATCACCTAGGAGAGTCTCTGAGAGGTTTGTGACTCCTAATACCCCCTGTCTAACAGAGCATAACTTTCTAGAGAGAAAGTGAGTCACCTGCCAGCTATTCTTTCCTAATTTATGTACTGGGCGTGACCCCTATAATATTGGGGTGATCACAACAATATAATGCATAAAAATTCACTCAGTTCTGCCTCGTTCTCCATTCTTGGACATTTGCCTATTTAAGCCAGATAAAGCAAGTACAGG
Source organism: Lissotriton vulgaris (assembly GCF_964263255.1). NCBI lineage: Eukaryota > Metazoa > Chordata > Amphibia > Caudata > Salamandridae > Lissotriton > Lissotriton vulgaris. Next base: position 479,990 of record NW_028253217.1, read on the forward strand.
TCTACGTGGGTCCAACATGCAATGACTAGCAAAAAACGGGGACTTCTATCACTTAGCACATGGGTCATTTGCAGTGCCTAATTTTTTTTTTTTTTTTTTTTTTAAAGAGAGCCAGGTCTCTCGTCAGGATGCCACTGCAGCTTGTACCATACATTGCCTAAGCAAGAGCTGCCAATAAAAGTAACACCACAACTACTAAGCATCGCAATTCGGACTATTACAGGCCCCCAAAGCTATAAGATTGGCTTGGGCGGCAAAAAATTGTCATTTTTTATGTATATTGAATAAAAAATGAACTGCTATAGTGGTAATTTCTATATTAACCAGACTGCGCAAGCTTGGGACAGACGGTCACAAGCGCTGGTGTTGACAATTAAATCCTGGTACTGAGAACTAGAAACCACTGTCTCAAATTAAGCACTGGTCAATGGCAAGCATATCTGTAGGTGCATCTATAGGGGTTGCATCAAAGGTGACCAAGTTGTGGACGGGGGGCAGCCGTGAGACTTCAAGGGTTGGACACCAGAACACATATTTCTAGTCCCTTTAGCAGTGTGATCGCTGCATTCGGAGAGCTTGGAGACTGGCCCACAGAGTTGGTCTTGGGTGGTAATGCCATTAATGTAATACACTTTACGTTTGAGCGCGCAGATTCGGGTAGTATAGTTTGTCAGCTGTAAAATCGCGTTAGCAATTGATGACATTGGCTAGCAGGTATTCTTGGCATAGGAGCAGCCCCTAAGGGATATTTGAATACTTCATTTGATTACAGAATCTGGTCAGACATTGCCCAACCAGTCAAGCCATAAACTGTCCTTTAAGAGCCTATACTTCCATTGGTCTAAACGTTGGATGTTTAAGCGGGAGTCCAACATGAGGGCCAACATCTGCCGTGTGGTTCGTTAGAGGTCCACCTCCAGTGGACGAGGTCCACACCACTTGCTCTCTGCCAACAACAGTGTGCGTTGCGACCCATCCAACAGAGCACAAATGAGATCTCCCTCACTTAGCCTACGACAGGCATTGGACACTGTTTTACCAGCAAATATGCCATTATCGCTTGTCGTGCCACATCTGTTTGACGGGTTAGCTATGCAGCGCAATGAGGGCAGTACTGGAGTTTTGACAACCAAAGCACAAGGGGCCATGGGTAAACTGTACCCTTTTCTCCCAGTTCGTCGGGTGATTGACAGGCACAGGAATTCGGAGTCTGGAGAGGTAGGAATGTAATGAACTTATTTTCAGGCAGACACTGGTGCCTATCAATTAGAGAGCAGGCAAATTGAATACTATGTTTAAACAACCTGTCTCCAGAGACAAGTTACAGATCACACAAAGGTTTATACAATGAGAGGTAATGTCCTCCAAGTATAAATTATAATTCTAAAAAGCAATATTTAGGTTACTTTACACCCCACTTGAACTATTTAAAGTCACGGTTTGAGAGCCTGATAAATTCACTAGCTATGAGATCTGAATGATGAACGAGTGTGCATCCTGATCCCGAGACTGAATGTCTTTGTTTTTGTGCCCTCTGGATTTTATTAGTCACTTTGAACTACTGCACTTCATGTGCTTGCTCCCTGTCCACCCAAATGCTCACTTCCTCTAGAAAGAGTTCAAATTGAGCTCCCATTCAGACCATGGCCTATTAGCTGAGACATGGTATAAAGGTGTACCAGCAGCAGTTCTTGATGCTGCTTTTGATATTGTGCCTAGGGGGTTGGGGGAGCGGGAGGTGCTCCAAGGAATGAGGTCCCCCTTAATCTATTGACCATAATTAAAACACTCCAAAGGGGGAATTTTACGAAAGTTAGGAGTAGCACCAATGGGGAACTGGCCAAGGCTTTCCCAGTTGACCAGGGAGTACGCCAAAGCTGTGTCCTCATGCCAACACTCTTTCTTTTATATATTAACAACTGTCTCAGCTATTTGCTGAATTGTGTCAATGACTCCCCCACCTTGGCTGGGGAAAAAATCCTGACCCTCCTTTTTCGCGGACGATACAATTTGTTGTCCAAAACCAGGAGGGGCTTGCAGAACTTGATTGATAGATTTAACCGGTTTTGTGAGGAGTACGGTCTCCACCAAAAGTAAATACATGACCTAATTTAGGAGAGATTGGGCGACAGGGGTGATTAAAGTGGAGAATGAACCACAAGAAAAAGTGGGATAGTTTGATTACCTAGGTATTAGACTAGCAAAAAAACAGAGTTAATGGAACCGCAGATCTTAACCCTTTCGCTGCGGCGGCAATTCCGCCGCAGCGCTAAGGGGGTTGGGCGGCCGCGCGGCGCTCCGACGCTTATGACGGAACCGCTCCGTCATGGCCCTTGGGTGGGCTGTGCTTGTGACGGAGCGGTTCCGTCATGGCCCCGCCTGTTCTTTAGAACGGCAGCGCAGGCGCGAAATCAGCGCCGCGCAGGCGCGGCGAGCGAGCCATGACGGAGCCGCTCCGTCACAAGCACAGCCCACCCGAGGGCCATTACGGAGCAGTTCCGTCATAAGCGTGGGAGGGGTTAAGAGCTGGGGCAATATGTACATCTGCAAAAATAAGCCAACTGGACCCCCATATTACCAGCTGTGGAAATCTATAAGGCTCAAATAAGGGGGCAGCCCTTATGGTGTGGAATTGTGGGGCCATTGAAATACACACTCTCGGAGTGTGGCAGAAAATAACTTCCTTAGAACCCATACCAGCTTATGGAGGGGGAAATCCACCTGTATCCCTACATTTGGACTTAGGTGTCCACGAAATAGCAGTTCTGGATGCGCTAAGACCTTTGTTGTATTGGATACCTATCTGGAGCACTGGGGAACTGTCCCATTACAGAGAGACATAAGAACAAAATCAGCAGCAAAGATAAAATGTTTGGGATTAATAAAAAAGAGCCAGGACCGGCCTGGGCCTGGAAAACATTTGGGAAGAGCCCTGTTCCATTCGCCCAGGAGATGTGCAATTAGTGTGCGTGTGTGTGAGGTGGGGGGAGGGGGTGGGGCGGACGGACGACAGTCCAAGAAAAATGCTGCTGTTTGGAGGGAGGAGGGAACATCGGATCACCACAGGCAGCCTGACAAGAGTCTTCTTACTCCATAAATATACAAGTAAAGCAGAGGAGTTCTTAGATGTCATACGTCCAGCATACGCACGTTCAGTGTTCTTACAGTTCAGGTATGGGATGCTCCCAGTAGAAACCTTTACTACCCAATGGGAGTGAATTGGGGCGAACCAGAGGTCACATTTCTGTTTCTATTGTTAAACTGCTATGGAAACAGACGAACATCTGTTATTTGTCAGCCCCATACTCTAAAGCTAGAAGCAGGTGGATAGTGCCCTTGTGTTGATCTCTTAATTCGGTAGAAATCGGAGAAGCCTACAGAATTTGCAAAAGTGATACCTCATCAATAGTGGTAGTGGCGGTGTCCGCGCTTTTGCACTTAGTATGGACAATTTGGCAAACGTTACTTGATAGTATGACAGGCTGAGTTTTACAGGGTTGTAAGACTTAATGGATTTTTTATCAACTTTGATATATTTATTATATCATTTTTATATTTACTATTTATCATTGTTTTTAAGGCAGCATTGCGTTGAAACTTTTATCGCCATTTTCATTGTGATTGTTTTAGGTATTTTGATGATAAAATGTAATTTCAAACTATCGATAAATGGAATAAGAGCACCTATTCAGACCATGGCCTCTTAGCTGAGACAGGGTATAAAGGGGGATGCGCAGCAGTTATTAATGGCAGATGATTTTTTTCCAATGAAGCCTGCGAAGATGAAAAGGTTAAAAGCCCTGAACCAGGAAGAATAGTCCAGGTCTATTTTATGTCCCAAAATCAACTGAATACTCAAAACATGAAATTGAGATTAAAAATGTTCAACTAAAACATAAAGAGTGTCAAGTAAACATCAGCCTGCTCCACACAAGGTGATCCGCCTAGACAAGGGACTCGTGGCAATATGATGATCGTCGAGTGTTGCTGTTTGATCTGAAAAAAACATTATCAATTCAATGTGTTTTTAGCTACAAAGCATTACATCAAAATCACACCGTTTTCGATTTTTAAAATGCGTCACTTATCTAAAAAAAAAAAAATACTCCCGTTTAAATAGGTATGTTTTAATCTTAAAAATGTTATTCCCGACTTCGAAAAGCAGGGGGACAAACAAACTTTCAAAATGTACCGTCGTGTACAGATATCAGATGCTCGAGGCGTAAAGCTTTTGAATCCAAAAACAGCTGCTACGCAAGCACTTATTTTATACGGAACTCATGTCCAATCACACAAGACCATATTTATGTTTTTTTCTGGTCCCAAGGTCACACTTGTAGAACGAGACTGTCCCCTCTGAATGGATGTAACCCCGTGGGCTCATGTTTTTTCGCATTAGAGACCACCCAGCAGCACACTATGTCGCGCCACTGACAGCGCTCCGAAGCAGCCGAAAGCGCTATACAGACATCCTTAATAAACACAAAAGTAAGAGTGTCCTTTCCATCTGGACTTAGTCCTCGCGCCTCATTGCTTCCAACGCGGCAGAATGCTCCAAACCGGCGCGGGTTCCGCATGAATATATTTATTTTGACGGCCTCCCAAGCAAGCAGGCCCAGGGGTGGAGAGCGGTCGCTGGCCGAGCCGTATGCGACCAATGAGCGTGCGAGCCCGGGCCCCGGGAGCCTGCTGAACTCCTGACTGTCTGGAGAGAGGGCTCGGCGCTCTCTCCAGACAGCTCCCCGTCTGTCTGCGTGAGTTACAGACACGCACTTCTTAACCCCAAGGCCGCCTCCGACCTCTTTTCGCCTCATTTATAGACGCCCTCTTCCTGAGTCTGCCAGGGCAATGGTGGCAGAATTTGCGCGTGTAAACTGCAGTTGAGAAATACTCATCCCAGAAGAAGACGGCCAAGAGTGCACAGCGTTTACCATGGGGTCGTTGTGTGGTGGTGCCGATAGGCCACGTAATGGTGCTATTAAGAACGGCCCAGATGCTTTGCTGGCGTTCACTTGCTGACCTCGTGCGGTGCGACGTCAGCCCTTTTATTCACTGTTCTATGTGACTACGCACGACCAAACCATTCAGTGCGTTGGGAGGGGGTTGATAAGTACATACAAACGATGCAGTTATGACCTAGCCATACCGCTACAAAAATACTCGCTCTCCGTAAGCACACAAATACTCACTCTCCGTGTGCACCCCACCCCTATCGAGCACATCCCTCCTTAACATTGGAATTAAAACAAAAGTAACAGGATAAGAAATAGTTCCAGAAATGTGAACCCCACCCGTGCGACATTCAAAACATCAGTCAAACCTGTGGCGCTTCTTGGAGATTGAGTTTTTTTATTTCAAAATATCTTTATTGATTTTAAGGTTTGCAGCGTCTCAGAGGCAGCGCAGTAAAGATGAATTAAGGTTCCAAACAGCCACTGCCCACTGAACAATAACAAGGAAACAATAAGGAGGCCCTCATTCACACTCACCCCAAGAAGTCACAGTTGGGCAATTGCATAACAGCTGCATAGAACACAAAAAAATCACAATTATGGTTACAATGACGCTCGAAAATCCTTCATAATGTCAGTCAATTAAAGGAGGCCCCGGTCTCTGGCGAAAGTGGAACATCGTAGTATTTCAACCATCCACCCCATACCTTGCAAAATTTGCGTGCGCACCCCTTAAGTTTGTATACGACCTTCTTGGCCATGTACAAATCCATCCCCCTTTTCCACTCTGACCTACGACCCCCAGTATCATGCAACATCACGCTTGGCAACCACCAGCCCCAAGTTGCAAAACAAAAGTTGGGCCTAAGGAATATCTACATACCCCGCTATTCCCAGCAGGACATACCTGGGGTCAAGGGGGATGGTCTCACCCACCACCCGTGTCAATTCCCTCAACACCCGCCCCCAGTACACTTGCACAACCAGGCAGCTCCAGAGTGTATGGAAATAGGAGCCCCTCTCCTCCCCACATCAGAGGCAGCCAGGGGATGAGGCTCATTCCAAGCGATGCAGCCATACCTTATCATAATACACCTGGTGGAGGATTTTCAATTGTATTAGGCGAAGGAGGGATTTTATCGTCACCTCTCTCAGGAGCATCAGAGCCACCGCTTAATTAACATCTTCTAAGGCCCCCACCTCCAAACATCACCTCTCCATCAGTCTGGGGCAATCTATCTGGGAGTGATATAGCTAGACCTACTGCCACCCGGGCTGGTCCTGGAGTTTGCCACCCGGTGCAGGTAAGAGCAGGGGGGGGGCGAGGGGGGGGGGGGGGGCAAACGGACAACTTGTTATCAGGGGTGTTGTAGTCAACAGATATGACTTGCTCACCTCTGGCGCCCCAAAAACGTGTGGCGGTCCCCCACCCCACCTAGCTAGGTGTAGTGATTGTATGTTTCTTTAAGATATTTAGTAAAATATCTACTATGTAATGGAATTGTGAATATGTAATGGAATGTATTGTGCAGTGCAGGTTTGTAGGAATGTTATGATTCATTCTTCTGTAACCAACTACTGTGCTGCATGCACTTTTTATATGTACCTTACTTTTATTCATTAAACCACTAATTGACTTATAAATTAAGTGTGATTACTACACTTATTATTCTCCTGCGACTTCACTACACTAGGCCACTGCTATTTGGCAAATTGTTGAGAGTTTTATACGTAGTAGATATGGCTTTGGAGGACAACTCGTCTTGTAGGAGGCTGAAGAAATGCCATAGATCCTACTGGACGTTTTGGGGCATGAAACATGTCGACCATCTCCACCCTACACATATCACTCTGAGCTGCAGTAAGTATCATTTTCCTCGGCAGCCACAACTTTTACAGTCTGTTGTTTTTATTTGTAGCAGAGAAAACCAGTGAATAACATTGTTTTTGGTATTCTCTAGCCATTTTTGATTCACACTTGTTGCTTACCACTTCTACTCACTACACCTATGCCCCCCAGACCTCTCCTTAGCTTCATGTCAGCAACCGGAGAAGACCTCCAGCAAAGAGCCCCCCTGTGAGGCCCGTTGGGCATTGCAGCGCCGGCCCAACGAGGAGCTGCCCTATGATGAAGCATGACAGCCCTTGGGGTGTGTTAGGCCCTTGCTCCTAATTGGAGCTACTCTATTTACAGTTCTCCTTCGACATTCGGAACACCCACTCCCGGTTTGCTTCCCTCCAACACCCTACTAAGGAACTGCATAGCTCTGTTCTTGCCATATCTAGTAGGGGCATGTAAACTGGACCTACCAAGCCTCTGTCCCTCTTTCTGGCTCTTTATCTGCTGTCCAGGTGGGGCGTGGCCCGCTGTGAATGGGCACGTGTCGCGCGTGGCTGCATGAGGCCTCCCAGCATTGGTGATGCAAAGAGCCAAGTGGGGCGAGACAGCAGTAATCCCCTGGCACATGGGAGAATGATGCTCTGCAGTCTGCCGCAAACAGGGATGGGGCCACAAGGGCGGTTGAGGCGAAACTTGCCTTGGCGCACCTCTGGGCAAACAAAATGGCCCAAGAGCCAACCGCCGACCTGAGAGACGGTAACTCTTTGCAGGGGGTGGTGCTGCAAGCAGGCTGCCTCGGCAGCAGTGGTTCAGGACCAGGTGAGGCAGGCGTCAGTGGAGCCAATATTCAAAAGGTTGACTCCTTAGTCGCCAATGTGTATTGCAGGGTGTGCTGTTGGCAGTCACCCCTACTGGAAAAGGTGCCTAAAAGCAAAAATATGTTTTGTCTAATTGCCTGCCATAGTAGCCCTTGGCACTGAAGAGAACTACTTTGTGTGCGGATATTCTCATTGTGAAAGAGCAGAATGCAGCCACTCACAGTGAAGTTAGCCAATTGTGAAGTGGGCTGCCCCAGTGCCCCTTGGTATATGCTGTAGTGGATGGTAGCAAAATGTGAATGTCAACAACCGAACTGTGGATGAAGAAGCCTGGCTGAAAGCCCTTATAAGTCTGAATATTTTATACATAATTTGAGCAAAATTATACAGGTCTTGGCTAACGCCAGGCCTAGAGAAAAGAAAGGCAGAGATGGTCAGTCAATCCACCTTACTGCCAAGCCCAAGGACCCGCTTGATGGTTTGGACAGAATATATAGAACAGTGCAGAGCTACCCCGATAGCTATAGGGGAGATGGGCTGTGGTTTCCCTCCTCAGCCGTTACCTACCCAGCCAGACATTGGGCAGACCTTCATTCTTCTCTCCTGCCGTCATCTCCCTCCTTCCCCCTTCACCATCCCCTCTTACCCCTATCTGACCTGGAACCTGCACACCCTTCAGGAAATGTACCCTGTGAACTTTCCCTCGACCGCTGAGACCTTGTTACCTGACTGATGACCGGTGGAGCTACCCCGATAGCTATAGGGGAGATGGGTCATGGATTCCCTCCTCGGCTGTTCACCTACCCAGCCGGACATTGGGCAGACCTTCCTTCTTCTCTCCTGCCGTCATCTCCCTCCTTCCCCCTTCACCATCCCCTCTTACCCCTATCTGAATCTGACCTGGAACCTGCACACCCTTCAGGAAAAGTACCCTGTGAACTTTCCCTCGACCGCTGAGACCTTGCTACCTGACTGATGACCGGTGGAGCTACCCCGATAGCTATAGGGGAGATGGGCTGTGGATTCCCTCCTCGGCTGTTCACCTACCCAGCCGGACATTGGGCAGACCTTCCTTCGTCTCTCCTGCCATTATCTCCCTCCTTCCCCCTTCCCCCTATCCTTCCTATTTATCCTTCCTCCATACTCCTTAAATGTGTTTTCGTATATACTGCCTGTACCTGCCTAAAATCACGGCTGCAACAAACCCTCCTGTGTCTCTCCTGACCTTATCTCCCTCTCCCTACCCCCTACCCCACCCCACTCTACTCTTCTCCACTTTCCTGCTACTGACATTTGCCCTCACCTCTCCTGGCCCTTAGTCCCCACCCTGTTTATCTGTGAACTTTCCCTCGTCAATTGAGATCTAGCTATTTTGTCTGATGCCCGATGAAGCTACCTGATTTAGCTATAGGAGAGACAGGTCGGGGATTCCCTCATTGGACGTCACCTACCCAGTTGGTCTTTAGACAGACTTCCCTTCATCTCTCCTGTCGTCTCTTCCCGCATCCTCCATTTATTTATGTCTCTCCTCTCTCAATTTATTGAGACTGAACTATTTTGTTTGATGCCCGATGGAGCTACCTGGTTCAGTTATAGAGGAGATGGGCTGTGGATTCCCTCCTAGGTCGTCACCTACCAGTCGGTTTTTTGACAGACTTCCTTCCGTCTCTCCTTGTTGTCTCTTCCCTTATCCTCCCTTTCTTACCTCCCCTGCCCCCTCCACTACTTTTCTCTCTCCTTTCTCTCCTCTCCTAATGTATTACCTTTTTTTTTTGCTGTATTGTGTAATTGTTGATCTTGTTCTGTTACATTGTTGATTCTCATGTAAAGTGCTCTGATACCTTCGGTCTAGCCAGCGCTATATAAACTCTTTAAATAAAATTAAATAAATACATTTCGTAGGATTGTGGGCAGGGCCGGACTGGCTACCGGGCAGTTGTGTGTGCTGCCGGGCTAGGGGCTAATTTCTCTGTGGTGGGGGCTTATTTCGCTGATGGGGCCCTGCGTGCGATTTGAAATAAAAAAAGCAAAACAAATTTAGTTTTGCACACGCAGGTTCCCATCAACGAAATTAGCCCCCAGCACGGCAGCACACACAACTGCCGGGTAGCCAGTCCGGCCCTGATTGTGGGGAATAATTCTGACATGTGACCAATGAAAGAACCACTGGTGGAGAAATCTATGCCATAGTGGATTCATTCGACAAACGACCGAGTGAATATTATATATTCCAATTTTGGGGCATTACACATTGGCAAGGCAACGTGCATTTTACACTGTCTTGTTAGAACGATCGGAATTATTCATAACCGCGTTTCAACATGGGGAATATTTAAAATGGAAGAACGAATACCAAACGAAGTGACAGCAGAGTGAATGAATGCATTGCACAGAGCACTAAAAAAGTATTTACTTGACTGTGTCTGGTCACTAATAAAGTATAACACGTTGAGAACGATTTTGTTGGTATAGTCAGAACAGTCAAAAAAACAGCCAGACGGATGGCATCCATCTTGCACAGGGTTCTCCAAAGTGGTTCCTGGAGGAGGGCCGGATCCATGCCAGATTTTTAGCACATCCACATTTAGATAAATGTAGCTATCTTAAAAATCTGGCATGGATTCTGCGACCGACTTTGGAGAACCCCGATTCTAGCATAACACCGGGAGAATGAAGTGAGCAGATCCTCACCCCCTCCCGCCGGCCCCCAACCTGATAAAAAAAAGGCTGCTTACAAATACAATTATTAGAAAATGCTGATTTCATAGAGGTTTTGGTCACAGAGGGTAACATCTGTAGCCTAGCCACATAAATCTTAGCTATCGGTGACAGCCAGCCAGGGCAACTTGCAGGGCACACTCGGGCTGTGAGAGCCCAGGCGAGGGAGCCCAAGCAACTCTGAAAGATGACACAGTAACTTTCTGGCCACGAGAGCACCTGCCTGTTGCCCAGCAGCAGAGTTTCCACGGCAACTGTAACCGAGAAACCGGTCACGTGGACAAAACTTCCTCTTTAGGTCTAGCTGAAAGATGCTTTCATGAAGTAATTATAGACGCGCTTTAACACCAGAAAGAAGTACAGGCAAGCTATAACTGCCTCAGGATAAGAACGAAGATACTCATTTTTGTGCAATTTGCTGAAACGTCGTCCGTCGACAGAAGTGGGTATCCGCTAACTAACAACAGCAATCTTAGAACTGGAGCAGCTTTTAGGGGTTCTCCCTGCTTCTGAGGGGACGCTGGCGCGCTGCTATCACTTTATAAATGTTGTGAATTAGCTCTGAGATCGATTATCATTAAAATTAAAATTACTTTTGGCGTAGCTATTAAACTAGACCCATGGTTCTGTACCTACAGTGTTCAAAAAGCATGTTTGTCAACACTACTCAATACAAATTTTCTGATAGTCAAAAACTTACACAAAAAAATATATATATATATCTTTGTGTTCAGTAAACAAAGTGTTTTACTTTAAATGGGAAGCTTGAACTGTAGGTTTTGTCCAAGCTTGTTTATATGCTGCACTTAAGAAGATTCTATAAATGAGAAACACGTTTACCAAAAATGTATGAGGAAACAAAGTGCAACCTCATTGGTCAGTCCATACCTTGGTGACCGTGTATCATTATTAAGGCTCCCAGATTTCCATTTTTACTCATTTTTAAAGATAAATATAGACAGAATTTTTTTTTTGGGTCTGTATTTATTTTTAAAAGCGTAAAAATGCTGAAAATTGTACTTCTAAAGACTGACCTTCCATGCAGTCAACTGTGAATTCCAAGACAATAGATGAGCAATGAGACAGCATGGGGAGTTAAAAAACGAGTTAAGATATATTTAAATACAGGCAAATGTTAAAATATATTTGTAGGAAATTGAGAATATTTACCTGTGGTTGTAGTGTTTAGCTATATTTGCCGGCTGAATTTGCTAAAACGTGACAGCCATCACAGTAGGAGTACATGTTTATCAGTTAAATGTGGAAATGCGCCATTTTTTACTACACATATTCACAAACCACAAAATAAATATGGATAAATACTAATAAGATGGTCGAAAAATAAATATGGATAAATACAGACGGAAATGTTAAAAAAATAAATACCATAAAATCTGGAGCCCTAATCATATTCCTTCGGTGCACTGTACATCAACTCAGTACACATTTTTAAGACACAGTCTGTAGTGACGTCACAAATACATTTATAAATAGTACCTCACCCACAAAGGGTACAATGGCGGACAGTGATGACATCATAGAATACTGCCTTTATTGGTGTTGCTCTGGTAGATAGGGACAAGTGATGTCATCTGCAGCTAGGTGGTTGATACTATATTGCATGACTAAAAATGCTTGAAAACTGGGAATAGCCCGCAGACTATTTATGTAGATGTCACCAGGGCCAGTAGAACCTTTAATTGGTGGAGAAGCGTGGCTCAATGGTTAGAGCGGCAGACCCTGATGCAGAGGTCTTGCCCGGGACCAGGCTTCAATCCCCGCCTCGGCGGCTCTTGGGCTCAATCCACCTGGACCTGATAATTCTCGCCTCGGTGCCTATTCTAATCATGGGTCCCACTCAGTGACTCTGGGCAATAGCTTGCTTAATCTCCACAACGGCCCCAGCAGCGCTTGGATGCCTGGCTTTACCTTGGGGGTGCCCAGGAGTGGACATTTCGCAGGAAAGCCAGGAAGGGTTCCACAGCGGTATGAATACAGCGCTACGAGCCCTCAGGGTAGAAGTGCTCTATATAAATACAAACACATTTACATTGACAATTAAATCAGACATGATGCACTGGGATTCACTTAGGCAGGTGATAGAGGTATCAGCTAGTATTGAGTGCCAAGAAATAATTCAATTTGTGATGAGCGCTACAACCGGGGGACTGCCTGAATTTAGCGTCTGCCTTAGCAATTCCCTGGCTGTCATATGTAAAGTCCACTTTGGAGGATTTGGGGTTGCCTGGACTGTTTAAAACTTCTACAACTGTTTTGACAGTATGTAAGGGGAGACTGAAGGAGGCATTTTCATGTTGAGCCTAGCGCAGCGCACATGCGCTGTCTATGGGAGGCTTCTTGTGAGCACTCCACACTGTTCCTAAACTTCTCCGTGGGAGTTAGTTAACTCCCACATATTCTATTGGTCTTTGCGTGTGGCTTCAGTAATGAAAGCAAACAAATGGCCAAAGATGGCAGCATGTCCCGCCTTTTCTTTTAAGGTTCACTCCCCTGGCCTAGGGGGCTTGGGAGCGAGCAGCGGCATGCACTGTGCCAGCTGCATCCCTTCCTTATCCTGATCTTAGCTCATGTTCCTAAGTAAACAAAAACGCTCGCTTTCGCTGCTGCGTTTGTTGATAAATATTTACTCCCACAGCCTTTGCCTTGCAGGAGCCAGCCGACCATCCGTAGCAATACATTTCTGTATATTTACCGCGCCGTGTCCCGATTTTCAGAGACTGCCGATTGAGACAATCGTGACCACACAAGGAGCCGTAATGTTTGTCCTATTTCTATTTTCAAGACACCTACATGTGTAATAGCTAAGTGGTCAGCGTCAGTTTGTCCTGAGCTCTTTGAAGACATCACAAAGGCGTGTCGCAAACAGTGACGTATGGCTTTGTTGCGGTTCTGTCCTTGGCCTGCTGTTGCATCTCTCCCTGAGGATGGCCATGTTCTGTAGCTTTGGGTCCGGGAAAGGGCATCAGTCCCAGCCTGCGCCAGAGAGCCTGGAGGCTCAATACAGCTGTCCTATCTGTCTCGAAGTCTACCAGCGACCCATGTGCATCAACGGCTGTGCCCACACGTGAGAGCCCACTGGAGCTGGAAAGGAGAGGGCATGGAGAGGCAAAATTGGTGAGGCGTTGAGGACGGCAGGGCCCGGAATATGTTTGGGCAAATGTTATGGGACCCTGCAAAATCTGTCGGACTGTAATTATTATTAATTTAGCAGATGGGGTGGTATCAGGGCATAGTTTGTGAGGAACCCACAGCATCTCAATTACGGCTGTCATTTACTAACATAGAGGGGGTAAATTGACACATTTCCTTGCTTGTATTGTGACCTACCATGCCCTTGCTAAACCACTAGATGAACGTGAAGTTGAAGGAACAATTTGATAGAAGTATGTCTGTCTTCTAGTTCTGTCAAAAGGTGTGGTCAGTTAGGAAGTGGGGCAGCGGAGAGGTGTGAATATGTGGGGTAGCTGAACAGTGGAGGATCTTTCATTTCTCTTTGGCCAGAGCTTTTACTTCTGTGTTTTGGCACCGACTTAGTCTAACCCCCCCCCCCCCACTCCCAGTCCAGTCTTTTAAAAAACTTGATTTACATCTGATCGAGAACCTGACCCTAACCATCAGCCCCTTGTACAGGGCACTGGACAATCTTCCTTCTTGTATCGAGCAGGCCAGTCCCCCCTACAGCGCATTTGGTCTCTTTGCCCCTCCCTAACTATGCATCACAACTCTAGTCACAATGTCCCTTCTCTCAGGCTTTTTCAATGGCCAAAACACTTTCCTGACCATTCTAGCCATCTTCTGTACCCCACAAGCAGCCCTGATCAGCGCGACCCAAATGTGAGACCTATCGGCTATGTCAATGCTTGTTAGCTGAAGCTGCTCTTAAAAGATGGGAAGATAATAAACAGAAACATGCGGTTATACATTATGACACACTTCCCACTTGCCTTGGTTTGCAGACATTATTATTTGATGTTAATACAGAATTTGCAGCATCATTTCATACTTAATAGATTCTGTATGCATTATCTCCTTTAATGATGGGCTTTCCTCTAGCTTGTTATTCACTTAAGGAGCACAGCTTGTGCCCATGTTTTGGTGTGTCAACTCAGTCCACCCTGTATTTTATGTTTTTCTGCACTCTTTATCGATTTCCGAGGGACAAGTTTATTGCTCCATTTATGTGTAGGTATAATTTTAGGCAGTGCAAACCAGCTTTGTGCTTCATTCAGAAGCTGGATGGTCCATTGGTGTGTCGAGCGGGCAATGACTAAAAATTAGATGACAAATGACACAATGAAAGGATGAATTGTATGATTTTATTTAGTAAGGTTTTTCATTCCTTTCTTGAACCGTGCGTTTTTAGGTACACATTGGTTGTCTATGTTCCTATTTAATAGGATCTTTAAAAAGTTGTAATATCTAGTAATTGTTTTATTCCTGATTGTGTTAACTATCTATTAATGACTGTTTTATATGTGTTTCTTTTATGTTTGAGAAACAAAGCGAAATAAAGATATTTGACTGTCCAACTGAGTGCCAAGAGGTAATTCAATTTGTGATGAGCTCTACAAAAATTACCCGCTGATACAATTGTGAATTGTGGATCATTCATGCACTCGTACTTACACACACCCTGGCTTTTAGAATCAGAGTTTGTTTACGGATGCTACTAAGAATGGCATACTTACTGATAATAACACATTTCTACCAAGCAGCCTTTCATATTTTCAGGAACCTAGAGCTGATAAAATCAGGACTTGGTTCTGCATGATCCAGCAGGTCATTGTTGTGAATGGTGGCAGATTTAATTAGGAAAGGTACAAGAATACCGATCTATGTGGGTTCCAGTGATCTGAGATGACCAGCTAATAGAGCCAAAGGTTAATCGAGATCATATCTGCATTGAAGCCAGCATTTCAGGTAAGCTCGCCGATTAAAATGTGCAAATCAAGGCTGAAATGCAACGTGGTTTGTTTGTGCAGGGAGGAAAGTGAAAATTCCAGATATCCTTTGTGAAAAGTTTCTTGTAAATACAGTTGTTGCACATGTTGTTTAGAGCTGGACATTATATGTATGAAGCAGAAAAAAGCTAGAGAAGTTCTACATGTAAAATCAGAAACGAGTCCTGTATTTGTATCTGCATTAGACATCAACTGATATTTTCACGGGGCAACAGGAACCAACTGGAATGATTTTCACGTTTGCTCATTATATGTCAAAAAGCCAAATGCTACCAACTGGATTCAGTGGAAGCCATTCATAACTGGTTAACTGGATTATTCACTTGTGACTACCCACCCAAAGGGAACTGGGCTGTAATCACTGGAGCATTGTTGTGTCTTACAAAGAGCAAACTGTAGGGGGCAACTGCTTTTCACCACTATATGCCTCAGGAAGTTACATATTTATTATTAAAGCTCTTGTTAAAGCGGCACCAAACCCACCCAGGCCACGACACCGCTCAAAGCTGAGAACCATGTCTATCCCTGAATACTAAAAACGATGTGTATGTCATGACAGCAGGAATTATGTGGAGGAGAAACTAATTGTATGGCCCGAGGATCGAATTATGTGGCAAGAAAAGGCAAATGATGTTACGTAATGAAGTGCATACCTTCATTATTTTATCTTTTTTACATATGGTAACACTGGGCAAAAATGTTACATCATTAGCACAATTCAACAACCAAATATTTCAATAAGCAACTGAAAGATGACCAGTTAACCTTCGAAAAGGGCCTTCCACTGTGCCGGTACCTATGTTACCACGTTTTCAGCAGATGACGGATTGTGTGCCAATTGCGACCAAACCATATTTATGTGGGAAACGCCATAGCAGTGCATAATTCCTGTGGTCCTAGTGCATATAAAGCCTGCTTTTAAGTATGTATACAATCTGATTTTCACTAACTTTAGAGAATCAGAGGTGTTTGTGGACACGAGAGCTGTGGGGGCGAGGGGAATAAACAAGAGCTATCTCTGGTGACCATCAACTCAACTAGACTGCAAGCGCAGACAAATCCACTTTGCAAAATATAGGGCAAAAGAGCCTTTATCTCAAGTGCCTGCTCCTCGCCAATGTCACAGTGATTGTTCCTTTCTTGTGCAACAGCACACAAACCAGCATGCCAACCCCACCAGCTCAGCGACAAAATGCGGGTTTTAGTCCAAGTTATCCTTCCTGTTTCTTTTCCCAGGTCATCTTAAAGCCCCTCATCTGATTTTTTTTAATGCACATTTCACACCAGGTTTGGGGCTTTCATCCCACCCCAGTATTAACGTAACTCAGCTTTTCTAACCTCCAACATGTCCCTCTCTCCTTTGTGTGGCCAACGTTGAAGTCCCTTCT
Organism: Lissotriton vulgaris; assembly: GCF_964263255.1. Taxonomy (NCBI): domain Eukaryota; kingdom Metazoa; phylum Chordata; class Amphibia; order Caudata; family Salamandridae; genus Lissotriton; species Lissotriton vulgaris. The sequence goes on from NW_028253217.1 coordinate 496,688, forward strand.
GGGTACACCTGCCAGGTGCCTCTTTCCTTGGCATCGCAGTTACCCTTCCCACCCCATCTGATACTGCAGTTGCTCCTCTCATCCCAGGGTCCTTTCCCCCCTGTGCTGGTAGGTCTCCGTTCTCCACAACCTCTATATTAGCTTAACTGGTGCCTCTCACCTGTCTGCTCCTATATCAGAAGCACAGACCACAGCGGGGTGCCCTCTAACACTGTTAAAGCAGTAACATTGAAATATCCTTGGAGTGGACGGACTGGATTGCAGGGGTGCAGGAGGCACCGTACACCCTCGCTGAACTGAATCGCACCTATTTCAGGGATCAAATTCGAAAAGGACATCGTCTCCTGGGGTTTGACCGATCGCATCCCTTCCTGCTGAATAGCAGACATGATGTCAACCCCATTCAAACACGCCGAATCTGTAAAACACAGCCTCGACACTAAATGCCTTCTGTCATAGCTCCCTCCTCTTCCCAGCCAAATGGATCCCAGCCCCATGAAAAACTTGGCACAGTCCATATCCAGTTTCTAAGATGCCAGCTTCATAGATTGACACCCGGGAAGGGGGGACGATGTCGGGGGCTGAAGCCCTGTGAGTCCAATGGGTGTTGCGCACCTGAGTCTGAGGGCACAAAGACAACAGGCATGGAATAATGGATAGAGGGCACAAACACGAAGGGAGCAGGCATGGAGGAAAGGGGCAGTCTCAGGGCACGAAGGGAGCAGGCATGGAGGAAAGGGGCAGTCTCAGGGCACGAAGGGAGCAGGCAAAACAACAGGAAGTACTCCCGAGGTCGGGCTTACATCCCCACCCACCCGTCCACTGGTAAAAAAATGGGGGGGGAGCCACGGCCAACTGCCAATTAGATCAAGGGAGCCACGGGTCAAAAAAGTTTGGGAACCACTGCAATAGGTGTTGCGCGCCTGGTGGTCATAAAGGATACAGGAAAAGCTCCATGGTGTGCTGCCGGCACAGAGGCCGGTGTGCACTGGCCCTACACGTCCCAGCTGTCTCTTAGACTCGGAGACTGAAGCGGCCAGGCCATGCTGCCTCTGATAAACAAGTGCATCAGACACTGGCAAGTATCTGGAAAGCCAGTGCAAATGCACGGCCACTGTATTTATTTAGTTCTGCAGCCGAGTACTGGCCCGTCAAACCCATTGCTTGTGCACCCATTAAAACAAATCGGCGCCTGTGTACAAGGACATTTCTGCCAATTCCCAATGACTTTGTCTTCCTCTCAACTGAAAAGAAATGCTCTGCTTGGACTCGGGGTCCTTTCGACATTCGAATGCAGCAGCTGATCTGGGCTGGTGGAGGGAAGGCAACAGCCGTTCCATGCTGTGTGAGAGAAGAACACAACCCAGTAAGATAGCACAGCCGGCGGGTGCACCTACGGCATCAATCTTGTGCTATGCATTGCTTAAGTGCAGGTCGAAGTACCTGGCACGCCCCATCACTTATCCTTCCAGATGCAGAACAGAGCACCTACAGGAATGGGAATTGAGGGTGCATGAGCAAGAAAAATAGCTCAGTGAGTTCACGCACCTGCTGCCACCATAAGTGTATTTGCTTAGTTCACCTGCACTCTAGAATGGTGCGCCAACATTCCTAATGTCTTCTTTCTCTGCCTTTTCCCGGAAATACGAGAAGTGAAATGGCAGCGGTAGCACTCAGGCTAAAGGCTCACTCTCGGAGTGCGCCTGGCAGCTATTAAAACCTAACTGGTTCCTAAATTGCTGTGGATCTATATTTTAGCAACCTACCCCCAAACCGCGTCTGGCTAAAGATGTACCCTGAATGAAGAAGCAGAAGCACATTTAGTGCAAGGTGTGCGTTTCTATTTTATTTGTCTGAAGTGGTGGGGAGGTTCATGTTGAGCGGAGTTGTAGATTTTCCCTAATTGCTAAAGTATCAAATGCACTATAAACGATGGGGCCTTGTGTATTTGAAGAGCTTTACTCATCTTACGGCTAGGAGGCAGATGCAGGGAGAGACGGGCTAGTGGCATGTTGGCACCTGTGCAGCGTGTAGATCCGTGCTCTACTTATGGTTTTAGTGCACTCCGTGCTTCCTTCCTCCTACAGCCCTTTCCGGTCCTTTATGGAAACACCAGTCGCGAGGCTACAGAAGGGGTTGGTGATGGTCACAGACCGCAATGACAGAGAAAATGAAAACGAGTAGTGGCACTTTTGGATGCTTGTTCAGCTGAACAGCTAATATTGGATTTAGACATCCCGGTAGCTGAAGCATAAACGTAATTCATCAGACAGCCTCCGACTATCCATCAGGCCAGGAAAGTGTTTCCAGGTCTACTGTGAATGAGCCCCACTGTCCTTGCTAGGTGCGATATGGACTGCCGAGTCTTTCCGGGGACTCGCTACCCCTCCATCTCAAGGGTCCTGATCCCTCTGCTTCTAGATGAACTGTTTCCTCAACTTTGCTCCTTTTCCCTTTGCCGTGAGATTGAATTAAGTTTTATTTGCTGCTGTGAGTGTGCTAAATGTACTACACATCTTTTATTCTGAGTGAGACAAACTTGGACATCTACTGAAGAGTTGCATCTTTTTATGTCAGTGAAGCTTACGCTGCTGCTGCCAATGCTACACCTGACATATGCCGCACTGCCTGAATCAACGTTTCGTCTATCATTTGAATTTGTATATACCTATGTTGGCTGCTTAATTTAATTAGAACTTTTTTGAAGTGGTTATCTTTAAATCCTATATGTACAATTGAATGTCTGTTATGTTTTAAAAAATTCATGAAATATAAAAAAAAAAAAAAATATTCTCATAAGAAGAATTTTTCTATATGTAGACATGATTTATATTAGGGTGCTCTTTATATAAGTGTAGATATATAACTTCTGTCTAAGGAGGTATTGTCATCAATGAGTTTCATTGTTATCTTCGCTAGCTATAATTTCCTTATACTAGTTCACTTCCCTTTGTTATAGCTAGCTATTTCTATAGGGGTCCCTTGCTTCCTAAATAGCCAATGCGACACCTGTACTGTGCAAGAGAAGCTTGTACTGATACTGCTAGTTTTGTATACGATCCTTGTGCGGTAGAAAAATGTGCAGAGGTTGCCATGCATACCCTATACTATAACCACACCTGTCCAGGAGTGAATAAGAGGAAATTGATTGACCTTCCCTATTAAAAGTGTAGAAACCTTCGCAAGAATTGTGGATACGGTCTCCGAGAACCACAGTACTCCGAGAACCACAGTGCCTCTGCTACATGATTTTGCTGCCCCATGAAGAGTTGATAAGCTCGGCCAAGAAGTGCGGTTATTCCCATCCACGCGTCTTTAGCAGAACATCTCATGAGTATTTTTGAAGCTGGAGAGCTATGAGATGGCCCTAAGAAGAAGAAGAAAACTCTTCTGTCCTGCAGGTTGATTTTCCGACAGTCTGCCCCAACGACACCGCAAGAAATGTCATCAATTTCCAGTCTGCACGCTGCTTTTAGGCACTATTTATCTGCATTTGAAAATCTGTCACCGGCAAACTGGCTGATAAGTGGGTGCAGTGCACAATGACACATCTTCACATATGCTGTACAAATAGGCAGTACAACATTTGCATATAACGGAGCATCACCATTCACTGTAAAATTGTACTGGCATTTCAAATATTTCGCACGGTATGTTGCACTGATTGCAGTGTAGGCTTTCTCTGTGCAGACCTATCTTGGTGATTTATGGAGTAGGTAGGGCAAGCATATATTTTACAGAGGGCAAGTAGATTTCTGTCAAATGTTGTCCCTTGGTCAAGTAGATTTTTTTTTATTCCACACCCCTGGAGTCAGTATACTCATCAACAATGTACTCTTCGCCATTCTCCTCCTTTGTTCCCCCCACTGTCCATGCCGCACTCCCACTGAAATGGAGGACTTTGGGCTGTGGACCTTGATGCAGCCACTCTGAAATTGAGTACTTTGGCCTGTGGACCTTGATGCAGCCACTCTGAAATTGAATACTTTGGGCTGTGGACCGTAATGCTAAGGCATGAAATAGATAAAAGTTATACACCTCCACACAAGTAGTCGAAAATGGAGCTCAGTGGTCGATGTTCCCACACTTTGTCACCTTGGACCTTGGAGAGCTGTCTACACTGGGCATGTAGGTGCAGTGTGGTAACCAACCAAACTCCCACCCCTTAATAGGGGCTCTCGGAGACCTTCCCAGTATATGGGTACGGAAGCCTGCTTGAATGCTTCAGGAAGAACTGAGCAAACAGACAGTTCAAATGGCTTTTGTTTAGTGCTAGGTTGAAGCTAGGTAAGGATTGCACTGTATATGCCCGGATAGGAGCTAAGTGTTGCATGCGACTCACCCATAGGAGAACTGACCTCCTGACAGTAGAGGTACAGGGCAAACAATACTCTTGACATCAGAGACACCACAGGAACTGAGAGAGCCAATATCAGGTCACAGCATGCTCAAGACCGAAGACCAGACAGGATATAAACACTCATATTTACTTACAAAAGCAACAAGTAAATCAAATAAATAGCACGACAAAGAAAAAATAAAACACACAAGAAATAGTTACAAAGTATTGAAGCTCAGTCCCAAAGCAGGGGAGCACATGTAACACTTCAGAGTATGTTTAATAGTGCTGGAACCATTTAAAAAATCAAGTGCCAGAGTGGGCATGGCTCTCATTTACCTTAGGTATCTGGTTGGTTTGCTTCAGTTAACTTTTCTTACTTAGTAGTGGAGTAGTTTCACAAGAGCAACAAACAGCTGAACATAATCAATGCGGTGGGCAAGCACTGGCCCTTTTAATGCTGGCTAATTGGAGGAGACTGCAGTAGACTGGAGTGAGAATATGGATATCAAGGACAGGATTTTTTTAAATCACGCCACTTTTTCTATGAGAAGTCTCAAAAAAGGATAACAGACCAACCATTTTCCGAGCTGGAGGCGACACACTTAACCGCCGTGACATGTATGTAAGATCAGTCGATCCCACATTGAAGCATTTTTGTTGCAGGATGGAGTAAGAGAAAATGGTAGAAAAACACTCACTAAAATAATTTATAGAAATTAATTGTGAAAAAATGTATCTGAACTCATTGGATTTCCCTCAAGATCCACTTTTTTTCGGATGGAACGGACTGACGGAAACGTAGGCTTTCCCCGAGAATTCAACCAAGCCCTGAACGGTTCCAGAGTCAACCATAACCACAGCCGCTGTTTTTCGTATAAAGATGATGTGTCATGACAGCGGCTTCACGGGTGCGGCTGCTACAACTGTGAGGCATGTCCATTCCTATTATTCAAAAAGCATTGACAAAACCAAAATGTCTGGCGATGACTCCCAAGCCTTTTGGGTTTGCCAATACATGTCTTGTTTTATCATGGCTTTTGTAAAACTTTGTTGTTGGGGGAGCTAACTGGCTTTCATCAATATAAAAAAATTGCCTAAAAGCAAATATATATTTTTTGTTTTAAAATGCAAATATTCCCATAATAGCCTCTGGCATTAAAAGGGCTACTATGTGTGCTGACGTACACCTTTTAAAAGAGCAGAATGGATTCATCACACCGAGGCGTTTAAGTGGCTAGAGTGAGCTGGCCCATTGCCCATGCAGTATGCTGTAGTGGGCTGAAGAAAAATGTGAATGACACAATAATAGACCAATGGATAAAGAGCACTGCCAGAAACCTCCTATAACTATTAATGTACTTGTATATAGGTATAGTAAAAATCAAAAGGTTTATGCAAACACCAGTCTTAAGAATTGACAATGCTTTGTAAATTCTAGTGCTTAGCAGTACGCCACACTGTATGGCCTAAGCATTTTAGAAAAGTGGTACTGTTTGTGACAATGAAAAATAAAAACTCTATATCTCTCAAAAGTGTTCTTTAGTGCACTCTTTTCTGGATACAAGGTTTAAATGCCATTGCTGCTTGAAGGTGGACGTATGGCCCATCTAGCAGCAGTACTACTAAGAGGAGTCATTTTGAAGTTAATTCCGTTATTTTCAAAGGATTTCCATGGTGTGCAGGTCAAAGGGAACAGCATTTCCCTTTAGGATTCCAAATTGGGATTCTTGGAACTAAGGTCTGCTGGCAATATGCCTCACTGCTTTGCATGTGCGGAAATTGCCTTGTTTAACCTTACATCCGCAAAAAAGTAGGGTTAGAGGCAGTGACATCATACACCGTTTGACTTTTTCAAGATGACACTTGTAGGGTTAGCAAGTGAACGCTGGCTAAGTTGGCACCACAAGAAATTAAATCCAGCAGCATTTGAAGCTGGTGCAGCTACAGGATGGTGACAAAACCATCCCTTTCCAAGTGAAAAGCTAATATCCAATTTCAAAACGGCACAGTTGCCGATTGAAGGGGTACCAGTTTCAAGCAACGGCACAGGGTTCACAACTGTCAACATGGTGGAAAAGCACGTGTCTGGTCTATGCTGAAGGACGCTCGGAACCAGTTTCTTCTGGTCATTTGCATGCTCTACCACAATATCAAGTTTTAAATAGAATGCCTTTTTAATGGGATGGGCTTCCTTCCTCGCCGGTGCAGAGTCATAAATTGGCACCTCCTCTCACGAAGATTAGGAGATTATGTCCGAGGAAGTACCAACCCAAGTGATGTCACACTGAAACGGCAGTTTAACCTCTTTTCTCTTACCATGTACCTAAGGAAAGTCAACTGGCTGCTTGCCACTTGATTGTTGGCAAGGATCGACACTGGGACAACAACTGCCCCCACTCCTTAAGAGAGGGGCGACTTACTTGACATAGCACTCTTCACATCCCTGTCCCTGGAAAATCTTACACAAGGAAGCTGTGGGGTTGGGCCCTATGCCCAGACTGCTTGTAATAACCAAGTGCAGATGTTGGCTGACTTGGCTCTGTCTGTTGTAAACAAAAGTGCAGGACACACCAAAAATGAGAAGGAACTCTTGCTGCCGACTGCTGGCAGTCTTCCGGGAGACGGCAAGGAATGTGACAACCATTCGAGGAAAAGCGGTTTGTGTATTAAGACAGCGATTTTCCAGAAGATGTTCCCACCAGTTCAACAAAGTATGAATGACACGCTGTTCGGTCCTGCGGAACAGTTTGGTCTTTGGCCTGAAACAGCTGGAATTCCTGGCGGCTGTGACTTGGCATGTGTTTGCACCCCACCCTGGAACCTCCAAAGACAACAAAAAGTCCATAAGCCGCTGGCACAGAAGGAGCACAGACCAGGCTCAGTTATTACTTTTGCTGGCAAGTACCATCCATTTATTAGCATTGGTAGAGAATTTCAAAGATGGCTTCCAGGACAGGCGCACTGTTTAACGTAGACGCCGATACCGTTTTTTACAAGGGACTCCTAGTACATTGAGGATGAAATGTCACACATCAAATGACACAAGGACCATGTGCAATCAACTTGATCCTAAATCATGGCCAGAAAGCCAGATGCGGCTAAAGAGGATCTACTTGAACTCAAAAGCCTTACAATTCTACTTTTCATGTCTGCCCCTTTCAAGTCTAGGTTGGGCTGTTCCAGCCATGGGGAGTGCTAAGGGATTGCAAATTGCCAGTGTAGAGTTCCTGGAGCCTTATGTACATGATTGCCTCAGAATAAACTCTACCAAAGGGGCAGGTGGAGGGAAAGGGGGCCTTCTATGCCTAGGTTCGCTTTCACCAAATTACTACAATGCAATATAATACCTGTATCTGGCACTAAGGTAAGGGGATCGACAGTAAAATAGGCATCAAAATTACATGTAACCTACATTCAAAAAAAATCGCTGCACTGTCTCACGTTCTTGCCTACACCTGCCTCACATTTGGCCTCAAAATCTGGAAGTCATTGACTGAAGACGTTAAAGATCAACACATCTTCATAAAGACCAAAAGCCCCCCCTAAAAAGCATTCTGTTCAACTAAACCATCACTGGGTGTTTAAATACTCTCTTACCTAGAGACAACAGTTTTTTAATGAAATGCCATATAAAGTAAACAAAATAAATACATAAATAGAACCTCAATTCTTTTCTTTCCATTCCTAGACGTGTCCGCTGCATAGCTGCCAAAGTTTCAGATTGCTTATATGTGAAATTTTCATAATTTCAGTGTAATTATGAGTGGCATTTCAATGATTATGAGTGACACTTTTGCGTGAGCAAAATCAATCAATGAAGACGAGGGAAGCATATAAATATAGTAAATTGCACCCATTTGAGCAACAAGAAACTCTAAGAAGATCTTAAAACTGCTGCAATTGACCTATGGCTTTGCTGTTACTCAATATTTGTGACTGCTGTCATTTGTACTGTAATGCTCTTTGTCTATCCTATACGGCACAACACCACTGTGTAGTATCATTTATATGCCTTATATCACCCATTTCATTTGTAAAGCACTCTAAGATCTTTCGGTCCCTCTCACAAGCAGTTCCTTTGTTTTATAGTGCTGCTCATACCAGTGTAGGGTGTCAGAGCACTTTACATCAGACACACATTATACCAACACAATGACTCTTTCGTGGGTATTCCAATCTAGCAAATGTTATTCGTAGAAAATACCCCCTAACAACAGCTGAAGGGTTTTCATAGGTAGTTCATCCATCCAGCAATAGTCAGGGATGAAACGGAAGTGCTTTGAGGTGTTAACAATCATTCTGCCGGGAGCACTGCAAGAAATCGAGCACAAATATGAAATTAGCAACTGGGGGCCAAGGCCAGTAGGATATTTCAAGTTGAAAATATCCCGCAGTGTCACCTTAGTACTAACACAGGCAGGCACGGACTGCAGGCTGCAGCTGCCTGACCGCGCGCTGCCATTCAATATGTAAATCACAGAGGCTGGTGGCACTTACTTGGGCAGTGGTGGCAGAGTCCAGAGGAGTGTAGCAGTGGCGCTCCAAGAATTGCTTGACACACCGTCTCTCTGCAAGGCAGTGGCTGCAGGCTAACTTAGGCCGCGAGCCACCTCGCGCTGCATTAATTCGGGTTTGCCGGCAACCTCAGTTAATAGTCACACTCAAGGCTAGCAAAAAAGTGAGTCCCAGGCGGGGCCGTCCAGTGACACGCAGACTCTGTCCTGGTGGCCGCTGCAACCCGGGTGACTCACTCCTCTCAGACTCCCTTAGGTCCAGCAATATTGAATTGGGGGAGGGAGAGGGGAGTTAAGCAAAACGTCTGCTAGCGCATTGCTGGGCCGGTACAAGCTGCGTACAGAATGTGTTAGGAGAACAGCTGAAATTCTAGACAACCTATCAATTTGTCAGTGATTGTTGTCGATTTTCGTTTTGTCTCATACAATCTGTCCCATCTTCTTTGTGGGGTATCTATAGTTTTTAGGTCTCGCCTAGCGTTGCAGCGCGCATGCGCTGCTCGCTCTGCGAGGCATATTGTAGTATGGGATGTTTTAGAAGTGGATTGGATGGCGTCATCGTGCATGCTAAACGCTGGCTTCCGATTGAAAAAGAGGCTTTTTTAGTCACTCCTTCTTACCTCTCTGTCTCCTTTTTGGACGGCCCATCAGGACTGGATCGTTTACTTGCAGCGTTACACAGTCTCCTTCAATTAGTGGGTAAGTACTTTTTTTTATTCGCACAATGGCGACAGCTAGTTTTGTTTCGTTATCACACCTTGCTCATGACTTAAATATGCGCGCGAGCACCATGCTTTATATTTTAGCATGGCACCTGCTTTATACAAAAAAATTGTGCATACTGAGCACCTCTCGGGACGGCTGCTGGTCACTTCTGCACGCGCACACTGGACGCATACATGAAACATGTCTCCATGCAGAGCGTGTAGGATAGTGCTAAGAGGGGCTTCGGCATTATTGCTTTGACTAGTTTCATGAAGGACACCATCTGCTCTCCCCCGTGAGCATCTGTGTCACGAAGTGAAAAGAAAGGAACCGGGGGAGCGCAGGTAGAGGCGCACTGAGGCAGGAAGCCATAAAGAGCGCAGGACAGCACCTCCACAGGAGGCTAGCTACAGCCTCCAGCCTCAGGGTAGCTGAGCCTCTCCGCAGCGCGGACACCGGGTCTGCCCGGAGGCGGAGGACCAGGGAAGCGGCGCTGGAGGAGGGGGAGACGGGAGGAGAGTTGGAGGAGGTTCCCCCTGCAGCCCACCCTCCCCAGGCACGCAGCCCCCTCAGGAGGCTGCCGCCTCAGCAGAGGGTGCAGGAATGATGGTGTCTGCCCACCAGGTACCGAAGAGGGCACCCCCTACTGCAGGACACCAGCATGAAGAGTGAGTCCCAGGACCGGTCACAGCTTTCAGAATAAACCCATCCAGTCCACGTGTAACTGACAGCCTTTGTTGTCTCAACTTTTTACTGACTCTCTTTAGCCTGGTTTCACTTTTTGTACGTATTTTAATCTTGTCTTCATTTTGTGTTTGTTTTTTAACTGCAGGTTTACCTTCTTTCTTCAGATTTGCCTTCTTGCCCTTCTTTGGGTACACTGGACATACTTTTGTTATTACCTTAACACGTTGAGTTTTGATTCTGCATTGAGCACAACCACATTTTTTAAATCTTCACATTTCTCGTTTTAGTTACCTAAATTCTTTAGCACAGACGTTGCATCCAATATTCTTTATACTTTTTGCTTCTTTCCACCCGCGCACTTTTGTTCTGAACTCTATATAGTGTGCGTTATGGCTATATGTACAAAGACACCTTTTTAGTTTTATGTATACTTTTCGTTTATTTACATTCTTGAATGCTTTTTACACTGGGCGTTTGTGCGCAACTGCACATAAGGTTAGAAACTGTATTTACATTTTGTGTTTTGTCTCGAGACGCATGTTGTCACCTGTTTGCACTTTGTGTTAGTCCATGTTATTTACAAATTGTATGTTCTCTCCGTGCGTAAATAGCCTCTTTTTGAATTAGTGTTTTGTGGTTATGTATTTTTGGACGTCACATTCTTTGCATTGCGCCGAAATGCCCCCTTTCACACGCTTCAGGGCGCGTTGATAGTCAGAGTGGGCATGTGGGACTGAGACACCTGTGCGGGCGTCGCCGGTGCCATGTGCTAAATCTGCACTTTAAGGAGGATTGGTTAGTGGGAGGGCAGGTCGAAGGTGAGGTGAAACGAGGACCCATGTGGAGGTGAATGGCTGCACACGGGCTAAATGAAGCACACAGCCCCATGGACAGCTGGAATGTAAACTCTTGTGCTGGACAGATGCATGGAGTGTATCCAACCCCCCTCGTCCATGGAATGCCAGGTCAACCCTGACCAAAGGTGGCCGGGGAGAATCTCTGCAGTCCTTACCATGTAGGACCCAGTGACACTGACACGGCAGGGCACTGTTTGCCTTCTAGGGGAGATAGACTGCCTCAATTCTTGTGAGAGCGAGTGAGATCAGAGAGGAGCCATTGCATCTCAAGCACCCACCAACACAGGCAGACATAACAACGAGATATTTGCTCAGAGGCTGACAAGGGATGGGCATCTGGCATCTGAGCTCGCAAACACAAACAGGGGAAAGAGCAAGTAAAGTCACAAAAGTCCCTAGGAGGGGATGATCCTTTATTTTACTGAGCCTTCTTTTTAGTTCACTGTCACAGAAGAGAGCACATTCAATTATGTGACTGCATGATGTCAGCTGTACAAATACTAAGCCTGTTTTTAACCTTATAGCGTACAATTTAAGCAGGAATTCCTGTGCCACTGACGCAGTCCCAGCCTTTCCAGTATATCTAACGCAGTAACATGGAATTTTTTTACTTTTATTAAAACGCACCATAGCTTTTGCCTTTTACAGTGGCAGTGAGTTGTACATCAAGCAGGGTTAGCTGTTTCACTAACACTGCCCCAGCTTTTCCAGTCTTTCCAACACCCAACCCCACACTACATAATTCCAGTACACTCAAAACCACACAAATACTATCCACATAATTTCACTGCACATCATGCCACATAATTCCAGTCCACACATTTCCATGCCACATAATTCTGTAACTAACAATTCTAATCCAAACCACATAATACTACTCCACACCACATACATCCACTTCACTATATAACACATGGGTAAATTGCATTGGCATCTACAACGCCAATAGCTCTAACTCTCCCAAATGCAAAACCTATTAGCATTGCACAGAATAAATACAGTTTTGCAACATGCCACATAATTCCACACCATATAATACTACTTCGCACATACCACATAATACTACTCCAAACCATCCCACATAATTTCACACACCACACAATTGAATGCCACTCAATTCTGCACCACACAACATAATTACACTCCACATATTACCACTCAGCACCACATAATTACACTCCACATAACTACATTCTACTCCATGCGACCTAATACTCCCTGCATAAATGCACTCTATGCCACATACCAGCAACCACATAAATGCCCTCCACACCATGACACATAATTCCAATAAGCATAATTACACACAATGCCACACAGGTCCAGGCCACACAATTCAAATCCACACATTTCTGATACACTCCACAAAATTCCACAGCACACCGTACCACATTTCCACTACACAACTCCACACTACACAATTCCAATACAACCCATCTCTCCCTCACACTTCCACCAGCCCTATCATCTCTCCCTAACACTGCACTGCCGGTGCCACTTCTCAACTTACAATACCACTGCCCCTCTCATTCCTGCCTCACACTCCCGGTCCCCTCTCTTAATACTGCCAGCTCACACATGCTACCTTCCTTTACCTCCCTGCGCTGTGCAGTGGTCCACCTCTAGGGGGCCCTCTCGCTTGTTCCTCTCGTACTCTCTCACCCCTCTCTTTCACGCATTCTTCTCGCCTCTCTCATGTGGTTCATTTCAAGTCTTCGAACAGTTTCTTTCTTCGCACCGTTTCAAAGTTTCCCTCCCTCAGAGCCACGCTCTCCTCCTCTTCTTAGGGTGTCTCCTGTGTACACAAGCACTCCCTCTTTATGCGTCTGTGGCCTGCTATCCCCTTCTTTCTCATACACTCTTTCTACTTTTATGTATGGAGTTCATTCAACACTTTGTGCACAAACTACCTGTCCTACTCTATCTTCCTTACTATCCTGTGCAGCTCCCCCATCTATTCACCATACCACATAATTCCACTACACACCACACAATTCCACGCCACACAATTCCACATCTAACAATCCCAAGCTAACCCACATAATACCACACCACATACCCCTACTCAAAACCAAAACACATGGGTAAAAGCCATTGTCATTTACTACGCCAATACCTCGAACTCTCACAAATGCGAGACCTACTGCATTGCAAATGCTTGTTAAATAGGCTGCCTAACTTTTACATCTCTCATTTTCAATGATCATTCAAGGAGGCAATGCATTCTAACTTTGTTCCACATGTTTAGGGAAAAGTTACAATGGAGTATACACGAATACAACTAAGAGGAATGCGTCATTGTACATGCAACTATGCTTCCTGTTATATGCACACACATTTATAGAAGGCAAAAAATGCATATTACGCCACAAGATACCTGGATATATCACACCATGCAGTAATAGCTGCTTCTACATACATATAGAAGCATATATAGAAGGGACTATGCCTGCTATGAAAATTTTATGAAATGTCAAGAAAAAATGCGCATACTTCACCACAAGATAAATGTGCACATCATACCATGTAAATATTACTCCTTCTATGCACATATGGATATTTATATGGAAGGATTTCCTCCAGCCAATAAAACTTTTGCATATATGTATGTATAAATTAATTTAATCTTTTACTATTAAAAAATCCTCCTTTTATCCTGTGTCCCATCCCTGCTCTCTCTGACTGATCCCAAACCTTTCAGAATACTAATAACTCCCAAACATCCTTCTCAAACTTCCCCCTCCTTTGTTTCTCATGTCACCCCAACTAACAGACACAGAGCAAATTCTTATAAAAACAACTTTCTAATTGCCTCTTTCAAATCAATTCCCACCATTCTATCCCTACAATACACTCTACTAAACACACAAGAAATGAAGAGCACAAACCTAATGCAACTAAAGCACAAGGGAAAAAGACACCTATTTCTAATCTACTATAACCTCTAATCTTGGGTTTTGGAGTGGCGTGCTTTTCACCGAAAAGTGCTTCAACGCCTCATCAGAGGTAGTAAGCACTATACAAACACAATTTGCAATTATAGGTACAATGGCATGGCGAGAGTGACTGTGCAGTTCACAATTTCGCAAGTACCTTCGGTGCAAGGCAGCTGGCCTTAGCTCCTAGGGATGGGGGTGGGGTTCGTACAGGCAGTTGTAAGGCTATTTTGCAAGGCAGCTGTGCCAAGTGTTTTTTTTTCCCCTATCTTCTGATCCACCAACTGTTTTGCTTGACTGCTGGGTTCCCTCCCTTCCCAAATTTAGCCCCGCCGGTGTTAGGACTCCATTTTGGAGAGCTGTGCATCACGGGGATGCAGCAGCACGCCAACCCCTTCAAAGGGGGGAGAGAGAGGCTCCTTGGTCAAGGCGCTGGCAGGCAGCTGGAGGCCTCCGCCCAGAGTGAAGGATTTAATCTGTTTGCAAGAAAGCTCCCGAATCCGGCCAAATCACCATCACAAAACAACGGGTTTATGGGCCCAAAGTACACACGCTTTTCAGAGCCGCCTGGTGGACGCCTTTACGAGCTTGTTAGAGATCTGTCAGATTTTTTTTTAAAAGAAGAAGAAGAAGAAGAAGAAGAAGAAGAAGAAGAAGAAGAAGAAGAAGAAGAAGAAGAAGAAGAAGAAGAAGAAGAAGAAGAAGAAGAAGAAGAAGAAGAAGAAGAAGAAGAAGAAGAAGAAGAAGAAGAAGAAGAAGAAGAAGAAGAAGAAGAAGAAGAAGAAGAAGAAGAAGAAGAAGAAGAAGAAGAAGAAGAAATAAAATGGGAACCATAACAAAGTTTGGTTATGTGTCTTAAAAACACAGGCTGCGTCTAGTTAGACAAAGGTCCCTGAGGGAGCGTCCTACACATGCATTACCCAAAAAAAAAACACACCTGCTGCAAAAAAACAGTGGGCTATTTATACTGGTTAATTCTGTCCATTTACAAAGCTTGGAAACTCAAGAACAATCACTCCAGGCCAATAAAGAGTCCGTTTCCAATCCTGGGCATTTGTGTGAATACTAAAGCTTATCTATCACCGTTTAACTATAAACGGGCATAAAATCAAGGTGACGGTTTTTGGCGAAGTAATCTGCTCGGATTCTGGCCAGCAGGGCAGTCTGAAGTTTGAGACTGAAAAACAATGTCGACATTCAGGCTGGCTACTTACTAAAACTCTGGGTTTGAGAGAACAGTAGGAGATGGTGGGGTCTAATGTTCGTTCCCCCTACCTGAATGGTTTGTGCCAATTTCGCTCAATGTTTGTAGGTAATTTAATAGCACCCTTAGTAAAGTTCTATAATCAACAATCATTTGCAATGCAATAGGTCTCGCATTTGCAAGAGCTTAAGCTATTGGAATTGTAAATAACAATGCTTTTTATGTATCTGTTTTATTTGCTAATTAACACATAAATAAAAAAGCATTGACATTTACAATGCCAATAGCTCAAACTCTTGTAAATGCAAGACATATTCAAAGGAAGCGCCACCCTTGTCCCGGGCTGCTCCGTAAGTGAAAGCGTGCATTGCACACTGAATGTTGCAGAAAAGCATGTTGTGCCAGCAGTAGGAGAGTCTGATTAAAGAAAATAGTGCTTACAGACTAAAAAAGACACTGTGTAACAGCCGAAGTAAAAGAGCCTGTCCTTATGGAAGGTTACAAATGAAGACAAGCTGGTACTAAGGAGGGACTAAAAAGCCTATTAATTAATCAGAAGCCTCCAAAATGACAATGACATATGCCAATGACAAACATGGGAGGAGAGTGGGTGGGGCTTCTTTTCCATACTCTAATACAGCATGCCGCAGAGCAGAGCATGCGCTGCCCAGGCTCGACCTAAAAATCAGTAGCAGGTGTGGCCATAGAGAACTGCTGCAAAGCAAAACCTCCTAGGTCAAAAATAAACAGCATTTTCCTACTGCAATACAAAATAAGTATTGTTTCCTTTTACTAAACCACTTGGAACAGGTTCCTTTGTTGAGGTGGAGAGAGAGCAATGTGTAAAATTACTTTAGGGATTAATTATTTTAATTGTGGCGTACAGTGTAGTTCTATTTGGCGTATTTTGCAATCTGGTAGCTTAGGTAATTGTACCTGTTCTCCATATCTAATGCCCAAAATACAACATAATTTACTTGTGGCACAGTTAGGTCTGCTCATTTTCTAAATGAAGTATTCCGTGATGAAGAACATATTCCACTCGCATAGATTTTATGAGGAATCAAAAGCATTATTTCATGATCTAATGAAGTGACCAAAATATATCTTGGAAGGAAAGTGTTTAAGAATCCTTGGTTAAGACCAATATGGGCCTAGTATGGATATTGAAAGGATATTTTTTCCTTTTAAAAGTACTACTGCTGGCTATTTTGACTGCTGCAGGATTTTTTTTAATGACAATGTGTAAAATAATCTAAGTAATTAAACTGTCAACGGTTGAAGAAGACAAGTTATTAAATGTTTCAGGTTTGTTTTGGTTCCATTAAATTAGAATACCTGATAATGATGAGTTGTAGGTGAAAATTTCAGGACTGGAGACAGACATTAATGACTTGGATTTTGGTACCTAACTTGGCAAAGTGGTTTACAAAATAGGTGCGGATGGTGGTATTCTCTTAAAACTGGCCGCTTGGCTGGGTTGCACAGTTCTTTGAGTAGTCTGCTCCAGGTAACTAAGGCCAAGAGCCAGAAGGGGTATTCCCCAGTGAAGGATTTGGATAAGTTAAGCACTGTTCACAGACATGTCAAACACACCAGCTACAACGGCCATCTAGTGCCCTACGCAAAAAACATCACATCCGCGATCTATGGGAATTTAATGAACAAAAGATTTAACTTATCCTGTCCTTTCTGGGGCCAGAGAAAAGTGTTTCTAACGTATTCGTTCTTGTACAGTATTTGGACTGGTATGTCAGGTAACCTCACAGCACAAACAAGATGGTTGGTCATATCAGATCAATTTACAACCATCTGCTTTTGTCAGTTCCAGTTTTTGTGGAAGCCAGGTGTTATTCACTGTGGGTTTTCAATGTTGTCTTTAGTACTAGCCTGCGACATCTAGAACCTGCTCCACCATTTGCAACACCCAGCTGGGACCAATGGCCACAAGCCAGAGGAGTTATACTTGCAGACATCGCGCAGGCTGCATTGGAATATCTGTCAATGAAACGCTGCTGTGCCACACATCTATATTTGCCTATAGGACAGGATTGTGGGTCACTGGCCCATCCACAAATAACAATGGGAAATCAGACAATTTTAATACAAATATTTATAGCAAGTAGAGTTTTGTACCAGGTATTGGCGATGGTGACCCAAGAGGCGTGTTCTCCATTGATACCTGCACAAGATCACAGTTTATCCACTCAACCCAAATGCCAACATCGAGATTTAAGACGAAGAAAGAGCTCAGAGACCAAAACCCTAAAAAATATCAAAACAGGCTGTTGCTGTTCTTTTGGCCCCCGTTGGCCCCTGATAGAAAGTGTCTTGCCTTGAGGAAAATTAATCCAATCTGATGTATGTTAGGGATCCATAAGTAATATGCAATAAAACAGCACGGCACAAAGTTATGTTTTCTCCTTCTCTCTCCCACTTACCTTTCCGGTTCCATCCTTCCACCTTTTGACTTTTTATTCCATCACCGCTGCCAACAATATCCATGAAGTCGCTTTTTGGGCTCTGGAAGAAGCTAGCACCATTTGGATGAGAAGCAGCACAAAGGCAACATGATACCATACATTATTTGTATTGTGACTGCCAAAATTAGAAAGCACTGAAAACTAGTCCCATAACCTCTCTGGAATGCACCAAAAACCTTAAGTGGTAGGGAAAACATGTTACCCTACTAGTCACTAAGCTGGCAGACAGTTCTTTAGAGAGCACAGCAGAGCTCTTACATTTCCAATGGCCATGTGTGGGTAGCTCTTCCAAGCTTGCTTTTTCCTTTGTATACTGGGAATCATAGTTCTATCTGTATACTGTGATAAAACAGGACTTGTGCCTTAAAGCATAGCAAAAAACGTGGAGTGAATTAACAACTCAGGCATGGGCCTGGAAAACTTGAGAGCTCTGTGGCAGGTGGGTGGGGGGAGGGTGCTGCTTTAAGAAAGTGGCTTCACTTGTGTACTCACTGGTAAAGGTTGAACTGCACTTTGAAATTGTTTTACAGCAGTATACGCACGTTGACAAAAACTGGTTAAGTGCTCAAACAAACGTACTGTGAAACATCGTATCATTAGGCACACACGGACATGTATATTTTGGGCCCTGGTTACATCAAACGGAGTGTCCACAAAGCCTTCGACGTATATCAGTGCCATCTAAGGCGGTTTCTCGCTGCAATGACGAATTCCAGGTGTGAACGAGATCACGTCAAGACGCTCAGAAGAAAGCTGGTCCAAGTTGCGGAGCTTGCAGACAAAATGTGAGACTTGTGGTGTGATGTAGTACAAAAAAAGCACACAAAAACATACAGTTCGCGTTTCACTTGGTAAAGACCGTTTTTAAAGTCCTGAAAGATTGGGGCGGAGGTAAGGGAGATTATGGCTCGGAGGCCACAGATGGCGAACGTGCCTCGTTTTCACTGTGCCCTGAATTAATTAATAGAAATGACCCGACCCCTTTGTGCAGGGGGTAACCTAAGCGTGTGTCGGAAACAATGGGTCCATCAAAGCCCCCTTTCTTCCCTGTACGGCTGAAAGGGCAGACACGAGCGACTTGTGACAGGCCCCACAATAGCGGCAGACGCCCAACATCGGGGGCCCCCTGCGCCTCCTCCCCCAAACCGGCGTCTAATTTACTCCAGCCCCAGGCTTGCCTCGCGCGCCTAGGCCTCTCGGCAGATTGGAAGTGTTTAGCCAGGCCGAGGGCGTGACCGACACCGCCCATTGTCGGGGCAGCCCCAAACGGGGGGGCCTCGATTTAATCAACCCGAAGAAAAGTCAAACTTTGTAACAGCTGCGAGGAGTCGCGGAGGACAAAAGGGAAGACGCGGGCCCGGTAACCCTGGCAGGCCCGCTGCCTGACAGGCCTCATTGAGGCGGCAGCTGGCCAGGACACACGGGCCGGACCAGCTGTGGGCTCCCTGCCACCCCCACCAGCTGGAAGCGGGGCAATAAGGTGGCGCTGGAGCAGGGACGTAAGGCAGAGGAGGAATCTGTGTGCAAACTGTTCAGCTCCAGAGGCTTGTAAGAGGGGGCAAGCTCTGCACCACTATTTTTCATTTGTTCTATAAAGCGGTACATAGCTCGGAGTAAGTCAGCAATCACAGCCGGGGAGCGGCGACAGGGGGCACCTAGCTCCGATGTAAGCGGGCCAGTGGTTTAATCTTAGTTTCCGTTTTCATTCATCTCCTTTTTACCATTCACTGTTCACTTCTATGTCTCTGCAGTAAATTTGATGATAATATTAATAATATAATAAAAACGAATAATAGCATTACATTTTCGATCTAAAACATTCCACGGTGTCAGCGTCTTTGCACCTGTGTGTGTGCACGTGTAACGGTTGTTACTGTTACCTAATTCAAGGGCCCTCTTGTTGTACGTACTATTATCGTTACTAATGGTATCTCAGACGCTTCAACGATATGCCATCACAAAGCTCCAATAAGCTATCAGCTGCGAAGGATATAGCCTAACGGCTAGGGCGGCCGATATCTAATCTGGGGAGCCGGGTTCCAGTCTCGGCAACGAGACTCAACATCGTGTGATTCTGGTCAAATCACTTAATCCCCCGTGCCTATCAAAAACAAATGTTATCTGATGCCTTCGGGTCAAGTTTGTGCTATGTATAACTCCGGAAGAATAATTTTTTTTAAGCAACGTGGTTCTTTAGTTTGTTCTTTTATTTGTTTAGCAGCCTCCTAAGAATGAAAGTCAGAGGACAGACCGCAAATCTCTCCGAGCTCCCTGCATCCACCGGCCGCTCATGGCAGCCTCCCCACTTGCCCCCAAAGCGAAAGGCACATTTGCACGGTGGCAGGCGTCACAAAGAAAACCCCTCAGTGACCCAGGACATGAAAAGCAGAGAAAGGCAGCAAGAATTCACTGGATGCCAGTCCTGCTGTGAGCATTCCAGGGCATTTCTTGGTAGACCGGGCAGTCATTCACCAGTGTATTGGCTGATGGAATATATCCATTTGCCCGTTTGCAAGTGCGATCAGGTGCCAGTGGCCGGGATGGCGAGCATTAGTTACCCTTTGGAAACAATCTGACTTGCAGATAGCTGCAGGCCCAATCCAACAGACTATTTACTGGCTGCCCTTAACATACACACATTTGCATGACTTGCAGCTGTACACATATCTTATGAGTTCATTACGTATACGGTTATGAAAATATATGGTTAGTCATAAAATTGCCAACACCTCCCCAGCAGTGGTACAGCGAGGATGCTGTGAACCCAAAAGCAAGAAAGGAAACTGGGTACACTGGTTGGGAAGTAAAAGCCATTATTGGGGTGCAGTGGGCCCTGGACCCATTAGCTTCCCGTCACACTGGACCTTATTATACTAGCCAACCATGACCTGAAGTCTCAAATATAGACCACTAGTTTGGACAATACATTTTGCTAGAGGCGGGTGCACTGATTCCCTGTTGAAGCCTGCATCGCCCACATTTAGATGTGTAAATGTCTTTTCACAGGACTCGCAATTTAAACTATTCACTGATTTAATTGCTGCTTGCCTCTACTTTTGCAGGAAATTTGCATTTTTTTTGCTATCTTGTTGCCAATGTGGTCTTCTTGTCAGCCTACTTTATCAAAAGTATTGAACAATTAAAACACATCTACTGTGGCCATATTTGGCTCAGTAAATCAATTATGCACATATCGCTTGCCTAGCCATTGTTCAACCCTCATCAAAAGTCCGATTAATATTTCGCCCAACTTCAATAAGATGTCTTTGCCAAAAATCCACTCAAGGCAGTGGTAACATGGGTGGCTTGTAGCATGTCACTTCCATTTGGTCAGTCGCGATCAGGTAGCGAGCCCCTTTACAGGCTGACTTAGTGGAGAGCCTTCCCATTCCTGTAACAAGGGGACTTTGACACCCCACACCCTATCCCACACTTCACCTGCAGGCCTCCAAACACCATGTGGAGGGGCAGAGGCCAAACTTCTAATAATCTGGGGTGAGAGCAGCACCTACACTTGCAATAGGCACCACCGTAAGCGCTATATAGGAAAGTAAGAACGTTGTATGCTTGTTCTCGCGATATTTGTCGTTGCAGAGACTGTGCATAATCTGCAACCACATGAAAGGGGCCCTTAGAGAGGGGGCGGAGGGGGGTGCACGGAGACCCATCGTCTCCACACGTTGTGTGTGTATCTTCATGAAAGGATTTCTAAAGACAAGATACAGAGCTCCCGGCCCATGCCCTCTGCGGCCCACCCCCTTCAAGGAGCAGGTGGCTCTTGTAACCCGCAATGTGGAGGCTGAAAAGAAAATGTCTGGACAGGTGGCATCTCATTCAGAGCATCACTGGGAAGGCAGTCTGGTGAGGTGCAGCTGACGTCCAGGGCTGTACAATTCTGTAGCACGCAGACTAAACCACTGCAGATACACAATGGAATTTTTCATCTACCATGAAACAGAGCACAAGCATTGGCAAAGCCAAAATGTCTCGCCTTCGGGACCTATTCACACTGCCAATGATTTTTAGCGATGCTGTGCAGAGTGGCTAAAGAACAAGAAAAAACAAAAAGGTGCCATGACGCGTCCTCACACCTCATTGTGTAGGTGTACGTATCATGCATGCTCGCATCCACAAAATGAAGAGGGCGCTTTTTTCCTCTTATTTACTAACCACAGTTGGAGAGGAAAATAAAAAAAAGCAGGACATAAGTGTTTTTTACTTTTGAGACACAGGTGGAGGAAGCAGCATAGAGGGCTGGCACGGGGAAAGCAACACAGAGGGTAAATGTGGGGCAAAAAGCAATACGAGGGCGAAGCAACATGGGGGCAGAAGCAATATGGAAGGTGCAGTTTGTGGAAGCAATGCAGAGGGTGGGTGGGAAGCAGGAAGTAACATCGGTGAGAAAGAGGAACCGGGAGCATGTGGGGGAAAGCATCACAAGAGCTACAGGAAATAAAATGGAGCTGATAGGAGAGCCTCACGTGGGTGAGGACAACTCTTGAGGGGGCACGAGACCAGCACATGGACGAGAGTGCAAAATGGAGCATGGCGGAAGAAGAGCAGTACACAAATGATATAGCTGGAAAACACATGCACTCTTTTGAAGTGCTTTTATTTAAAAAAAAAAGGGAGGGGGAAGTAGTGTTTCAAAAGTGAACAGTGTAAGGACACAAGCAGTGCGTTCATGCTCCAGAGGATAGACAAACACAAGAGCAGTAGTAAAGCCCACACAATCCGCCTAATGAAAAGCAAGCAAATTAGAGTGACAATAAAAACAACCAATGGTAAGCAATGAGTGGACTCTAAACCCACTATAAACTAACAATAGGTCGTTTCACCAACAGACATCTTGTGCTGTCTGGTAGGCTAGACCAAAAAAGAGATACCAACAGACTTTCTATGTTCTGGTGCCTACTAATGATCATACATTGCAAAGAGTGCATGATCTGTGATAGCTTACTTGTGTATTCAGAATGCATGTGTCTTTTTTGTGTCATCATGCTATAAACTGCTCAATTTTCTTGCTTTTAACCCATCTGTGACTGTATCTAATAATGGTAACCAAGGTTATTTAAAGCGCTCCGAAATTACATTCCTATGCTAGTGCGGCACTGCAAAACTTGAAGTTACCCAAAATCCTGCAAATTTACCAGACGCTCAATACACATTCCTAGACCACTATTCATAAAACCCCGGAGGCATGGGCAGCTGATCTGCCCCTCATGGGGGCAATTAAGTCCCCGGTCTGTCTTTGATGCAATGCAGACGAAGGGTTGTTCCTCTATTCGGTGTGGGGCGCTGCAGCTATTCTGTTGTTGTCTTGCTTAGATCGTGTCCTGGCGTGGGATATCCCATCGGACCCCAGACTGGTGCTTTTACACAGCACAGAAGATATTGGGGGGAACCGGTACAAGAGACACCTCTTATTTTTGGGCCTCACCTCAGCTAAGCGCGACATAGCGAAACATTGGAAGGACGCGTCCCCACCTAGCGTAAATCACTGGAAGAAAGCAATGGACAGGTGCATGTCTGCAGAGATTGCGTTGTTTCAGGCGAGGGGGGGTCCCCAGAAGCATGGGAAGATTTGGTCTCAGTGGGCCGCGTACAGAGGTATAGATCTGCCTCCAATGTCGCAGTCCGCCACTCGTGATTCTATTGACCGATTGGTGGTGAATAATTTACCTGTCTAATGTATTGATGTTAAATAGACGTGGTTGGGAATTTCCTTGGCTTATAAATGCAATGTTTCCTAAGTATGTACGGTGCGCATTAGGGCGGTGGGGGGTTACATGTTTTTCCTGGTCTGATGTTCTGCAGACTATTGGGGGGGTCATACGGTACGCAGAGACACTATTTTATGCACTTCCTCTGTACTTTGCTTGTCGGGCTCTGCCCCTCTGGTACGCTGAAAATTCAATAAAATCTGTTAAAAATAAAAAATAAACTTCAAGCTACGAATATCAATAGACTCCATATAATATAAACACATATAGGCCTCTCGAAGTATAGGCTGCTACGAAGTCTAGGGTTCAAGACAGTTTTCTTTAACACTCCATGTGTTTGATCAGATTATTCTGTGTACAAACCTATACTAGACTACCACCTTTCTGTGGCAGAGAGAGTAAGTGGTAATGAGTGAGAAAGAGACAGTTTAAATCACAGCAGAGGTGAGGCTACATGAACCGGCGAGGTATGGTGCATTTTTAATGCTCTTTGCCACCATATTCACAGCATACTAAACCAGATGTCCTACTACAAAGAAAAGGAACAAAGGCAGTAAAATTGTTAATTTAGGAAAACACGACTGAATGGAAACACAGGCTATATATATTTCGACTGCATTCACTTTAAGGTGGGTGCGACTTGCTAACGCCCAAGACCACCTCCACCCCAAAAATCATGATCACAGATGACGATTACTTCGCAGCTCTACCACTTCAGTAAGACAATGGTCTGTCTTGAGATTGAAAAAAGGCTTCCGCGAAGCCGAAACGCGTCTCTCTAGCCATGGGGTCGCGTGAGACCGGATATAATAAAGAAAGCCATACTTTACTTATTCGAGTACGTGCTTTCTTCGGTGTCGAGTGGGATGTAGCATATATATATATATATTAGAGCGGCAGACCCTGATGCAGAGGTCTAGCCCGGGACCAGGGTTCCATTCCCCGCCTCGGCGGGTCTTGGGCTCAAAATTCCACCGACCTGATAATTCTCGCCTCGATGCCTATTCCAATCATGGAGTCCCACTCTGCAACTCTGGGCAATAGCTTGCTTAATCTCCACAACGGCCCCCACAACGCTAAGGATGCCTGGCCCCCACCTTGGGGGTGCCCAGGAGTGGACGCCTCACAGGGAAAGCCAGGATGGGTTCCACAGCGGTATTCGTACAAGCGCCTTGAGACCCTTGCGGTTGAGTAGTGCGCTATACAAGTATCAATTTACATATATATATAGAATCCTACAGGCTACTTAGTGTGTAAAAGCTTTCGGGAAGTCACTTTGTGGCTTGTCACTCTAAGCTGTACTGTCTGCATGGTCACTACGAATGAACCATGTGTTGGCACGGGTGGCCCCAGATGCTCCTCGCGCCTCCTTCCCTAGTGCTGAGTCAAGAATGATATCTCCTTTCAAGGCCCGAGGACAAAAGGGCGTGTGCAGCAGCAGCAGCTGGAAAAGCTTCACAACACCCCCCCTCCCCAGACTCCCGAGGGAGGTCTCAAGTCCTCCCAGACCCCACCCCTCAGGACAAAGAACTCTTACTTGTCAAAAGGGCCTGTACGCGGAGCAGTGACATCACACGGACGATACCAAGCGAGCACGTTCATTCACAGCAATACAGCAAACACTATCTCGTCTCTCTCCAAGCCTTCAATATTGCGCTCCTATTTATGACGCGCTTTTCACAGTTCAGGCGAGGCATAAGGCGCTTACTTTTAGAATATAGCCACATTCACTAGAGAAGGCAGATGCCTCTCACGCCAGTCCAACCATGTCCCTTTTGTAAGTGCCTCTGATTGGAGAGAAAAATGTGCTCCACAACAATACATGGCAGGGTAGGGAAATCCCGAAATCAACGCTTTTGTAGAAATTCTACTCCGGAGTAAACTGCGCCTAGTTCTGAAGTAAGACAACTTCTCGCGGAAAAATGTTTGCGATTTTTTTTTTTGCAGTTTTTTTTTTTTAAATCGGAGCGCTTTACATGAGGCACCGGCTGCACTACAGACGGACAAATTCGTTTTTTTCGGCATGTGCAGCTTCATTGATTTGCCCGGAATGACAGGATATTTGAGCCGACACCAGTCTCGAACCCTGTTCGCCAACTTCAAAGTCGACAGCTCTAGCCGTTAAGTCACATCCTCACGATTGGTAAATCCTTTGGGGCAGATTAATGACGGACTTGCGCCACGTTTACGCTGCCGTTGCGTGACGCAACGGCGTGGAAACGTGGCGCATTCCTGTAACCTATTTACAACGTGACGCATCTAGGCAGATGCGTCACGTTGTAAAGTCCTGCGCCACATGAAACCTGCGTCAGGTTTCATGTGGGCGTTCTGTCGCAGGGTGGGCGTTCCCTCGTAGGAAAGCCCCGTAAAAGTGACGCAGTGAAATCTACAAGATTTCACTGAGTCAGTTTTACGAGGCTGCTGCGTCAAATCCTTACGCCTGCTTGAAGCAGGCGTAAGGAGTGACGCACCACATTATGTATGGGTGGCCTATGTACATTGCAGGAGTTGCGTCGCACTTGCGACGCTACTCCAGCAATGCGCCACCCGTACACCACAAGATGCGTCACGCATCTGCCCTTCCTTGCACCATGGTGCGCCAACATTGTAAATGCGGCGCATCTGTGGTGCCGCAAGGAGGGAATTGCGTGACGCATCAGTTCTGGCGCATCCCTGCTGATTTGCAGAGATGCGCCAGAACTCATAAATCTGCCCCTTAAATATTTAACAACAGACTTCAGCTCTGACAGGTTTCACCTACCTCAACCGCTTACCCCTTCACCACAACTTCTCGCGCACCTAGAGCTGCTATAGCCCCGAGTCAAGCCCTTCTTTCTTCCCTTTCAGAAAACGGAGAATGCTAGATATTTAAAAAAAAAAACATTTCCTGAAAAGGAAAAACGTTTGCATCTTGTTACAATGGGAAGGTAGGATTTTGTAGATGTGGTGGCTGCTGATGGGTTGTTTTTGGCTGCTCGACACTATTTGTATCACTGTGAGGGAGGCCTTGGGATAACTCCTAGCTTCTAAACAGACACCACGTGGCAAGTGGTGCTTTTACTTACAAGAGAAACCTAGAACTACAAACCCCAGAATACAAAGCGTGGTTCATTCAAAGCGAAAAGATGCTCAACAATGTAACCATCATTGTTTTATTGTAAAGCGCTCTGCACCTTTGGGAAATGTCCGCTCTATATACAATTGCACAAAAATACATGAATAAATACATGCAGGGCATTTCACAGTTAGCACAAGGCTACGTTGTTGGCAGGTGCGCACAATTTTTAGGGGAGGAAAGCCCAAGTTGGTAAAACAAACGTCTTCCAGGAAAAGAAAAAAAATGACTTTGCGAGTAATTGAAAAAAATAAAAAGACGAACATTTACTCTAAAAAATGACTATGTTAAAAAACAAAAAAGACGTGAAAACCACCCACTATAACGTGAAGAAAGTTGTTTTGTAGCACAGGAAGGGCGAGAAACACGAGCCGTTTGACCTTTTGCCCTTCACAGGACTGATGAAGGAAGCTATAATTCAGAAGGCGCATCCTGCTGATAAATCCTCGCCTGTTGTCTCCTGCCAAGGGCTATCAGCGATTTAGGGGGTTGTAATTCATCGGCCCGTTTTCATCTCGTGTGCTCTCAGGGCCATCCATCCATTCGTTCCTTCAGGGCCTTCCTCGCCTCGTATAGCCGAGGTATAACTCCCAACACTTACATTGATCAGGTCATATGTGCATGCTAGTAGAGGCTTCATGTTTCCAGTGCTGGGCTTTCAGGTAACACAATGCACTGTGGGAGTTGTAGTCTTCGTTTAATTCCATCGACTCACTTGCACTAGACAGATTGCGAAATGGAAGCCATGGACAGAAACCCGGTGGTAATGCAGTGACGTGTTCACCTGCCAATCACCAAATAGACCAGAACAGTTACACACACCCAAAAGTGCAAGTAAACTCAAGGTCGAATAATTCCCATCTCAATTTCTACTAGTGAAAAAAATGTACACGTTTTGTGATCTTGGGCTTTCTTCACCTGAATGCTTTCTTATAAATAAAACTTCAAATAACGGTTTTTACATCAGGAGCGCAGTTTTGTGGCATTCAGGTCCTACTTAAAACTCATCCACGCGCCTTGGCAAAAAAGAAAAACAAACAAAACACGTGCAAACGCCCTTCCACCGCTACCTTCTCCCTCTCAAAAATAGGTTTTCATTGAGGAAAGTCATGATTATCTACTCATATCGACAACTAATCAATGTCGTAAGATAAAAAAAACCATTTTAAAATTCCCTGAAGAAAACTTCGGCTGAGTGGGGTTGTGGTTCTGACCCAAAATATAAAAACAAACATTCCCCAGTTATAATTAGCGAATTAATCATTACATCGCCTAAATACACTCATTATCGTACGCAAAACAACAAACTGCCTCATCAGTGTATCACCGTTGGCATCATATTGACAATCATAAAGGACAAAAAACGCAGTCAGCGATTAGATGTCCACAGAGAATTCTACTGAGGAAAGTCAGCAAGTGCCCTAACAAGATGCCCTGGAGCAGGTTAAGGATGGAGGGCGACAAGGGACAAGTGACCTGTTGAGTTGGTATTCACCTGTTACAACGCATTTTTTACAACGCACTACCACTACAACGCAGGCATTACAACGCATACCATTACAACGCATAGTGCTGGGGGGCGCTCTAGGATAAGAGGTAAGTTTAATTTACTATCCAACACCTTCCCTAGGGTCCACGGGGACTGGAGTTAGAATAGTAAATTATACTTACCACTATCCAGCACCTCAAAGCGCTATGCGTTGTAGTGGTATGCGTTGTGAATACCGCGTTGTAATGGTATGCGGAGTAAAAGATGCGTTGTAACGTCATACATCCGTTGAGTTCGCACAGTAAAGAAAAGCTGCCGCAGTTCACTCCCAATTAACAGAGATGTTAAAATATGAAATCAGATGTAAGGCTGCAGTAAAACTGTCAGCAACTAGTATTACCCTCAGAGGCCAGGGAGAGGTGCACAAAAGAGAGATGCAGAAAAGGAGAAATGAAGAGAAGGACGCTGTTTTATACTCAAGTACATGCCTGTCCTCAAACTTTAAACCAGGACGTAAGGCTGCAATCCAACAGACAGCAAGGTGGCAGTCCTCGTTGAGGCTACATTGTTAATATAGGTTGCTGCAGTTATGGCGAAAAGAAATATAGATTCTTAAACACAATGGTTGTATTTGATAGGTATCTACAGTATCTCTGTCAACATCTAGACAGTGTAATATGTAGGAACTGATCACATTCAAGACCTATAATAGGCTGTAAAAGCTTATTTTTTTTTAAATCAACATTTTGGGTTTTTTAATAATATACCCTAATGCTCAGAAATAGCACAAACTTGTTCCATCACACAGTGGGCACAGCCTGCAGTCACGCCCAGCAGGCATTGCACATATAATGTGTCACACATTACCATAGTCTGATCCCGTTGGGCCTTGGATGTTGGCTGCGACCATGAACCATGGTTTCTGAATGCGTGGTGCAGTCGTAGGCCATGCCTCGGGTCTATCTTTCCCTGCTTACTAGTTCCCCAGTGTCAAGCTTTCAGCTATGTCATGCCCTGGGCAGTGCTTACTTCAGAGCACTTGTGGCCTTCACCGGAAACTGGTCATTTAGCAATCCCCCTTTGACCAGCACCCTGCCCGCCACCAAGCACAGGGTGTGATCTTTGACTGCACTGTGTGCCAGTGTCCCCCTTCCACAATAACCACTTGGCATGGACTTCAGGCAGAAGTTTTTGTCTCCGAAGGGAATTGAAATCCAAAAATGCATTTTTTGGCTTCCTCTCTTCTAAACTCCTCCCTCCCCCCCACCTTGAAGTAGACGCTTTTGCAAGTTTAAACATGGGTGGGTATGTTTGATTTTTATACATTTTTACACAGCTTAGTCTTATGTGCCCATGTTATATGCAGGCTAAGTAAGAGAGGGCACGTCCCTTGGAGAAGCTGAGCAAATAGTGTATAAAGGTATTACTTCAATTAGGGGTATAGGGGAAAATCAACATTAATGTCATCTCAACGTAAGCCTTCCAGAGAAGGAAACAAATGTGTATAATCTTTCCATCTCCTTAAACTAAGCTGGAGTATCCTCTTTCCGAATAAACCCCTGCTACCCGCTCTTGTCATTGGAAAGATAGCATCTTCCACACTCCTCAGAATTGTTGTAGTACTGCAAGGTAGGTGAGGTGTGTCCCGTACAGCCCACCACTCAACAAAAACGTCTCTTCACAATGCGGAAAGAAAGAAATCTGAAAATGGCAGCTGAAGCCAAGGTGATCAGCCCACAGGTTTTTTATCTTCTAAGGAACTCAAAATATCTACTAGAGCAAAAGCCATACATATGTTTTTATTTTCTATAAACTCACCGTAAATCTGTAAATATTTGTGCACTGTGTGTTATTCAAAGTTGATAAAAAACACTCACAGAATTTACAAAAAAACATTCGAAAAGGCCAAGCAGGAGTAGGCAAGTTTTTTGGTCCAAGGTTGCTTTAAATCTATCCAGTGTTTTCTTCTGCGGTGATGAGGAATTTTTTTATGGTAATTTATATGAGATATACGACTTTTCTTTCAAAGCAATTTTTTGGCATGTCAAATAAAACATGCACATTCCAGAAGGGTGCTCCTCCGGTGAGCACACGCTGGCCATGTTGAGACAAGATCAGGCGAGGTAGAGGCAGGTAAAGTAAAGCTGGAGAATAGGCCAGCAAAAATGCCTTGGTTACATTGTCTCTTATCTTTCCGTCCCCCACTCTTCCCTCCACCCCTTTTAAAGGCCTTGGTTACATTGTCTCGTATCCCCACTCTTCCCCTCACCCCTCCTCCTGCCTCCCCAACTGCTGCAGCTCAAACCATACACTAAATGCCCACTAGTAGCTAGAAATATGTTATTTGGTAGCCTGATTCCTCCCTCTCGTTGTATGTCCCTTGTCGTCTCTCCTTTAGCGTGTTGTCAGCTCGCTGTCTCGCCGCACCCATTTACTGAAAGAGGCCTATGGTCTTATCGCAGGGGAAGGGTAGTATGAGCGATCCGTCCCTCTAGCTGCAATACCAGCGTTTTCCATTTGCCCTCTAAGAACAGGTGGGTCCCTTGCATGTTGCTCACCAACCTGTTCCATGCCCAAAAGTACCCATAGTCTATGATACTACTGTGTGAGAGCTGGCCATTCAGTCGATTTCCAGTTTTGTGTAATTGGTCAAATTTGAGGCTCCCAGACATTAGAGGTACAGATACCATTCGTTCCTGCTCATTTGCGCTAAATTAAGGAGTAGAAGGTCCAGGAGCATCTTCTCTGGTGTTTGTGGAATCAGGAAAGGTATTAACCTCTGGAGGAGCTTGACAACGTCCCTCCAGAAGGAGCAGATCTTCGGACACTCCCACCATATGTGTAGTGGTTTTCCCAGGGCCCGCATCCCCTCCAGCACCGTGGGGAGGCAGTGTGAAACATGCAATGTAATTTATGGGGAATGTAATGCCACCGGTATCAAACATTGTAGTGTATCTCCCGCCCCAAGTTTGAGATGGAGAATTTGTGTTTGTCTTTCTACAGTTTATCCCATCATTTAGGCTCAATTTGAATTTCTTGAGCCTTCTCCCACTCCCCATTGTGCCCCCATGTCCACAGAGTCTCATGTGCCATTAGGGGTCTGTATAGTATTGAGATGATGCCCAGGGTCCCAACTAGTTTGGGAAATTGGAGCTTGAAGGGTTTTTTAGCACCAGTAGCACCCACTTGCATAGTGGAGTGAATGATCCAGTGTCAAATCTGTGCAAAACGAAGTTTCTCAGAGTCGGCAAAAGCACAAGCTTCTTTGCATTTCTGAAAGGTTTCGGGGGTCATAACATCATACATATCTGAGATCATTTGGCAGCTCCCTCTCTCCATCCACGAAATGACGGGCCCTCTAGGGTGGCGAAGAATGATGGGTTACACTGGATGGGGGTATAGGGGCCCGGGTAGGACACCAAACAAAATACGCCTACATGGCTGTCCCATGTTTTGAGAGTTGTGGCTACTGGTGAGCCTTAAGGGGTCTATAGCATTTCTCCAGCTACACCAGGTACCACAGGGGCCTGCGGACTATTGCATGTTCCATTAGTTGTCAGTTTTTATTGTTAAGGCCATCGTGGACTATTTCTACAACTGCCCTCAGTTGAACTGCTGCATAGTAGTGGGGAATGCTAGGGACAGAAAGACCACCCACCTCCCTCGACTGTGTCAATCATTTGGGAAGTCTTGGGGCTTTCCACTGCCACCCTAACTCCATCAATTTCTTTAGGATGTATTGTAGATAGGACAGCTCCAACCATATGGGGAAGGCTTTGAATAAACAGAGAAGTAGCGGGGGATGTTCATCTTGATGGCATTAATTCTGCCTTATCAAGAGCGCATTAGGTCCCCTCCCCCATATGAAGTTCCTTGGTAATAGCTGTAAGCAGAGTGGGGTAGCTAGCCGTAAAAAGTTCTGGTAAAGGTAGCTGGACTCCCAGATAAGTAAAAGAGGATTGGCCCAATGAAAAGGGAGGTTGGTCACCAGCCTATCGGCCTCTTATTTCACCACCATGAGGTTGAGAATTTCGCATTTGTCGTAGTTCACTTTATAGGCGAAAGCAGTATCAAAGGTTTGGAGAAGAGTCATCACAGCTGGGGGCGTGGCACCTGGTCATCCAACGTTAAGAGTTTATCATCTGCATATTGAGAAATGTTTAATTCTCTGGGTCCAAATGTAATGTAATACTTGTCACCATGTCTGCTAGACAAATCCAGCAAGCTAGGAGTTCTATGAATAATACAAATAATAGTGGCAACAAGGGACATCCCTGTCTCGTGCCCCTTGTGAGTTGAAATTAGCCCGACAGGAGTCAATTTAGCACAACTCTGGCTGTCGTATGGACACGGATTGAAAAAGATAAAAATTATTATCATGAACTTGGGTCCAAACCCCATCTTCAGGCGTGTCTGGCACAGAAAGCGTCAATCCACCCAGTCAAAGGCCTTTTCTGCATCCAATGAGAGGAGAACAGCGGGAAGTTTCTGAAGAGAGGCCTTTTCTATGAGATGTATGGCAGTTTGTTTATTGTCACTGGTTTGGCATCCAGGGATAGATCCAATCTGGTCTGGGTGTACCACAGTGTGGAGCATATCATTACGCTGAGTGGCCACATTTTTTGTGTAAAGTTTAGCATTAATGTTCAATAAGGCTATGGGTCAGTGAGAGACGCATCAACTTGCATCATTGTCGGGTTTGGGAAGAACAGTAACCATAGCTCCGCTCATGGTTGGGGAAATCCTCCACTTTGCGTGCAGTAATTGAACAGGGATGTCAGTTTTAGCAGAAGATGGGGTGTATGTTTTATAAAATTGGGCTATAAGGCCATCAGGGCCTGAAGCTTTGTTCAGCATCAGCATTTTAATAGCTAGTCTTACCTCCTGTAGGAGGATCGGGTGCTTTAGACATACGAATTTTGGGACACACCTTATAACTTACTTTCCAGGATCAAACTTAGGGTCAAATATTCATTTTTTCAAACTTCTGTGCCCAACTGATAAATAGAGACACACTCATAGTCCGCTATACTTAAAGAAGAAAACTTGCCAGCTTTGTGATCTAAATTATGCAATATATATTATAGCTGATGAAATGTTCTTGATTCTTCTGTTAAGCCTATTGCTAAACCCTCTCTAGTTCTGACAGCTCTGCAAATGTAGGCCTAGGGGGATAAGCGATTAAATCATGATAACAACATTTGGTCAAGTAGTAATGCTGTCATAGGAAATTGGGTTTCTGTCACCACAGCCAAAACATGTTTAACCTCAAGGCCACCAGTCCTCTAGAAAGCAACAGTAACCTCACTGTGGTATTTATGACTAATCCCATAACTTTGTCCACTTTTTAGGTCGAGCCTGAGCAGCACATGCGCCGCTCTGCTTGGCATGCTGAATTCAGGTAGGGACTTGAAGCTTCGCCCACTCTCCACCCATATTTTTCATTGGATTGTGTCATTGTCTACTATAACCTGTGGCTGTTCATTGGTCAAAACGCTTAGTAGTCCCTCCTTAGTACCGTCTTGTCTCATTTTGTAGCCTCCCATGAGGACACCCTCTATTACATGTGTTGTTACTCGGTAGGATTTAATTACAGCTTCTGAGCACAACTTTTTCAAATAGCATTGTCCTCCCTCCTATTGCAGTTAGGATAGGTTCTCTCCTAACTATTAACATATATATATATATATATATATATATATATATATATATATATATATATATATATATATATATCGAACAGGCGCTGGCATTTGCAATGCAATAGGTCTCGCATTTGCAAGATTTTAAGCTATTGGCATTGTAAATGACAATGCCTTTTATTTATCTGTTTTAAAAACAACACATAAATAAAAGGCATTGCTATTTACAATGCCAATAGCTCAAACTCTCGTAAATGCGAGACCTACTGCATTGCAAATGCTTGTTGAAGTAAGACTTCAGGGCAAGGCCTCTCCGTTCGCCATCATGGAGAGACTTTCCCTCCAAGCCTGCTGCAGTACTACAAACTTTCCAGGGAAAAGAACCTGTACTGCAAAGAAGAAAGAACTTGAAACAAAGTACACCCCACTGCGATCCACCATCATATACATCTGATAGACTCTAGCCCAGCCCAACTGGCCTTTCACAGGGATTAGCCGATTGGAAAATGTTCCCATATTCTAGTCCGGCTCTGTTGAAAACCAAAAAACAGCGAAAATTACATTCTTTTTTCACACAAGGGATGGTAATCAGCCATGTGCTGCTCCACTGGTTGTGAAGGTACGGTATTCAACAAGATACAATAGCTTGCAGAGATCAAAGCAAGCATTTTAAGGCCCAGAGGCAGATTTGGCTCAACATCACAGAGCACGAGAGATGGAAATTTAATTAAACAGTTGAGGGGTGCTGCAAAAACCACCATTCCATCTTAGGGAAAAACGATTTCAAGTCAGAGTGCCACTCTGGCCTACAGGACTTAACTCACGGGACCCAGAATGCACCTGGGCATGCATTCTGTTTCAACGCTTGGATTTATTAAAAAAATGGACAAACAGGGAGATTCTTGTATAGTAAGTGAAGCTTCAACAGAACATTAATGTACACTGGGATTACCGTATAAAAATCTAGCAAGAAATATAAAATGAAAACATTGTAACACAAAATGGAGGTGTAGTATTAAAGCCTCAAATCATCGCGAGGATGGCCCGTGCAAGAGAAGAATCCATTTAACGTGCCTTCTATGTGTCAGACAGAAGCAGTGCCTAGTACGGGTCACCATTTCTAAACGTCTGTGTAGAACAGTGGTGTCCAACCTAGGACCATGATAACCGGATCCAGGCCAGTATTTCAGGATACCCACACATTACATTCACTTGGATAAATGTATGTACGTTGTCATAAACTAGTATCCTGAAAACCCTCTATAGATCTAGTTAACTTGTTTTTATGACAGACCCTTACCCTCACTCACCATCCGCCATCAGGCCACAGTATAAAAGAATGCCAGCACTACATTTGGTTCAATTCCTCATGTGGCATCACTAACAACTGTGAGTGCTGTCTGAGGCCTGTATCCTCGGCTGATAACAGGCAGAGTGAGGAGGAGCATCATGCTAAAGAGAAATATGTCACAAGCGGGTCCCTTGAACACACACCCCTGCCACTCAAAGCTCTTTTAAGAAGGGCAGACTTATGGAAGACATTTAGTAGGGAGGATTTTCAAGACTCACGCATAAGGCACAAAATTCTCAGTGAAAGACGCAACAGCCGGCCTACAAATGCACACTAGCCTTGCCTGACTGGTTCTTCAATCCACATGGCGATTCAACCACTACACTTCTTATCGAGACTATGCAGGTACTAACTGCCGCTGACATAGATTGCTTTTTAGGTCGAGCAAGGCAAGCAGTATGGGGACAAAAATCTACGGTTAGCCTACCAAAGTCTTACAGTGGGCTTAAAGCCCACCAGTTACTTATCGTTGGTTGGCTTTAGTGTCATTTTCATTTGCTTGTTTCCTATTCCATGGCTTGCCAGCTTGTGTTTATCCCTCACCTGGAGCACAGCCTCCAAGGCAAAGGTGCCCGCATCATTCGAATGGCACGTGCATGCGTTCTAATGCATGTGCCCTTCACCTAAATGATGCAACCGCCATTCTGCCTTTCTTTTTTGTTTATTGTTTATTTTGACGATGCCGCCAACATCAGCAAAAGAGATTGGCAAAGCAAGAAGGTCTCAAAGCCGAGACATACAGGCTCTGACAATGCTTGTTTCCTTAAGGGAGTCACTTTTTTGTAAAGGGGTACAACTACTCTCAGTTCACATGACGGGGTCCTAAGGAACACTGCCAGAAATCAATCACTGGTCAGCAGGGAGTGTGGCGTGCCAGCAGTTATTGTACCCACTGCTTGAGTGACTGAAGAGACAGATTAATACACAAATGGTTTATAGCAGATGTGGTCGAGAGGATGGTACAAGGAAGTAGCCAAACACACTTCCTGCTCCGATAACTCACAGGGGATTGATTCAGCCCTTCATCCTTCCTAGGTTAATAAATTGGGTACTATTTTCTAGGTAAATGGCAAATGCATGGTATTTACAATGCTAGGTAGCCGTAAGTCTCTGCAGCAAGCCCTTTAGAAAATGTATTACTGGTCTTCTAATCACTTTAGTAGGTGTGATCACCGTAATCAATGGTACCCAACAAACTGAGCACAGGCCTTAATTATGAGGTAGCAAAGTCGCACTTGAAGATCGAAGTTTGGTCCTGACGAAATCCGATTGACCAGCCAGGCAGAGATTTTGGCAGAAGCATTTAGACCTGGGGATGGTGGAGTTAATCAATGACTTATGTAGCACTGCCTTTTGTTTTTAATCTTGACAGGGAATCCTGGAATAAAACTTCTAGATAGATTTTAGACACCTTTAGGCAATTTTACATATAGAACCCTCTCCAAAAACAGAAGTGCTCCCTTGACTATCAAGGTGTAGCTTGCCCAGATACAGAAAGAATCTGGTCGAGGACTTGATGAAGCATGCCACTAGGAACCCTAGTGGGCGAGGGTCATTTTAAAAACAAGAAGGGATGCCCCTCTATGAGAGGTGTACAGACAGTCAACATTAGTCAAAGTGCAGTACCTCTTATTTGATTAAAAAATTGAGAGTGGAATGAACAAACTAAAAAACTTCTAGCTCCCCATCTTGATTAAGGGTGGTAAATTCTGTGGCATGCGGTAAGTAATGCACACCTGCAATTTTCTTCTTGTCAAACCTTCTAAAAAATGATCATGGGAAAATGTGTGTAAATTCTCATACATGTGGAATTTGGAGCAGAAAACTTCAATTACTCATGTAATTTCTGATTTTACAGAAGAAAAGGCCAGAATAATCGTTTTTACCACACTCGGAGTATCTATATTTACAGGGTGAAGTATACTCTTCACACTTGACCACTTCTCCCCTCCACCTCAGTAAGGGGGCCTTATTAATGTGGAATTCTGCGTGGCTCTGGCTTGAATTCTAACCTTCACTTTTCAAATGTGTCTCCGACATTAAGCAGCTGATCCATCACAAAGGAAGTGTCACAGCTGACTGCACGAGGGACAAACGCAAAGGGAATGTTTCTCCTAGGGCAGACTGTCATGGCCGCCGCGACTCATCCCCTGGCAGTTCTGAGTTGGTCACATGTGCATAACAGAAGCATCACAGACCAAAAAGTGTGTTTCAGCAAAGTAAAGGTACACATAGACAAACCACATCTGCTGTAGATGTTCCAGATGTGAAGAACAATTCCCCTGCCAACATCTGTTCCACAGATAGACTAGTAGCACGAAACATGTGCTTGTCAGCGGCAGAGGAACACTCAATGTGTGCATGGCAATCCTTGCTTGCGAGAAGCCTAAAGTGAATGTCTAAATTCTGCATTTCGTAGCACACTACTTACTAGCTAGGTTGTGCCACAGTGCTTCTCAGGCTGATATATGTGAATGACAGTGGCAGCTGCCACTAACAAAGGGTGGTGAGCAGGTGGAGGGACCGCGTGCGGGGGGCACTGTTTATAAGAGTAAGGCTGGAGAAACCTAGATGCGCATGTGTGTTTTGGTCAGCCTGAGACAGCCGTCCAAACACATATGTGTACTTAGTGAGGGGGTGTACAAGCACTCCTCTTCCTCCCCCCATACCCCACCCTCCGTGCACAAGCAGGCTCAGAGCCGGCAAATGAAAAATAAAACGATGCTACAGCATCGTTTTATTTTTCGTTTGCTGGCTCTGCGTCAGGCAGTGGTGCGACGCTCCTCTGCCATTGCGGAGGAGCTGCCATTGGTAAGAACAGTAACCAATGCCTAAGTCACATGGGTCCGGGCAGTGCTTCATTTGTAAAAAATACAGTGCCTGGGCTCTCGATAGGAGGACACTAGAGCTTGCACCATCTGTTGCCCCTGGCAGCACTGACAATGACAGCGCCAACAAACTACTAATCATCACACTCTTAAAAGTGTGACCATTCATACTATTACAGGCCCCCAAAGTTATAATAATGGCTTTGGAGCCAAATACTAATAATTGGAAATGTAAATAATAAATAGAAGTCGTTGTGCTCATACCTAAATTGGCAGACACCACTACCATGTGGCAGACAGTCATAAGCCCTGGTGCTGGCAATTAAGTGAGGGTGCTGAGCACCGGAAAGCACCGGCAGAAATTAAGCACTGGGTCCGGGCAAGCACTGGAGTGCCTAGGCCAAGTCAAGCTCAGGAACCATACTTCTATCGATCGTGGGAGTAAGTATGAGGGAGGAACAAGGGACACATCCTTGCCAAATTTCCAGGAGGCAAAATGACTATGTAAATGATGTTCATTGAGTTTGATTTTGCGTAAACATATCTTATGTGGCTATATGGAAAATCTACTATGGATCCAGCCTTAAGAACACACATTCGTTCAGGTGGGTTGATCAGAGTGAGTTATTAACCCCTTCGACACTCATGACGAGCTGGGCTCGTCATGGTGTAGCCCGCTCGCACACTGATGACGAGCCCAGCTCGTCACGCAAAGTGCGATTTTGAAAAACCCAGCGCTCTAGCGGAATTCCGCTAGCGCGCATGCGGTTAAGGTTCACTGTTCTTGGCAGCAACAGAAAAGGACAGCTCTGCCCTTCCCCGCTCAGGAAAGCCATTAGACACGCTCACCAATCTTGGTCTGCCTTACAAAATGGATGCCTGTAAACTGATGATGCTTGTGCATGGAATAACAAAGGGGTGGGGTGAGGGGAGACAGTGAAAATGCTAACATTTCATTCTCCGCGCATGGATGCTGCAGACTATCAGTTTTCATAACAAGGGCTGGGCTGCCTACCTCCACTAGCATGATGATGTAAATACATTTTGATCGCAGTGCACCGGTTTGACTCCTT
Source organism: Lissotriton vulgaris (assembly GCF_964263255.1). NCBI lineage: Eukaryota > Metazoa > Chordata > Amphibia > Caudata > Salamandridae > Lissotriton > Lissotriton vulgaris. The sequence goes on from NW_028253217.1 coordinate 535,637, forward strand.
GAGCCCAGCTCACTTAAACAGCTCTGTTGATCATTTATAAAGATCACCACAGCCTGGGGTGGATACTGGTCGATGTATATGCTAATCAATCCCATCATTTCATCAATTTCTGTCCGATAAAAAGTTGTCATAGCCCTGTCTTTATTGGAACCCAGGAATCCCTTTAGAATCAACAAGCGCTCGCTCACACAAGATTCAGGTTTTTCAGGATAGGTTGGTTCCACAAGGCTCATTTCTTCAAGATTTCATACTTGTTCCCCACAACCTGACCCATCTTTAAAAGCTCATGTACACTTCGTCCCAGCAACTTACAGTCACTTTGTGGTAGCGTATAGGGCTGTATGTCAAAATCTCGAATACAGAAAGAGCGACCTGCAAGAATATGGATAGCAGGATGTCGACTTGCACCATGCCATCAATTTTTTCAAGATTTCATACTTGTTCCCCACAACCTGACCCATCTTTAACCCCTTGCGCGCTAGCGGTTTTCCCGCTGTGTGCTGGGTTTTTCGAAAACCCGCGTTAAATGACGAGCTCAGCTCGTCATCAGCATACGAGCGCCGCAGCTGATGACGAGCTGAGCTCGTCATCAGCATCGGAGGGGTTAAAAGCTCATGTACACTTCGTCCCAGCAACTTACAGTCACTTTGTGGTAGCGTATAGGGCTGTATGTCAAAATCTCGAATACAGAAAGAGCGACCTGCAAGAATATGGACAGCAGGATGTCGACTTGCACCATGCCATCAAGATACGCATACGCTGGGAAGCATAGTTTGACTATTCTAACTCCATATCGACTGACGTGGAAGATATTGAGCAAGTGATTATACTGCGGTCAGGATTGTTGCAGGTTGATATTTAAAAGTTGCTATTGTGGTAACGCACTGCGTTATGTGCTCAATAACTTGTCAGTACATCATAGCAAAAAGGGTCCGGTGGTCATAGCCTGCCCAGCTCCTATTCTTCTCTGCCACTGCACCAGTGAGTTTGTTGACTCATTCAGCAGAAAGACCCACAGATTGAACACAGAAGCCACCAAAGGCAGGGGCGCTTTAATGGGCAACAAGCAGAGGCACTATATGCTAAATCGTCACCTGGACTCCTCTGCATTGTAGGTTACAGCATAGCTTCCGGGGGGTAGGGGGGAGTTTACGGTTGAAGACACTGAGGAGACGGCAAAGGAAATCTCCGACCCCAGAGGGCTCCATCTGGCCTTACCAAAAATTGCAACATGATTACTTACTCTTTTGTGTCAATAGTTCCCCTTACTTTCACCCCTAAATACCCTCATGTTCTTCCTACTACCTCCAGCTGCTCCCCAATCCATATTTCTTCTTACTTCAAAAAGTTTGGGCGCCAGATGTCAGCTACCCACCATGAACCATTACCCGATCCGATCACAAACCAGACTTTCCACAAGACTGGTTTCGTAATCCCAATTACCTTGCCCACTCCATCCCCCTCTCCTTTCCTAAACCTCCAATCACCCGGCAAATCAGTGATATAAGTCACTTATGGGGTGTTAAGCACCACCCCCAGATACATCCTACCACAGGTTATCCTTTCTGACCACCCAGTTCATACAAGATTGTCTCCCTAAACCTGCACATAAACTATTGGAAGCCAGTAGGTGCTAAGCCTTTGGGGACATCACAAAACCTTGACTAAAAAAAACCCACAACAATGAAGAAAGCAAGCAGGTCACAAAATAACAATTACTATTGTCTGTGAGGCCAAACCACAGGCACTGAACAGGGAGGACATCTTGGCAGAGTTGATAACATCAAAGCTAGAGGCCAGGGCAGGGAAACAATGAAGTCATGACACTGCGATGGGTGGATTCGTGGTTTTGATTTGCAAGGGCTGCCAGGGTGTAATTAGCTAAGAGGAGGGGCTCGGAAACCACAGCATTTTTTGGTTTTGTACAAAAGACAGACAGGTGACCATGACATAAAATTGTTCAATTGTCTTACATGTGTAAGAGACTAATACCACCAAAGTGTAAGCCAACGAGGGACAGACACTTTCCACATTTTCAAGATACAAACTGACTATAAAATGCCACTTTTAAAGCTTATAAAATATCATACACAAAAAGCACAATTGATGGACAGAATGTTGAACAATGTCAAACATTCACCCCAGTACAGAGATCTGGGCCTAAATCCATAGTTTTTTTGCTCTCCATGCCATTCCAATTTGAACCCAGCCCTTTGCAGATCATACTAGTCCGAACTCCCAGGCCAGGTCCTCTCTAAACCAGAAAAAAGCATCCTGTGACCGGTTTTGGGGTTTCACACCTAATCAGCCAGGCTAGCTTGAATCTTGTGGCAAAGTCAGAAAGGGACTCACGTCTGGGCATACCCTGGCCACTTAGGGCAAACTGCCAGGCCATGCAAGCTAGAGTCCAGCTAGCCTGGCTAAGGGGAGGTGGAGCCCCGAAACCAAACCCAGGATGCTTGCTTCCGGTCCAGGGAGGACCTGGCCTGGCAGTTTGGGCTGGACTATTCCCATGAGGAACAGAGTCAAGATTGATTTGCATATGGCTGGATCCAAACTGGAGTGTCTTAGTGAGCAGAAGAATGAGATGTCTGAAAAGTTTCAGAACTCCAGCCATCATCTTATTTTGTTGTCATACATCAGATGTGATTAGCTTATGGAGGCCTGCTTTTATCCCTAAGAAGTGGCGTAATGTAGCCCTGCAATTACAATAAAAATACAGAAATCCTAGCAAAACGGAGGCAAGATAATATGATGCAATAAATATAATACCACTATGCAGGGTGCATCTTCAAAAATATGATACGATGTACTAGGGCGGGATGAAAGACTCCACGATACCAACGATTGTAATACGGCAGTCTCCAGAAATGTTAAGCTTTGCATACTTCACTATGTACCTGTGTATGCTGCATTTGATTTCTTTATTAATATAAATATTTTTTTAAAGCAGAAACTCCCCCTAAAAGTTCAGGAATCCAAAGAAAAACAGAAGTAGATCAAATTCTAAAATCAGACTTTCAAACATATGAGATCGCCATTTTCACATATTTTCGTCTTTCTCTGCAGCTCTGCGATTCAGCTGGTCGGGTAAGTCCAAAACTTGACCATAGTTTATATTTACCACTTACTAAGGTACTCTCACTGGGAAAATCCTATAACATGGCATGTGGAGAGGCCTCAGAGTGTCAGGTTCAGAGGTGGAACTGTATCTCATCGCCTTTCAGGGTTCAGTGCTCAGCACGAAAAACAAACCCTGGGTCCAGGGCTAACAGCCCAAGTGTTGTGGCTGTGTGATGCGTTTGGGGCTGTTAGGGTGAAGGTCCCTTGCCAATAGAGGGTTCCCCGCCCTGGACACCCGCTGACCAGGTGACAAGCAGCGAAGGTCAATAATCTGCTGCATGGAAGGCTCTCAGATGTAGAAACTAGAGCTGCCAATTTGTTCGCTGTACTCTAAACACTACATTTCCAGTCTGGGACTTTTATTTAACAAATCAGTGCACTCAGGGATTTGTAGTGCATAAAACTCGTGCAAACCAAAACATCTGGAAAAGCCTAAGAAGCTGCAAGACTGAAGCAGAACGTGTACATAAAAGTCAAATTCTCACATGTGTAAGCAAGAAGTGGGAAGAGATAATGAATGACAAAAGGGTTGAGAACTCAAGTTGCAATGAGTGAATCAGCAAAAAAGCAGTACTGCAGGCGGGAGGGGCAACAGAACAAAGTGGAACATTTTTAGCAGGTATTTTTTTTTCTTAATAACTTTATTCGACGGGGTGAAGTCCTTAAAGGACAAGGGATGAAAAGTGTCTTCCTGTCATTGCAGTACCCAAGACAGGCCTGGTGAGCAGACATCTACCCCACGACGATGAAACTACTGGACTACTGACGACAGATACTGCGGAAAATTGCATATCCCTCCTTTCCTTCCCCACTGATCAACAATCCAGAATTGCCGCCTGGGGTGACAGACCAGAGGTTCCGGGCGAAGAATCAATGAAACCGGCCCCTCCTGATATACTTCATCCAGGAGGGCGACCTCCAATCGAGGGATGTCCTATGTAGAAAATTGTAACTGATCAAAGGAGATGCTTACAGATTACCACAAACATTGCATTGGGTGGGGGGCAGGTGCGTCCAAGACAACCTCTGCAGGGAGGAGACTTACATTGAATCTCTTTAGTAACAACATGAGGCACAGATAATATCTTGGCTCCATAGGTACCTTACAGAACCCCGTCCCCACAGGCATCACCCCGTGATCACCAAAAAAGAGAGAGGCTTGGCCACTGAAATACCCGAAGAAACCTGGGAAACGATTTGGCAAAGTGCGGCGAAATCCTCCATTTGTATAAATCACAAACAGGCCGCCTATAAAATACTTACACGCTGGTACCTCACCCCTACTAGGCTGCATAAGATGTTTGACAGCTTAAGCATGTGCTGGAAAAGATATTTGCTTTCACTCACAAAAGCTTACAGGATGTTTGAGGTGGTCAGTCCACATCAGCCATTGGTTCTCTTGCTATAGGAGCAACAGCATTTTGCTGTATCACATGTGCTTATCTGCATAAAAGCGGAAGGCACTTAGGTAATCCGGGCTTGGGATCCAGTATGATACTTTACCAAAGCTTTTTCCATTCTATATCATTCTGGTTTTTTTTTGGGCACCGTATTAGAATTGTATGTGACAGTCTGAACTTTTTAAGTTAAATATTTTTTTATTGTAAGTGTATGTCTGCCACAGTTGGGCAAGTAGTTGTTGTTTTTTCCTCTTCCTTTTTGAATGTTCTGATTTGTTACCTTTGCCTCAAATTGTAAAGCGCTCTGATATCCTTCGGGATCAAGTTTGCGCTATATAAAACTTTATAAATAAATAAATAAAAATGAAAAACGGGGAACAATGATACATACATGGTGGTCGTTTCCTTACATACAAGTGTTCTGGCTGGATACCCCAGCACTCATCCACACCATGATGAACACCATTCTTCCCCACAAGCTACTGGTGATATTACTAGGTCATTCAGGTGCCCAGTGACCACTCCACTAGGGAAACTGATCACCCACCTGTTGATAGCAGCCTGTCTTAGTATTATAGTCCAGATGTGGAAGAAATCAAGTTCCCTTTTTCTCCATATGTGGTGGAAAAAAGTATGGTCCTTCTATGCAACGGAAACATTATTGGCATTGATCCATGATCCGATGCACAAATTCGAATCGATATGCCGCCCTTTTTGTAACAAATGTGAGACGGGAGATTCGGGTGGGAGCACTGCAATGGGCATGTCTCATATGTTACAAAGTTCTGGAATCTGCGAGCTAACCCACCCAGACCCGGCCTCTCAAGATGATGATGCAGCGCGTTGCCTAATGACGGTACCCTTCATACATATATGCAAGTTCTGTCGCAATATAATGGCAGGTTGTGATTGCATGTTTAGCACTGTCAATGTCTTGAGGATATTACTCTGACGAACAGATGTGTAAAACACTCAAAGTCTATGCGCACTATTCGAATCCCTGTTAACCCCGAAAATAAAGGTGTCAAATAACAACTGTATTACAAATTACCTAGATGGTTTGTGCCCTAAAAAAGGGGATCCACTTCTTCAATCTAATTTAATGTATGTATTGCATACAGTACTTTATAAAGCTATAGCAACCTTATAGCTATCAGATTTCCAAAACTACAACTATTAAAACGGAAAGAGTAATAAAGAAAGAGATTAAAATAAAAACAATCTCCAATTCCTTGGATGAAATTGGAGGTGGCCTGGAATTTTAACCACGGCGCCCAAGACTTCTCAGTCGCGCTCACTGGCCCCAATTTACGAAATCACATCAGATTTATCAATTTAAAAAGAAAAAATATATCTGTATCTGGAAACTAAACGATTAGGCCAGTGCAGGGCCTGGAAAAACTCACTGGCGCTACCCGTCTCCGTGAAGGTAATTCACTTTGAATGAATACAGGATGCGTATGAAGAGACACAGAGAAACAATTACAGGAAATAAGCCCTAGAAAAAAAAAACAATTCTGCCAGTCTCCCCAGGGACTGGATCGTAGTGCAGTGACAATATTGATACTGTTGTGTATGTAAAAACTGGGTCGCACAGAGAAGCATACCACAGCAATGAGATGGTTAAACCAATCCGGAGCGGGGGGTGGGGGGCTTCCTGCAGCTTGCAGGGGGCCTCCTCGAATATCGTTACGCCACTGGTCAAGAGTGGACGGTAATATGCAGGGTGGGAGGGGTGGACACTTATTTCCCAGACAAAGTTGTAGATACCAATATGGGTGGAAAATATAAGAAAGTTTATATCTGGGGGGGACAGAATTTTATAATAGGCGTGGATACGGTCTTCACATTCAAAATTGTCATAGAAATCTGGTTAAATTACCTTCTCTGGAGCTGGGAGATATGAGCTGGAATCTCGGCTTCCAGATGTGACAACATTCGGCGCCCTTGGCAAATGTATTCTCCAACTTGCCTCGGTTCCGTTATCTAGCCAATATCGAGAGCTTTTAAAATCTAAAACCAATGGTAGGCGCATGTAAAAACTGGCATTCGCAGATGCCAGCTGTCACTGGGAAAGCCTTCCCATTTGGCTGAGGGGAGGGGGGTGGGGGGGGTGTTCGTGGATGCGACGAGGTTTGAGGTAAGACTACTGCAGCGAGGAAACATCTCCGCGCGCCTCAGAGGATGTCGTCTGGGAAGGGAAGGCGGGGTGAGCGCGTGGCAGGTGGGAGACAGCGTGGCGTGTCTGCGTGCGTCCGCACGATATATAAAACACACGTACTCTCCCCTCCCCCTTGCGGTGTGACTCAGGAGAGGTACTGGGGTGAGGTACCTCCGCCGGCAGGTGTTTTAGGAAAAGGCCGGCGCCAGCTGCCAGCGAGCTGGTATTTTTAGCCGCCCGCCCTCTGGGGCCAGGGCATCAGGGCCGGATAGACACCTGTGTCCGCTAGCCAGCAGGGCTCCCCCCACCCCTCCCAGCACTCGGGCGCGCCCAGGCACCAGTCAACAAGGCGCGAGCCCAGCTGCTTTTGTAGAGAGCTAGTTTGGCACGCAGGGCTTTCTATATCACAGTGAGTGAGCACGGCCAATGGCTTTGCATGGGTTACCACTACCTCACCGCTGCGTCTGTCAGTCGTCTCTACTCAGGAATGGAACAGAAAGCAGGCAGCTGGGCTCCCCTTACCAATCACAACACTGCAATGCAACGTTGTGATTGGGCTGAGCACCGTGGTTCGGCGCTCAGGCCGGGACTACGGCCTGGGCATGTTGTCCACGCAGGCTGTAATGCAGCCTGCATGGACAACATGCGAAGTGCACATGACTGTTTCGCCGGCCCGAGATGGTCAGACAAGCAGACATTGCGCACTTAGGAGGATGCTACCACTCCTTCGCTGCTCTGTGAGCAGAGCAGCCGTCACGCAATGCGGCCACAGATAGCCAAAATAAAATGATATTAACGCAAGTTATCATTTTATTTTTCCTTTCTTTAACTGCTTCAAAGCATGGGGCGACGCTCGTCCGCCTTAGCGCAGGAGCCGCCAATGCCGGATGGTCTATGTGCCTAAAAAAATAACATAAGAAAAATGGATATATAGCTTTGTCTTGTTATAGAAAGGTGCTAGCACTAAATGAGCACAAATAAACTATTAAGGGTATTAAGAATAAACGAATGCAAAAAAATTAATGATACACAAATTTCTCTTCCTAAAATGACGGAAACAGTATTGTGTATGATACAGAGGGCGACTTGAGATTAATTGCTCGCACACAAGTACTCATTGACTGTATGATGGATTGTGAACATAACAGTTGCAGTTTCACAACCAAAGTAGCGTGCACTGGGTGATGCATGCCACGAGTGAGAACCTTCACGATGGGATTGGAAATTACTCACAGGATGTCATAAAAAGAAACATTATGACGGCCGTAAATTATATGGCCACTTCAAACTACAGGAGAAGTGTGGCTCAATGGTTAGAGCGGCAGACCCTGATGCAGAGGTCTAGCCTGGGACCAGGGTTCAATTCCCCGCCTCTGTGGGTCTTGGGCTCAAAATTCCACGAACCTGATAATTCTTGCCTCGGTGCCTATTCCAATCATGGAGTGCAACTCTGGGCAATAGCTTGCTTAATCTCCACAATGCTATGGATGCCTGGCTTCCACCTTAGGGGTGCCCAGGACTGGGCGCCTCACAGGGAAAGCCAGGATGGGTTCCACAGCGGTATTCGTACAAGTGCCTTGAGACCCTTGCGGTGAGTAGTGCGCTATACAAGTATCAATTTACATTTTACATTTTACAGGTTGGATTTCGAAAGAAGAAAAGGGCAAGTATATTTACTGCCCAAGCCTGCAGTTTGCATGCATCACATATATATTTATATATATAAAAAATAGTGTAATGAGCTAAACAAACTGGGGAGGTGAGCGTTGTCACCCTGACGAAAGCCCCCAGACCTACTTAGATCCTAAGCGTAGGGCTTAAACATGTTGGGAAAGGGTCATAGGACCATCAAATCCTAAACATCCTTTGTAATTTTTTGTTTTAACATCCCCAACTGCTCCACTAATAAAAGGATACCTTGGAGCATTCAAGGGAATGTTATTCTTTAGTTACACCCTGTTTGTTTTTAAAGAGCTCCCTGGAAGGCGATTGAGCCCACCTTGACCTTCAAGAGCCAGGGTGAACCCGATGATGAAGCATGACACAACTAGAGTGTGTGAGGGTTATTTTTTTTAAAAAAAGGAAGTCTTTCCTCCCTCGCATTTAGAAACACAGTGTCATAGTGAGGACTAGCAATTCCTAGCACGGTACAGAGGGCTTTAAGTGGGATGAAAAAATGTGGGTGTGTCTCACAGGGGCGTGGCCACTGTAATTACGGGCGTGGCTTAAAACACTCAAGCTACAAATCTGTGTTCAGCATAGTGTGCTGCTCCACTGGTATTTTGCTGCTTCTGTCCATTCCGATATATAACACAACAAGTAACATTTGACCTACAACAAGCCAGGACTATTGCCTTTGTCAATTGTTGCAAGTTGCAGAAGATAAATAAGCAACAACTATCACTTCGTTGTATATAATATTAAAGATTCTACTCGTTCTTTTGGGTGAGGTTTTGGCCTACGGATAGAGCAGTCGACCTTCGAGCTGAGCAAACAGTTTCGAGCCTGAAGTCCTGTGGTTCAAAAAATGAATTCGTCCTTGTGTAATGTAACTGGAGCTCCTGTAAAGCGCTCCAAGTTTACACTCTATAAAACGGAAAACAAGTGTCTTTGCAGTTATATCAAAGGCAGTGACGGGTTGTGCTATTGCTGAGTTAAGGTTTTTTCTCTTCACCACGAGGGTAAAAATGGACAGCTCGATAGGGACCCATCTCGGCACCTGCTTTTTAAAACTGCCAGTGCGGAGCACCGGCAGGACCCGGCCAACTTAAAGCCCTGACACTACATCTGACACTCTAGGTGAGACACTCAGTTGCATGTATGTATAGATAGGGAATATGTATCTCCTTTTTCCTTTCCGACAGTGAAAGGGCCTCTCTACCCACCAAATCTGAGAAGGACCGCCTCCCAGATCTTAGTTGTTAATAAGAAGTAAAAAAGTGTGCCTAAGATCACACAATTCAAGTGGAGAAGCCACAAGTTATCTGGGTATTCTCGTTTGTGTTTATACCAATCAGATAGTAGATGGGCATATCTTTGCTGTTCCTTATGTTGGCGCTTTGGTTTCACCTCGTTGTGCATTTTGTGTCGTTTTTCTATAGCGCGCACTCGCATCCACAGTATTGAAGTGCTCGACGTAAGGACCAGTTTCATTCAGTGCACAAGGTCACTTGTTTACAGGTAAGGGAATATGTAGTGATTTGCCTGACTCGCGGGTGTAGAGCGGAGGTGAGACTCTAACTTCATTTCCACGCTCCAAAGACGTCGGGTCTTGTAATGCCACACCTCTGTAGAGGGAGGGTAGCAGGTATAAGACACACGAAAGCTGGGCCCAAGGTTCCAACTAGACCTCGAGCTGAGCAGGAGCCAGGTTTCAGGCTCGAGCTTTCAGTAGCTCTCCCACCTCTATCAAAGGGGGATCCTTGGCTGTTCCCCATATTGTTCACTCCAGCAACATAACATGTGAGCGCACGTTCACTCGTAGGTATCTTGGAGCTGAATAACAGGGGTTTATTGTTACCCAACTCATTGGGACTCATTTTATTGACCTCAGATGGATGAAAGGCTGAGTCGACCTGCCAGGATTTGAACCTGTGACCACGAGGTCTAACACAGGCCCCTGCAGTGGGCGCATTAGTTCACTGAGCCACCAGATCCGGCAGTAGACCGCTGCTCGTCGAAAACACCTCCCAATGTCTCTCCATCTGCTGTCTCCAGAGCATCCATCCGTGCGCCGCGCGCACTGCTATTGGGTTTCATCGTGGGGGGTGCCTGTGGGGCGGGGGGCGCTCAGGCATGCTTCACACTTGAAGCCACACTTTGGTCATCACACTGGCACACCGCCTGACACTGATTAATGAGGGATCCTTGCAAGCGGTGCCAGAGGGAGGGCGGCTTCCCCATCATTACCTTTCAAAACAAAATTATAGGAGGAGGGGGCGGCCTACGTGATTATTCCGCCGGCAAAGTCCCCATTGTGGCGGCGCACATTTGATGGAGATTAACGGAGATAAGGCCACGGGTGGCGCGCATCCCGCCGACAGCGCCAGGAGAGAGCCGGCCGGGCCTGCGACCAGCTGCGCCGCGCCCGCACTAGCGCGCCCTCCGCCGGCAGGGCCGCATTAGCATGGTCTGTCACCGGCACCAGGCCCTCAGAAGCGGGGGAGGGGCCACCGCCTCCACGACAGGGTCTCGCCGCAGGTATGAAGGTTGGTTGGCCCGTCACAGACCGCAGGAGCGCGTGGAGTGCGGGCAGCAGGCCCTGCGTCCTGGGACATGGACGGTCGATGGGCAGCTTGCCTTTCACCCATGGGGCCTCGCCTACCCTGCGCGTGGGCTTGCATTTCACAGAAAGAAGCTGGCATCAGCTCACGGGGTGTAAGCAGTTGTAGGTGATTCTACCAGCAGCCTGTATAAACACAGGTGGGTAGCAAGCAGCGCGCGCCTCACCATCCGGTCCTTGTCAACGTACTGGTCTCCAGCGCCATGGACGCATTACGCAGGCCACATTGCCAGCCAATCAGCACTGAGCATGTGGCTGTCTGCCCATCTTCAGCCATTCCACTTGCGCATTTCACGTGCAGCGCAGGGCCAGCTGAGTGGCCACCCACCTTCTAAGCCAGGGGTCTCCAACCTTTTCTTCAACAAGAGCTACTTAGGCTGATTGAAAAGCACACTGTGCTAATAATATAATTAGTGGGGTAATAGTGACCACATCAAGCAAGATTACATTAGATTAATAGAACAGTCATAGCTTCAGTGCATCTGGCGCAAGGTAATAATATTAGTATTGTCCTCTCAACGTTGCTTGATTGGTCACGCAAATATAAGCTTTAAATATTTTTGGGTACTTCAACCATTTTTCTCCTGACACTACCTACTGAGTTCCAAAAATATACCCATTTTCATCTTGAAAACTCTATTTTCAATTCTGGTTTACATCTATTAATTCAACCAATCAAAAGCTTCTAATTTATTAGCCTGGGCAGCACTCAGGAGAGCTATTTTCAGGTAGCTGGTGAACTACCAGTAGCACTCGAGCTACTTGTTGGAGAAGCATGTTCTAAGCTGCACCAGCCAGGGTCCAAACGTTCCAAAGACCTGGTCGTCAGCAGTGGGTGGGTTGGCAGCTGGCTCCTGACCAATGAAACCCAGTCACCATCTAGAGAGTAGCTGATTTTCTTTTCACACCATGACTTGTGTTCTCCAACCAGTCAATGCCGGTATTGAAATGGCGGTCACTGACCAATCAGCGTTCTCCTCGCTAAGAAGGACTAGTCAGCAATATGCAGACAACATGCCCTTTACAATCTGCGCGAGCACGTGGGCGAGCTGCATTCCCTTTACCAACCACGCTACCTAAATGGGACAAGCAGTTACAAAGAGCACTGCATGCTCACTGCCAACCGGACATGGGCATTAACACCGAAGGAAGGGGCTGACGGGCAGGCGAACTTTCATCAGGCCACCCCCTCCTCAGAGCATTGTGCACGAGGAAAGCGCGTAGTCCATCAGGAAGTAGGGCTCAGCTTCGGCCCATTAGGCACATACATAACCAGGGCTTTAAGTGGGCCGGGTGCTCACCACCGGCAATTCTTAAAAACAGATGCCGAGACGGGTCCCTAAACCAGTTAATAAATACTGGTGCTGTGAGCCCTTCAGCACCCAGACCTCTTCAGAAGGGTGAAGGGCGTGAAGGATATGAGTTGGGGGCTCCCTCAACCAACCGGCTCTTGTCATCACCAGTGGGTGAATTGTATACCAGTCGCTACATCTGCAGCCTATGGGAGAAGCATGCGTTCCAGATCAGCAGTAAGGGCATTCACATTGTATTTTCCATTAGCACTCAATCTGGAGTCGTTTTTTAATATTTTGAAAAGTACACTTTCCCCACTAATTTGGTGCCCAGAAAGAAAAAAACATTTCCACCTCCCCATGTTGTTATGAACACGAGGGCCAGGCAGTTCTAAGATGCTATTGGAATTTTCCATTTTGAATATTAAACTTTGGAGAGTTCCGAGAATTAGATGCATTAAAGAGAAAAGGAGGACTGTCATTACGCCTCTCTTCCATTTATTAATAATCAGTTATTGAATTTTTTATGTCTGCTGACTTTAACATAACCCAACTGACTGGAACTCATATATTAGATGCATGGCTGTCTTTATTGCACAAACAGCAGTTCTTTCTACATCTACAGTTCATGGGATTTGGACACAGCCAAATATTATTATCCACAATATGTGGGCATGGCATCATCTGTTACAGCTAGTAAAAAGCGAAGAAAGATTTACATGACACGACGGTATTATATAATATGGATTTCAACAATCATTTTCCTGTTTAAAAACCCTGTACTTTGAATAACACATGGGTTATATTTTATATCACAGTCCTATAATGCGATCTCGGGGTTCTGGTTTTATGCACAACCCACTCAAGCTTCAGCCTTATTTCTCACCCAAACACCTCAAATGCACTCCTGAATCATGATATTCAGGTATTCACTATGTAACCTCTTGCTCTTCTTTGTTTAGCATGCACACATACAGGGCCAATAAGGATCTACATACCTATGCATTATTACAACAGCCTAATGCGTAGGGTGCACAGAAAGCGAACGCGATTGACCTCCTCACTTTTATTATATGGCATGTTTTAAAGACGTGTTATTTTTTCACCAGCAATGATGGCTCAACTAGGCCTTTCAAGGAGCACAAATTCCATCAGCAGCTTTAAAAGACTGGTTAGGAGTTTCATTTATGCAAATTCTCTGCCAACCAATGAAAATATATATTTTAAGTAGGAATGGATGTATTCTGCCGCATAATCAACCCTCAAGCGACACATCATAGGTCAAAGAGAAAACAACGTCACTGAACTGCACACGGGCATGCAAGGGTGAATTCAGCAAAACTGGAAGGGGGAATTTGAGACCTGACACTGAATGACCCAGAGAAGAGGAAATTGTACAAAAATACAAAAAGAATGCAAATCGGATCCCCCAGGGCAGTCCAGACACTTCTTTGCCAAATCCTTCCAGCTGCATCCCAAACCATCATCAGCTTTAACCCTACATTCTCTGCACTATGTACTCACTGACACCATGTGTCCATCGAAAGCCCTTTTTAGATACCTTTAGAGTTTTAGCCTTGTTCACGTCTGCCGCTGGGCTGTTCCACACATTTTCCACTTTTGCTACAGAACATGAGCCCTTTGGCTAGACCCACCCTATGCTCCACTGTCAGTCCAGGACCTTTACTTCCAGAGACCTTGTCTCTTCAATACACGAGCCCGCTAAAAATGTGTTTAAACGAATTGTGGACCAATAACCCACGTTATTTAGAGTAACTAATAATAAACATGCATTACACTCTGCATGTCCGGAATATATATATATGAACAAGGGCTGCAAAGCCCGAAACGCGTCATTTTTGGTTGGTAGCGGAAAATACTGGAAAATAAAAAAATACTTACCCGAATGCTGTGGTCTGTCTTCTACTTCGCCGGTCCTGCTGGATTGGAGGTAGTTTCTTGGAGTCACTGTTGATATATATATATATATATATATATATATATATATATACACACACACACACACACCAATGTATTTATTCCATGCCAGAGAAAACACGTGTGGACCAATAGCAGGTTAGTTAGAGCAACTGTATTAATAAAACACTCATTCATTCCCACATTTTGTAACTACAGTGCAAAGGTCATATACAATACAGCAATACTGACCAGCTTGGATGTTACAAGGACTTAGCACAAGGAACCAGCTCTATTTATAGTGGTGGTGTATGTAGTGTCATTTGATCTACCTGCATCAATTGAATCCCTTTGCACTACGGTGTTGGTTAACTATCTTTTTCAAGAAACAAATACGTATGAAGATACTCGATGGCCTAAACCATATACACAGCTAGGCAGACTGTAATATGTTTTGATTGTTGGGGGGAGGGCTGGGGCAGCATGACCCACTGCAGGCTATACCTCTTGTGAGTCCGGGCACATGACAGTGGTAGTTGGGGCCAGTGAAATTAGGCAGCAGGAGGGGCCCAAATTATGTGGCAGAGTTGAGTAAATTATGAGGCAATGAAAGGAAAATGAAGAGGCATAATGCAGCACATTTTGTAATAGTATTGCTTAATGATTTCGTCATTTTTAAACTTGGTCACACTGTCTGGGCATTGGTTGCACCTCATTAGTACCATTTAAATACCCAAATATAGCAATAAGTAACGAAAAAGAGACAAGTCCAGCTTGGCAAAGGGACTTTCAATGTGCGGCAACACGTATTGCTGCATTTTTAATAACTTTTGATCGGTTTGAGCTAGAAACAACATTTTATTTGGATAAATCTGCAGATTATGCAACAGTTGATGGATTATATAGTAAATGTGGCAAATCTATAATTATGCGAAAATTGCAGCAGCCACACAATTGCACAATTCCAGTGGCCCTGCTGATAGCAAATGGCATACGGCATATATGTAATATTTCTATGGATTCGAAGGTCTCATTCTTAATCCCCCAACCCTTTCCCAGTGGCCCACAATTCCACTCAGAAATGATTTACATGCATAAGGGCATGGGATGTGAGCAATTGGCCAGGCACCGCTGGGACACGATGCAAATGATATAGGGAACAAGCAGGGCCCGGTAGCTGAGCACGGTGTACTGGGTGTGGAAATAAGTGATTCTACTCTGGAGCGTTGGGGGCCGAGACAGGAATAAACAGGAACTTTATGGCACCTATGGGGGAATAAAGTGCTCAGCCCGCTATTGATGGAGAGAGATTCGATTTAATCTTCTTGTTTGTCACTGCAGTAAGAGCAGCCTTCCATATTTCATCTGAATTCGATCGTGCTGGGAGTGATTATAGATGTCTGGGAGGCAATATGGCTTCCAGCCCGGCCTGAAGCTCTCCTGAGGCAGGCAGAGGCGAGTAACCTGCACGTGGGCAGGGTTAAGAGTCTTTGAATGCTAGCAGAGGGGCCAGACCTGCTTTTAAACCAGTGCATAAGCAATCTGGAGCTGGTTGGCCCAATATTATGGTATATCGCTGCTTCCATGAAGATCTGTTAGAGCCCCTACGAAAAAAGACCAATGTGAGAAAATGTATATCTTAGGGCCCAGGACTACTAGCCACACTGCAGGATATTGTGCCTTTTTACGAACTTTCAGTTTTGAAAGAAGCACGTTCACTCCCTGTCCAAGGAAAACATTCACTGTCATAGGAAACTTAAATTTTTTTTTTTTATAGAAGATGAACAACCACAGCATGGAGTCTGATTTCACTCAACTTTAAGTACACGTTGAGAAGCACTAAGACTTGATTGGCATTTGAAGGGATGATTTTTGTACAAATAAAAACATTGCAATGGTGTCCAATATAGGTACAGCAGAGCCAGTTCCAAGCTAGATTTTTAGGTTAACCGCATATGATACACTTACATGCAATGGATCTAGTTGGCACTCCCTTAAATGGCTAGTGGCAGTTCTGAGGATCACGCACTCCTTGCCCATGCTGGTAAGGGCTGGTAGTAGGGGGCAGTAAATGTCTTCAGGGGATGGGTGTAGAGTAGGTACTCGTCCACCTGCTAGCAATTTCCCTTATCCTGATATCGACCGAGTACCTCGCTGATATGCGTCTCATCAGCAGGGCCACTGCAATTATATAGCAGTGGAGGCCCAAATTATGCGGCAGAGTTCACTTAATTATGCCGCAAGAAAAGGAAAATTGTGTGGTGTAATGTAGCACACTTTCTGATCGTTTAACTTCATTATTTTGTCATTTTTACTCTTCTTAAGAATGTCTAGATATAGGTTTCATTCATCCCATTAGTACCTGTTTAACACCTAAATATAACAATAAGCAACAGAAAGTTAGCCTGGTAACCTTTGCAAAGGGCCTTCACTTGTTGTAGCATTTGTAGTAACGTTGGATCCGTTTGAGCTAGAAACAGATTTTTTTTTTGTTCAAATCTGCACATTATGCAGCAGATGATGGATAATATGGCAAATGCGGAAAATCCATAATCATGCAGACATCACCGCGGACGGAAAAATCACATAATTCCAGTGGCCTTGCTCATTAGTCACAAAACGGTCAAAAGCGACTGTGTATTTCTAGTTAATGTTCCTCTTCAGAAGCTACAACCTTCCACATCCCCCAGCAAACAAATCCCCTCTAAACTTAGTCATTTCCAAAAACTATCATCCTAAAGGCGAGAAAGACTTTTGCCATTGTGATCATCTGAACCACTGACTCATAAGACTAAAGAAAGTCACAATCTGCCTTCTTTCACACCCCAAACTCACCCTTGATCACTTCATAGGGTGCAGGCCCAGGCAACATTTGAACGAAACTCACAAAATTGCCAAACTATGCAAAATAGCAGTTTTGTGATTTGGACTACTTCGGTTTAGAAAAAAATAAGAATCTTTCTTGTTCAAACCATACTCTTTCAGGTATCTCAAAAGCATTTTTGGTTTTTAATGCAAGCCGCAATGCAATACAGGCAAATCACATTTTGCGCCAGTTATGTAATTTTGCATAGTTTTGACAGGAAAACCCCCCCAAAGTTTTGCACATCCCTAACATCTAGATTTATGTAGAGCCCTCAAGCTTCTGGAATCCATGCACATGAAGCTCATCAGGTTCAGGTTTTACTTTACATTTGCGTATTTGTAGTCCTGCATTTATAATCGAATATACAGAACTACAAATCCCAGAATCCAAAGAAAAACCTGGCTTGGATGAGGTACTTGCGCATGGAATATGGAAATTTGAGCTAGATCCGTTTGCTCCCTGCCCCCTCCCAAGGGTGGAAGCTAGCCACCCATGACAACTGTGCAGAGAACCGAACTATACAGCTAATAAACGTTGTCCGGGTCCACACCGCGCACCGCTGAGCGCTTTGTGCGCCCAGACAAAGGCACAAAAGCCCCGTTTCCAAGCCCAGTGGCTCCGGCCGCCCGAGGGTAATTTGCTGGTCTGAGCAAAGTTTGGCTTTCTAGCCGCTGTCTGGTCAGCCGGACAAAAGGAGTGTATTAAATATTTATCCCCGATTCTTTCTGCTGAATCATAAATTACCTTTCCCTCGGCCTTTATGCCTCGCGCCAAAGCCCAGCACTTTGCCAGGGAGATTGGCAGGGTAACTCCTTCGGAGAGGTCGCTTCTTTTTCCGACCAGAAAGCCCGAGTGGGAACAGGGTCAACAGCAAATAATTCGCTCTCTAAGTCGTTATCTTTTTTCAAGTCCTACTGTTTGTAAGCACTATAAAAGAGTGCCACAGTATTGACACCCACACAATGGTGCTTATTTGACTGACTTTGGAATGATGAAATGCGGAGTCAACTACGGCTCGGTTGGAACCTCTAGGTCACACAAGAAGTCTACAGTACTACAGTGATTAACCTGAGTGGGCGGTTGTAAGGGGTACGGGCACCAGCATTCATTCTGAGGAACAAGACTTTATTTACATCATTGGACTTTAACCCAGAGAAAGTGAGACAAAGGCAGACAAGGCAGAAGGAAGGAGTAAGAGAAAAAGTGACAAAGGGAGAAAGGAGGGAAGAAAAAAAGAACTTGCAAGAGTGAGATAACCAGGCAGGAAACGTAGGGTGTTGGAAGGAGACATGAGGGGGAAATCAAGGATAACTATAGGAAGGCTTGGCTTTTGGCCATATCGGCATTCGTCAGTCCAAATGTATATTTCTCTTTCTCTTTCTCTTTCAACAAGTAGCATTGAGCACCAGTGGCCCTAGTTCCCATTTTACACTATTCGATGGTCAGCTACAACCGGTCCTGGATTTTTAGCTCAAAGTATTTTCTTGTAGCGGGAAAATTCAACAGAGGAGAAAATACTGATCAGCTGTTTAGGAAGACTGAAGATGGGTAGATTAGTGAACTGAAAATGCTCTGCACAAAAGGAAACTGGTAAGGGGAGAAGTTAAACCTCATGTGGAGAAAGGAAGCCAAGGAGCTGAAAATCAACTCCTAGATGGCCGGAGCATCAGACACAATCGGGAATAACTTGAGTGTCAGTAAGTGAGAGGGAGTGGGTGGGCTGCAGTGGCGAGCAGCCACAGCATATCCACATCATTAAACGCTAATGTCAGTAGGGAGGAGGAAGGGGAGCAATAGATCAGTGCTTAATTTGAGCCGGTGCTCAGCACAGCACTTAATTGTTTATACCAGCATTTTGACAGTCCGCCAAATAGTGGCGCAGTTTGTACCATTTAGAAATGAGCGAACAACAGTTGTTTATTAATTCAAAATACATTAAAAATGACTACTATCTAACGCCAAAGCCATTCTTATGTCTTTGAGGACCTGGAATAGTCTGACTTGTCGGACTTGTAGGAGTGTGAAGGTTGGTTTTCGTGTTGGTTCTCTCACTGGCAGCATTAGCAGGGCAAATGGTGCAAGCTGCAAAGGCCTCTTGACGAGACCATTGGCACTTAATATTTTACAAATTAAGCACTGCAATAAAGTTACCCTGCCTCTGGAGAGGCACAGTATTTGAGATGCAACAGGGGTATCTGCAATGTTTAGGAGGCAGGATGGCACCCTCGAGAGAAAGATGGCAGAGATCCAGGGTGCAGGCAAAGAAAAGCAAAATGTTTCCATGTCTTTATAGAGAACAACCAATGCAGCCCTCAAATTCAGAAAGAAATCAAACAGCCAGCCTACCACATCGAGTCAATCACATTAGACAATCTCACAGGCCACAAACATGCATGATCCGGGATGTGCTGTACAACCCCTGAAAATCGTGCTTTTAGGAAAACACACAACAATGAGAGGTTCCAGCCAAGGACAGGCCTGCAAGCATTCAGGAAAACATCACACAACACACAGGACAACCACTTCAGCACCACATCTACCTCATTGACGTAGAAGGCTGCCACAGCACCTCAAAACCAAAAGAGCAGCGTTGTACGCAGCTGTTGTAATAAAAATATGTCCATTACTCCAGGTGTGGATTAAGTAAGATGGTTTATCAAGTAGTTAAGATCAAGAGCTATATTAAAGTGCCCCACCAGGAGCAGCCTTCCTGCTGCTCAGGCCATTCTCCAACTGACCCTCACAGACTTCAACATTCCACTGCAGCACCGCGCACTAACATTCCACACCACACCCACACTGGCTGAGAGCAGGTATAACAGAAGCACTCTGTAATATTGGGACACAGTGTTTCCAGTACGGCTTTCCACTTAAAAAGATCTGATATTTCAGTGCAAGTTGATTCCATAAAGAGACCCTAGACAGCTGGTCACAGGACACACAAGGATGCTTAGTGAAAGACTTGACGTGGGAATTTTGAGCACCATTGACCTGGATATCAACGTTTTCTCAACACCACAGCCCACTCCATCCTCTGTATATATACACCTGAGATCTGGACTCAAGCGGCAGTTTCGCAGAGATAGTGATTGAAGAGCTGCAATGACAAGGTGAAGCCTAATGGGGTCATGGAAAAATATTCCAGCCCGGTGGAGAAAACTTTATAGAAAGGGTGAGCAACCCAATATACCCTTGCGGGCTTGGGCAGATAGTATATTTGAAAAAATGGGCCAGCAAGGGATTTTGTTTGAAATTCTCAGTGTCAGCAAATAAGGGACTCAGGTTGATTGGTACCCACACTACTGTTAGTTAGTGGGTGGATGTGATTTCTCTAATACAGATCAATAATGTTACCACACTAACACAATGAAATGAAAAAATACAATAACCAGGTTGTTGAGTCAAAAGATTATTATTTTCTTTGTAATAGATGAATTCAGTCAATGATAAAAATAGGGTACAGAGAAATGCATTTGAGACATAGAGGGGGTATCTTATATGTTCCAATCTTACATCACAAAATAAGTCTATACTGCTGATAAATAGTAACACAATGATTTCAAATGAATACAAGAAAATCAATGATGACTGATAGATAGTAAGCAGAGTTAGACTTGGTAGTCGACGTTTCGGTCTTTTGGAAAGTCGTTTCATAAGACCATCATCAGGACAAAGGCTTTATGCATTGTAATTGATGACCCTAGAGAAAAATGGATTGAGGTAAAACAACATACACCTCCAAAGATGGTCAGTGATGCTTGTTAAAGTTAATCGAAACAACAGGGAAACTCTGCCAGTTATCAGGTCAGGAGTTTAAGGCAACAGCAATGCTTGTGCCTAGATATCAGATACACAGCAGAATCATGCAGGTATCAAAGTTGGCTTCAGTGGCAGCTGGTGGAGGGTCACGACTTGTGAAAGAGGAACGAAGCAACGAAGTTCACGACGTCCGTAGCAACAGGGCATCAGTTTGAATACAGCTGAGATCTGGACTCAAGCGGCAGTTTCGCAGAGATAGTGATTGAAGAGCTGCAATGACAAGGTGAAGCCTAATGGGGTCATGGAGAAAACAGCATTTCAGGCAGCAATACATGAACGCAAGTCAAAAAAATAAATGACAAATCATAATAGCACTTGTATTAACTAAACAAGCCATCTTGCAGGCACCGATTTAGTACGTTTTTCTTTTTGTTAAAAAAACGTTCATATCTTTTAATCTAGTTATTGTCCTCTGTCCCACAAACTCAATCCAAAGAAAGCCAATGGGGAAATAACATTCTTCATCTTCCAGTCGCAAACTCCTTTTATCGAAAGTTTAACGATATATTAAAAATAGCGGTTTGCATATGAGAGGAGGAGTGATTGTCCTCACTTATAAAAAGTTAATCAATAACTCTCCTGATCTGCTCCTTCCCTTGCGCCACCGTTGGGAAGCAGGCCTAGGTAACCTGACTTAAGAGGACTAGTCTGAGGCCCTAGCCTCCCCAAAGAAGTAGCGATCAGAGTACGGTTTTGATTAGTGCAGCTCAAAATACTCAATAGGTCCTATATGTCTCGTAATGCTTTTGTCAAGACGGGTAAAGTGACTGAGTCAACTTGTCGAAGGAAGTGTGAACCGCAGGGATGCTTTTTTCATATTTCTAGGATTGCCCATGAATTCAGATCGTCTGGGGTTCTGTCGTGACTTGTATCAATAGAGCATGTGAAAGCGATTTTATGCCTTTGGCCAAGTGGTATCTTCTTAATGTTTGGGATGCAACAGACTTGAATCGGATGGAGCATGCCCGGGTGACCTTGGGTATGATGATTGCTAAACGAAATACAGCTCGTCTTTGGGGTGCTGAATGAGCACCACGTCTCAGAGACTGGAAAAGAGACATGGTGGCAGAGAAAGTCGTGTATGAAAGCAGGCGCTGCCCTAATAAATGGGGGAAAATCTGAGGTAGATGGAATGTCTATATGGGGAGCCCGTGCCGGCCCCATTGCGCGGTCTTTAAGGGCTATTGATTGTGCTACATCGGAACTACCCCAACCCGTAACTGGAGTATGATACCGTTTGGAATACTGTTTGAGAAAAGATATCGCTGAATGCACTTGTGAACCTCGTGTGTAATTCTTGTGGTGTTCAAGTCTACTACCATCTTACAATGTGCCTAATAAAAATATGTAAAAAATTTTTTTTAAAAAGCTGTTTAGCGTTTACCTGTCTTTTCCAAGGACTCGCGTAAATAAAGCTGCCGGCGCCTTAAAGGCCACCCTTGTGACCCGAAAAGGAGCCAAGCAGAGGGGTGCAGCATAGTCCTCCCTTCCGATGGACTTTTAGAGGAAGCCTTGCTTTTAAACTGAACGTGCCCCGCTCAGGGCCTGCCACTGCCGCGCCTTCCTGTCAGCGCGGGAGGCCGCTGGGCGGGAAACGCCATTTCCCTGACCCCGGAGCTTGGCTTCGAGTGTGGAGGAACAATGTGCTCTGTTTCTTTGGATGGGAGGAAGCTTCCAACTCGGAGAGGGAAAAAAAACACTTCCAAAGAATGTCGAGAAGAATCCGAGTGCAGGACTAAATATAGAAATAAGAAAGAGGGCGACTGGAAATGAGAAGCAAAGAGAGCTCAAGGCAGGAAGTTGCCCCAGAAAAGACTCTGCCATGAGACCTACTCGCCTCAAAGGCTCCTAACACTCTTGGTTTGGGGGAGTGCGGGGTGGTGGGAGAAGTCCACATTTCAAAGATAAAAATTGTGCAATTTTAGTTTTCTGTCATTTACCATTTACCATTTCCACCACACTAATCGCAAGTTAATGGGAAATGTCATATTCCCCGATTTTTCGTCAACACCCGCCTTTATCTGTTCCCTAATTTTACAAATTCAACCAATCCTGGAGCTGCTCTCATCAGTGTGAGGCCAGCTCCAGAAATCATGGGAGCAGGCTACCCCAGCACTCATTCTGAGGCCGGGCTTCTGTGCCAGCACTCCCCCCAGCTGTTTCACAGCCCGGGAATTGCTGGATCTACAGTGCGCATGTCGGGCTGGCTGCAGGTAGCCAGCCAGCCAACCAGACATGCGCACTGCAAGGGGCAGCAGAAATCCTGCAATAGCAAGATTGAGCCCCACCCCCTGCCTAACGCTTGAGCGGTACGCAGTGCAAGCAGGTGGCAAAATAAAATGGCATTATTAAGCCATTTTATTTATGTGTGTTTACCTGCTGCGCTCGCCCGGCAGGCAGGGCGACGCTCCTACGCTCTTGTGGA
Organism: Lissotriton vulgaris; assembly: GCF_964263255.1. NCBI lineage: Eukaryota > Metazoa > Chordata > Amphibia > Caudata > Salamandridae > Lissotriton > Lissotriton vulgaris. Next base: position 558,922 of record NW_028253217.1, read on the forward strand.
TGAGCCGCTGCTGGGTATAGGTTGACGTACATGTATAAAAATTTCTCAACTGGCCCGAACTTATAGTATGATGGCAATAAAAAAAGACCATGCTCAATGCCAGAACCATTTACTAGGGTGAAAGGTTAAGATGTGTTCACGAAGGATGAAAATTACTCCGAGGAGGGCAATTGAAAGATATGCCCACTCCTGCCGCATGAGCCCTAAAAGGGTATAATCACTTTTGCATCCATCTTAAAACCATGCATTAAGAATGCAAAACAAATAAAAATGTAAAACAGCTCAATACTCCAAATGTGACAAACACATGCAGTGATTGAAGCGACTGCCCTAAAACCCTTCTACTTTGTTACCACAAAAATGTGAGACAAGAGTCGGGGCCTAGCCCAGTGAACCTAAGCAATGGAAACAAAGAGAGGGCTACATGAAAAAAGAAGGTTGAGTGTCTTTTCAAACTCGTCTCTATTTTCCTCACCACTCAAACAGCACTCAAATTCTTGTGGGATCTACGGAGCCTCATAAGCTCCATCTCAACGGTATCTAACATACCACACACAAAATGTTCTTTAACAAACTCCTTGCTCTTACTGTTGACATTATTTAGAAAGATTCCACTAAGATGGCTTTTCTTTCCTTTAACCTACCACGTCAGAGGAATTTATACATTTTTATTTCTACTTAACATTCATGCACCCGCATTCCAGTGCCAACATGGTGACTGTTGATAAATTGTGCATTGTTATATTGTAAGCATAGAAAAAAATAGATTTAACAAAAAAAGTCAATTTTGTGGAGTTACTGTCACTCAGTTTTTTTGGACGCTAACACACAGCAGGTCACTGTGGCTGTGATCATAGGCCCTCAGAAGGCACTTTCATCAAAGCAGGATGAGAATCGGGAGAAGTCCTCAGGTGCCAAAGTAGGAGCGGAGTGCCTAAACAATACTGGGTCGAATACCAGGCTCAGGTATGAATACCAGCCTAGAAGAGGCATAAGTGCTTTGGTACAGCCCTCCGGTCTTACCCATGAAACACCGAGAACATTCACCCAGCGGCGACTCCTCCGCAAATACGGAGGAGCGTCGCCCCACTGGCTCAGAGCCAGCAGTTGAAATATAACATTTTATTTTTCAGCGCTGGCTTAGCCAGGCGTATGTAGGGAGGGGAGGGGCCGGGCCATGGGAGGAGGAGTGGAGTGCACTTATAAGTGCGCATGTCAGTTTGGCGGGCCGTTTTAGGCTGGCCAAACAGTCATGCACATTTAGGTTTCTCCACCCAGCTGTATTCTACAGCTGGGTGGAGAAATGACACAGACTCCCTGTGCCTGAGCGAGCGTCAGACCAGCCTGCTCAGGCCAATCCCGGTGCTGCTCTCCTAGTATAAGAGCAACGCCTGGATTGGATGGGGAGTCCGTCCCAGGGAATGCCGGAAGCAGCAGGAGAATGGAGGAGCAAGGCAGCCAGCAGGATCAGGTACGTTTATTTTTTATTAATTCAACGACCCCCCTCCGCCACCGCCCTGCCACCCCCAACTGCATATTGGCAGCAGCCGCAATTGCATTCACCCACCACTCATTCATGATGATACGTTTTTTCAAGACAAAAACATATTAATTAACACTCATGCTAGCACTTCTCACAATCCGAAATTCTCAGTAGCTGTAGAAACCTCCGAACTATAAAAAAAAATGATCCCACTCTACAGAATGTACTACAATCACATCTCAATGTTAAATAAAGTCAGTCCATTTGCTGTTTTTTCCTGTACACACTGGAAAAGTGTATCTGAATTATCTGAGTATTGTAAACAAAAATACATACTGACGCATAGTGAATGGCGCAATGATGCTCGGGTACAGGGATGAGACTTGAGTGAGGTGACACACTTTGGTGGGGAGATATATAATCTTCAATATGAAACAACTTTTGCACCCTGACATTGGCGATTGCACGTAAAAAGCTTTCAAGAAAAAAAAGCCAGAGCCTAAGGGTGGAATGAAATTGCTAGAGTTCCTAGAACAGAAAATTCTTCTGCACGGAGGAACATGTCAGGGCTCTCTGCAGGCATACTTAGAAGCCAGTTTTTGTGCAGATTGTGTACTTGCATGAATGATAGAACTGCAGAAAAATTAGCATTGCCATGCCCCGTTGGCTGAGGAGCATTAGACTAGGGCAAGGTGATGTCCAGGTAGAGGTTGGCAGGTTTGGTGGTGATCTAGATGCTAGTGCCAGCAAGCATCTTTGTGAGACAAGATTCTTGGAGTCCATTTGCTCTATGTATGCAATGCCCAATATGGTGAGGTTAGCAGTCTCAGGTATGCCATTATCCAGTGAAATCACCAAAACCCAGCTAGGTTCAGCAGTGGCTGAAGACCCAGATGCCAGATGGTTGCTTCCTGCAACAGGAAAGATGACAGCATCACTGATGTCTATATTCTTCCCATTTTTTGTGCGTGTGGGCAAGGATGCCCCACCCAAAGTACTACCAAAGCTTCACTAATATATGAGATTGCTTTCAAATTCACCAGATCTTGGTCCAGGGTTACAACTTAGCCTCTCATCATGCACAGTCTGAATCGTGGACACGTGTCTTCAAGTTAGAATCATCTCGTTCAAAATGAAGGACTATCAGCAACTAAGGTGCACAAAACATAAGTCTGCGCCTTTTTCAAGTACTTTATGCTGCTGCGAGGAACATGTTTTTTCTGCAGGTGTTTGTAAAGATGCACAGCGGAGAAATAAAAGTGGCTACTCGATCACATCTTCCAAGGGCTACATTTACACATGTAAACTAACAGAAGTATTCCTTCCCATTCTTCCATAGGATTGAGATGATCAATTTCACACTTTTTCAGATATTCAGACCAGCAGCCCACATCATCTTTGACACTTTCAGGTGAGCAGAGGTTATTTTGTGATAACTATGTTGATAGATACTAAGTAGGCAGTCGGGCGAGTCCAGGGAGCGACAACCAAGGAAGGTGCTTGGCAATAGAAATTTCAGATACCCAAATTACTATAGCAAAAATCAAAGAAAGCACAACCAAAGAAGAAATTAGCTAGTAAAGCCTTAGTGGGACCAATGAGAAATGGGAAAATGAGCAACTTCCACGACTGAAAGAACAAGAGAAGGACACACAACAGTATAGCACCGGACAACGTGAAATCCAAATTTAGATGCCCCTTGACCACTAACTGTTCACAATGATATGTGCTTTCCATCAGAGGTCTCCATTTCTGTTGAATGTCACATTCTTTTTTCGAGTATTGAAGTTGTGTGTCTGGATACATAAGGTCTTGCGGGTCTCGACTCTCTTGATCTACCCAAGACAATATAGAATACAATAAAAACACCCACTCTTGATCCAGCATTTTGGTTACACCACTGTCTTGAGTCTGGAGCTTTCTGTATTTCTTCAAGGTAACTTAAAATCATTGCAGAGGCTCCCCCAACTCGGGGAGCCGTACATTTGGCGGTTAGCTGTGCCCCCGATGCAGAGGCATGGCGCGAGCCGCCACCACTGTGGTAGAGGCGCAGAGGGATTGGCTTGTGGGAACGCAACGCCGGAGGCACTCGAGTGGTGTGCTCAGCAGTGGCCGAAGGAGTGGGTAGAGTCTGGTTTGGTGACAAATATTTCCTTTCTTGAACTCTTCCCCATTCTCGTGGCCCTTCCGGTCTGGTAGAACCAATTCTACAACCAGTCTGTGGTATTCTGGTCTGACAACATGACAGTAGTGAAACGCATCAATCAACAGGCAGCCAGGTGCAAAATGATCCTTAGACTACTGAAAGAGACTGTGTTGCTGTGCTTAAAATGTTATCTAATTTTTAAATCCAAACATGAGCCTGGTGAGCTGAACAATGCAGCAGATGCTTTATCTTTTTTTAAGATGCAGGCCTTCAGGAGAAGTGGAGTTTCCTACACCATGGTGGTGGCATGGTGCCCAAGTTTACCAGACCTCATGGCAGCCAGTTTAACGCCCAGGATGAGGCATGCCTATGAGTGGCATTCAGCGCATACTACAAGTTTCTAGAAGCATGAGGGAGAAGAGAAGGATCGGTTTGCTCCCTCGTCAGTGATAGCATTTCCTGGGCCCGTGAGACAGGAGGGGTGAGCAGTCTCATATGCTAGGCACCACATTGCTGTGATATCCTTCCTTGGGAAGATGCTGGAGCACTCCTATGTGACAAAGGCCTTCCTGGTTCAGAGGGCGTTGCAAGGTCGGTGGCGTTTAGAAGGGGTGAAGCCTACTCTAGGCGCCCCATCGACCCAGTTTGGCTGGCTGCTATCATGCATTTGCAGGTCACAGGATGAGGTTTGTCTCTTCAGGGGGCCTTTGACCTGGCATTTTATGGGGCGCTGAAGGTAGGGGACTGAGGGCCCGATGTAGGTAAATCTAATTTACCACTTCTAAAATACTGAATCATACCGATTCGGTATTTAAGAAGTGGTAAATCTGTAAGATTCCGTATTTACCGATTCTGTAAATACCGAATCGGTATCCACCATTGATTCCTATGGGCCTTGAAGCCCATAGGAATCAATTTGGAATACCGAATCGGTATTTACCGACTCGGTAATTACCTATTCTTGCAAGGGTGCAGGGGGTGTCACTTTGACACCCTCTAGCACCCCAATTACAGGCTTGTGAGCCATGTGGCACACATACATGCCCTATGGGCATGTCTGTGTGTCACATGGCACAGGTGTGCATGCACAGATGTGCATGCACAGATGTGCATGCACACCTGGATTCGGTATTTTACCACCCAATTGGAAAATACCGATTCTTAAAGCCCTGTGGCACTCTGACATGTGCCAGCTACATCTGCATTTACAGAATCGGTATTTTACCGAGTCTGTATTTACCGATTCGTTAAATACAGAATCGGTAAAATACCAATTCTGTAAATGCATGCCCTACATCTGAAAACCCTAATACCGGTCGGAAACGGCCAAAATCGGCCGTTTCCGACCGTTATTAGGGCTACTACATCTGGCCCTCAGTGTCCAAAAACAGGAGGGGGGTGTTGGGGGGGGTTTCAGTTTTCTGACATTCAGTGGCCAAATGTCCCCCTAGCAATAACTATCTCCCTCTCAAAGATCAACCAGATGGTTCGAGGCGAACCTATTCTGTTGCATAGGCACCCAGGTAATGAATGCTGCCCTCGGGAATTTGGAGGCATTCTCTGCCCACCGAGCTCAGGTGTCAATGGGCCCCCTGTTGGTGCATACAGATGGCACATCCATGAGGAGACACTCTTTTCAGTACTGTAGGGTGTTGGGCAGTGCGTGAGGGTGTCAGGTTTGGAGACTACGGAGTATGGCTCGCATTCCTTTAGAATTAGGGCCACCAGGCTGCAGCAAGGATGGTGCTAGCGGGCCGACAGTGCAAAGGATTGACAGACGGAGAACAGACTGCTACAAGCACTATGTGAGATTGAACTTCTTGTAGCCACCTGTCGCTAATAGCTTTTCTCTCATGACATTCCTATTCTCCTGTTGATGGAGGTGGACAGCGTGAAGATTTGAGTCAGCCACTCGACACCTCGCCGCCTCCTGTGCACACGTGATCGGAGGGGGTTACAGAAGTGCTGGTGTTGTGCCACTCATACATGAGGCATGCAAAGGCTTTTTATACTGCAGTGGCTACTTGACCAGAGTCAGGGCAGTGGGATATTGGTTGACTTTCTGTGGTCAAGAGAGAATGCGCGTGGCTGATCTGAGAACTGCATCAGGCAAACTATCAGCCCAGGGGTTTTCTGTGCCCAGGGATTATTATTGTGCATCTTGGCAGCAATTACTCAACAGAGATTGGACGAAAAGTCTTGTTTGAGCTGGTTATTTCAGAGATGGGCTGGCTTGCGAAGATGTTCCGGGAGACTGTGCTAGCAAAATCAAACATTGTTCCCAGGTCGAATTGGAGAGGTGGTAAGACGGTGAAGGCCCTCAATGACTTGCCCTCTGAAGATAGTTTGGATGTAGCCAGACCTGTGAGTAGTGGATCATAGTTAATGAAAATTTGGTTGGATTTAGTCAGAGTGGTAGGGTCACTGCAGAACTCCAGTAAGGAGTTTGATTTAACTGTTGGCAAGAAAGAATGGTGTATTCTTTTTAACCACTCATCTGAAATGGAAAACTGCATACAGTTCTGCTGCTGATAAGAGTCTAAAGATCGGTTATTCTATGGACAGATGTAATGACCACTAAAAAAGGTTTTTTTTCCCTTAGACTGAAATATTTTACATTCATGACTTCGAAGAAGATTCCTATGATCAGGGTCCATTTTTGTCCCGGATCCCATAGGGGACGAGGTCAAAATAGAAAGGAGAATCAAATATTTCAGAGTCTTTCTTAAGTGTCCTCCTACTGGCTTTGGCCAAGAAACCTTCTCCGGGTTCATTAGATCTGTGGCGCCTCATCATTAAATCTACATGCAAATGTATTTTTCTGTCCCGGACGCCAACTTTGTTATCAGTCCTATATCTTCATCCGGAAAATGTCACTCTGCCTTTTAGTTTCTTTTCCTCAAATTGTGTTCCTTTTTATTTTTTTCCCACTAGATGACGCTACCCATGACACATTTCTAGAAATTAATTACTTTTATAGTCCTTTGCTTAATGTTGCCAGGTCATGTCACCTTTCCCCACTTGGAAGGATGTTGAAACAGGTCACACTTCCTTTTCCTGGGTCAGCACTGTAGGCCATACTTCCTCCTTCTGGAAATGTATAAAGACAGGCCATATGACCCTTTTAATGCATGGCAATAACTACACTTGAATTCAAAAGATCTCTTTCAAACACACAGTAAAGTCACCTCAACAAAGTTTGACTCTACCAATTGTATTACTTTAAAAATAAATAGAGTCGATTTCATAAAGTTTATACGGTTGTAAGAAAATAAGTTTAAAAAAAATCCAACTACCATTACGTTTATTGGTGGGGGAAAAAACATCAAAAAATCTATTTAGAAGCTGCTGGCTGCAATTACATTAACCAAAAATAAGCTTGAGAAAAGGGAAGAAAAACAACCACAACGTTAACCTTGTAGATCTAGGGGCTGATTACGATGTGGCCTGTAAAGGCTCCGACGAAGGCCGGTCGGATTCCTTTCCGACCGCCTCATTTTGATGGAGACGGTTTGAAAGGAATCCAACTGGTCACTCCGACTGGCTTCTGACAGGCTCAGAGAGCCCGTCCGCCAGTCGGAATGCGGCATGTAACTTTAAGGGCTGCTCTTTCTGCCCTTGAGTTTACAGGCATCTTAATGTGGTGGTCGGGACCCACGACCGGGCGTCGGTCGGTCCCATGACCAAATCTGTGTCAGTCGGAAGGGATTCCCCCGAACATCGCGATGAGCCCTCTAGTGTGACAGTTTTCCCCCCTTGTATGTTTGAAGCTCTGAAGTGATGATGCATGCTGGTATTTCACCACCCTCTCAACATCATATTCTGGTTTGAGAAAACTTGGGTAAATATTTTCTGAGTTTACTAAAATTATATGTACAATATACTCGTTTATAGGGGCTTTCAGTCAACTTTCTTCATCCATCGTCTCTTATTGCTTCATTCACTTTTTTCTTCCGCCAACTGCAGGGCTTTGTCAGCCCACTTCACTCAGTGGCTAATTGATGGCATTCTGCTCTTTCACAAAGAGCCCATCTGCACCCAGGCTACTTTCCTTCAGTGCCAGGGGCTACTATGTCAATATTTGCTGTTTCACGCCAAAAAATATTCTTGCTTTTAGCCATTCGAGGATCTGGTAGCTTCATCAACAACTAGGTTTTACAAAGATCTAGAGAACACCAAGCATCCTTTATGCTAAAAGGCTGGCAGTCAACATCAGGCTTATTGGTTTTGCCAAATCTTGTTTTAGGTTTGATGTGTTATTATGCCTAACTCCAAACATATTCAATTGTATGCATTCTCTAAAGGGCTTTGGTTCAGCCTCCATCAGCCACTGATTTCTTTGGCCCTGGAACTTTCAGCCAGTGGTGTGAGACATTGTGAATCTGACCAACGATCATCCCACATGAATATTTTAGTCTCACCTTCTTTCAATGATCTGTTTGGGTGTATCCACTGTAATTCACGAGGGAGTATTTTACACTCTACAAGTAAGCTATATCACCACATGTAATTGTTTAGCCTATCCATGCATTGCATAAGCAAAGCAATTACATTTTTCTGCATGGCTGCAAGCATTTCTGGATTGCTTTCACATTGCCTGAGTATATGCGTCAAACCCATTGGCTTTGCCAATGCTTGTTTTCACACCAGCCAGCGCCCTACCCCACCCAAACCACATGCAGCGCAACGTGGCAGACGAGAAAGGATAGGAATTTTTTTTTTTTAACATAGAATAACTGTGAAAGTAGGTGACTGTGAAAATCCTTACACAAGAGAGTTTAAAAATTGGAATGAAGAGAATATATACTCGGAAATCAAAACTAGATTGACAAATCAGAACGCAAACTAATTTAATATAATATAAACTATAATTTAAAATGTATAATCATTAAAAATACACGTACAATATAAAAGATGGCACGCCACAATTTCAATTTATACAATTATAAATTGGGTATTTGAAATGAGTGTAAACCAGTTCGCGATCCGAAAAACCAGTTGAAATTACAGGTCTAAAAAAGGTTTTGTGACAGCGTGCCCGTCCAAAGTCGAATATTCTTCCACTTGGAATATGCACGGTCTTAATAGGTCACCCCAATTAACTCTGACACACAGAAGGCATTGTATGTACAAGTGTTCATACTTAAAATGCCCGTTGACGATTCCATCTCCCTAACAAGCATAGCTCAAAACAAATTCTCATTTGGGACTGGGCTCGCCGAGGAGGGGAGGTTGACACGGAGTCATGTGGTAAACGAGGTGTGTGGTTTCCAGGGGCTGTGTACATACCACCCACAGTCTCACTGCAGTGAGACAGCCGTTGTATATGTACACTGGTGGGACCCATCAAGAAAACACTCAAAGCAAACACCAAGTTGCCCTGGCAGGAATCTTACTGTTGGGTGCCGGACGGACCCAAGCCCGCGCCGCCGGTAGAGACACTCAAAAACAAATATAAAACTTGCTGCCAGCATCATAACGGTGCACCAGTCCAACTTTGTAGACACACGTTGTATATCTGAAGCAAGGCCATGATAATCCAGTGACGAATGAGGCACAACTCAGTGCTTAATTTTGACAAGGTCACCTCACTAGCTTTTGGGGAGCAGCAGGACTTTCCGTCATCAGACTTTGACCCAAAGCGAGAGAAAGAAGAGGGAAGAGAAAGGAGGAAAACCGTGACAAAAGAAGAAAGCAGGTATGAAAAATAACCTACAAGAATGAAAAACAGGAAGTGTAGGGTGGTGGAAAAACACATACCGGCATAAGATCCAGGAAAGAGGCCGCTCCATGGAACATATCCATGAGAGAAGAGCTCCGCGCCACAAAAATACAGTAGGTGCTTTACTACTTTGGCAAGTACTGCCCTATAGTGTAAGGATCATTCAACACAATATGTGGCTTCAACGTTCTAAACACAACTGCATTCGGTGCTGTTTTTTTTTTTCCTCATTCAGACCAGCAGTTCTTTCTAAAAGCGACAGCAGCTTCAGATGGGCTGCTAAACCAAAATTGTACCTCTAGTTTCACGAAACTTGTGAAAGGTTGCTCCTGCCATTTTGAGGACCGGGCACTGTGCCGGACGGAAACAAAAGTCAGGAGTTCCCGTAGAAATAAAGAATAAAATAAGCAAGCATTGGCAACACCAACAGATTTTGCCTTCTGGACCTATTGGCTTTGCCAATGGTTTTTAGTCATGCTCTGCAGCATGGTTAAAGTATTTAAAAAAAAGCCCGAGACAGCTGGAATAACATATGCACTCACATGGATTTCTTAACCGGAAAAAAATATAGTGCTTGAAAAGCAAGTAGTGGAAGCATAGAAGAAAGCCAATGAAGAGAAATCGTAAGGAGGCAATGCTCCATGGGCGGGACAACCACAAGATTGAAAAGCTGACAAACGAGTAAGTAGTAGGTAAATGAGAGGGACAGGAAAGCTAACCAATGGGCAGACTCTATGCCCCTGTATGTTCTGGCTAAACCAACAATATGTCAAGCAACGGACAGTGCATATGATGTCTAGTAGGCTCGACATAAAAAGGAAACAAAACTAACTTTCCCAGTTAAAAAAAATGTAAAGGAGGCAAACAAAATGGCAAATGAACCAATGAAAACAAGTAAAAGTAAAATACGGAAAACAGTTTGGTTTCCTTTGCATACGTTGCAGAACACAGGCAAAAAGTCTGTGACTATGCCACGACACACAAAAACATAATAATAAGCAGGCGCACACTGCCCATCTCAATGTATGTTGATTATTTTTATGTGCTTTGTGAGTACCAATGGTCACTTCAAGGAGCTGGCTGGACGGAAGCGGCGTGAAAGAGACCAGGAAAAAGCAAAGGAGATGACCAGGAAAAGGAAAGATGGAAAAGCCATGGTGACGGAGTGGTCTTTCACAAATGCCAGCACCGCTCTATGTAGTGCAATAGTGCATATTTGACAAAACACGACAGGCCCAAAAAAAGGCCGCAAAGCTGACCTCACGGGGCCCCAAGGCAACCCCATGAATTCCACCTTTTGGCCCCTTTCCCTCCCCTGTTGACTCTGTCAAGAGCTTAGGCATCACTATTAGCAAGGACCTCTCCATGAGGGCTCAAATTAACTCAGTAGTTTCCGTCTGCTTCTTCCATCTGCGTCGCACTCGGAAAATCAGCAGACTCCTCTCACAAGAAGCATCCTCTGCAGGTCACTCTGGGACTGGTCATGTCTCGCATTGACTATGCAAATTCCCTATATGTGGGCATACCTGCATACCAATCCCAACGCCTTCAACTCATCCAGAACCAGGCAGCCAGGCTGATTCATGGCCAACCGATGTCTAGTCACACCAAGCCTCTCCTTAGGAGCCTTCATTGGTGGCTCCCAGTGGCCCAGCGCAGCCTCTTTAAACTTGGCAGCCTGATTCACAATGCCCTTTCCTCTCAGGGACCTTCCTTCATCTCCTCCCTTTTACACCATTATGTTCCCCACCGCGCTTTACGCTCCTCCGACTCCAACCTACGGACCCCCTGCTCCTTCAGTCGTAAGCAGCATGGAGGCCTTAGATTCTCCACCCAGGCTCCACTCCTATGGAATTCCCTTCCCCAAGCACTCCGTCTTCTTCCTTCCTATGCTCACTTCAGAAATCACTTAAAACTTGGCTCTTCTCTCTAGCTCACGACTAGTTTTTTCCGCTCTGTACCACTCAGCCCTTCCACTCCAGCGCCAAGAAACCGTAGGTGAACGTGCGCCCTACAACTCCCATTTATCATATCATATCATATCATATCATATCAGTCAAATGAGAGCACACAATGGCTTATAGTAGCCAGAAAAAAAAAGAGAAGCATTAGGTTAGGTGGAGTACCCTTCTAAGACGATCATTAACCATAGGGCAAGAGAAGAGCGATCTATATTTTGATAATACCCCCTCCTCAAGCCTTCTGAACCGATGCTGCTGGTACTTGCACAACTGAGAACTGGGTGAGGTTTGGCTTGGCTTGTGGATTCGAGTCACCTTGGGCCTCCTGTGTGAGGATTCATTTATATAATCTCAATTCAATTCCCCCTGGTGGGCACGTGTGCCACCCACTAATGCCATTACCACAGTAATTGGCACTGAACTGCTCCTTTACTAGCCGTCTCAGCTAAAAGGCACAAGGGCGACCAAGAGTTGGGTTGGGGGCGTTGTGGGGTGGGGGGTCTAAGTTGTTGTATCTATTTTCGTGAACAGCTTCCCTGTGCTGCAAACACTGCATGAAAACATGACTGGAATCATAAAAAACATCCCCTAATGGCCTGGTAATTCCAGGTTACATTCCAGCTAAGAAATCTGTGTGGTGCAGGGGATACTGGATCTTTGTAGCGTGATGAGGTCTGTCGAACCTATGCTGTACACTGCTGCACGTGCTACAACACAGACTACACGTTTTCTTCCCACCACTAAATGTATAGAACCACATCCTCATCAGGAAACATACAACCCCTTTAGTTTGATTACCCTTAGGGTATTTAAATGTCTCCGCAACATCTGCCCTCTCCCGCCACTTCCAGAGTTTAAAGATTGCAGCCTTCTACTCTATGCCAGTCCAATCCACCCTACGGCATTCCACTATGAACCATTCTACGCCACTTCAAGCCACTCTACACCACTGTACAACATGCCTAAAAGACATTGGCAAAATCAACAGCTTTCGTGTGGCAAAACCTATTGGCTTTGCCAGTGCTCAATTATTTAATAGTTTTTATGTATCTCTTCAGTGGAAGAAGGATTAAGTCACGAGTTACAATCGATTTGACTATCCTTCTGGCATTAAGAGGCTTACAAGCAGTAGGCAACCTCTAAAAAGTTACTCTCATGTAGTTTCAGTGAGTGGAGCTTTGAGTAAGGGGGCCTTTTGCCGCAAAACTGTTGCATGCAGCCATTTCTGAATGACTAAACTGACCTCTAGTTGCTCTCACGTGGGTGGCTTATACATTAGAAAACACGAGCAAGAGACCAGGTACAAGGTGATTAACTTGTCCACGATCCCAGACTTTAGAGCATTAACCACATGACTGCTAAGGTAATTCCCCTCCTGTGCTGCAGATCCTTGAAAATCATTATTCATGACGAGCTCAGCTCGTCATAAGCACACGAGTAGTGTACTGCATGACGAGCTGAGCTCGTCATGACGAGCTGAGCTCGTCATGAGCAGCGAAGGGGTTAATTACTCGCAACAGAACATTGATAGGGGGAACAGGGGCGGATTCTACATTTGAGTGGCGGAGCGTTGCCCCACTGAAATACCCCTACAGATGAAAAATAAAATGATAATAAAGTTAATTCATTGCCATTTAATTTTTTGTCACTCCGTCCCAAATGGAGCGTCAGCAGCAGCGAGAGCAAGGCACTTTCAGTTGAAAGTGCACATGACTTTTTGGCCGGACGTCTTGCGACGGCCAGCCACACTTGTGCACTTTGAACCTCTCTAACCTAGCTGGTGGGTTTGAGAAAGCAAAAGCCTTCAGTGCGCTAATAGAGGGCGGTCCAACCAATCCTGGCGGCACTCTCAAGCTGGTGAGAGCAGTGCCCGGATTGGCTTGGGAAAGTGGAGCCTGCCTGTCTGCCTCGAGGAGAGAAGACCATCGAGGAGGACGTCACGCCCGCAGGTAAGTGCTTTTAATCTATTTTTTTTAATGTCCACCTCACCACTCTCAGGACTTGCCAGCCGCCACTAAGTGGGAATTATAACACCAATAGAACAAAAATGTCGTCATTAGTTTGAATGGCTCCATTAGTCATATCCTGCAGTAATAGTTTCCAGCTCATCAATGCCCCGTAAGGCTAGTAGTATCCCAGTATGTCAATGATCCAAAAATGGCTGTTTCTGATGGTCTTTGCAAGGTCGCTGGCCCTTTAAGTTTCTAGGAAGGAAGTGGCCTGTTCTATTTTTTCTGTATTTAAGGAAAACGAGGTTCAGTTCTTTTCCCTTGGCTCTCTATTCTTACTGAAACAATACTTGTCTTTTTAAGCCATTCTTGGAACTGACCGCTGAGAAAGTTCCGGTTTTAAGGCAGGCCTGACTCTCTAGATCTACAAAGGCCAAACCTTCCCTGCTTTTCAGTTGCACTGTTCTTTTGAGTCAAGCACTGCCCATTTGCTGCCTGCCCTCCAAAAGCGAAAGAGTTCCTAAAATCAGAAAGAAAATAAAAAATACTTCAGTGCCAATACGGCAGATAAATGGCCCCAAATCAATTTTTTTTAAACGGGACCCACGCCCTGCCCAGCTACGTCAAGCATAAGACACACAATTGATGGACGGAATGCAGAACAAATCAAAACATTCACCCCCAGTACAGAGATCTGGGTAAATCCATCATTCTTTTGCTCACCATGCCAGCCCAGTTTAGACCTGGCCATAGCTACGTCAAGCATGGCACACGTCTGTGCTGGTGCCTGGAAGCAGGTGGAGTGGGAACTAACCTCATTTGTTAAGCAGACCGGTTTTCTCAAACCCAATGAACTGTTCCACAGAACTCATCTAAAATCACAACTGCCTTTTACAGCCATGAGCCACCCCAAAAAATGATTAATCACTGCCAAACCAGCAGACTATCGACAGTTTGAGGGGCGTGCAGGAAAGGATGCCCCCTCAAGAACTCTTTGCAGGGCGTGGAAGGCGATTTGGAGGTCTGTAGTTCGACGGCTTACTAGCCCTCAGCTCAAGAGCACAAAGGCGCTGCGAGCAGGTCTTTAAGTGGGCCGGGTCCTGCCGGAGCTCAGCACCGTCAGTTCTCAAAAGCAGATGTCGAGAAGGGGCCCTATCGGGCTCTCAATTTTTGCCCTCGCCTTCAGGGTGAAAAACAAATCTTACCTCTGCAGCAGTCCACCCTTCACTGCCTCTGATGTAACTTCAAAGAGGCACGCTATAGTTCTTTCACAGTCTCATTTCAGAACTGAAGCATTTACAATGTTATATACAACGAAGCCATAGTTGCTGCTTATTTATCTTATAGAACTAACAACCATTGGCAAAGCCATTAGTCCTGGCTTGTTGTAGGCGAAATGTTACGTGTTGTATTATATCTGGATGCAATGACAAACAGCAAAATACCAGTCGGGCAGCACACTATACTAAGCACAGGTTTTTAGCTTAGGTGTTTTAAGCCACACCCTTAATTATGTAGGCCACGCCCCTCTGAGAGACCCTCCCCCCCCCCACAGTTTTTTCCTCCCACTTAAAGCCCTGGCTGCAGGGTTAAACAATATAGTTTGGAAACAGCTTTGAACTTTCTGCCATGCAGCCCCCCCCCTCCCTCCAAAAAAAGGAAGGACTACTATTACCAGGAAAGAGAGAATGACACAAAAACATGAGTGAATGCCAGACAGCGTATGATCTATTCTAGAGTTTCACAATAACTCCCACACTGTCTGTAGGGCTCCTACAGAGGGCCATTTCTATTCATTGTGCTCTACTTTCCATCAAGAGATCTGATGCCAAGTGGCACTGGTCCAGCCTTGCCAGCTCATTATGTATCACTAGTGAGTAACAAACCTTCTCCAGACGTGGTTGCACAATAGTCAAGAAGGGGTTCCTTGTTAGTTTCTGCAGGTTGGCTGAGGCCCGCAAGGAGTGTAAGCCATATTGCAAAACAGAGCTCAACCCATATTTTGATTGGAAACCATGGAACAGTACGAAGGTCCCCAGAGCCTCGTAGGTGTTCCTCAAGCAGCCATATTTTTAGTTTGTGCCTTTAGTTAGTGCACACGCTGCTCTGCGAAGCATGCTGTATTTGAGTATAGACTTGAAGCCCCACCCACTCTCTGCCCATATTTGTCATTGGCTTGTGTCAATGTCCTTCATAAATGCTGGCTTTTGATTTGTTAATTGGATTAGTAGTCCCTCCTTAGTAACGCCTTGTCTTCATTTATAACCTCCCATGAGGACTGGACCTTTTACTTCTGTTGTTACATGGTATGTTTTATTTAATCTGTAAGCACTATTTTCTTTAATGAGTTTCTCGTACTGCATGTACGACATGCTTTTCCTGCGACATTCAACGCGCCATGCGCGCTTTCACTTCCAAGCAGCCTGGGACAATCGCAGTCTCTTATTTGAAATGAAGTAGATCTCGCATTTACAAGAATTTGAGGTGTTGGCATTGTAAATGACAATGCTTTTTATTTATGTTAATTATCAAAACAGATAAATAAAAGGCATTGTCATTCACAATGCCAATAGCTTAAACTCTTGCAAATGCAAGACCCATTGCATTGCAAATGCTTGTTTATGTCTGCATTCTTTACAAACACAAAACTTCACACCAAAGAACAGAAAGGAACACAAACGGTCTAAAAGATGCACTTGCTGCAGCGGTCCATGGACAATAATATGGAAACTCTACACCGTACCCCAATTTTCCACTTTTTAATACAGTCGTAAAATAGACAGCATAACATGCACAACAGACTATATATGTTAATCCTACGAAAGGTTCTGATGCTTAATGCCAGGGGCAGAACGTAGTAAGATTTGTGGAATGTGAAGTTCAAATTTCTAAACTAAAAAAGCGGTGGAATGCAGGGTGGAGGAGTGAGATGGACGGTTTCCATGAGGAACAAGGTCAGCGCTAAATTGCATTAGTTGGTCCTCTGTCTACAGTAGCAAAGCGGGTGAAAAACGTTTAGCTTGAATGCTACACCCGAGAGATTACCAGTGGTTAGACCACTTCCAAGCATCCGTCACCATTTCAGTCTCTGCCAATCATATGCTTGGAGTCCTGAAATTGGCACAGCTTTCGCATCCAAATAGTAGTAAATTGGCACACAATCGAGGAGTATTTCTATGGGAGCAGGTTTGCTACTTTTGAGGTAAACCAATCACTAGATACATTTGTGTGACCAATCAAACAAATGAATAAGTTAAAACTGCTTAGTGAAATGGAAATGACAAGAAAAACCAACACAGACATATCAGACAGACTCGTGGCCCCAAGACCCAACTACCAACCAAAGAATCCATTTATTTGGCGAGTGTCTCACACCAGACACCCCCTCCGAAGCCACCCCCCTGCTTAATGCTAAGCATTAGCTAAATATTGTTTTGGCAACAGGGTGGCTCGATCAGTTGAATGCTCGTCGCTGAAACACGCCTTGATCTGCAGGGCACAAATTCGAAATTTTGACATGCCTGGCTCAAATTTGCATCCTTGTGAGGCCAGTAAAGTGGGCAGCACTAAATGGGGGCGCACTACAATTTCTGGGTAAGAAGGCAGAGTAAAACTGCACATGGTACTATGATATCATTAGGAGTTTTGGCATCAGAAACGAGAATAACATGCTTACTGCAATATGAACCATATGGATTTCCGCATTTTGGACCAAAACTCTTGCTCATTTACCCTACATATTTCCTCCTGCGTTTTGCAGGTGGATACATGTTTGTAAATACAGTGCCAATTGTAAATAATTTTCACCCGTAAATGGGATTACTGACCAACTTGTGATAGGCTTCTAAAATGGGTAATAATAATAATAACACCCATTAAGTGAGGTGCTTAAAAACGGCAGGTGTGCTGTGTGAAGCAAATGCCCTCCATCACCCCGCTGAGCGACGACACACAATAGGATAACAGCACCACTCTAGTCACGTATGCACGACACCAAAAGCTTTCGCCACATAGTCCTCACTGCAAGTAGAACATCCTTCTAGCCAAGCACCACCCAACAGCGTAGCTAGCTATCCCCTTGTAAGAGTCGGCGCCTCGACAACAGGGTATGAAGCGCTATATAAATGCTATTAAAATTACATTACAAGGTAGTAGCATCTAAATTTTTCAATGGCCATACTACAGTTCAGAATTACACAACGAGGCGATGAAGAAACACAGACTATCATGCTCACTTCTCAAATTCCATATTCCACTATAATTCACCACTAATCCTTTATGGGTTCAAGAGTAGCGTGCTACTTGCCAATAAAGCGTCTCAACACCCCATTAGGGTTACAAGCGCTATATAAATGTAAACCTTTTCTACCCCTCCCCAACCCTTCTCAATCCAAATAACTAACATATCCACCACTAAAATTACTTTCATGTTTCACCATACTAATTCAACACTAATCCTGATGGGTTCCAGAGTAGCGTGCTACTTGCGCTTCAAAACCCCATCAGGGGTAGCAAGAGCTATATAAATACAATCCTCTTTCACTCTTCTATCCCGCCACCTACTCTTCTCTACCCAAATAACTGAATAACATATCCGCCACTCAAATTACTTCATATTTCACTATACTAATTTTCAACACTAATCCTTTATGGGTTCCGGAGTAGCGTGCTACTCGCGAGAAAAGCGCTTCAACACCCATCAGGGGTAACACGTGCTATATGAATGCAAACCTTTCTTTCCTTTTTATCCCTCCGCTATCCTTCTCACTCCAAATAACTGACTAATATCCACCACTGTAATTACTTTCATATTTCGCCATACTAATTCACCACTAATCCTTTATGGGTTTCCGGAGTAGCGCGCTTCAACACCCCATATGAGGTAAACAGCGCTATATAAATACAAACCTTTTTTCCTCCTCTATCCTTCTGCTATCCTTCCAAATCCAAATAACTGACTAACCTATCCACCACTTAAAATGAACTTGCATCTTTCACTATACTAATTCAACACTAATCCTCTATGGGTTCCGGAGTAGCGTGCTACTCGCCGAAAAAGCGCTTCAACGCGATCTCCATTGGGGCCAAAAAAAGGTGAACTGTGGTTTACGTTGATCCTTTATGAAGACCACACCAACGACAGAAATCCAGGCTTGGCATGCACATGCACCCATCAGCCACAAAGGCCAGCATCTGCCACTAGTGCAAGAACCGAGATTTCACAACATGTGCACACCAGGAGAAACTGCTGAGACTCCACCTCAGATGTGGACCAGACGAACGCCACAGGTGTGCCAAGGAGGTGTACCTCCATAGCCTAGTGGATGAAGAGAAGATGGGGCGCTAGTGGGTGGCGCCCCTGGCTCCAAAGCACAAAGGTCTCCTTACCAAGTGGAGACTAGGCCAACTGCAACACAGCACTCTGAAGTGGCAGGAAGGCGAAACACCGGCACACTGCAATACTTTCTAATAAATAAATCATGTGTAAAACGGCAGAGCCACATTAGACACCGAGTGTATTCCACAGGTCAGCAGTTTCAGCTCAGTTTTCCACAATAACCTTTAACCTGCTTCTCTGGACCAATCCTCAAACTGCACGTGCCTGCAGCTCAGTTGCACGAGACCATGGCCTACAGCACTATGCATTTCGCAGCCTGGACGTTTAAGAAACTTCATTCATGTTGCAACTGAACACGTTTGATCTTTGATATTCCCTTCCGCAAGCATTAAAAAGAAAAACATGCAATTTAAATTAGTTCTAATAGCAGTCTCTGTGGTGCTGCGTTCAGTGACCCGGCACTGTACAAAGCACACATTAACAACCAAAAACTACCTCAATAGTTATAGAGGGCATGCATAGAAAGGAACCAAACTGTCAAAAAAACGCCTTCCAACCATTTTCGTTGCCTCTTAAAGGAACCAACCTTCAGAAGACCCCGAAAGAGAGGGCTCTTCCTACAGCGACCACACAGCCCCCTCCACCCCTAAAGTCTATTTGTTTTGTTTAAATTGGGCCCACCAGGAGCGCAATCGCCTCCAACCCCAGCCTTTCCTCCCTGCTTCCTGCTGGCTCCATATGTGCGTGGGTGTTTTCTTTCCAGAGAATGAGGGTGGGGTGTCATTCGCGGGGCCCCAGGCGCTGACAGACCCTGCGTGATGAAAGAGAAGGACTGAATCTATTGCACGGTTCTTCGGAATCATAGATGCGGTGTCATTTTAGTTTACGTATTAAACAATAATAATGTACATTAACATACTACCTAGTCAATGAACTGTGTTCCGGTGGTTCAATTACACAGCACTGCTAAAAGGCACTTCTATTATTGATCTCTAAAGTGGTGACATGCAGGGTACACTGGTCTCCGCAGTAGGCACACAACCTGCTACGCTATTTTACCCGTTCCAAAACGGGTCGCTCCCTAGGGTTAAGTGCTTACAATCTATTGCTTGGCGGCACGTCCTGGTGCGCCTGAGGCATGGCCAGGAGGGCCTTAGGTGTGCGGCAGTCCCACGAGTGGCCACATGAAAAATAAGAAGTTAAGGAGCAACAAAAATTATGCGCCCCACAGCTGCAGAATGAAACGGGGGGTGGGATACGGCGTCGGGTGCGTCAAGGACGCCCCGGGTTCTCCTCCGCGTCGGATCGGGCTCTGCAGATCACACATCAGAAAAGAGGGTGGTTGCTGATGGATGGGGCGGGCGGTGCACGCAGCGCCCACGTAGACATATGCAGCCTGGGTGCTATTTGCTCTAGGCTGCAGGAATCCATCCAGAGGCAGCGGATTCCTTCCTCTCTTCTCATCCGCGCACCAGCTCCTACCCCCCTCCCTCTCACCGCTGTGGGAAAAAAAGCACAATGTGCAAGCCCAGTTACAACAGATCTCTCCCTGCAGCATGTCTGTGCATCTCTGCCACCAGCTATGCTGCAAGTAAATTAGCCTCACCAGCTTCTACAACCCACTCCAACCCTAGAGAGACGCGAAACAAGCGTGCACACGTCCAACGACATGTGTGGGGGCTTGAGGGGCGACCCACACACCCTGAATACAACAACAACACCCCAGACGAGCTGCACAGGGCAATGCTGGGTGGGTTTGCGAATGATCACCACACTTAAAAGCAGAGGCATGATACAGAGGATCATCAAAGGGGGGTGGGCTAATTTCTCCACCCGCCCCGGTACTCACATAAACAGCTAGGATGGTCCCGCAGGCCTCCTGATGCGTCCCTTGTGTGCATAGATCCGTGCAGGGAAAGCTGCAGATGGTCTTTGTCTCCGGGCTCCTACCTCCTCTCGCGCCCCGTCGCAGGCAGTAAACCCCCGGCACGCTCAATCCCAGCAGCCGCACTCCCTGCTATTATTCTGCTGCTGTCCCTGCCTTGAACTGAAGAGGACTATCACCCTGCGCATGCGCGCTGATCCTGAGAGCCAGCGCGAAGCCGCGCCCACGGCTCTTTCTCATTGGGCACGGGGTCACAGATATTCAACTTAAACCCCACGGCGCCGACCCTTCCAGTCTCGGCCAAGCCACAGGCTGTGAAATTGATTTCGAGGTCCTTATTGTCACAGTCCTGCCTGCAGGGCAGGAAGGGCTCCCTTCCGAACACACAAACATCTTCAAAGGGTATTCAGCCAGGAGCGAAGTTTTACAAGCACACCATGAAAACGGCAAAATACCAAGTTTCCCCATGTTGACAGGTGCGGGTAGTTATACTATTCCTGTAATTTCCATAACATTATTGTTGTACTTGATGCATTTCGTAGGCACGGTTAGAATCGGAAACAAGCATGGCAAAGTCAATAGTTCTCGCCTTTGGAATGTATGGTTTTCAGCTGTACAGCAGGGCTAATAAAGGGGGAAAATGCTCCCATGGCTGGCTGGGTCGTTTATAGGCATGCACACTAAGTATTTCCATGACTTCAAAACGCCAGACACCTTTTGGTTACCAATATGAGTTGGATTAGCAACACTATTTAGTTAGATGACAGAGTGCACGCGCAGTGGAGGCGCGCCAGCGGCGCCCCAAAGGCAAGCCTTTATGCGCCTGTCCGCGCCTGGACCGGGCCCAGGGCCACCACCCCTGGCTCAATTCCCTCAGAGGATAAGGTAATAACTTACTCAGGTAGCGGCCTTAAACATCTTCGCCCAGAAACCACCTGCCCACTGGTGGAGTTAGATATCTTCCTGAATGCCCTACCCAATACCTGTCCTAACTGTGAGGCACCCATATTCACCCAGCACAACTCAAGGACTTCCGAAATACACCCTCCCCTCACCATCCAGGAAACTGTCACTGCAGAACTGGTGAACGTTCGTTCATTAGTCAAACATAAGTATGAGATATATAACTTTATCTCGGAGCATGATCTTGATGTTCGGTTTAAATCCGAAGCTTGGACAGATTCATCCTCAGGACCAGATCTCCGGAGGGTTACACATCTGTCCGTCAAGACAGACCCATCAAGAAAGGGGGTGGGCTAGCGATAATCCATCACAATAAATTTTCCATTAAAATTGAAAATATATCCCTTCATATTTGCGAAGCAATGAGCTTCTCCATCTTGCTCACCCCATCCCAAATCTTCAAAGGCATCCTATTGTATCAACCCCCAGGATCCCGGACTGCCTTTCTTGCCTCACTGAACAAATTACTGGAACTCGTGGCTACTGAACCCACTATTACTATTCTGGGTGACTTTAATTTTCATCTCGAAAATACCACTGATAACAATACAATTATGCTACTCTGAGAATTAGAGGCATTGGGTCTCTCACAACGAATAACTGACCCTACACACATAGCTGGATATACGCTAAATGGCCTTTTCTCCATTGCACTAACAATGTCCCTAAAAACTATCCTTCACCTGGTCTGGACAGACCATTACGCTATCATATTTAATATTATTACTGACAGAAAATCAATATCGAACACCGCTCCAATTCCCCTTATACCCACGAAAGCTTGGAAGAGTATGGAACCTGAACTACTCAAAGCACACCTAACTCTTACCCAGCCGGATCCCTGCACAGATCCTGATTTAGCAGCATCAAACTACTCTAACTGGCTGAATAATGCATTTGATTTATTGGTGCCGAAAAAAGACATTCTCGAAAAAACGCTGCTCCCCATCAGCCCCCTGGTTTTCTGAAATCCTAAGAGCACAGAAGAAACTTTGTAGAAATCACGAAAGGCAGTGGCGTAAAAACTCCAATAATTAAGAGAAAACTCATTATAAAGAGTCGCTCAACACATATAAACTGTTAATTGCTCAGGAGAAAAGCAAATATTACATCACTCAGATTGAGACAGCCCAAAACTCCATTGAACAGCTTTATCAGGTAGTTGCTAAATAATCTGGACAAGTCTCAAACTGTAATCCAGCTCCTTCTCAGGCACTGTGCGACTCCCTTGCTGATTACTTCTTTGAAAAGGTTAACAACATCTATACCAATTTCTCATCTCAAACTCAACGAGATAACCAGCCACTGAATCAAGAACCCCCGGAATGCGAACACTCTTTAGCAAGATTCGAAAACACCACACCTGAGCAGATTTCAAACCTAATCGCTATTATTAAACCTGGCTCTGCCATTGACCCCTGTCCCCCATCAATACTTAACACCATCGATGCTGATACTATTCTCCTGCAGTGCTGGAGAATTAGAAATCCTATTGTTCATGATGAGCTCAGCTCGTCATGAGTGTACGAGAGGTGTACCTCATGACGAGCTGAGCTCGTCATGAGCATCGATGGGGTTATGCCACTAGCTGACTTAGTTGCACCAACACTGTCTAACATCTGCAATGCAATGTTTGCATCTGGCACATACCCAAAGATATGGGAAAAACACCATTATTAAACCACTACTAAAAAATTCTAATCTAGACATCAACAAACCTAAGAGTTATAGACCAATAGCAAGTCTTCCTGTCCCGGCCAACATTTTTGAAAAAGTGATTAACACCCAGCTCTCCAAATATATCGAACATCACCAACTCTTGGATGATGCTCAGTTTGGCTTTCGTAAAGGCCACGGCACAGAGGCTGCGCTAATTAAAGCAGCAGAGGATTTTAAAAATCATCCTCGATCAGGGAGGAACGGCTGTTCTCATACTGCTGGATCTTTCAGCAGCTTTTGACACTGTCGATCACACCATCTTGATCGACCGTGTCTCACATATGGGCATTCATCAGACCGCCAAAGCCTTATTATCTTCCTTTCTTACCGACTGTACTCAATCGGTAAACATCGGCCCCTTTAACTCCTCTCAATTGGCCCTCCCGTGTGGTGTCCCCCAAGGATCATCCTTAAGTCCGACACTCTTTAATATCTATGTGTCGGACTTAGCTAAAGTCATCAAATCACACAGGATGGGACTCACATCTTATGCTGATGACACCCAATTGGTGCTCAATGTACACAATGACGGTGACATAGTAGCAGCTACATTTCAGAAGGGCATGCTTGCCATCAGTAGTTGGATGACCACGAACTGTCTCAAACTGAACTCTGAGAAAACAGAGTTTATGATACTCGGTAAACTACTGCATATATGGTCACCCAGTTGGTGGCCTTCTTCACAAGGCCCTCCTCCAGTACCAGTCACCAAGCTCAGAAACCTGGGTGTCATATTTGATGACAGGTTGCCTTTGTACCCCTCGCAAATACTGTGGTATCATCATCATTCTACAAGCTACGAATGATAAAAAAACTACTGCCATTCCTACCCCTAAATGCAGGGAAAACATTGGTTAGCACTTTAGTAATGTCTACCATTGACTATTGTAATGCTCTTCTTATGAATGCTCAAAAAAAAGTCATTAGCAAACTTCAACTTGTTCAAAACGCCGCAGCCAGAATGCTATCTGGAACCCCGAAACAAAAATCTATCTCTCACGTTATCCGACGTTATCATTGGCTTCCTGTGAGAAACCACAGAAAGTTTAAGGCTCTGTGCATTGCTTATAAGACATCTCGCAAATCTGGACCTCTCTTCCTCAACAATGCTTTAGAAGCCTATGCTCCTTCTAGAGACCTCTGGTCCCCTACGGCTAATCTCCTCATGGTCCCTTGCACGAGAACGGTTTCCTGGGGAGATAGGCGTTTTACTGTGGCCGCGGCAAAACTCTGGAAAACCCTCCTAGCTGAGATTAGATCCAGCCAGTTTCTATTGGTCTTTAGAAGAAAGACAAAAACCTGGTTATTTAACCAGTAGCTCCCTGCTATATGGCACAAGTCCACGGTCCTTCAGCGCCAAGACACCCATGGGTATTTGCGCGCTTTATAAATCTTAAAATAAAATAAATAGACAAACAAAAGAAGGAAATGAGCGTGTTGATGATAGAAAACGGGTGTGGGAGAAGTAAAACAGAGGGCGGAATCACTGAGGGTGGGGAGACAACTGGAGGGTGAGGTAAAAAAAGTCAGGGGCAGCTCCTCTGTGAGAACGGAGGAATGCCCACAAAAGCCTTAGAAATGAAAAATTAAATGCAGTGGCGGCCCTTGCAGGTCAGAGCGGGGTGGGGGGATGTAAGTGAAAAACTACGGCATAGGGAAAATAAAAGAAAAAAATAAACAAAACCACTTACCTTGCAAGGTAAGTTTATTTATTTCTTTTATTTTTCCTGTTCCACCATTTGTCACTTTCACTCCCTCGCCCTGCCCCCGCCGCTCCACCACGCTTACCTGCACGGGGTACCACTGATAAATGGTAACAAAGTTAATTTATTACCATGTTATTTTTCATCCACCTGTCCAGAACCGAGGGTCAGGACGGGGTGGGGCTTGCAGAGTGGCAGCAGCAGGGAGGAGGGTGGGCTGCTTGGGTACTTTTCAAAGTGTGCATGCCCCTTCGGCCAGCGGCCTTTAGACGTCCAGATGGGTTAGAGCACATGCAGACTTCCAGTGCCCTCTGGAGCACTCCCTCAAATCCTGCCGCTTCTCTTATGCTGGTTAACAGCATGAGAGCAGGGATTGGTTAAGGCAGTGGACTGCAGCAGCAAGTAGAGGACGTGCAGCAAGGAGGAGGACGTGTTGAAGGTAAGTTGATTTTTATTTTATTTTTAGCCATGACCCATCTGCCTGCCCCACCACTCCCCAGAGATGCCAGCCGCAACTGAACAAAGTGGATCGCACAAGTGTGGAGACTCTAATTCAGAGGGCACGTGAACGGTGGCAAATGGATCCAGAGCAATATGGAGGAAATGTGGAAGCAAACGAACAAGACGGTGTAACATGGAAAAAAGAGCACAGGAGAGATACTTAAAGCTGTCTAAAAGTGAAAGCATACTTAAGAGAGCCTTGAAGACAAAGCTAAGGAAAATTGAATTTTTATACATTATGAAAACAAAGGTATAAACTACTGATAACAACTCTCATATAGCGCATGTGCTGTACATTTCAGCACACATGCAAAGTTGGAAAAGGTTAGGGTAAAGCACACTTTTCTCCAACGTTACTCCTGCTCGACGAGGCGTAATTTTCTGAAGCATATCCCTCTCTATCGATGTTAGTAGATAGGGATTTGCATCAAAATCCATGGGTAGTTGCTTGGGAATGGCCATGTACCACCAATAAAATGCTCTACTGATGCAAAGTGATGCAAAATAGCAGTCACACCCGGTGATTTAGGGGGCAGGGGGCGGATGGTACACGCACACACACACACACACACACACACACACACACACACACACACACACACACACACACACACACACACACACACCCACACACACACACACACTCACACACTCACACACACACACACACACACAAACACAAACACACACACACAAACACACACACACACAAACACACAAACACACACACACACCCATGCATTTACACACACGTGCACACACACACAAACTCATCCATTCACAACACTCATTACCAAACATTCATACATATATGCAAGCACACACCAACAATCATCACTGAGTGGGATGGGGTCAGTGAGACTGCTGACCCCACCCCACTCTGTGATGAACTGTCACTGATTGACACTCAGCCTGGTCGCTTCAGGGCTTAACATTGAAGCTTTTAGAAAAAGAAAAAAAAGTTTCTGAAAATCAGACACTTGTTGAAGTATAAAAGGAGCCAATAAGAGAGATGGTAAATCAACTATGTTCCATGGAAGGAGCAGATGGATGGGCTAAAAGAAATACAACCATCCAATAGAAGCAGGAAAATTAGAGTGAAAAAAACAAAAGTCAATGGAAAGCAATGAGCAGTGTTGCTTTCCAACTCTATTATCGACATGTCACTGTGATATCTGACAGGCTTCGACCTAAAAAAAGGATTTTCTAGTGGCAAAGTTTCAATCTTCAGACAAATGATATCTCTATTCAAAATCCCACCTTCTTAATCTGACCAAACTGTGTGATTCTGGGCAGCTCTATTTAACTCCATGTTCTTTTATTTTTCTTCACTTAGGGTTGAAACTTATCTTCACGTAGGAGCATGCTTCGAGGTGAGGTCACGGTTGACGCTGTGCACGAAAAATCGCCTTTTATGAGACAAAGTGAGATAGCTTCAGACAAAAATTCTGGCTGGGGACTAGCTTCTTTGTAATTTAAATACCAGGCGTCCTAAACAATGGTAGCAATCGTTTCCTATGTGTGGTAGTTGATTTTGTGCAACAAAAAGCATAAGGCTTGTGTTGGTTTTAGTTGCACCAAATTTGCAGTTACAGAGACTATTTCTGTTGATAAGCGTGGCTCAAATCCACTAGAGTGACTTACAGCACTCACCTATAATTACCTTATAGGAAGTCAGCCGGACAGTGGAGAAGTAAAAACAAAAGTCTTTATTAGGCCAAACAACACTCATATGAGAGGGCCCTGTCCGACCTCACTCCTAGGAGTGCGAACGAGAGGACTGACTCCCTGCATCACAGCAATACATTATAATGCAATACAGTAAATGGGGTACGCCCCTTGTGGAAAACTACTGAGCCCCAGGCCAGTGGACAATGCTCTCATACAGCAGGCATCTGCACCTGCAAGGGATACATTATTATCTCTGCTCAAGGCCAGGGAGCTAGGCTTCGGCGTCTCCGAGCATGAGAACATTACAGATAACATAACTTGTTAGTTTCGCTCACAGTGAGCCGAGAAACGAAAACTGCTGTCTTAGTATATTTCTGTATTCCTGCGGGAGGGGCATGAGCGAGCAGAGCCCGCAGGCACAGAGGGTTACACAAAATGGTGGCACACAGGCTAAGCTAAGAAACTAATATGGTCACACATACATTCGAATATAAGTAATAAGTAAGTATATGAATTCAGCATAAGTGCGTTTACGTAAATGCATTAGTTAGTCATATGATGCTAACTCACACGTCATCATGGGGTAATTAAAGCATCGAAAGGTGAATTCTATCAGACCCTCCTTTTAGCATCATTGGCTAACTATAGCCTCATTTAATTGCCAAAAAGTAGTGCCGACATACATTCTAGGGACAGGCCTACATTACTTCATTCGAGAACATCTTCTGCAATAAACATTAACCAACTTGCATCAGCAGGAATTTCAGTAATCATAGAAGTGGCATATTGACCATGTAACTTCTTTTTCGGACGTATATTTGCAGCACACATTGAACAACATGGAGGGAGGCAATATATGCAAAGGCAGCATGACAGAATTACACTCACCACTCCAACCAAACCCATCAGTATTTTCCAGCCCCAGGAAGAAAAAGCACCCCAGAGCCACCCTTGGAGAGACCATGTTCCATTATCTTGGTGCAGTTCAGTCGCTAATCTATGCAATTTTTGCACTGCCAAGTTAACAGTCGGGGCGGAGTCAGGGATATATACACAGCAAGAGGTCCCGATGACGCGACAGGCCCCGCCCCTATCAGCTAGTATGACGTCAAGAACCATCCTATTCTGGATCGTAAATAATCTCATAGCCTGAACCTCAACAGAGATGTTAGTCGTAATGTCAGCCTCAACCAGAACCACCTTCTCCATTACCCTAGAAAGTCGTCTAATAGCTCTACTGTTGAATATAGGACCCCAGAAAGGGAGCAGACCCTTAGAAAAATCAGTCCATTGCTGATACGAGGTATCTGTCTGATCAACGTCTTCTACCTGAAGTTCCCTCCTTTTACGCTGCTCTTGCGGCTGCTCTTGAGGACTAGGGAATCGTCGATGAGTTCTGTGGTAATCAGAGGGGGCCACATACACAGGAGGAATCAAATAAGCCAGGTAGCACACCCCACCCCAACCCTCGGGCAACCATAAGTATCCATTTTCACCGCAAACAAAATAGACACTGGGTGGGGCAATCAAAGAGGGGCTAACGGGCAGGCGTATTGAGGCAGTCACATTACATGAGCTATTTCCAACCTTGATGGGACCCCTTCCCTCTATACAGAAAAATGGAGGAGGACCCACCACGGCCAGGGGTATCAAAGACTTGGAGCTGTCGTTACTTTTAGGGGGATGCCTATAAGACAAAGTGGCGTTCAATTTCATGAAGCTATCCCTGAGTCGATCAGTATCATTAGGTGCTAAGAATCGACCCAACTTTTTCTCACATGTCTCTATAAAAGTCTGGTCAAAACGTCCGTCGGTGTATATTCGTCCAAGGGAAGCTGAAGGCAAAGGCCGCACTCGCATGGTCAATGTCCACCCCCTATTCTGCAGGCGTGGAGTCAACGAATCTGGCTGCTGAAAATATTTAACAAGACCTATAAGAGTATACCACCCCACACAACTATTCACTGGCGATAAAGGGAGAGCGAGGAACCTATCTTTTTTATAGGCAGCGGAAGGTAAAAGCCCACAAACCCAGCAATCTGTCATATTGGTAGTGGCATGTGCATGATGCAAAGTCTTAATAAAAACATTATCTTTATAATTTGCACGTATCATTCTTTCACCGTATTCAACTGTCAACATTTGGTGTTCCGGAACAGCAGTAGGTGTGGGTGCAAATGTATGAACAGGATAGTATTTATCTACGAAAAACAGTATCCCAAGAGTCACCAGAAAGGCAATTAAAAATATTACAACCACTACAATTTTTCCATTTCGGGAAAGGGCCAACCAAGGGGAATCAGGCTCACGTCTCGGGGGAGCTGCAAAGGGCTGCTCCTCATCAGGAATTGGCCGCCCAAAGGGATACATTCTGTATTCTTTTCAACACCAAAAATCAAAACAAAAATAAAAATCACACTACTACTACTAAAAAAATAGTCCCAGACAATCCTTGACCGGCCAGAGGGGTTCTTCAACCCTTAAAAAGGGATCTTCTTCCCTGTGTCCTTCAAAGCCTCACAGGCAGGCTTTTACCGTCCATACCTATCTCCCACGATGTTATTCAAAAAAGTCAGAAACAAGGGAAGCACGTAATTCGGGCCCCGCACCACTCTTTAGTCTCATAGAACACAATCTTCGGCTAAACACCAGGGCTCTTACAAGTCCATCCCTACCACTAAATCTTCTTTTTCAGAATGTCCACTAAGCCCTTCTTCCAGTGTTTTAGTCCATCATTTTCCAGCACTGTACTTATTTTCTCCGGGGCCGGAAATTATAGCGAGTGCTCCCTGGCACTTCGGGATCAGAAAACAGAGCAGGTGTATCAGTGGCAGATGCTGAACTTTCCGATATCTCTTTGCTAGCAACAAAAGGAGTGGTAGAGCTCACGGTATTTTCTATTCCGCTGTGCTCTTCTCCAATCAGCGAAGCATCCGAGAAAGGGACATATCTTGGAATAATTTCACACTCCTGGTCAGCGATGCCATCTTGTACCCATTGATCATAGGGCAACGGGAGCGGGACCCTCTTCACATGAGAGGCATGGGTCCACGCCTTCCTGCCGTCAATCCGCAGTGCTGTGCGCGTGGTGAGGAGCACCTGGCGAGGCTCTGACCACCTCGGTTCCAAACAGGACTTTCGTTGATATCGTCGCACCACGACCCAATCCCCTGGGTGGATGGTGTGTCCAGGCCCCTCCGGCAACGGCTTCAGAGTGTCTGCTACCTGCTGATGAATAGAACGAAGATCTTTAGTCAAAGCATACAGATAATCTGTCAACAGAGGGTAAGGAACTTCTGAAAAGCATTTGGGTCGGGGCACTCCCCAGATATTGGCCGGGCGGCCAAATACCACCTCGTGCGGGGAGACGCCCATTTTTGCATTTACAGTGACTCTTGTGGAAAGCAAAGCTAAGGGAAGTGCGTCTGGCCAACGGAGACCTGTACTCTCACATATTTTGGCCATTTTTAACTTGAGTGTGCCGTTAAACCGTTCCACCAGTCCTGCCGCCTGAGGATGCAAGGCTGAGTGGAACTTCTGAGTGATGTGTAGACCTTTGCATATATTCTTTACTAACTCAGCATTAAAGGACGTGCCATTATCACTCCAGATCACCCTAGGTAATCCGAAGCGGGAGAAATACTCCTTTATCAACATTTTTGCAGTAGACATAGCCGTGCAGTCCTTCGTTGGGAACGCCTCCACCCACCTACTAAAAGCGCATACGACTACAAGGACGTACTTCAAGTTGTTGACTCTTTCCATTTCGATGTAATCCATCTGAATCACCTCAAAAGGGAAAGAGGGGGGTGCAAAATTTCCAGTTGGGACAGGGGTACCCTTTCCAGGATTGTGTCTCAAACACACCATACATTGACGAACCAAATTGGTGGCCATCTTAGAGATATTCTTATTGCTCCATACCGGGTCTAACAACTTACAAATGCCTTTCGCACTCACATGGGCAGGACCGTGTGCCATCGTCACTACTGGAAGGACATACGCATTCGGTAACATCCATCGTCTCTTATCTGTCACATCTGTCCAGCATTCATCCGCATCCAGTCGTCCCTGCCCATCCTTCCATGCTCTCAATTCCTCATCCGTCGCCTTGCCCTGTATGTTCTTGACACTCTGTACCGTGTCTGCGAACATATGAATATCTGGGACCCATCGTGCTGGCCCTGCCACAAACATTCGTGGTAATTTTTCTCTAGCAGTCTCTTTTGCTGTCTCGTCGGCAAAAGCGTTGCCTCGCCCGACATCGTCCACTATTGTCTTGTGTGCGCTACATTTTATCACAGCCAATCTTTTGGGTAAAGTCAGTGCTGTTAGTAGTCGTAATATCAGTGGGCCATGTTGGATGCGTTGTCCATGTGAGGTCAAGAATCCCCGTTCTGCCCAAAGTCGCCCATAATTATGAACAACGCCAAAGGCGTATTGGCTATCGGTGTAAATGTTGACATCCAACCCCTCACTCAACTCACATGCTCTCAGTAAGGCGATAATCTCGGCAGCCTGGGCAGAATTGTAGGGTATTCTAGAAGTCTCTACCACCGTCTGTAATGTCGTTATTGCATATGCTGCTGTCGATGTCCCGTCTGGTAATTTAAAACAGGATCCATCAACATACAGTTCCCCGTCATGTTCTTCCATGGGCCTGTCTGTCAGATCCACCCTCCCCTTTGTCTCCTCCTCAGTCCTGTACAAGCAGTCATGTATGTCGTCATCATTTGTGTCACTATCTGTGGGGATAGGTAACAAGGTGGCGGGATTCAATGTGGCACACCTTTTAATTGTCACATGGGGCGCAAAAAGAGTCATCTCGTAACCCGTCAGACGAGCGCTTGTTAAATGCTGCGTCTGTGTCCTGTTTAGTAAAATATCCACAGCATGCGGTACCATTACTGTGAGATCTGTTCCCAGCACGAGCCCTGCGGATTGTCTTATAGAGACCGCGGCAGCCGCCGTGGCTCTAAGACAACTCGGCAGCGCTCTTGCCACATTATCGAGCATTGCAGAGAAGTACGCACATGGTCTCTGCTTCCCCCCGAAACACTGTGTTAGGACAGACAACGCGCAACCTTCCGCCTCGTGCACATAGAGAACAAAAGGCTTCTGGTAATCTGGTGTTCCAAGAACTGGCGCAGAACACAGAGACTGTTTTAGTAACACAAACGCTTCCTGACATGCGGGGGTCCACGGTAGGGGTTCGCGCACTTCTTTGGTAGTCAGATACAGTAGGGGTTTTGTTAGTAACGCATAGTTAGGTATCCACTGACGACAATACGATGTTATGCCTAGGAACGCGCGCACCTCTCGCTGCGTGTTAGGTACCTGCATGTTAGTGATCGCCTTTATGCGCTCCGGCGTCAATCTCCTCCCCACTTTCGAAAGGAGGTGACCGAGGTAGGTGACCTCCGTTCGACAGTATTGAAATTTCAGAAGGGACACTTTATGCCCCCTTTTCGCCAAGTGGTGCAACAATTTTACAGTAGCATCCCGACAACCCTGCTCATCATCCGATGCTACGAGGATATCATCCACGTACTGCAACATTACATTGCCCGGTGGAAGTTCCAGATCATCCAATTGTGCCTTCAGAGCCTGACTGTATATACTAGGACTCTCAGTGTACCCCTGAGGAATTCTCCTGAAGCGGAAGCTACGGCCAGCCAATGAGAATCCGAAAAGATACCTGCTGTCTTCATGTACTGGGATACTGAAGAAGGCGTTTTTCAAATCTAGGACAGAGAAATATTTGGCCGAAGGTGGAATCATTGTCAATATCGTAGTGATGTCCGAGACCACCGGGTACTGTGGCTCCACTACTCTATTTACCTGGCGCAAATCAATCACGAATCTATAGACATCAGGAGTATTATCTGTTGCATCAGGTGACCGTCTTTTAAGTACAGGCAAAATAGGACTGTTACATATATTCGAGTCAGTCTCCTCCACTACTCCAGACTGTATTAAATCTTGAATTATTTGTAACAAGGCCTTCTCACCCTCTCTAGGTATTTTGTATTGCGGTATTCTGGGCAATTTGGCTCCCACCTTCACTCTTATTGACACCGGGGCAATGTCCATTCTCCCCACATCAGTATCACTGACAGCCCACAAGCTGTCGGGTATGCCTCGAAACTCAGGTGGCAGCGGGTCGTCTTTTGAAAAGCACTGTAGTGGGCGAGCAACATTGGGGCCCAGAGTAAGATACACGCCATCCGGGGAACAATAGATGGTGGCATGCAATCTCTTTAATAAATCTAAACCCAACAAATTTTCACCACAATTTGATGTCAATAGAAACGGCGAATCAACAGTAAAAGGACCAATCGTTAACGTGAGAGGTTTTGAAATGGGGCTAATCACCGGAGTTCCCGCGAAACCCACGGATATGTTATTCTTGCCAGACAGAGCCGCCCCTGGGACCCGAGAACGAGCCACTGAACTTTTCATTGCACCCGTATCCACTAGAAATTTCTGTTGAGACCCTAGTAAGTCGGCTTCGACATAAGGTCCCCTCTGATCAACTTCCATAAGTACTGGTCCCATGCTCTGTCCTACGCTGTCCTAGTTGTGGGAGAACCCTGTCAAATCATCAACTGAGTAATCATCGTTATAGTACTGGGCACCATCGCTCTGTAACTGCTGCCTATTGGTATTATTGTCAAAATAATTGCCACCCGGTCTCCCGCCTCCTTCTGATCGCGCAGCCTGTCTCCCAAAATCACCACCCCCTCTTCCTCGTCCGCGCCCTACACCAGCGCTCGCCTGAAGCAGCGGGCAATCCCTCCACCAGTGCCCCTCCTGCTTGCACTTCGCGCACTGATTCGGTCCCAGCCTTTCCCTGCTCTCACCTCTTCCAAATCCGCCTCCGCGACTTGGCGCCGCACCCCTGCCTCTGCCTCTTGCCACTTGCTGCAACAAAACTCTTGTCTTTAAATCCTTAGCCTTCTTTTCCTGCTTATCCTTGTTCTCATTTTCCCTGTGCTCGTAATATTGCGCCATGCTGAGTATCCCCGAAGGAGAGGACGTCGTCCACGTACTCTCCGACGCCTGCAGTCTAGCTGATATTTCAGGCAATAAATTGGTGACAAACCTGTTGACAAAGAGCCGTAACCCCCCATCCTGTGACACATCCTGTCCACTAAAATCCACGTACGTTTCCTCAAACCTTGTAAAGAAATCTGAGACCGCCTCATCTTTCTTCTGCTTGCAAGCCGTCAACTTGTCCCAATCTACCTTTTTCGGGGGAATGAGGGAGTGCATATACTTTATTATGCGCCCCGGTAAAGCTAATATTTCAGCCTTCGGCTTCTCTCCTGGCTTACGCTCCTTGTCCCAATCCTGCAACTCCTGCCATGTACCACCCAGCTCCTCCGTATGATCCGTACCTTTCACTTGTCGCCACACATCAACCGGGACCAAAAGCCCGAAAAACAATTCAACATCAGCCAACGTCATCACAGTAGAAGACGCTGCTTCCGTAAGTTCTTTGTAATAGGCGGTCGGATTCTTTCTGGAATCCGGCAGCTGAGCCTTCAATGACAACACCTCACTTCTCTTCCATGGCGTGTACACCCATTGCTCCTGAAAGTGCGCATCAATTCTGTTCCTTGTAACGGCCCTCGTAACTGGGTCTAACAACTCGGGGACCTCAGGATGAAAAATAGGGTGCACCTCTCGCATTGGGTGGAGACCTGGGAAATGGGGCGTACCGGCAGAGGGTAATTCATTCCTGTATTGCAAAAGCGCGCGCAGACTACTCATCACTTCCCTTACCCCCGTGTTCGTTCTATACGCTCCAGCCTGTATATCCCGCAAAACCGCCGGGGCCACACCTCCATATCCCTGCTCCCATAGCGGTATCAGTACACTAGCCATGTGCCACAAAGCGTGCTGCTGCATTAACGGCTCAAAATCTTTCATGGTGGACCAAATATCTTCGAACGAATAAATATTATTCCTGGCCCATTGACATGCCTGATTAGCCACCAAACTTTTTTCATCCAAACCAACAGTAGAACGTGTAAGCAGCTTTCGTACCTGTGAGAACAATCCGCTACCTGCGCCGCGACTCGGTGTTAGCATCTCCTGACTGGGGGTGGTGCTAGCTGAAACAGTAGGGAGTGCTAAAGAAAATGACGAGGGGGCGGGTGAAGTGGGCTGGAGTAGAGAAACGAGGGATTGTTGGGGGGCACTCGCTGAAGGACCTGGAATGGCGCTACTAGGGGCCGAAAGTGGCAAGGAGGGGTACAATGGCTGCGGGGCATAAGGGGGTGGGGGCCGGGCATCCAAAATGTCCTCCATCTCATCTGGGTCGTCCTCTCGTACTACGTAACTTTTATTTTCTTTCAACCTACAAAGTCTATCTGCGCGCTCCACGCGTAGTGCATTCTCATTCCCCATGTGTTCTTTCGCTTTCTGCGCCATAGTCTGGGTGGACTTTTTATACTCCTCTTTCTCCTCTCGCATCTTACGTTTCCTGACCTCTTTCTGCCACACTCGCAAAGAGTCGAACATACTCTGGCGGCAACGCCTAGCAAACAGTTTGTCTTGCAAATAATCCAATTTAGCTTCATCAAAAGAACCCGTCAAAGGCCATTGTAAATCCACATTATCAGCAGTGTATCGATGCCACAAAGTACCAAACATAATCGGAACCAGTCCATGTTTAACATACATATCAAAACTCGGTGTCCCTTCAGGGGGTGCAGGTTGGCTCTCGGCCAGTCTAGTATCTGAGGGTCGACAACAGCATCCAAAACATCGCAACTTGCTAAGACACGGCATCTTTACTTTAACTCTAATCACAACTCAAATTTACTCACACACAAACATGTAAATGAACCACGTACACATATACAATATCTCCAAAACACGTGTTATCAAATGGGACAAGGCCCGTCGACCAAGTCCTGGGGAACCTGGACTCTACCGCAGACCGAACAGTACGCTAACTGTTCTGAGGAGGGGGAACGGATCCGCTACCCGTGCGGCACTATGGATCGCTGCGCACTTTTACCGCGGGAAACCCGGATCACACCTCTTCTGAATCACCACACTAGGAGTTCAGAGTAAGCGCGCCAGAGTCTACCCACGATGAGCCACGCCTTCACCACAGTACCATGCGGTCGGATCGCCACAAACAATTACCTCGAAATACGTCCCCAACCCCGTCAAGTCTGTCAGAGCACCAACTCGTACTCTGAGTTCCCCGGAGCACACCAGCCCCAGGAGCACACCGGCTCCTCAAACCATCGGAGACACTCTAGTCTCTCGGAACACTCCCGTTCCTACAGCAATCACAGGTGGACCACTCACCTTTCGTATGCGGCACCGACCTCTACCGTTCTCCACCTCCGGCTGCCAGGACCAACACGGTCAGCTTCAAGTTCCGCCTTCTGGACCCCGGCGTAAGATCCAAACCGGGACCTCTCCCGATCAGCAGGGTGGGGCAGCGCTGCGAGAACCAAGCTTGGCATCAAATGGGATCCCGGACCCACCGTGCCGACCAGCGGGTCCCCGGTCTTCTGCTACCCACTTACGGGTGAGAAAGATCCTTATCGCGGGGTCCCTATTCGGGCGCCATCTGATAAGCGTGGCTCAAATCCACTAGAGTGACTTACAGCACTCACCTATAATTACCTTATAGGAAGTCAGCCGGACAGTGGAGAAGTAAAAACAAAAGTCTTTATTAGGCCAAACAACACTCATATGAGAGGGCCCTGTCCGACCTCACTCCTAGGAGTGCGAACGAGAGGACTGACTCCCTGCATCACAGCAATACATTATAATGCAATACAGTAAATGGGGTACGCCCCTTGTGGAAAACTACTGAGCCCCAGGCCAGTGGACAATGCTCTCATACAGCAGGCATCTGCACCTGCAAGGGATACATTATTATCTCTGCTCAAGGCCAGGGAGCTAGGCTTCGGCGTCTCCGAGCATGAGAACATTACAGATAACATAACTTGTTAGTTTCGCTCACAGTGAGCCGAGAAACGAAAACTGCTGTCTTAGTATATTTCTGTATTCCTGCGGGAGGGGCATGAGCGAGCAGAGCCCGCAGGCACAGAGGGTTACACAAAATGGTGGCACACAGGCTAAGCTAAGAAACTAATATGGTCACACATACATTCGAATATAAGTAATAAGTAAGTATATGAATTCAGCATAAGTGCGTTTACGTAAATGCATTAGTTAGTCATATGATGCTAACTCACACGTCATCATGGGGTAATTAGAGCATCGAAAGGTGAATTCTATCACTGTTATCTTTTGGGTACCACTGTGCAGGGTAAACTCACACAGGAAGTACCCCGATTCTAGACTCTACGTACCAAATAAAGAGGATTTCAGGACATATCTCATCAAGTTGTGAATCAAAACAACACACCGGCTTATTCCACCCAAACACAAAAGTCCCTTTCAATGGGAGTGGGGGGGGGTGTTAGGACCCGGAGCTCTTAGGACAGGTTCTGAGTGTGTTGTAGGGTGTATTTCGCCTAACCAGGACTACATGTCCCAGAATGCCTTGAGGCGTTTTGCAAACAGCCATGTTCCTCATGCACCAATCAGAGGCCGGCTGGGTGGTTCTTATGCCTCCTTCCTGTTAACGGCGGTGCTTGGTTTTCTTTTGTGGATTCCTGCCTGGGTCCCGCCCTTGGTATCACAGAGTCTTTCCCTGCTCCCGTGAACTGGTTCGTGTTTTTTTTTCCTCCTTCGCTTCCGAGCCTTGCGCGGCTGCGCTGGCTCGTGAGCATTACCTGGTCTTCGTCGATCCGAGAGGCTGAGTGAAAGAACCCCCGCCGAGGAGTAAACAAGCTTCGGACCCGCTTCCTTTTTTCTTTCCGCTGCTAGCGGATCACAGGTGGGCCGTCATCCCGTCCTGCGGATACTCGCTGTGCCCTTGCCCCCGCTTACCGGAATCGGTATTTTCTCGGCGTGTCGGTTCTCCGACGAGAGAACGGCCGAGACAGTTTTTCTTTTGTGAGTTGTAAGGACGTCAAAAGCTATCGTCCAGCTGCTGCTATTCCCTGGTGAGAATTCCGGGGAAAACGGATTCATTTGAATGAACTTTGTTTTGTTTGCCTAGCCGGGGTAGTGAGAATCATCACAATCCTGCAAAAACACTTTCCTTTTGGAACTCTTCGAGTGGAGAAGTTTTTGAGACTGTATTTTGGAACTTTCTTTTCTTCCGTGGAAATTTTCCTTTGACAAGAGAGACTTACGCATCTACCCTTCTATTTTTGGGTTCTTATTTTATGTTTACATTGTGGATACCTTTTGGGTGCGATAAAGACGTTGGGCAGGTAAGAGCCTTGCAACACACTCAGCACCGAATCCATAGGTTAGTTATTTCTCATCCCTGTTGGTGTAGATTCCTAGTAACCTGTTTTATGTTTGTGTTCTTCTCTCCCCTGCAGACTGCGACTTCCTATTCGCATAAAAAACTTCTGTGGACCCTGTCTTCAAAATAGGAGACCTAAGGGTTTTTAGGTCTCTCTCTTTTCTGGCGTCACTACTCATTCTGTGGGTATTTTATAACAGTAGAGTGCGTAGTGTCGTGGGAACAGAGGGGGTCACTGTCTACACTTCTGAGGAGCTGGTTTCTGCCTGGAGCCTGTTGATCGCCCGACAGAAAACCAAGCCCACGTTTATCTCTCCTCCCGAGTGTAGTCAGTCATGGACGACATAGGGATGCAGGGAGAAAATGATGAGATAACCCTAAGGGACTTAGCCACCACAGTGGTGAATTTACAAACTGAACTAAAATTGATGAGGAACGAAAACCAGAGATTAATGGAAGAAAACACTAGGTTGAGAGAAGCCAGTACAACTCCAGAGACACAAGATAGACCTAGAAGGAGCTATATACAGCCTTCTCACTTTCAAGCGGCTAGTGCTAGTACCCCTGGGGCCTCTTCCTCATCTACCCCATCCACATCTCCAGTTCAGGTTACCGTAGTCACCCCACCTCAAACACCATTAGCAATGCCGGAAAGATTTAGCGGAGATAGTCAGAAATTCAAGGTATTCATGAATCAATGTCACCTGATGTTTTTGTGTAAAGCTTCCTCTTTTCCTGATGACGCGGCAAAGGTTGCTTTTATTATTTCCTATTTAAGTGGGAACGCTGCTTCATGGGCGGTAGCGTTGGTTGAGAATGACGATCCTGTTTTATACAATCTCAACCTATTTAAAGAGCGAATGAGAGGCCTTTTTTCTAGGCATACGTATATGCAGGCAAGTGACAATGAGCTCCTTAATTTGCGGCAGGGCTCAAAAGATTTGTTGACCTATATCACCGCCTTCAACCGCTTGGTAACTGAGACACACTGGCCCGATGATAAGAGAACTTCATTGTTTTACAGGGGGCTGAAAGACGAACTCAAAGACATCTTATCGCAGATGGTAGATCCCCCTGAAAATTGTTCTGAGTTCATTGACTTAGTAGTCAAATTAGATCATAGACTGGCTGAGAGAAAGGGTGAAAAAACTCGTGGTGATCTCCCTAAATTCCTGATAACCAAACCTACAAAAAGAGAGCCCACAGACACAAGTGAACCCATGCAGATAGGAGGGATACGTGGTCCCCTCACACCCGAAGAAAAAGAAAAACGACGTAAGTTGAACCTTTGTTTATATTGCGGAAAGGCTGGCCATTTTGCCCGAGAATGTCCGGTAAAACCAAAAAATTCCTTGCGAGAAGGGTTACCTGCATACACCAAATCTATGCCGTCGGGAAACTAAGTGACTTGGGGAGTACTGAGGTCGCTCTTCCAAGTCCTTCTCTGTCCCTGACCTCTAAACATGTGGCCAATGTCTATTCCACCATTCCCAAACCCTTTACCATCTCGGTTGTGTTGGTGTTACCTTCACACGGCCGACATTCTATGGCTATTCTTTTGGATTCAGGAGCCACAGGAAATTTCTTGGATATCACCCTAGCTAAATCTTTGGGCATCCAGTTCCTTAAGAAAGATATACCTGAAAATGTCAGAGCTGTAGATGGGTCTGCTCTGTCCTCGGGAATGCTGAAATACCACACCCCTGAAATCATTGTGTTGTGTGATAATGGCCATAGCGAATGCATATCATTCGACCTGATTGATACTCCCAACTTCGGGGCAATATTAGGAGTACCCTGGCTACAGACCCATAACCCCCACATAGATTGGGTAGCCAGAACTGTTACCCTACGCTCTGCTCATTGTCTTATTCATTGTTACAGAGACATCAACCACTGGCATACTCCGGTATATTGCTCTGCAACCACGATCGATGGCGCCAAGTTACCTACTGAATACTTACAATATTCTGACGTTTTTGATGATGTGAAAGCATTAGCATTACCGCCACATCGCCCCTACGATTGTAGGATAGATCTCATACCTGGCGCCGATTTACCTGTTAGCCGCATGTATGCGCTTACAGAGACAGAGACCAAATACCTACAAGAGTACCTGCAGGATATGTTGGCAAAGGGGTTTATCAGCCATTCCTCCTCTCCAGTGTCTTCCCCCATTTTCTTTATACCCAAACGGGAAGGGGGACTGCGGGCCTGCCTGGACTACAGGGTGTTAAACAAAGCAACCATAAAGAACAAATACCCGCTTCCCCTCATTTCCACACTGCTCGATCAGGTTAGGAAGGCCACCATTTTTACTAAACTCGACTTGAGAGGGGCCTACCACCTTATCAGAGTCAAAAGAGGGGACGAATGGAAAACAGCCTTTAGGACTAAATTCGGGCTTTATGAGTATAACGTCATGCCCTTTGGGCTGTGTAATGCTCCCGCAGCATTCCAATTTTTTATAAATGAGATACTGCGGGAATATTTGGACCTTTTTGTCATCGTGTATATCGATGATATATTGATATACTCCTCTAATGAGTCTGAACATGTGTCCCATGTACAAGCCATATTGAGTAAACTACAGGAACATCACCTATTTGCTAAACTCGATAAGTGTATCTTCCATACGCATAGTGTAGCCTTCTTAGGATTCATCATCTCTCCCAAGGGAATACATATGGATCCTGCCAAAATATCTGCTATCTTAGAATGGGCAAGTCCAAAGACGGTGAAGGAAATCCAATCCTTCTTAGGATTTGCAAACTTCTATAGAAGGTTTGTGGACCACTTTTCTGACCTAGTAGCACCCATCACTCGCTTGCTCAAAAAGGGGGTTGAGTTCATCTGGGATGTGGAAGCGGAAAAAGCCTTTCAGGCCCTTAAAGCTCGTTTTACTTCTGCTCCCATCATGAAACATGCTGACGAAACACAACCCTACTTTCTAGAAGTGGACGCTTCTCAATACGCGGTGGGAGGTGTGTTATCACAACGTGATGGTCTTAAAGGCACTCTCCATCCTGTGGCGTATTTCTCCAAAACCCTGTCCCAATCAGAGCAAAACTATACCATCGGAGAGAGGGAACTCCTTGCGATCAAACGAGCCTTCCAAGAGTGGCGTCACTACCTGTTAGGATCTCCCCATGTGATCACTGTCTATTCTGATCATCAGAACCTGCAATACTTTCGCACAGCCAAAGCCCTTACACCCAGACAGCTACGTTGGGTCGCCTTTTTTGGGGAATATGATTTTTTAATCCACTTCAGACCAGGAATACGACAAGGAAAGGCTGACGCTCTATCTAGACTAGGAGAGGAGAACAAGTGGGTTCAGGAAAAACCACTGCCTCTTATCCCAGAGAGTAGATTAGTAGCAGTAGGAGACAAGATCCCTGATTCTCATACCTTCTTGGACCAATTAGAACAGGCTTATGCACCTCTAGATTCGGTCACTTGGTTACAGGATCCACATAACACCATTGTGGATCATCTGTGGTATCATGACAATAAACTCTATTTACCTAACGAAGAACTACACCACCTTGTTCTACAATGGTGTCATAACATGCCCTTAGCAGGTCATCCAGGAGAAAATAAGACTAAAAGCCTTTGTCAACGATGGTTTTGGTGGCCCCAACTATCTCATGATGTTAAGCAACATGTCAAGGCTTGCTCTACCTGTGCTCGCCAGAAGGCCTCACATTCTGTTCCTGCAGGGTTATTACAACCTCTTCCCGTGCCCAACAGCCCCTGGACTACCATTAGTATGGATTTCATCACTGACTTGCCTAATGTTCAGGGGTACACCACAATCCTGGTTGTTGTCGATCTGTTATCCAAGATGGCCCATTTTGTTCCCCTGAGAAAGATCCCCTCCGCCATGGATCTAGCAGAAGTTTTCATAAAAGAAATTGTCAGGTTACATGGATTACCCTCTGTCATAGTATCAGATCGAGGTCCCCAGTTTATCTCCAGGTTTTGGCAAGGGTTGTGCAAATCTCTCTACATTGATCATCGGTTATCTTCCTCCTACCATCCCCAGACCGATGGTCAAACTGAAAGGACGAACCAAACCTTAGAGCAGTACCTCAGATGTCTTATAACTACTACATGTCAGGATTGGGTACAAGCTCTACCTCTTGCAGAATTTGCATACAATAATTCTACCCACTCAGCTTCCAAGATCTCTCCTTTCTTTTTTACCGCTGGTTATCATCCCAAAATACTTCCTCTTGAAGTACTCCCTTCAGATACATTAAATCCTGCAGTTCTTGACCATCACCAAACACTGTTACAGATATGGGAACAGGCGACAAAAGAACTAACTCAAGCTAAAGAGCTCATGAAGGCCCAAGCGGACCAACATCGGAGACCTGCTCCCATTTATGCAATAGGAGATATGGTTTGGTTATCGTCAAAAAATCTAAGGATAGAAGGGCCCCGTAAGTTACAACCCCGCTACCTTGGGCCTTTTGAAGTACTGAAAGTTATCTCTCCTGTTGCCCTCAAACTGGTGTTGCCCCCCGAGATGCAGATACATCCTGTTTTTCATACATCCCTTCTCAAACCCTATGTGGCCCCAACAATCCCTGAACCTCCTCCCCCCCCTGTTATGATTGGAGGCGAGAATGAATATGAAGTACGACGAGTGCTAGACTCACGTAGACACAGAGGTAAACTCCAGTATCTCATTGATTGGGTGGGTTACCCGCCAGAGGATAGAACTTGGGAACCTGCCGAACACATTCATGCCCCTAGACTGGTGCGTAGATTCCATGCGCTTAATCCTTCCAAACCTAGACCCGTGAGAAGACCATTAGGGGGGGGTACTGTTAGGACCCGGAGCTCTTAGGACAGGTTCTGAGTGTGTTGTAGGGTGTATTTCGCCTAACCAGGACTACATGTCCCA
This sequence comes from Lissotriton vulgaris, assembly GCF_964263255.1. Taxonomy (NCBI): domain Eukaryota; kingdom Metazoa; phylum Chordata; class Amphibia; order Caudata; family Salamandridae; genus Lissotriton; species Lissotriton vulgaris. The sequence continues at coordinate 602,237 of NW_028253217.1, forward strand.
GAATGCCTTGAGGCGTTTTGCAAACAGCCATGTTCCTCATGCACCAATCAGAGGCCGGCTGGGTGGTTCTTATGCCTCCTTCCTGTTAACGGCGGTGCTTGGTTTTCTTTTGTGGATTCCTGCCTGGGTCCCGCCCTTGGTATCACAGAGTCTTTCCCTGCTCCCGTGAACTGGTTCGTGTTTTTTTTTCCTCCTTCGCTTCCGAGCCTTGCGCGGCTGCGCTGGCTCGTGAGCATTACCTGGTCTTCGTCGATCCGAGAGGCTGAGTGAAAGAACCCCCGCCGAGGAGTAAACAAGCTTCGGACCCGCTTCCTTTTTTCTTTCCGCTGCTAGCGGATCACAGGTGGGCCGTCATCCCGTCCTGCGGATACTCGCTGTGCCCTTGCCCCCGCTTACCGGAATCGGTATTTTCTCGGCGTGTCGGTTCTCCGACGAGAGAACGGCCGAGACAGTTTTTCTTTTGTGAGTTGTAAGGACGTCAAAAGCTATCGTCCAGCTGCTGCTATTCCCTGGTGAGAATTCCGGGGAAAACGGATTCATTTGAATGAACTTTGTTTTGTTTGCCTAGCCGGGGTAGTGAGAATCATCACAATCCTGCAAAAACACTTTCCTTTTGGAACTCTTCGAGTGGAGAAGTTTTTGAGACTGTATTTTGGAACTTTCTTTTCTTCCGTGGAAATTTTCCTTTGACAAGAGAGACTTACGCATCTACCCTTCTATTTTTGGGTTCTTATTTTATGTTTACATTGTGGATACCTTTTGGGTGCGATAAAGACGTTGGGCAGGTAAGAGCCTTGCAACACACTCAGCACCGAATCCATAGGTTAGTTATTTCTCATCCCTGTTGGTGTAGATTCCTAGTAACCTGTTTTATGTTTGTGTTCTTCTCTCCCCTGCAGACTGCGACTTCCTATTCGCATAAAAAACTTCTGTGGACCCTGTCTTCAAAATAGGAGACCTAAGGGTTTTTAGGTCTCTCTCTTTTCTGGCGTCACTACTCATTCTGTGGGTATTTTATAACAGTAGAGTGCGTAGTGTCGTGGGAACAGAGGGGGTCACTGTCTACACTTCTGAGGAGCTGGTTTCTGCCTGGAGCCTGTTGATCGCCCGACAGGGGGGGCACCTTTTTGGAGAAAGTAAAGTCTTTTATTTATTTAGGAATTATTTTTAGGGCCTCTCTTTCTTGGAAAGCACTCCTAAATGTAAAAGAGTAACACCTTGGGAGAAATACTGAGGCAAATTTTCGATTTTCCCAGAAGTTAAAGCATAAACCTACCAAAGAGATGATGAACTTATATAAAAAGCAAAAGCATATCAGCAGGGCTATATGGAGCAGGCCTTTGTGAATATTACAATACTGGGGCCCTGCAGCGGATAAAACATTGTTTTGCCCGTAGATTATTGTCAGTATCAAAGAATGCCGCAACTTTTATTTCCCACTAGGAATTAGGGCTCCCTTAAATAGAGGATCAAATTGGGTTAGCTCCATTATTACAATAGATTAAGTGTTGGGTGAACCTTGAGGTTACACTTGTTAGATATTGATTGGCTGATTGCTTAGCCTTAGACAGTGCAAACCGAATACCTCGGCTTACCTATTTAAAGAACCCCTTTGCGAAACTAGGTATGGTGAAAGCATGTAGTAACGAGCAAACACTCAAACTGACTTGTAAAGAGAACGTTAAAATTTTTTATCTTGAATATTGTAGCAAAGAGAGATTAGTGAGGGCCCAGAAGTTCCAAATAGCCATAAATAATTCAATGGTTGCGACCACCAGGTTCCTTGAACCATACTTATCCTGGCAGATTAACCCAACTCATCGGGTGCATCTAACTCCAGCTTATTTATGAGGTATGTATTACCAACAGGGAATGGAGGGATACAGCGAAACCCGCGCACACCCTCCCCTCAGTGGCAGCTCCTCCGCTAAGGCGGAGGAGCGTCGCCCCACTGCTCTCGGGGCAGTGTAAAAACAAAAGTAAAATGATAATAACAGAAGTTATTTCTGTTATTACTATTTTATTTTTATGATCGGTCCAGTTGGGCTGGGTGGGGCTGGGCTCAGGGATGTCCTGGAGGAGGAGTGTTTGCTGCACTCCAAAGTGAGCATAACTGCTTGGCCGGCCATCTCAGGCCAGCCATACAGTCCTGCACACTTTGAATGTTCCCCACCAGGCTGCATTACACAGCCTGGTGGGGAACATGCCCGGGCTCCCATTCCCCAACTGAGTGCTGAGCCACAGCGCTCAGACCATCACAACGCTACATTGTAGCGTTGTGATTGGCTTAGGGGAGGGAGTCTGTGTGTTTCCTGGTTCCGGCGGCCACAGAGACGACAAGGGACTTCGGCAGCGGCAAGGAGGTAAGTGTTTTAGGTTAGGTTTTTGGTTCATTATGGCAACTGCCCCCTTCTGCATAGAGATGCCTGGCGCTGTTCCTTACAAATTTCCATGACAAGGCTCAGAATTGTGGATTTCCTTACAAATGTGTGGGACTGTCTCCCCCAGCCAACCGTATTGGATGAGACTAGTGGAAACGCTAGCAATGGTAACAGGCCTGACACTGACCCCAGCAGGGAAATTTTGCATCCTGAGTATACGGGGCACTAACGAAGATACCAAGTATCAATGCCTGTTTTGCAATTTGGGTTTAGTGATAACCTGATGTGATGTTGCACAATTATGGGGTTCCCAACACTATCCCAATTGGAGCAATGGGAGTGCCGACATGTACTGGTGCATTGGAACTGAGTGGTCTTTAAAGACGAGAGGGCTCGCTCTTAAATTCCCCCAAATTTGGGACCTATGAAAAAACGACCATGGCCTGCCAAAGTTCTAAACGTGAGGTGCAATCCCTGTGGAATACATATCATCCCCTGAACCCTCGGAGGGAATGCTGGACTCAAGTCATAAAACTACTCGTAAGATTATTATTATGTGTAGATTTATATAGTGACTGCGCTTATCACCAGTGAGGGTATCCAGGCGCTGTCCATGGGCACGCGGAAATTAAGTGATTTGCCCAGGATGTTGCGCCAATGCCGAGCCTTGAACCTGGATCCCCAGCTCCCGAGTGAGCAGCTCTGGCCTCTGCACCACATCCACTTCCATGGTTTATTTTCGATGTCTTAAATATTGCTATCAATTATTGCCCACTTGCGTATAGGGCTAAATATCCCACACTACCAGCTGTAACGATGACTGCCTTTTATGCATTCATAAAAACGAACATTAAGAAAAAATAATTGGTGCTTCCTACTTTTGCCGCTGAAAATAGATGCAAAAGAAACAATTGATGGACGGAATGCTGGACAATGCAAACATTCACCCCCAGTCACAAGGATCTGGGTTGAATCCATCATTCTTTTGCTCACCACACCACCCTAGTTTGGACCCAACCATGTGCAAATCAGTCTTGACCCAGTTCCTTGTAGGAACAGTCTAGCCCAAACTGCCAAGCCAGGTCTTCCCTGGACTGGAAACAAGCATCCTGTGACTGGTTTCAGAGTATCACCCTTCATCAGCCAGGCTAACTTGATTCCAGTGGTGTAGTGAGCACAGGACCCACGTCTGGGCATGCCCTTCCCACTTAGGGTGACATATGCAAAAGAAACAATTGATGAACGAAATACTGGACAATGCAAACATTCACCCCCAGTCACAAGGATCTGGGTTGAATCCATCATTCTTTTGCTCACCACGCCACCCCAGTTTGGACCAAGCCATATGCAAACCGGTCTAGACCCAGTTCCTTGTGGGAACAGTCCATCCCAAACTGCCAAGTCAGGTCCTACCTGGACCGGAAACAAGCATCCTGGGACCGGTTTCAAGGCATCACCCTTCATCAGCCAGGCTAGCTTGAATCCAGTGGTGTAGTGAGTATGGGACCCACGTCTGGGGATACCCTTCCCACTTAGGGCGACATAAGCAAATGAAATAATTGATGGACGGAATGCTGGACAATGCAAACATTTACCCCTGAATATAGATGGCTAAATATCTTGCCCACTTTTTTCTCCCAAATCCAACTCTAAGCAGCTGCGCTTGCCCTTGACTCACCACGTGACAAGCACCCAGAAACTTCTGGTATTTTAGTTTTGCCTTTGTACAAAGGGCTTCTAATGCTCTCTTTTTAAATCCTATACCAGTGGCAGCTGCACAGGATCTAAAGCAGTGGGAAGGGAAAGTGGGGGTGGGGGGGGGGGGGTTGGTTTACAGACAAAATAAAACAAAAAAGTAGAGAACTTACCTGCAGAATTGCTCCTCTCCTGATCCAGTCCTGGTCTGAGCACACTGCGCAGGCTTCCAGATGGCAATTCCTGACGCTGCTCTCATGCTGGGTATGCTATTTACAAAAAGGGGTGGTGAGGGACAGAGTCTCTGAATTAAACAGAAAGCTCTCACCCAGTCAAAAGATCAGGGCTAGATCCAACACCGTTTTTTAGCTCACTGCACCATCCCAGTTTCAGAACCTGACTGTATGCAAATTAGTCTGTTCCTGTCCCAGTGCATGATGGGAACAGGACAAACCAAACTACAGAAGCCAATTCTTACACTGGGAAGGAAACAAGCTCCCGGGGACCGGTTTCTGGCATTACAGCCGTCTTCGGCCCGGTTTGCTTGAATCCTGATGGTGCAATGAGCAAGGGTCTCACATCTGAGAATACCCTTCCACGCTTAGGGTGGACAAAAATATTTACAACAAGGGGTGGTGAGGGACAGAGTCTCTGAATTAAGCAGAAAGCTCTCACCCAGTCAAGAGATCAGGGCTAGATCCAACACCGTTTTTTAGCTCACTGAACCCGCCCAGGGCCAGGGACAGACTGATTTGCATATAGCCAGGTTCTGAGCTGGGATGGGGCAGTGAGATAAATAACGGTGATGGATCAAGCCCTGATCTTTGGACTGGGTAAGAGTGGTCTGCTCAATTCAGACACTCTGTTCATCACCACCCCCTTTTGTAAATCGATTTTGGCCACTATAGGTGTGGCAGGGTATACTCAGACATGAGTCCCTTTCTCACTGCTCCATCAGGATTCAAGCAAGCCGGGCCGAAGAGGCTGAAATGCCAGAAACCGGTCCCCGGTAGCTTGTCTCCTTTCTGGTAAAGAATTGGCTTGGTAGTTTAGTCTGCCCTGTTCCCATGATGCACTGGGCCAGGGACAGACTAATTTGCATATAGCCAGGTTCTGAGCTGGGATGGGGCAGTGAGATAAATAACGGTGATGGATCAAGCCCTGATCTTTGGACTGGGTAAGAGTGGTCTGCTCAATTCAGACACTCTGTTCATCACCACCCCCTTTTGTAAATCGATTTTGGCCACTATAGGTGTGGCAGGGTATACTCAGACATGAGTCCCTTTCTCACTGCTCCATCAGGATTCAAGCAAGCCGGGCCGAAGAGGCTGAAATGCCAGAAACCGGTCCCCGGTAGCTTGTCTCCTTTCTGGTAAAGAATTGGCTTGGTAGTTTAGTCTGCCCTGTTCCCATGATGCACTGGGCCAGGGACAGACTAATTTGCATATAGCCAGGTTCTGAGCTGGGATGGGGCAGTGAGATAAATAACGGTGATGGATCAAGCCCTGATCTTTGGACTGGGTAAGAGTGGTCTGCTCAATTCAGACACTCTGTTCATCACCACCCCCTTTTGTAAATCGATTTTGGCCACCATAGGTGTGGCAGGGTATACTCAGACATGAGTCCCTTTCTCACTGCTCCATCAGGATTCAAGCAAGCCGGGCCGAAGAGGCTGAAATGCCAGAAACCGGTCCCCGGTAGCTTGTCTCCTTTCTGGTAAAGAATTGGCTTGGTAGTTTAGTCTGCCCTGTTCCCATGATGCACTGGGCCAGGGACAGACTAATTTGCATATAGCCAGGTTCTGAGCTGGGATGGGGCAGTGAGATAAATAACGGTGATGGATCAAGCCCTGATCTTTGGACTGGGTAAGAGTGGTCTGCTCAATTCAGACACTCTGTTCATCACCACCCCCTTTTGTAAATCGATTTTGGCCACTATAGGTGTGGCAGGGTATACTCAGACATGAGTCCCTTTCTCACTGCTCCATCAGGATTCAAGCAAGCCGGGCCGAAGAGGCTGAAATGCCAGAAACCGGTCCCCGGTAGCTTGTCTCCTTTCTGGTAAAGAATTGGCTTGGTAGTTTAGTCTGCCCTGTTCCCATGATGCACTGGGCCAGGGACAGACTAATTTGCATATAGCCAGGTTCTGAGCTGGGATGGGGCAGTGAGATAAATAACGGTGATGGATCAAGCCCTGATCTTTGGACTGGGTAAGAGTGGTCTGCTCAATTCAGACACTCTGTTCATCACCACCCCCTTTTGTAAATCGATTTTGGCCACTATAGGTGTGGCAGGGTATACTCAGACATGAGTCCCTTTCTCACTGCTCCATCAGGATTCAAGCAAGCCGGGCCGAAGAGGCTGAAATGCCAGAAACCGGTCCCCGGTAGCTTGTCTCCTTTCTGGTAAAGAATTGGCTTGGTAGTTTAGTCTGCCCTGTTCCCATGATGCACTGGGCCAGGGACAGACTAATTTGCATATAGCCAGGTTCTGAGCTGGGATGGGGCAGTGAGATAAATAACGGTGATGGATCAAGCCCTGATCTTTGGACTGGGTAAGAGTGGTCTGCTCAATTCAGACACTCTGTTCATCACCACCCCCTTTTGTAAATCGATTTTGGCCACTATAGGTGTGGCAGGGTATACTCAGACATGAGTCCCTTTCTCACTGCTCCATCAGGATTCAAGCAAGCCGGGCCGAAGAGGCTGAAATGCCAGAAACCGGTCCCCGGTAGCTTGTCTCCTTTCTGGTAAAGAATTGGCTTGGTAGTTTAGTCTGCCCTGTTCCCATGATGCACTGGGCCAGGGACAGACTAATTTGCATATAGCCAGGTTCTGAGCTGGGATGGGGCAGTGAGATAAATAACGGTGATGGATCAAGCCCTGATCTTTGGACTGGGTAAGAGTGGTCTGCTCAATTCAGACACTCTGTTCATCACCACCCCCTTTTGTAAATCGATTTTGGCCACTATAGGTGTGGCAGGGTATACTCAGACATGAGTCCCTTTCTCACTGCTCCATCAGGATTCAAGCAAGCCGGGCCGAAGAGGCTGAAATGCCAGAAACCGGTCCCCGGTAGCTTGTCTCCTTTCTGGTAAAGAATTGGCTTGGTAGTTTAGTCTGCCCTGTTCCCATGATGCACTGGGCCAGGGACAGACTAATTTGCATATAGCCAGGTTCTGAGCTGGGATGGGGCAGTGAGATAAATAACGGTGATGGATCAAGCCCTGATCTTTGGACTGGGTAAGAGTGGTCTGCTCAATTCAGACACTCTGTTCATCACCACCCCCTTTTGTAAATCGATTTTGGCCACTATAGGTGTGGCAGGGTATACTCAGACATGAGTCCCTTTCTCACTGCTCCATCAGGATTCAAGCAAGCCGGGCCGAAGAGGCTGAAATGCCAGAAACCGGTCCCCGGTAGCTTGTCTCCTTTCTGGTAAAGAATTGGCTTGGTAGTTTAGTCTGCCCTGTTCCCATGATGCACTGGGCCAGGGACAGACTAATTTGCATATAGCCAGGTTCTGAGCTGGGATGGGGCAGTGAGATAAATAACGGTGATGGATCAAGCCCTGATCTTTGGACTGGGTAAGAGTGGTCTGCTCAATTCAGACACTCTGTTCATCACCACCCCCTTTTGTAAATCGGTATGCTATTCCCAGCATGAGAGCAGAGCTGGGATTGGTCTGATTGCCAGGGTTCGGCTCTCAGACTGTGCCTGGTAGCCTGTGGCTTTTCTCATTCTGACTCTACAACACAGCCTTGTGGAGAAATGCTAAGTGTGCATGACGGTTTGGCCAGTCTAAGACAAAAGGCCAAACAGTCATGCGCACTTAGTAGTGCCCATCACCCTGTCTTCCCAATGCTGTTGTAGAATGCATGCCTCTGCCCTATGACGTGCCGCTGGCAGCCGCAGGTAAGAAGAAAAATAAAATGATAATGAAATTGGTCTATTATCATTTTATTTTACAAGTATTTACCTCTGCTGCCACCTAGTGGGCCAACGCTCCTCCGTCATACCGAAGGAGCTGCCCCTGTCCTATACGTTGCCTATATTCTCCTTTACATATCTTTAGGAGCTCGTCAACTTTGTGACTGGACAAGGAGTGGTATTAAGAATCCTGCATTAAGTACCTGTGATAATTAATACTCCAGTATGTTGTGTAATAGCCATGAAGCTTGTTTAACCCAAATAAGCATGCTTTTGAAGTATACAACTTAGCACAGCAACATTATTAGCTTGAACTGTGTGTGATTTATAGGGAGATAGAAGTTATCAGCCTAACCCCTACCTCCCAAGGAAATGATAAACCAGTCACAACACAAAAGAAATAGTTCATAGTAGAGAACGATACTCCAATCTCAAGCCCTTAAGGAAGCAGCACCCAAAGGGCGGCTCCGCCTATTGGGAGACCATCTACAGCCCGTTGCGGACCACATACCACATCTCTATACAGTGCTAAATTTGAGTCAGTGGTTTACAGTGCTCGGCACCAACACTTAATTGGCAGCACCAGTACTTATGACAGTCTGCCACATGGTGGGCTGTTTGTCTGATTTAGAGTAAGCACAAAAACAGTTGTTTTCTAATTCAATAAAAGTTAATAATGACTATTACCTGCCACCCATGCTAATCTTCTAGCTTTGGGGTCTAGAATAGTCGGAACTGTTAGACTTGTAGGAGTGTGATGGTTAGTAGCTGGTTTGGTACTGCCGTTGGTAGAGCTAGCAGAGGCAATGGGTGCTGTAGGCTGCAGTGGCCTCCTGATGAGGGCCCTGTGGCATAACTAGGGGAACTGGGGGAAGCTGCTCTGTTTGCCAACCGCGGCGGCCGAATCAAAGAGCGGGGAGGGTGCTGGCAATTCCTGCGACCGCCGCCCAGATAAGTGCAGGGGGTGCCGCCCACTGCCCCCAAAACTCGTGCCGCCTGGCGCGGACCCCCCCCCCCCCTTGTTTTGTCACTGTGATGGCCCTGGCACTTGTTTTACAAATTAAGCTCTGTCCTATATATTTGATGCACCAGTGCTTCTTACAACAGACACATCAAACAGGGAATTTATAAGTTCTACCAGAATATAAACTCACAAAAAACGATTTTAGAGGTACCTTCAGAATGTGAAATTTCCTATTTCCCATACGATTGCGCTAACGGAGTAACTTCCATTTGCATCAGACCTCCTTCGAAGAGAACATGTTCCTTTACAATTGTAAAATCAGATGTGTACTTCGGCGCAATGTTGTGGGCTGGCAACCTGGAAATTTTGTATACTGGGAGCAGATGGTGAAAAGTCCCTATTTTCACGCGGACACCCGCCCTTGCATAATACGCTTAAACCTGTAGTTCTTGTGCGAATTATGCTTTTTATGTGAGGGAACAATATACGATTTCTCCACCCTAGTGTCAACATAGTTTCTGAGGGGATTGTTTGCAGTAGAACTGAACTAGGAACTAAGGGCCAGATGTACAATGCATTTTACCAGTAGGAAACGGCCTAGCGGGCCATTTGAGACCAGTAAAATGCCTTTTCCTATGTACCAACCCTATTTGGGAGTCCGAAGCCTATTACCGACTCGCAAAATAGGATTTGCGAGTTGCTATTAGGAAGAGGCGTGCAAAGGGCGTCCCTTCCAAATAGCAAGTCGCACTGATATGTATGAGAGATTTGCGACCGGGAATGCGGTCGCAAAACATTCACAGATTACCACCAATTTCAAATTGGTGGTAAGTCATTCGCAAACAGGAAAGGTTCCTCAAGGGACCCCTTCCCCTTTGTGAATGATGGCGCCAACATTTTTCAAAGCATGCACTGGTTCCACTGACCACTCAAGAAAAATAAAAAGAAAACTTTTCATTTTCATTTCTGAAATGCAACCCATTTTCCTTTAAGGGAGACGGGCTGGATTAAAAAAAACCAGCTTTATTCAAAAAGCAGTCACAGACAGGTGGTCTGCTGACCACAACAGACCACTATCCCTGTGAGTACCGGCCATTCCCAATGGGTCGCAAATTTTACCTGCCTCATTAATATTAATGAATCGCAAACAGGGTCTGAGTCACTGTTGTACATCAGGTTTTGGGACTTGCAAATTGCAAGTAGCTAAAAATCCCAATTTGGGAGTCGTAAACCCTGATGGTCGTACATGTGGCCCTAAGATTGTTTTTTTCTGGGATAAACCTTCTTGACAACTGCGCATTTCCTATTTAACACATTGCCTTCTCATATACAAAAATGGACTCCCAGCCCCAAGCCCCCATCCGCTAGCCCCTCCGACATCCCCTGCCAGGCCCTGGCACAGCCGTGATGTAACACCTTGTAACAGAAGGCTAATTAATTGGATGACACAGTGGTTCCAGGCCATCAGAATTTCGCTTCCGTCTGGGCCCCTCTGTGCTCCCTTTTGAAACCTGGGATAAATAATTGTACATCTGTTTCGATCCCACAAACAGGGCGGCTGGTTTTGGGCCTGCGCCAGGCTAGTCTTCCCATTCAGCACCCAGGGCGAGAAAGGCAACGTTGCCTCCTTTTGTGACTAACTAGAGGCAGTCAAAGAAAAATGAAAAAAAGAAGCCTTTTATCCCAGAAAACCATGAAAACAATCTCGGTCAAAGCATGTCCGCCTACTGCCTGCACACTCTGTGCCTGCTGGTGCAGGGGTACTGCTGCCTCCCACCCCCCACCCCTGCCAGTCTGCTTCAGTGGTGTGGCCCGGTCCTGGCACGCCTTGTCGGATGTTTCATGGTACAGGCTGCCATTCCAATGAGTCAGACAGCAGGTTCTCAGACACATTCCCTGTGCCCTCAACCGGTTCCGTGAACTGATGGGCATACCCCCGCCGGCTGCCAAGATCACACGTGTGGCAAGCATGCCCTCTGAGGAATGAGGACAACGCGTGCCAGTCTCTAGGAGCAGCTGGGCTTTCGCAGCCTTCTCACTTTAAAAACTGAATGTAGGGAGGCAAGGACTGCAATGCCTTGTCCCTGGTGTAAAGTCCAGTTGACGAGTTACAAATGGTCTCTACGAGATACCAATGTGGCACATTAGACAGGAAGTTCCCCTGCCTAAGTACAACTACTAAATGGAACCAACAGACTACACTGCAAAACTTAGGTTTTATTCAACTAAAATATTTTTCGTGCCAGTTCTGTATGAGTCCAAAAGCGCACAAGCTTACACTAAGAGGAACCTATTTGGATGTGATGAGCTAATTTACTTCAGGGGTGTGACGTTTGTACTGGAGTGCATAATATCCGGAGTGAGTAAGTGATTTTGTACTGCTCTAGTAGGAGCGAATAACAACTCTTTAAATCAGAAGAATCAGGGGGCATATTATCAAGGGATGGAAAGCGGAGATAAAATTATCTCCCTATCAGCAACAGGGTGCTAACACGCAAATTCGCATGTTAGCACCCTTTTTCTCTACGCTTCCCCTTGCATCTCTAATGAGATGCAAAGGGGTCGTTCCAGAGAAAAATAATAGGAGAAATGTTGTTAAGCGACATTTCTCCTATTATCCAGGATATCGCTAACCCTGTTAGTGATAAAAAAAGCAGCGCTAACCGCGGTTAGCACTGCTTTTTTTACACCTGGTATTTTCCTGACTTAGCCATGATATCCTATGGAAGGTGGATATCATGGCTAAGTTTGTGAGCCCCTATCATCAAGCTAACGCCAAACCTTGAGAGATTATCGTTGGTTTTCCCACGATAATCTCTCAATTGGCAGTTAGCGAGAGGATTTTTATCACTTCTGAGATAAACCTTGCTAATAGCAAGTTCTCTCTGCGATAATTTCCGGCGATGCTTAGCGTTAAAAAATTTGCTGCTAAGCATTGTTAGCGATAAATATCGCTTAACATTGGTAATATGCCCCCATATTTTCTTGTGCTATTCTTAGAAAAGCCATTCCTGTGACAGTGTGGGAATAAAACAGCGCACCAATCTTTCACTAAAGCGCGAATGGACATGGTGCCAGGATTCATGACACTGGAGCAAAGAACCACCTTGAGCTTCTCAAACTGACAAAGTTCCTACTTTTGGAGTGGTGCCATGAATTTCTCCTCTCCACCCATCTTTAAAATAATAGAGAGGCAGATGGACACTTTCTGGGGTGGGGAGGCGGTGATTGGGGTAGAGAGAGAGAGAGAAGGACAGCTCACAGCTATGCAGGAATCTCTGGATCTGTTCTCGGTCAACAATTTAGATCAATGTTGACCTGGAAGATAATTAATCTTCCTGCAGTTTTTAATGTTATTGTATTGTAATAAACTCTAAGCTTTCTTATACCTGCAGACCTTCCAGAAAAGAACTTTCCATGGGCCCGATGTAGGTAATCTCGATTAACCTACTCTTAAATACCGAATCATACCGATTAGGTATTTAAGAGTAGGTAAATGGGATGTAGGTAATTTCTATTTTTAAATTACTGAATCGGCAAGATTCGGTAATTGCCGAATCGGTATTTACCGATTCTGTAATTGCCATTCATTCCTATGGGCCTGTAGGCCCATAGGAAGGAATGTCAATTACCGAATCGGTAAATACCGATTCGGTAATTGGGGGAAACATTGAAGGGTGGCAGGGTGTCACATTGACACCCTGTTGCACCCCTCAATCGTGTAGGGTGCACATGTTACAGACATACATGCCCTAAGGGCATGTATGTCTGCAACATGGCAGCGTTTGAAAAGCAAAAAAAAATGCTTTTTCAAGGCTTTTCATTATTTACCACCAACTTCTAGTTGGTGGTAAATAACGACTTCTGAAAGCCCTGTAGCACTGATTACAGTGCTACCTACATCGCAAAATATAGATTCAGTAATTTTACTGATTCGGTAATTTTACCGAATCAGTAAAATTACCGATTCGGTAAAATTACTGAATCTGTATTTTAGGTCACCCTACATCTCATTTTCCAAATACCGGTCGGTAACCGAATTTCGGCCATTACCGACCGGTATTTGCCTACCTACATCTGGCCCTAAGTCTTTTTTCCCTTACCATAATTCTTCTGAATCACTCACTGAGTTTTTATCTTCACAGTTCAACAAATTCTATTGGACGATAGCGTAATGATCTCTTTGCATTACATTACATGCTCCTGGATCGTTGCGCAATTCAGATTGTTCTTTACGACTGTTCCAACATCTTCTTCTCTAAGAAAACTCCACCAAATCTGCAAGAAGTGGCCAGTCCTCATAGACTACTCTTCATAGTTAGTTAAATCTCACCACACATCTTCGAAGCAGCTGAGGCTCAAGTCTAGACTGCCAAGCATCGAATTCAAGTTGTCATGACTGGCGCTCTTGTTTCGGAGACAGATGAAATGGAAAGTCGTGGATCAAGAAAAGGTAGGTGCTTCTACATGTGACATTGAAAGTCATGTGAAAATGTTCATTTCTCTCGCAAGAGAATCGTAGACCTTCAATTTGAGCAATTTGCAATATTGAAAGAAAACTCCTCTTGAACCTCAAATCTGACTTAATCACAACTAATTGAAAAAAAATAAGTTAAGGTGCTCAACTCAAAGTCCACCTTCACTACAAGAATAATATATAGAAGCCTACATAATGTTTACCCATATTCTGTTATTCACCACCCGCCGATATCGCGACAGCTTCGCAACAGTTTCACTTCCATTATAGTGCTTCATTTGTGTTGGTGGCTGCAGGGGGTGAGACACCCCACTTATGCTTGTGGGCCTGTGTTCTATTATCAAACTATGACAAGAGCAAAACAGGCAATGGTAGAAAAAGGCTTGAGTATGGATGACATGTGACTCCTACACCTTGTAGTCCTCTGTGTTACGTAACATTTACTTTACGCTGATTTGCATACCTATGATTGATTGTCTCTGTGCAATGTGTGTGTGATGTAAAGTGCTCTGACACCCTACAGTGATATGAGCGGTGATATTAAATTGATTAGATGCATCCGAGACAGGGTGGTTATGGAGACCTGAGGGGCACTGTTACAGGGTGGTAGTGAGGGAATCTGTGGCGGAGGTGGTCACTGGGGAGAGCCATCAAACATTGCAGCACCGGGCGCCACCAGCGCTAAAACCGGTTGTGACTGATGCTGCCTAATTACATGATTGTTGAATACCAAGGCCGCCTAATCTTGATTCCACCTATCTCACTTCTCTTTCTTCCACTACCCTTCACTCCCTGTCTCTTCGCCTCAGGTATCTCACTATTAAAGGTTCTTTTACATCGTTTCAGTCTCCAAGTGGCTTTCCTCTCTTTCGCCTCTTCTCCTCCTCCTTTAGGGCCAGATGTAGGTGTCCAAATACCGGTCGGAAACGGCCCAAAATACCGATTTTCGGCCGTTTCCGACCAGTATTTGGACATTGGTATGTAGGGGTTTGAAAAACATACAGATTCAGTAATTTTACCGAATCGGTAAAATTACAGAATCTGTACATTTACCGATTCTGTAAATTTTACTGATTCGGTAAAATTACCGATCGGTAAAAATACTGAATCTGTAATTTGCTATGTAGGTAGCACCATTAACAGTGCTACAGGCCATTCGGGATTCAGTATTTACCATGTAATACTATTACATGGTAAATAACGAATTCCTGTGTACATGCACATCTGTGCACGTACACCTGTGCCATGTGGCACACAGAAGCACACAGACATGCCCTAAGGGCATGTATGTGTGTCACATGGCACACAAGCCTGAAACAGGGGTGCAACAGGGTGTCAAAGTGACACCCTGTTCCCCCTGTCAATTCGGTAAATTTACCGATTCAGTAATTACCGAATCGGTATTTGCTATTGATTCCTAGGGGCTTCAAGGCCCATAGGAATCAATGGCAAATACTGATTCGGTATTTTTTACCGATTTTTTTACCTACATAGGTTTTACCGATTCTTAAATACCGAATCAGTAAAATTCGGTATTTAAGAATCGGTAAAACCTATTTACCTACTTCTAGCCCAGTATTACATGGTAAATACCGAATCCTGAATGGCCTGTAGCACTGTTAATGGTGCTACCTACATAGCAAATTACAGATTCAGGGGCATATTATCAAGGGGGTTTATCTCCACTTTTTTGGCTTTAAAAGCCAAGAAAGCGGAGATAAAATTATCTCCCTATTACCTAGCTGTCGCTAACACCAGTTAGCGACAGCTAGTAGGAGATAGCGACCATCTGCGGCCCCACTTTGCATGTCAGTGATATTTATCACTAATGACATGCAAAGTAGGCGTGCCAAGATGTTAGCGACTGAAAACAGTCGCTAACATCGCTATCTCCTATTACCAACTTTTGGAGATTTTCGCGCGTAGCGCGAATATCTCCAAAAGCTAACACCTGCCATGAGCAGTTCTTAGCAATGTTATCCAATGGGAGGTGGATAACATGGCTAAGAGCATTAGCTCGGTAATGCATGAATATCGCTGACTTTTCAGCGATATTCATGCATTGCGGCGATTTTTATCGCATTTGCGATAAACCTTGGTAATATCAAGGTTTATTTGCGGTAAAAATCGCCGCAGCTCAGCAGTAAATTTTTGTCTCTAACCAAGCAATAGCGATAATTATCGCTATTGCTTGGTAATATGCCCCTCAGTATTTTTACCGATCGGTAATTTTACCGAATCGGTAAAATTTACAGAATCAGTAAATTTACTGATTCTGTAACTTTACCGATTCAGTAAAATTACTGAATCTGTATGTTTTTCAACCCCCTACATACCAATGTCCAAATACCGGTCGGAAACGGCCGAAAATCGGTATTTTTGGCCGTTTCCGACCGGTATTTGGACACCTACATCTGGCCCTTTGTGTTTCCCAGTGGGTCGCAAATAGATCTACCTCATTAATATTCATGAGGTATGTCTCATTTGGGGACACTGCTTGCTCTTAAAAGTTTTTTTACAAACATTTTCCAAGGGTATCTTGGACCCCCTTCCATTTGTGAATGGGTTACCACCTACTAGAAGTAGGTGTTAAAATGTGAATGTTTTGCAACCGCATTTAGGGTTGCAAAACATTGACACTGTGATGCGGTATTAAGAAGGGGCGCCCTAATACCGAATCGCATAACCAATGTGCAAATTGCTAATAGCTAATAGGTTACTGAATCGCAAATTGGGCCTTTGTACATTGAAAATGCCTTTTTTAGTTGAAAACATGCCTGATTCTGGGAATCGGTCCATTTGCAAGTAAAAAAAAGGTTTGTACATCTGGTCTTATATGTTTTCAGATGAAATATACAGATTTTGCAGTTATCTATAAGTTGAAATTTATTCACCTGGTATCTTCACTTATTCTCCCAGCAACACAATTGACTTCAGAACCCCTTCTGTTCATGGTAACAAATGAGAGGGGACAGAAACCTGCAAGATTGAGATGGTGGGAGTAGTGGAAGAAAGAGGTCTGACGAGGAATCAGGTCTAGTTAGGCTTGGTATTCAGCATCCCTGTCATTCGCCAGCACTGGTGGTGGTCTTCTAAGAAAACATTTGGCTTCTGCAAGTATGTTTTTGACAAACTAAGCGCTGGAGACCAACAGATGGTTTCCCTACTAGATGTGTACGAATAAACTATGGAAAACTAAATATTAAGAGTAGATGAAACCTGTGCTATTGGTAAATGCTCTGGGCACGTTATATTGAGGTGTCTCAATGCTGAACATCAGTTGTTAGTCATTTTATTTTTATAAACAGATTTTATTGTGTTAAATATCAAATAGAATACAGAGCTCTGTAACCCAAAAGACTTCTGCGACAATATATAATGCAGAATAATGACATTGACATTTTGATTATATACATTCAGAAAAAACAAGAGAACATAACAATAAAACCCCCCTTTGCACTATTTCATCACTACATCGTAAACGCCACTCCACCACCCGCTCCAACAAACGAAGGTTATCATTGTGTCTATAGTCTCTCACTCCATAGGGCTGGACAACTATACCTGGATCTAGGCATCTACTGGGGGTATGGGTTCTAGGTAGAGACCCCGACAGTCCACCCATCGCTTTCAGATCTTTGGATTTTTTTGCGGGCATCCCCTGGCTTTAAATTTTGGAATCTCCAACCCCATACAGAAGTCAAGGCCATTCCTCCATACTGACAGAGAGGGTGGGACCGCTGCTTTCCACTGCCTGGCAATGTCTCTCTTAGCCAACGTAAGTCCCAACAACATTAGATGCCTTTTTTAGATATTTCCCCTGATACCCTCCATTATGTGTAAAATTACCAACTTTGGTGAGGAGGGGAGCTCCCACCCAATACCGAGACAAGCCAGAACTCCTCACCAGAATCTCGTGAGTGCTGTGCAATGCCAGATCGTATGAATGAGAGTCCCCCCTTCCGAATGCATCGTAGACATATCGGGGATGACACTAGGCCCACCCTCCACAGCCTAACCCTGGTATAATACACCCGGTGCAGGTATTTAAATTGAATGAGGCATAGCCACATCACAATCGCAGCCTCCTGAGGGGAGGCCAGCTCCTCTGTCCAATCGCCCCCCTCCAGTGGGCCAAGGTCCCCTTCCCATGCCTCTATAAGTTTATCTACGTAGTAGAACTATTTGTCACTAGGGACTGATAAATTCTGGAAATGTTATGGTCTTGGAGGTCTCACATACACACTTTGGCTTCGATGGGGCTAAATTCGGGAAGGGTTTCCTAGCACGCGAGGCTGGGAGAGATGGCAAGTCTAAATTGGAGGTACTTATAAAATTGGGTCTTTGACATCTGATATTCCTGCTGGATGTCCTGGAAGGATTTCAGGACCGCACTGCGCATCACATCACCTAGGGTAGAGATACCTATATTGTCCCATCCGCGAAATCCAGGTAAAACAGCCAATTGTGGCAGTCGTCCATTATACCACAGCGGGGTCTCCCTCGTCAATTTGTCCCACCACCCCATCTTACGGAGAGCCTGATTCCACACCTGGAATACCCAGAAGCGTCACTAGGGGGTTGCGGGGGTGCGGACCGCACCGGGTGTCACCCCATCATGGGGTGACACCAATCTGGTTAGTTACGCTGGCTGGCTCGCTCTCGCTCTGCACTGCACAGTAGAGTGCAGCCTGAGCCTCAGCCTCGCCCTCTCACCTCTGCTCTGCTGCCAGTGCTTTTATAGTGCATTGTGCAAGCTGCTGCAAGCGCACACCACAGTGCGCAGTTGCGCACCTGCTTACAAAATTAAAATACTCTGCAGTCAGTGCAGTGAGTGTGCACTGCAGCATGTCACCACGCACGCACCTGTGTGATAATGTGACGATGCGGATGCGCGGCGTACTCAGTTTGTGGGTCCCAGGGCCGTCAAATTTTAGCGCTACCAATGACGGCCCTGGGACAGCCCCCAAACGCTGTGCTCCTCTGACGCGTTGCGGTCATGCGCCAGGGAGGAGACGAGACGGCAGCGCAGGGGAGTGCGTGCGGTGGCTGCTAGGATAAAGAAATAATGTGAAGTCAACTGCCACCATCTTCTTTGATATCGCGAGCGGAGCGCCGTCGTCTCCCCTTTAAATTTGGGACAGAACTGACTTCTTGGGTCCGGAGGCAGTCGGTCACAGTGAGAGAGAGAAATGTATCATTTATGAATGAACTCAATAAAGTTAGAAATGTGGCAGTGCAGGCACACAATCAGATTCAGATCGCGGAAATCGCATTACTCCCAGACAGTGAAACACAGAGGGTACAAAGTTCCCCGGGAGCGTCTAGAGAGGGAAGGAGTGTGTAAACAGGATAAGAGAGTGGAGTCAGGGAGCAGCAGGCTCCCTTTTTAGAACTGAGAGGCCTCACACACCCAGCGAGCTAGATGTCAAGCTTCATCATTGGCCTCTTGCTCCTCGTCAGACTGGCGCTGCAATGCCTGACGGGCGCCTAAAAGGCGCTCTTTGTCGGAGATCTTTTGTTCAAGCCAACGGTTGTGTGCGTGTGAGGGGGAGAATAAGGGGTGTAGTCATGTGGGGAAGGTGATATTAAAAAAGGTGAACCAATTCACAAGGATTTTTATTCGCGTGACTGATTCCCTTGGTTAAAAGGTGGGAGGGGAGATAGAGGCTGTAAGGGGCACAGTGGAACTACCTCGACCCTCTAATCAGGTCGACATGTTTCTTGCTTAGTATCGCAATTCCTCAGGACCTCAAGTACACAGTACTACACAGTGAAAAACCAAAAGTGAAGATAAAAAGGATCAATACAACCTCTCTGGGTCTGTAAGGGTGCAGGCCAAGTGGTTCTGCGGTAAAGGGTTGACCTAGAAGAGATGTGAGACAACAAGCCAGTTGACTTATAATGGCACCATCACCTCATCCAGTAGTAGGTAACCCTTAATCTCTTAAAGAATATACACACTCCAAGGAATATTAAAAACAAAGGGCCTAACAAAAGGCAAGGCCTATGAACATGTAGGTATGTTTAATAACGATAAAAACAACACCACACAAGAATGAAGGCGTAGGCTGATGCTTACCCTAAAGGAGTCCCTAAAGGGCCTCGCAGTCTGTTTCCGTGGGGCAGCACAGAAAGGTATAATAACCTGCAGAGACGAAAATAAGTGCTCACACCCGGTTCAAGGTTTTAGAATGGGACTAGGAAGAAGGCCAGTGAGAAGGTCGTGGCTATAGGAGTACCACGATATCAGGAGGTCAGGCAGGTCAACTGCCAGCACCAGAGCCCGACATCCGGAACAACCCAAGCCGGACCCAGCCGACCAGACCCCCCCGCCAGGGTGGCGCGCAGTGCGGTCCCATAGTGTAGGCGTGTGGACACCATGAGTACCTTTATCATGGCACGTGTGCTCAAAAGATCAAAGCCTCCAAAATCCCCGGGTAATGCACGTCAGGGGCAGAAACCAGGAACACCCAGTTTAAATACACATCAAAACAACACAAGGTAAATGCCCTGATGCACAGCCCCACCGGGACCGCATGCCCGCCCACCAATCTTAGAGGGGGCCAGCGGGCCAGAAATCAGGCTCGGGAAGAACGATGGACATCGTGGACCGTGTCCTGACGGTATGGGCGGCCAGAGTCAGTGACATCAGGGGGCCCTGTTGGGTAAAGGACAAGCGCAGCTCTTACCTCTTGCAAGTGCAGCCCAAGGCTTGCGAACCTACCCGCACGCGAGGCGCTCACTTGGTAGCGCGGAACAGCTGGTAACAGGAGTGCCGGTGTGCGGGGATTAAAAGCTGTCCGCAACCCCTGAGGGGAGGCCAGCTCCTCTGTCCAATCGCCCCCCTCCAGTGGGCCAAGGTCCCCTTCCCATGCCTCTATAAGTTTATCTAACGTAGTAGAACTATTTGTCACTAGGGACTGATAAATTCTGGAAATGTTATGGTCTTGGAGGTCTCACATAAACACTTTGGCTTCGATGGGGCTAAATTCGGGAAGGGTTTCCTAGCACGCGAGGCTGGGAGAGATGGCAAGTCTAAATTGGAGGTACTTATAAAATTGGGTCTTCGACATCTGATATTCCTGCTGGATGTCCTGGAAGGATTTCAGGACCGCACTGCGCATCACATCACCTAGGGTAGAGATACCTATATTGTCCCATCCGCGAAATCCAGGTAAAACAGCCAATTGTGGCAGTCGTCCATTATACGACAGCGGGGTCTCCCTTGTCAATTTGTCCCACCACCCCATCTTACGGAGAGCCTGATTCCACACCTGGAATACCCAGAAGCGTCACTAGGGGGTTGCGGGGGGTGCTGACCGCACCGGGTGTCACCCCATCATGGGGTGACACCAATCTGGTTAGTTACGCTGGCTGGCTCGCTCTCGCTCTGCACTGCACAGTGGAGTGCAGCCTGAGCCTCAGCCTCGCCCTCTCACCTCTGCTCTGCTGCCAGTGCTTTTATAGTGCATTGTGCAAGCTGCTGCAAGCGCACACCACAGTGCGCAGTTGCGCACCTGCTTACAAAATTAAAATACTCTGCAGTCAGTGCAGTGAGTGTGCACTGCAGCATGTCACCACGCACGCACCTGTGTGATAATGTTACGATGCGGATGCGCGGCGTACTCAGTTTGTGGGTCCCAGGGCCGTCAATCTTTAGCGCTACCAATGACGGCCCTGGGACAGCCCCCAAACGCTGTGCTCCTCTGACGCGTCGCGGTCATGCGCCAGGGAGGAGACGAGACGGCAGCGCAGGGGAGTGCGTGCGGTGGCTGCTAGGATAAAGAAATAATGTGCAGTCAACTGCCACCATCTTCTTTGATATCGCGAGCGGAGCGTCGTCGTCTCCCCTTCAAATTTGGGACAGAACTGACTTTTTGGGTCCGGAGGCAGTCGGTCACGGTGAGAGAGAGAAATATATAATTTATGAATGAACTCAATAAAGTTAGAAATGTGGCAGTGCAGGCACACAATCAGATTCAGATCGCGGCAATCGCATTACTCCCAGACAGTCCCCAAGGCCGGCCCAAGAAAAGACAGACAGTCACACACACAGTGCTATAAAAAAGGAGAGCTTCAGCTTTAAAGAGACGTGTCAAGGAGCGATCTCTAATCATGATTTATTTCAGAGCTGGTGTTTGCTACATTATTTATGTGTGACTGCACGAAATGTTACAAAAAAACAAGCTCTCTTGCTTTGGCCCTTTCTTAGAAGGTTTCCCGCTGATCTGTTAAACGTGGTACTGGTACAAGAAAAAAGGGAAGTCTAAAAACAACGATTTTCCATTTTAATTCCCATTGGAAACTGTTCTCTGATACTGAAAAAAACAACTTGGCAGAAGTTAGGATTTTACTCAGAAAGAATGCTATTACTTATGGTTTCAGGAAATATTTGTTGAAATAAGTCCTTGGTGGGCTTATGAAGGGGTACATTTTTCAGAAAAGGTAGTGATATCTAGACCGTTATGCACTAAAAATAAAAAATTACTTGCTGAGGGAGCATTCTTTCCAGTCAGCCAATGGGGTACTGCAAAACCTGGTATGGTACTGCCGTAATTGACGTTCTGATTGGCCAGCCGTAACTTTTCATGAAAATGCTGTGGTGGTCATCTGTGTCCACTGACGGACTCGGAGCGGAGGAGGTCCATGCGGTAAGTCGTGAAGGGGTGACACCATGAGTTACCCGCACCGGGTGACACCAACCCTAGTGACGCCACTGGGAATACCACCCTCATGGCAGGTGGTAGAGAATTACGCAAGATGCCAAAAATAAGATAGTATGTAAAGTGGAGTCCCCCATGCATCATCGCTCCACGACATATGCAGGGTCTGACCTGTCGATACAAAAGGGGATGATGGACGGAGCGTTTGAGCCAATCAAACACTCACCCCCAGTCAACTGATCTGGGTTTAATCCATCACCATTCTTTAGCTCACTCAGCCACCCCAGTTCAGACATGGCCATATGCAAATCAGTCTGACCCTGTGCCTCATGGGAACAGTCCAGCCCGAAATGCCAAGCCATGTCTTCCCTGGACCGGAAACAAGCCTCCTTGGGACCGGTTTCGGATTCATAATCTTCATCAGCCAGGCTATCTTGAATCCAGTGGCCAAGTGAGCAAGGGACTCACGTCTGAGCATACCCTGCCAACTTAGGGCGAACAAAGCGATACAAAAGGGGATGATGGATGGAGCGTTTGAGCCAATCAAACACTCACCCCCAGTCAACTGATCTGGGTTTAATCCATCACCATTCTTTAGCTCACTCAGCCACCCCAGTTCAGACATGGCCATATGCAAATCAGTCTGACCCTGTGCCTCATGGGAACAGTCCAGCCCGAACTGCCAAGCCATGTCTTCCCTGGACCGGAAGCAAGCATCCTGGGACCGGTTTCGGATTCATAATCCTCATCAGCCAGGCTATCTTGAATCCAGTGGCCGAGTGAGCAAGGGACTCATGTCTGAGCATACCCTGCCAACTTAGGGCGAACAAAGCGATACAAAGGGGGACCTGTCCCCATACCACCATTCATTCAATACCAGCAGGTGCGAAGCCATATAGTACCAGTGGACATCTTAGGTAGCCAAACCCCTACAGTATGTCAACTGAAAGCAGGTACGCAACGCAACTTTGGACGCTCCTCCCACCCATAGAAATTGACCCAATGCCGCGTTAACTTGTCAAAACCAATTGGGGGGACGGGGTGTGAATGATTTTTCAATTGGCAGAGCAGACGCTGCAGCGATACTATCTTGAAGATGGCCGACCTGCCATAGATGAAAAGGGGCATGTGCGACCATGCATTTAACTTCTCAGGTACCCGCGCCCATATTGGAACAATATTTCTATCTCAGGACACGCTTGACGAAGCAGACAGAAAGACTCCCAGATACTTCACCCCTACTGTAGTAACCTGCACCGCCGAAGCCCAAGACCCCAGTCCCATCATTTCCCACAATACCCACAGGGTAGATTTACAGAGATTCATGAAAAGGCCCAAAGATTCCCCAAATATTTGCATGGTATGGAGTAGCCTCGGCCAGTCTTGTTGATATCTGTTAAAAAGAATAGAACATCAGCAGCATATAATGCTATGCGGTCTGTGAGCCCATGAGCCCACTCAAAGCCTGCCACCTGTGCATCCATCCGCACACACGCCGCTAGAATCTCCATTGCCAGAGCGAAAAGATATGGTGACAGGGGACAGCCCTGACGGGTTCCCCTTTCCTATAGGGAATGTGAAGTGGATCCCCCTATGCGCACTGACGCCGTAAGGTCTGTGTATAACAATTTTAGATATGACAGAAAGCATGGGCCCATATTCAGACGATCCAAAAGTGCAAACACATATATCCAGCTAAGGGAGTTGAATTCCCTATCCATATCTGCCTTTAAGAGTTTAGCTTGTTCTCCGAGTCTCTGGATGGTGGCTATGGCAATGTGCGTGCAGCGAATATTATGGCACGTAGCTCTCTGGGGCATGAAACCGGCCTGGTCGGGATGAATCAAGGTTGTTATATGGGAGTGGAGGGGAATGGCCAATGCTTTCACCAAGATTTTTGCTTCTACATTCAATAATGAGATGGGACGATATGAGGCGTGCTGGTTCGGCGGTCGGCCCGGTTTATGGAACACTACCGCCTCCGTGTGCCTTCAGTCTTGTGGGAGGCAGCCCTGCTCTCTCGCCTCATCTACCACCCTAAGAAAGTGGGGCCCCAGTTTCGTGAAGTATTTCTTAAAAACTCTCATGGGAATCCATTAGGACCCTGCACCTTCCCAGAGCTCAAATCTTCTAGTGCTGTGCTCAGCTCCTCGGCAGTGAGTGGGAGATCCAGCTCAGCACGTGCCTCGTCGGAGAGGGTCCGGGGCGGTAAGTCCAATATAAAGTGGTGTATCATGCCTTCCTGTATGAGTTCCTTGGGAGTGTATAGCTCTGCATAATAATTTGCGGAGCTTCCTGCTATCAGAGAAGGGTCCCCAAGAATCCTTCCATCGGGCCCGATATGCTAGGAAGAGCGTGGGGTGCAAGGCTCCATAGCACAATGGATGGAGAAGCTTGCTAGACTTGTCCCCCCACTGGTAAATCCTACTAGGGGATGCCAGCCATGCCAAGCGGGCTTCGTTCATTAGAAGGTCGGCAGGGGTCTGTCGCGCTTGTAGCAGATGGCGGAGTATCGGACCTCTCCCTTCCTCCCAGTTGTTAGTCATTTGATAGGGTGTTGGTTATAAGACTTCTTCTAGAAATACTTTTTTGCCAATTTTCTATTCATTTTGTCTGACATGAGAACATGTATACTGTCCTGTGAAGTGGACAGTGAATTTGAGAAAAAAGCGCTATTACCTGAGAGGCATAACACAGGCCCTGCAGCCCCTTCGGAGCATGGGGTCGAAAACATTAAGGGGGCCCCAAACCATCAAGAGCTCCACATTAAGCCCAAGACCAATTAATATCTGGGAGAATCAGAGGCCCCTCATACATTCTGCAGGGGCGGTTCATCATTATGTAATATGTCGCTGTTACCAGGGGTGTAACACAGGCCCCTGCAGCCCCAGAACAGCTGGGTCGGCCCAACACTTCAGGGATTCCCCAACAAATCATGGGGCTCCCATTCAGCCCAAGTCTAATGAGATATGGTAGACTTAGGGGCCCCTCCTCATATTCTGCAGGGGGGGGAATCATTTTATGTTACAACACTGACTGTTAACTCCACGTATCCCACACCTTTGTTGAATTCCTGACAAAGGGGAGGCTTGTCATCCTGCTGAGAGAGCTTGGAAGCCCATATTTGCCTGCAGAAGTCTTTTCTTTCTTTCCTTTCAGCTCTCTCTTCCACGAGGCTCCACCCCCTCTCAACCATTTATTCTATGAATGACATGCCACAGCCATCAGGTGGTCAAGGGAGGACAGTCAGTACAGGAACAATAATGTGAAGACTGGGAGTTATAAAGAATACCTCATGTAATCCGATTGGTATCTATACAGCTCTCTCGTCCTTGTTCCACTCATGACAAAAGTGCGGATGTACCAAAGAATACACACACAGGGGCTTATTTACAAGCCCCTTGCGCCATCAGTGCGTCCCTTTTTGTGACTCACTGCTGGTGCAACCTCCTGGCCCATATTTAAAAGGACAAGTAAAGACACCCGACATGGCTTTTTCA
This sequence comes from Lissotriton vulgaris, assembly GCF_964263255.1. Lineage (NCBI taxonomy): Eukaryota > Metazoa > Chordata > Amphibia > Caudata > Salamandridae > Lissotriton > Lissotriton vulgaris. The sequence continues at coordinate 627,848 of NW_028253217.1, forward strand.
GTCCCTGTAAATATGGCCCCTTCTCACGCAACACTTTGCGTGAAAGGGGCGTGACATATGTGTTGCTGCGGGTGTTCGCACGAAACACCCATGTATTCTGTTGCAATTCCAGATTCATGAGAATTCCCAAACCTGGAAATGCGTCAGAATGCTGCACCACCCATGGGTGGTGTAGCGAGGCGCAACGAGGAAAATGGTTACACTTGAATAACGCGGAGAAATGTAACCCTTTCTCCTTGTTTGCTCCTCTTTCTAGGGGTGCTGCATTTTGCAGCACTCATAGGAAGAGGAAATCACCTCTTTTTTTATTGTTTTTGTGCAGGAAGGTCTGCACAGAAACAATCTACCTGCAATGCAGGCACCCTTGCACCATGGTGAGTGCATTTTGTGAGTGGGCAAATAGTAGAATTTGGAGAGTAAACATTACTCAGGTAAGTTTACTGTATCCTTAGTAATGGAAAGAAGCCCTGTGGATATATTATCATGCTTTTCATTGGTTAGTGCTTGAACAAAAGTGAATATCAATATCAATGTGTAAACAGGCTATGCTTTATCTAAAACTGTTTTTATTGAAGACAATAAACAAAGAGTTGCTTAATAGTGCACAGAGGCCATAATGAATGGTCTGCAGTATCATGTAAGAAAGGTTTATTGTGTGTTAAGACAAGTATACTCACAAACTGTTAATTAATAGCTCTTTTACCTTGTAGGCAGTTACTGATGTGAAATGCTGACTGACCTCAGATCCATAGATTCCTGAGTCAGCTGTGTGTTCTCTCTCTCTCTCTCTCTCTCTCTCTCTCTCTCTCTCTCTCCCCCCCCCCCCCCTCCTCTCTCCCCTCCCCCATCCACACACAGTCCATCTGCCTCTGCGTTACTTCAGAAGGTGGTTGGTGGCTGGCAAGGAAAAAGAGTGAATTAGCCACACAGTTCATCGTTTCTTTGCAAATGTAGGAACTCAGACGTAAACAAACTACCCTATTGCCTTGAGATAGGTTTTTATGAATATGGAACATGATTTTACAAAACTGGTTATGTGGATACAGGAGAAGCTACTGTTGATGGTGATTTGTTGCTTGGAAAAGAAACTTAAATGGCAGAGCATTTCATAGCAGGGACATCTTAAGGATTTTGGGAGCCAAGGGGCAAACGTATTTTGGGGGGCCCCTGTTTGAATTAGGTTTGGATTTATGAACAAATTTTAGCTCTATAGTGCCCTCTCTGGCCAGGTCACAGACAGTGCACAGTCGCACTCCTCCAAATTTTAAATGCATTTACATCTAATATTCAGGGATAGTGATGGGTGTTTTCAATATTGTAACACAGCAGCAGCTCACTAATATTACTGCAGTTAATATCTGTGAAACAAAATCTGTGACTTCCTCCCATTTCCCATATGTGAGGTCCTGCTTTGATCTCAAAGAAACTTGTTTTATGGATGTTGAATGAAACATAAATACAACATTTCTCTGCAAACTGTGTGCAGCAGACACTCACACATCATCCACATTAAAAATACATTAAATAAAAACGGTATTTAAAACAATCTAATAATTCTTAAAGGACGTCAGGGTAAGACTCTCTGTAGAACCGAGCTGGCTCTATCAGGAGGCCCCCGAAAAGCCTGGTGCCCTGTGCCAGGGCCCACTTTGCCCATGCCTTAAAATGTCTTTGTTTCATAGACCAAGAAAGAAAATGCAGGTGATGGCCAGTACCCACTGTGGATGTTGTAATCCAGAGACAATGCGGAATGAAGAGTGGACGCGCAGTGGCTTGATCAGTAAGCCTGCTGGCCTGCAACGCAGCCCTAGAAGACGTAAGGGCCTTATTTGGGAGCTATGTTGCACAATGGTGCCCTCCGGTGACCATTTATGGTGGCACTGTAATGCAGCTGCCTTCAGCAGCCTTACAGTAGAACCTACCATGCCACTAGAAGAAAATCACCTGAGTATTTAAACACTTCCTGCACAAATTGTAAGAGTTTTCAGTACCATCTAACTTTAAATCAGGCCCATGTCGCTAGCAGACATTCAGGGTCTGATTTAGATATCGGCGGACGGGTTACTCGTGTCACAGCGGTGACGGATATCCCCTCCACCGAAATATAAATCCCATACGACATAATGGGATTTATGTCGGCGACAGATATGACGGAGTAACCTGTTGGCCAAGATCTAACTCTGGTCTTAAAACTGGGAACTCACCATAACATATCTTGCATTGTTGCAGGACAAAGCTAAGCATGCAGGAAATGCAAATGTCAAGGTCTGCAAGAAATGAAGATCAGATTTAGTACAGGGTGGAATTGCATTCTAAGCTGAGACGTTTATGGGAAAGAAACCCTCTAATCATTGAACAAGGCCGAGGATTAAACGCCTGCCTATGGGGGAGAATGCACAGGCCTCTGCGATTCGAAATGCACAGCATGCTGGAATGGAATGACAATCCTTTGCGATACAAACAAGAACACTTGCTGAGCCGAGCCCGAGGACTTGCTGAGAGATGGACCTTTTGTGCCACATGTTTACTGAATATTTCCTTTGGACATGTGTTTCAAACATTCTAGGCCTGATTCTCATACATTTCATAAATACCTCTCAAGGCTGTAACCTCAGAAGCGAGCCCATACTGCCCTCGGGGATTGAAAAACACATTGAAATACATTCTCATAACAAGGTTCCACAGGCCAATGTTGTATTTCTTGCTAAGAAAGGCAAGATTATTATTTAAAATACCTTTAATCGCTCAAACTTGATCATTTATTTAGGCACAATGCCGCTTTGTGAATATAAATATAATGTGCTATGCCAGAGTGTCATATTTGACTCAAAATACGCCTTCGTGGTGGTCTGAACCTCAAAATGCCCCAGGTGACGCATATTATCTGATTAATGTCACCCTAGCAGACTACGCTGTACATTTATGAGCCCGCAGAGTATCATAAATAAGCATGTGAAAAAATAGACTGCGAAAATGTCTTTCCCAAAAGAGTGGACTCCAAAAACGAATTGCCAAAATGTCGACCTTATTTACTGATCAACCAACAAAAATGTCAACCTGTGTTTTATCACTAATCCCAGCCAAAATCAGACCCCACATATTTAGATCAGTTTTAATTAACTATCATATTTTAACTCTAGTTTTAAAGTATTTGGAGGCATGTGCTTGACAGTGGATTTTGGTACAGGTCGAAGGTTTTGTGGTGGAGTTTATGTTTTTTCAAAATATATTTTATAATACGTTTTCATACACTAGCCCTTTTCACAACTGCTATATATTATTTACTGGACCAATTCAATGAACTGCAGGGCAAAAGATTGAAAATTGTTCGTCTAAAAAAATCCTAGGGATTAGGAAGATATATTAAAAATATTCATATTTCGAGATATAAACCTCACGTTATTCCCCGGCATGATGTTTCCTTAATGTTTTTTTAAAAAGTCCCTTACTCGCGAAGCAGTGAGTCTTTGTCGTGCTTTCAAATCACGCTTTTGTGGATATTTGTTTTAGACAAGGCTCATTATAACGGATTAAAAAACGAGAAGAAAATATGTCAGTAAAAGCATCTAAAAAGCCGAAATGTATGAAACATACAGGGCAGCTTTTCTGGAAAGAAGGTTGGTAGTGAATCTTTTGCCTAACTTGCTCTGATTACGCATCTCGAATAATGCGCCATTTTGTCAAAGATTGGAGGATAGCAAAATGTAAACAAAGAACACGTTGGCGAGCAGCCCAAAGGTTTTTTTTTTTGGTTGAGTGAAGGTTTATTGATGAAGCAAGGTTATGGCGCCACCTACCTGTTATGGGCCGAACCGCGTATAGGCAAATTAAAAATGTATTTGCCAATTCGTGGCTGGATCTTGTTGATCTTTTACTAGGAAAAATTCGTGCTGTAACGAAATAATTGTGAGCGTCTCGACTGACTCCGGAAACAGGGGATCACGGTTCGATCCATGGCACCGCCGGCAGATTAGTCCAGCACCATGTGACTCTGGGCAATAGCTTGCTTAATCTTCCCAACGGCCCCCAGCGCCTAGAGACCCTAACTGGTGATTGCGCGCTTTACAAATGTGGATTATATTATTATTAAAAAGGAGATTTCTATAGAGGTCAACATTTGGAAACAGTAAGTGTGGGATTTTGAAAAAACATCGGGATAATGTATTTTTCCCATTAACTTAAATTGAAGTGGAGGCAATTTTAGCTGTGGCAAAGGTAAAATAAAGCTATTTTGATAATTAAAAGAAAACGTGTCTCCAGAATAAATTAGTTGGAGTTTGTATACATGCATAAAAAAAGTTTAGTACTTCTGACTGATGTGATTTTCCCACATAAAATATTTGAAAGAGCAGTTTTTACTCAACTTTACAAGTTTATGTAGGAAAATGACTTGATGCCAGACCAATAATTCTGATCCAGACCATTAAGATGCATCTAGTCATTTGTATATTCATTTAGATGACCTGAAACGCATAGTGGTTGAGAACAGGGTGGTGTGTTCTGCTGCTTTGGGACCTATCATCTGCATTTTATATTGTTCACTACCACATGCTGCTACATAGACTCCATCATCTCAGAATGTGTGAAAATAAAATGCTCTAAAATGTATTGCCTCTTACCACAAAGACCGACAAAGCTTGGTATGTCTACCACCTTTCACAGCAGCGCCTCTTTCCCAACACCGTGGCATCCATCCAGGGTACTTCATATCTTCTCTACTAGTCATCGTGAACTTAACCCTTACTGGAACTGATTAGATTCTTCAACAATACCTGTTACAACTATGCAGATGACGACATTAATTCAGAAGATCGCGCAATAATGCCTGGACGATGAGTAATAACGTTAAGCTCAACACTAAAAAGACAGAGATCATGGCCTGTGAACAAGGGCATAGACAGCCGTCGACTTCTATATGGCCCAATGAACTCGAGACCCCTCCAGAGACTTCAAGAGTTGTAAGAAACCTAGGGGATAACCATGGATTCAGAGCTATCATTGGCACCACATGGCAACAAGGTCACAAAGATGAGCTATTTCACAATGAAAACACTGAGAGGCATCTTTCCATACGTTGGATACCACCTAAAACTACAAGTCACATTCACACTTTTAAATCTCCAAGATTGACTATGTCAGCATTCTGCACCTTGGCGTGCCCAGTTTTATCATTCACAAATTACAGCTAATCCAAAATGCTGCAGTTAGAATCCTTCTCCATCTCCCCCAAACCCAGGAGAACACATGGCTCCCGTCCTGCAAATACTCCTTGGCCACCTGTAGCTAGGCAAGCAATGCTCAAGAAACTCTGCATCGTCCACAGAGCCTCCCAAAGAAAAGAAGCATTACGCCTACAAGTTAAATTGACACAATACAAACAAAATAGGGCACTGTGCTACTGGCTTACACCATGGACCCTTCTACTACCTTCCTATAAGAAATCCATACACGCACAGTTTCCTCAGTACAAGCAACCAAGCTCTGGGACTTGTTAACAGCCCAGATTCAAAGCTTTCAGGAGCATTTACACTTCAGAAGAGAGGTGAAAACATAACTATTTCCAAGACAATGACTTCATTCCACAACCCTGAGAGAGGCCAGAAAAAGAATTGCTTTTTCAAAACAGTCTACTGTCAACAGTTCACAGATATGTAACTGCCCACCCACCTCACAATTTTCTACATCAAGATATGTTATGATGGGCTTATCAATGCCCAGCCGGGGTATTATAAAGTAATGTCAATTCCTACATAATCCTCCTGGCCCTTAATAACAATACCATAATGCTCAGCAGTCTGGCAGTGACTGTAGTTCATAGAGGCTGCATAATAACTCACTTACACTGCTTGACCCCTTACACTCATGTAAGAGAGAACCTTTACGGGTCATGTCCATCATCCATATCCGTGACATCTGACACCAATAAACTACCTATCACTCACTGAACAGGCATATAATAACTGAAAAGAGCTGCCATGCACCTTTGGCTCAAATGTAGTCCACCATTGCCGGCCCCAACTAGACACATACTACGACTGCTTCCTTACATCTTAGCATGACTATCATACAAGGAATGATAGTAACAAAGTCCATCCCAACACATCTCCCCATCATCTCTCTCTTCTACCAATTTCTGCTTAGGACAATAAACTTTAAACTAGAAATTTCAGAATGGTCAACCCAGTACGGCAACAACTTTAGTGGACTATGATCATAAGAAACCCAATATTTGTCAAACGAATCAACATTCGTTAAGGCCTTTCATACATAGACACACAAGAGTTTGTGTGTTTTTGTCAGTGTGGTCATGTAAAAATCCCAGGTAAAATCCGACAGACACTTCCCAGTACCTGACTGAAGACACTTGTACCCAACTATTTACTACACAATACATGCTTTAGGGCTGTGTAACATCCCAAACACCACCCCTGGAGCTACGCCTCTGAATACAATACAATACAATACAATACAATACAATACAACACAGTACAATACAGTACAATGCAGTACAATACAATACAATACACTACAATACAATACAATACAGTACAATACAGTACAATACAGTACAAAACAATACATACTATACAACACAATATTGTACAATACAGTACATACAATACAATACAGTGCAACACAGTACAATTTCATGCAAAACAATACAATACAATACAGTACAATACAATACAATACAATACAGTACAATACAATACAATAAAATACGGTACAATACAATAAAATACAATGTGTTATGCTGTGGACAGCAGTCTTGTACCAGAATGTGCACATTGACTCTTGGGATGGTAAAGAAGCAGATAAGTCCACAGGAAAAAGATAAAATAAGAAGCCTACATGTAAAGAAACTGAAATGCTTTACCCTAACCTCCCCCGACCTCGAATTTTTACAATTGCCTACTGTCAGAGAAGTTTATCTTCACTGGGACTAGTCTGTGCTGCTCAGCATGAACTGAGCTCCTGGGCATAAGGCTCTTCTCATGGCCCTGCTCCCCTTGTCTGCTGATTTGCTTCAGCGGGAAAGGAAGCTCGACCCCTTCATGTCCTATTGAGATGTGCTGGAGGCTCAACATCAATGAAAGCCATAGAGCCTAAGGTAAATAAATGGAGCTTTCAGTACATGAGCACAAATTCGGTATCAGATCTGCATTGCAATTAGACATACTTATTTGTGCATTTTGCAGTCTTTGTGGCCCATATAGCGATACAGTTAGACTGCGGAAACCGTCTATTTAACTGGTGCACAGGCGGTCTTGGAATGGGAAGGGAACATTGGTAGAAAAAGGAACTTTTCTCTTACTTTTGGACACTCAAATTGACAGCAAAGAAAGGAACTAGAGGCAGGGTGCAAACAGGATCAGTAGACAAGCTGGTGCCATTACCACACCAATGTTGATGACGGGGGGGGGCAACAGCGTCGCATATGTATCGCTAGTAGTATCGCAGTACATTAAGTCCCTCATCCAAGCCTTGACTGCTGGGACCGTGGGTCTGCCCCAATGCATGGAAATTTGTCTCTTTGCGAGGAGTAAGACAATGGCAGTGAACCGTCGAATTCGTGCACCCAATATTTTGACGTATCCTAACAGTGACAGCAATGGGGAGAAGGGTAGCTCAGAATCTATCAGAACCGTCCAATTCCAGCGCCCAATGTTTTGATGTATCCTAACAGTGGCAGCAATGGGGAGAAGGGTAGCTTAGAATCTATCATTAGTGCGAGATATCGAAAGACAGTCTCCCAGTATGCCAAGACCGGTGGACAGTTCCTGGCCAAATCTATGAAGTTGGCATACTGGGCTGCACATCTAGGGGAACTATGGGACTTAGAGAGGTTCATTTTGGCAAGAAGTTTTGGCGTAGTGTAGGCTCTATGCAAATACTTGAGGCAGGGGAGTGTGTGTTTGTAATTCTTAGATATAGAACTGGTCTGTTCACAACAATATTTTATCCGATAAGGACTGGCCCAAATCTCTCGCCCACGCTGCCATGCCTTCCCCCCACTGACGGTTGAAGAGTCTTTGCTAATTGGTATGGACCGCAAACAAATGAGTGCTATTAGCCAACGTGATGACAAGAGAGATCGAGGGTCCCTTGGTTCTGCTACAGAGGAACATAGGGCCATATTATCAAGAAAGGGCGATACATTATCGCTGCTTTTATCGGCAGGAAACTGCTGCTAAACTGGCGATAATGGGCTTGATAATATGCCCTTGTGAATTCCCATAGAAGCCCAGGTTAACACCAGAACCTGGGCTGCTATGGGAATTCAAAAGGACATATTATCAATCCCATTATCGCCGCTTTAGCGGCAGTTTCCTGCCGATAACAGCGGCGATAATGTATTGCCCTTTCTTGATAATATGGCCCATAGTGTAGTATATGTGGAAACCCGCGTTCTATGTATAAGAAATCTGTCCATCGAGGTCGCATTATGTCCTTCTGCGAGGTCCGACACTGAAGCCCGGGCCGAGACACGGTCCGCCTAGTCAATGTTTCGGTGGTCGGAGAGATCCAGGGTTTGTTTAGTAGTGGCAAGTGTGGGGAGTAAAGGCGCTCATCATGTAAATATCAGGAATCAAAGA